>NC_060259.1:28148811-28773811 GCF_921293095.1 Ischnura elegans
AGGTTTTTTGGCCACAAGATTTCATGTTAATAGTTCCAATTCTGCCACCGAAAAAGAAGAAAGCTGTACAATGTGGAGACTAATAGTCTAATATACCATGAGGGAAAAGTGATACTGAAGATTTTAAACAGACAATTGCAGGCGAGGGCAATCACGTATTTGAGCGATGATCACTTTGGTTTCAGAAAAGGAAATTTAACTCGAGAAAGTTAATAGACATTATTAAGAAAATAGGGGTAGATTGGAGAGATAGGTGACTTATTGTAATCTGTACATGGCCCAGACTGCACAAGTGAGGATAGCAGACGGAGAATCAAGATGGGCAAGCATTGGCCGAGGAGCAAGGCGAGATTGTCCACTGTCACCATTGCTTTCCATCTGTACACTGAGAAGGTATGAGAGACATTGGATGAGTTGGAAACTCAAGTAACAATGGGGGGAATGATATTTTAATCAGTGAGGTTCACAGAGGATCAAGCTTTGATTAGGTAGTCAGCAAGAGGCCTGCATGCTATAGTGCATGCATTACACAAGGGTTACAAAGAATATGGTAAGAGGATTAATAACGAGATGATCAAAGTTATGCAGTTCTGTAAATATTCTGTCCTCCACACAAACCTGCCTAATAATTATAATAGTATACTGAATTTGTTACCATTGACACAACATCTCAACCGTGAAATTCCACGACTAATTTGTTTATGGAACACATTTTATTACATAGCAACATTCGCATCCAAAATTCACATTGCTAAAAATACAGCTGAATAATGTAATCCATCTTGTAATTTGCTTTGCATGGAGCAAAAGGTCAAGCCGGTCCAGGGAAGAGATGAATCCTGTGGATATGAAGAGCTTCCTCCACAGA
This sequence comes from Ischnura elegans, assembly GCF_921293095.1. NCBI lineage: Eukaryota > Metazoa > Arthropoda > Insecta > Odonata > Coenagrionidae > Ischnura > Ischnura elegans. The sequence continues at coordinate 28,149,680 of NC_060259.1, forward strand.
GTCTGAGAGGGGGAAGGAGCCAATGTTCAATAAGAGAGATGGAAGTAAAATAGAAATTCTCAAGGTCAATGTAGCACATATACAAGAGTTCCGCAAGAGTCGGACACTAAAGGGCTATGAGAAATTTTAGATTAAGGCACACTCCACATTTATTACATTTTCTCTCCATTTAATATGGCATGAGTATTTTGGCTACAAGTACAAAATTTAACTGACTCTTAAAACATGCATTACTTTTCCAATGATTTTCTGTTCATCTATGAGTAGCTGGAATGAATCACGAATGGCAAATTTCCTGGACAGTTAATGAACACGGAAACAAATTAGCTCAGTTAATGTTTAAATCATGCCCCACTACAATAAACTAAGGAGAGGAAATTAAAGTGCACAGAAATTTGACCAGGCATGAAAAAAACGGAAAGGAATAATTTTAGATGATGCACGATTAAACTATTTCAAAACCCTAGCAAATTCAGTGACTAAAATGCATGCTTTAGAAATTTTCTATTAATGCAGCTATTATTCCCCTGGAACAAAACATAGTTGGATTATTATTTCATTGCTGTCTGCTGCATCCACTTACAATCTGTGATGTTTGCCACTATTTCCATGTCAAACTCAGTCAAATCAACAATCCAAAAGAAAGCTTCTTGAATCAGGGAACCATATGTTTTAGCAACATCCTCTGATGAGAAGGCATGAACCCCCACTCGTTTAGAAGACACCCGAAATTTTGGGATGGTTATTTTAGATTCAGCTGGACTGTTTTCGTCACCAGTGAGAACTTCTGGCTCTTTTTTTGTGTCAACATTTTCCTTTTCACCTAAAACAGATCAACCTATCATTTTAATAAAGTTTTTGTTGAAACATGTAGGTGAATATGCATGAAAAACATCACACAATACAGCTCATTATTTGAAATGTGCCAAGGAATCCAGAACATAGAACCATTATTAGATTTCCTTGGCACAATGTGGATGAATTCACCAGCTTTTCTGAGTTAAACCTCTCTAATCATGGACATCAAATGAAACAAAATAAGTGCCTATTCCACAGGCATTTCAATATTGAGGATATATAGTATATGTAATGTGCTAAGTACACAATTTAAATTGAAGGACAATTAGATCTACTTTACTCTTTGATGCCCAATGTGAAGTAAGCATCACCCTTCATACAATATGTAATAAAGGAGAAATATAATAACACATTCAGGCATATGATATTTTGCTAAAAATATGCTTTAATTATGGTACCTCCTCCTAATTTCTGTATAAATATTATGTTTTTTAGCTTGCACTATATTTTCTTGATTGTTTACAAAGCAAGTACAGACATCTTAAAGAGAATGTTTTTTTAAGGTATGATGACTACTCCTATTCCTGAAAAAAGTATCACATTTGTGAAAAAAAATGTTTATGGCTGAATGTCAAGTCATAACTGCAGAAATATCTTTTATGATTGTGAAACTTTTGCATCACATTGGTCATCGGTAAAAAATTACCACTAGATAGGCATCCATTTTATGCTTGTTGACTTGCTGTGAGAGAGGAACCTGAATTCTACCCATCAAAAATCTTCTATGAGGCACATGCAATGTAAGGTAGGTAATGTAATGTAATGGAATGGACTAAATTGGTGTTGGATTTTATTGCTAGCACAGCATGCATATAGCTGAATCTTCTTACAGTAAAATCTTCCACTTGATACATTACAAGTTAGAAGTTTGACTTTTAAGTCTTCTGATGTTTAAATTTTATATTTTCACTCTCAACTTTTATGGCCACGCATTCCATGAATCTATGTTTAAAAGGAATTTACATGTTTCACTGCACTGTAGCTTGATCGGGACTAACATAAAATTTAACCATACCATAATAAATATTCATGTAAGGTGGGTGAGATTGGAAAGAAAATATTTTCCTATTCCTTGGTTGGAAGGATAGGGGAGTTGAAGCAGAAATGAGAGAAGGGTTGGGAATTTTAGCTGAGTGTTCATAAGTAATTGAGTAAAAGTAATCAGATAACTTGTGACGGTTACTTTTGCAGTAATCTGTACTTGTAACGATTACTTTTTACAAAATATAATTTTACCTTGCAATTTACTCCTTATGTTGAAAGAGCAATCACTACTTTTATTGTAATTGTTACTAGCTTGTAATCGAGTTCCTGAATACCATAACTTGCCAGCTTATGTCCAGCCACTCTTATGTTGTAGCCTACTTATGATAAGTACAAAATATGACAACCCTTGTGTTGTTACAGCAGTTAAAATTTGTATGCATTACAACTTTAAAAATTTCTACGACTCAATTGTTACACATTTATACTGCAATATTCAACATGTGGTCTCCAGAGTGGGTAATCTTACAAGAAGTAATTGTAATTTTACTGATTATTTTTTAAAATCAGAAATTTTACCCTTAATAATTACTTTTTTTACAAAGTAACAGTGATTGAGCCCAGTTACTTTCTATCAGTATTTTTACCTACACTGGTCTGTGGTGCGGAAGGGGGTCCCAACGTGGCTTTGGTATTAAATGGGAAAATGAGTAAAAGAGAGGTACGTATGGTATTTGGAGGAGGTGACCAACAACTAAGGTCATTTGCACCTTGAAGGAAGGGAATTGGAAGGAGGAGTGGAGATAAACCCAGTGCCTCCATTATCCTTCTCTTAACGAAAGGCCCCAAGGGGACCACAGCTTAACTATCTGATGGACAGTGCTGTGCTTGAAATATCCTCCACGCAACATTCAAGCGGGGAATGGGCAGTCTCTGAACATTCTCTACAACTGCCAGGATTTGAACCCAAGACAATGGGGTGGGAAACCAACACAGTAAGTAGCCCCATCCCCAGAGATGTACCTATAGAGCAGGTAAGTGTTAGGATTCTGAGAATTAGAGGCAATAATTGGGAAATCCCTGGTAAGGAGAATCTAGCAGTGATAGGGGAATGGAATGCCACTGGAGTGCATCCATAAGGAAAGTGAGGGATGGAAACAAAATAGGAGATATAGAATTCTGAAAGTGAGGAGAAGGCAGTAGAATTTTGCAAGAGGAAAAATTTATAAATCAAAACCATATGGTTCAACATCACTATGGGCAGAAGTACAATTGGAAGGGTACAGGGGATAAGATGAGATGTCACAAAGATTAAATCACAGTAAGACTGAGGTTTAGGAAGAGTAAGCTAAACTCAGTCATGGAAACAAGCAATATGAGGCTCAAGAATTAAGTAGGTGATCACTAACTAAGGCAGGTGTAGCAGTTTACCATTTGGGCAGCACTTAGAAGGAAAATTGAAAGAACAGTACATCTAGAAGAGAAAAATTCATCAGCTACGTAGGTATTCCTGAATAGTGAAGAACTGATGAGAGGATCATAGTGTGCAGTCAACGGAAGAGGCTAGTGAGGATTGGGATATAATAGTGCAAAAATGTGGACACCAAGGAAGGAGTTCAAAAAAAAAGACTGGAGGCCAGTGGGTTGGGTGGAGGAGGGGGGGGGGGGGGGGAATGCTGCCCCCTCTGTAACTTCAGAGAAAATTGGAAAGATGTTAATCATTAAGGTGGCTTTTTCTTTGAAAGTTCTTATTTCACTATCTTCACCAACAATGTTTTAATATAATTGGTGAATATCTAAAAGCCACTTCTCAATGCATTACAGATCTCAGACACATTATCACTGAGAGGTGTTGCATACCATACCGTAGTGTCAATGTTGGTGATTGATCACCCCCTGCCAAATACTCTTGAGGTGGCTTGCAGGGTATCCCCCACATAACAACCTTAACCCTTTCACTGCTGTGAACGTACATACCTGGTACGTTCGCACGGCAGGCTGCTGTGAACATACTTTTTCTTCCTCCCTGCCATGCACTTTCGCCAAAGCACTTCCAAAGGTCCCTAATCCGGGACCCTTTCCTCGACATGCTCACCCTCGCTGGCCCCTACCTTCGACCCTCCGAGCGGGGGGCCTCCCTCCCGAAAAGTGATCGCTCTGACTGCATTTTGAAAATCTATCAATTAATCCGATCATCAAAAAATGATTGTTTGCATCGCACATCACACTCCTGCCAATCAGGCAATCAAGTACGTCTTTGAACCGTGTTTCTGCGATGAGAAATAACGATTTTGTTAACTTTGCTAAAATGGCCAATTTCCGGTGGTCCGCAGCCACCTTTTTAGCAAAGTTAATAAAATCGTTAATTTTCACCGCAGAAACACGGTTCAAAGACGTACTTGATTGGCAGGGATGGGATGCAAACAATCAGTTTTTGATGATCGCAGTGATTCCAGTCAGAGCGGTCACTTTTCGGGAGGGAGGCCCCCCACTTGGAGGGTCCAAGAGATGGGCGAGTGAGGGTGAGCTCGTCGAGGAAGGGGTCCCGGATTTGCGACTCTGCGAGGGTGTACCACGCCCACCCTGAAAGTGCCTGCTCCATGGCCCAATGAAATGCATGCATTTTAACCTTTTCGCCGCATGTGAGGAGAAGGATTTTGGAGATTGAACAGCAGTGAAAGGGTTAATCCACCCCCACTGGAGGTGTGGGTGCTGAAAAGAAGGTCAAGAGGGTGGAGAGATGGGGTGTGGGAGACTCTCAACCACCCAAAAGTCTCGGTAGTCGAGACGAGACTTTCATTTATTGACATCGTCTGGATGAGACTCTCGGCACAACGAGACTCTCGCCTGGGTCGAGCGTCTTGACAAGACTCGAGAAGTCTCGCCCCTTCGAGATTTCTCAACACCCGTTGAGACTCCGATACCCTCGCAACAACTAAAACAATGTCTATTTTAGTCCTCTATTTTGGATACTGAAAATAATTTAACAAAAGGATTATTTAAAGAAATGGTATATCTTTCCAAAACCAAAAGTAGTTGTAGTAAAAGATCAAGATTGAAAATTTATGCATTTTTTATCCTTTTATTAAACAAAATTGACAGATAATCATGAACTTACTTACCAAAAATAAACACTGCGAAAAGTTAAATCAAAATTCTATAGAATTCTATAGCCTCTTCTTTTTTGTTTATTTACAAATGAATGTTTCTTTTTTATTATATTACTGTAATAAGAAACATTGGTGTAACTTTTTTACTACGTATCAAAATTACATGCTCATTTTCATTTTAAGCATTGATAAGAGCTTAGAAATAAACCGAAACGCTGGCAAAACTTTCATTTCAATTTAAGGACCTACTCTCCAAGGCTCGAATTTAATATTGAATATAAAGGTAAGGAATAAATAAAAATCTTCTCTTAATCTCTTGTTGGGAACTCTACTAGCTTCATGCACACACACTTTAAAAAAATGGATGAGGAGGGTAACTTATTAAAACAATATTTTTATAGCGTGAATAAATCCGTAAAAGTCATTAAGGAAACTTACAAACTTGTTAGTAAACTCTATTATCAATTGATTGTGGTATTTATCGGAAATTTCCACCTTGACCGGGAGACTAGACAGGTGTTGAGAAGTCTAGAAGGGGCGAGACTTCTTGAATCTCATCAAGACTGTCGACTCAGGCGAGACACTCGTGACAGAGAGTTTCGTGCCGACAATGCTGAGAAATGAAAGCCACTCAATCATCGAGATGAGTCTCTTACACAGCACTTGTGGAGAGGCAAAGAAACAATGAAGTACCAGACATGGTGGACAATGAGAAGTAACTTCTTGAAGAGGTAAGGAGGACACAAAGGGTCTGAAAGTATTGCTTACCATCTATGGAGGAGATGCTTGAAACTACTTTGAAGGAAAGAATTTTAAGGCAGCAGGGAAAAGGGAGGCATAGAATAGGATTTACAGATAGAATAAAAGGGAATAGATGCTATTGTGAATTGAAATCGGAAGTACAATGTGGTAATGGAAACTGCATGGGGTAATTTTGCAAAATGCTATATAAACCTACCATAATCTGTAGAATACTTTAATAATAAGTGATTAGGAGAAAAGAGCACCTCGTACTGAAAATTTGCTATTGATCTTGAAACCAACAACTGTGTGGAATATATTTTGTCATCTTTATCACAGTATTAAGTGTACAAATATGGCAGTTTTACAAAGTACAAAATACAAGTTAGATTTTGGTGTAATTTTAAATGCATGAAATGGCAATGATCCATTTGTTCAGTCTGCAAAATAGTAAGTCAATACTCCTGTTATTTCTAGTTACATATTTATGGAGAACATTCCTCCTATTGCGCTCGATAAAAATTGTCCCACTGTACATCAAGATCTCAAATATATAAAGATAAAAATACTAGGACGTTGCGGCAAAACATCCCATTTCGAAACCTTTCAAGGGCTTTAAATGAAAGCAATTGAAAGGTTTTGATCTTGACAATTTGTACCCGAGGCACAAACTCAGTCTAAGCTGAGAAGCTTCTTCACTTTCCTCACATTCTAATAAACACAAGACATAGACGGGAGTCCAGTCGTTCCTCACAGTCAAATTCCTCACTCCCCTTCAGGAACATCTTGGATCACAAGAAAATGTCTTTGGACACCATCCTCCTAAGCCTGATTTACCTAACTTCAGAGTTAAGTTTCCTGGCATGTAGCTGTTCAGTGAATCGTGTCATTTTGATCTTGAGATGGGTCACTTGAACACAGATACACACTGCAAGCATTCCACTCTAAGTAACAGCCAGGAGTATATCGATGAGGAACATTAAGTTAATGGAATATCAAGTACATCAAGGAATATGCAGTTCAGATATGATTGAACTTCCCTTGGCAGGACTTAGCCCCGCTTTCTTGGCCCTAACACAGAGCAGATGGAAGACTGCATATAAGATAACTTTTTAAATACGTTCTCTTTACCATTTATTATAAAAAATTAGGATTGTGAGAAAGTACAGTATAGAAAATACTTCTATTTAAAAAATTGAAGACGTTTGCTATGCACAAAATATTGCATTGCTACCTGCCGAAATGTGTCACGTCATGCAGATGGCTGAAGAAGATTTGTCGTGGCCCTTGCAAAGGAACAAGCTGAACATATTAAAAGCTGAACATATTAACATATTAAAAGAACCATTAAACAACAGAGTAAGCACATATTCCTTATTAAAGCCCATCACTACCTCAGCAGATATCAGAACTGCTGAGCAACTTAACAATTTCCTTTTTCACAGCTTAGCATTGGCACTGAGGGACATGAATTTTTCAGCATATTTTCGGTAAGTATGGATTCCTCCAGGAATTTTACAAAAAGGTGCATTTTCAATATTTGTCGATGCTGAGGAAAAAACACCACAAATTACCATTTTATATGTTTTATTACTTTCTTCCACACAATTCTTGACCCAAAAATAAAGCTATGTCATGTATACAAAGCTAGTCCATTATATTCAATTTAAAACACTGAATTACTTGTTTGAAGATTATAAAACTCCAACTCGGGAGATACTAATGCATATCCCAAGCTTTTTCCACAAATTTTATCATGGCATTGGTGAAAAAACTCAAAATATGCTTTTGCATATCCTGTACTATTCACTTGCAGTATGTCCCATTACACAGTATTTTTATATGAAGATAGAGAACCAATCAATGCCCTGATGCTTTCCGCTGAGCCCCTACTACCTTGCTCCCTCTTTTCATGGACATAGAATTTATGGATTAATCACAGGGACAATGGAAATCCCATTGGGCAAAAGTTTTTTGCAAATTAGTTCCTGCCACGAACCTAAGAAAACTGAAATCTTACCAACATCGTTGCTGTCCTGAGAAAAGTTTTCTTGAGTTTTTTCCACCTCCTTGACAACACCTGCTGTCTTTTCAACATCATCTTCACTTTCACTGGCACTAGCTTTCATTTTTTCCCTCATAATTTTGCATTTTTTTGGATTGCTCAAGTTTATGGCATCATAAATTCTTTTGCTGCAATTATATTCCTCTTTCGTCGGGTATACATTCCCTGTATACTTATATACCTCCTGCCAAATAGATATTGGCTTCTTCCAATCTATTTCAAAATAACACTTAAAAAGAATTAACATATCTTCTTCCTAAAGAATACATGATAATGAAAAGGATATTCAATTAGAGAAATCCGGCTCAATAGAAATTTATCCTTTAAAGATAAAATCAACACATTAACTGAGAAAATAGAGATCTAGCCTTTCACCATTTACACATATGAACTGCTAAAAAGAATAAACCAGGATTACACTAACACTACCAGGATGGTTAATTTAATTCATAAAAATGGTGCTGAGAAATACTATTTGGTAACTGGAATCAAAGGCTATATTAAATACATACTTTGACGACAAGCTCTTGGCAGGGGAAGTAAACTCATGAGGTAGCAGTGATGAGGCTATGAGTGCAAAATAATGTATACCAAATCGCTTCCTTAGTTTTTAATAAAGTTAAAATAACTAGAGAAAGCTACAAACTATACTTGGGAAAATAGGCACAGATATGATAGAAGTACGTACTGCAGTTCTTTTCATTTTGGTGCTGTTCAGACCATGCAAATGAGGATGGCCAACAGAGAATCCAATTAAAGGGACGGCCAGTATGGCACAAAACAGAAGAACTCACCATACTCATGTTTTCTAGCAAGTGGATTGAGAAAATGTTGATTAGGGCTTTAGAAAGTTGCATGAAGTGAAGTGGCAAGCTGTCACTGGATAGTATTATGTATTTGATTAATGCAAACTACCATCATGAACTAGTGTCATTCAGAGGAGAGCCAAGCAAAGGGCCTTTTCCACATGAGCGATGGGACTTTAAGTCAGTGCCTAGCCCTGAATACCTTTTTTCATTTTTATTTAATTTTACTTCATTTAATCTTTATTCATCCACGCCATGGATCAACACATGTGGATATCGTCAAGGGTTTAAACATAAAGAAAAGAGGGTTGACTACATTACATACAAAATCACACCACTTGCAATGCCGGGATTAAAGTAATAGGGTGGTTTCCTATTATTTTTTTATTGCCTAAATCGAAAGATTATTACTCCTGGAGTACGTATTTCACGATTTTAGATTTTAAAATGACGATATCTATTTTTCGCGATAAAATGAAAAGTGAAAATTTTCAAGTGCCCGAAAACGCGACGCGTAAGTATGAATGCCGGGAAATCTCTCCGTGTGACGTATTTCTGGTTCCCGCTGCCGCCCTGTGAGGTGACCTTGAGGCGAGGCTTAGCGCTGATACGACGCAGGCTGCTAGCGGGTAGCTGAGTACCCTGCTGGCTGGCAGTGCTTGGCTTAAATAAGGATTATTATTACCTTATCAAATGAAGAAAACTTTCCGACCTTAGCCAGTTTTAATAAGTGATTATTAAGACATGTTTCCCTGAGCTCTGCGCCTCATGCATGCATTGGTAACCTCAGACAATGTATAACTCCTATCTTCTCGTATAGAAACTAGGTCCCTATGACGTCACGTGGAGTGGCATTGCATGGGCGCCAATCTGGCCCTTTTCAAATGAGGATAAAAATGGACCATTGCCATTCGTCTAAACCGGTATTTCTAAAACGAAATAATTTGTATATTATGAATACAGTAATGCTGGGTAACGAATCGCAATCAATGCCTTTCATTTTCTTTGATGAAGGAAACTACCCTATTGTCTATTGCATAATGACTTATGGTTTGTGCCAAATCCCTATGCTGCCAAGGAAAACCTCATAGGTCAAGAAGTCACATCATATGGAGCAGTCCAGTCAAGTCTCTCATCCCTGATTAAAACTAATGGCCTTCTTCTTTGACTTCCTTCCAGAATGAGGCTACTAAGCCTGTTCCAGCTCCACATTACCTCTTTTTCTTGGTATACTTCTATTGCCAAATGTTCCATTGCTTGTTTTGGAATTCTTTCATTTGGCATTCAAAGTCTTCCATCTGTGTTTGTAGTCTTGTTTTTTATCAGTGACTGCCTGGACACCCAGTCCATCTGTTATTTTAGTGTTTCTTAATTTATCCAGTCTTGTACAGCCTTTCAACGATCTTAAAAATTTCATTTCTGATGATTCTATCTGCCTTAATTCATTCTTTTTTGGTATCCAACATTCTGATCCGTTGAGTACCGTAGGGACTGCCATTACTTTATAAAATTTAATTTGTGTTTCTTTTCTCGTTTTGTTTTTTAGAGACCTTCTAAGTGTGCAACATATTCTCTGGAAAGTATTAACTTTATTTATAACCTTTTACTTTTTCCTCATCATATGTTATATAGCATCCTAAGTACTGGAATTGCAACACTTGCTCCAGGACTTATGAAAATAAATGGGAACACAATAATTTTTAACATATGCACAACCAGCAACCCTCCTCTTGTGGCTGTAGCCCTTGACAAATTCCTGCACCAGCACTCAGCAATTGCAGCCGAAGACCCCAAGTGTTAATTTTTAAAAGTTAATTTTCCTCTCAAGCAATTGGTTCATCAGTTTGAGAGAGATTTTTCATGTCTTCAGAAGACTTGAATATTGGACATTAAACCCGCCAAAAGAAAAAATTCATGTGCAAAGAACAAGTGAAGTCTTCGCCTTTCAAACCGAAGGTTGCCTGTTTCAGTTCCACCTGGGTAGATGTGGCCCCTATCAAGAGCATGTGCACTAGAGTTGCAAATAGCTAAGAGGTTAGAACTTCCATTTTAAAGGTTGTTATAAGTTGCTAACGTGGAAGTTGGATACAAAAATTCACCGTTTACCGACTAAAAAATGAACTTTGGGCTGAAATAATGAGGCAGTGATTAACAAAGAATTGGAGTTTTGGGGACACAGATATCAACCCAAGAAAGAAGAACAGGAATGAAAACAGAAGGAATGAGCAATGCATGAAAATCTTCAGGGCACACTCATGCTAACAGAATGTATATGCTGTATGCCAACAGTACATATATGCCATATTATCAATATATAAGTACTGCAATCATGGCATGAAACGATAATTTGTGGTGGCATAAAAGCTCTTCTTTAATCAAATGCCAAGTATTTCTGAGATGAATTTATTTCGGAGGCTAACTACAGCCAAATTATAGGTGTAATAGTCCCAATACTCGTCAACATATCCATGACTTATGCGTAGCATGCTTTAAAGGGTATAACTAGCTTGTTTTAAAAATAAGCTAAGAGCATAATAGAAAAAGTTCTTATGGTTCACGATTACCTCAATACATTTAAATGGTGAGAATTTTTAGCTATCATTGTATATTATTTCGTACCTCACAACCGTAGGTGGTGATACGGTAAAAATATTAGACTCAATATAACCACATGGTTTCTTAAATAGTATCAATCCAGCTACTAATCGAAGGAAAAATAAATTTATGCTTACCTTATCGAATTGGAAGTCACACTTTTTTTCATAAACAATTATGTACACATTGTCAATCGATCTCATGTGAAAGACCTATTTCGAAATGTGAAAGAAATGTGAATTTCATGTGAAAGAAAATTTCGATATTCATCGTGAATCGCAATACATGAATTACCTACAAATTATTTCCTATGCATTTATCACATTGAAAACCACTTTTCAAAAACAAAAATAACACAATTCTGAGATGATGAATTATTTATGTACTCACTTCGCGCAGTACATTTCGATGGATGTTAAAATATACACGACCTCTCTCAACCGAAGTCTCGGTGGCTTCACCAAATATCTCATGACATTCACCCTCTGCAACTGATTCCAAACCAGAAGCTACGGTGGCCTCAATAGTGAGCAAATCTGGCTCGACTGAGGACTTCTTTAGAAGAGACTCAAGGGTTTTGCCTTCCATTTTTAATGCAGATACAGGAAGTACGTGTTTCTGTAATATAACAAACATTCTCTAATGAGAGACACCTTGGAGAAGTTAAAGAGTGCAAATGGAACGAAAGGAAAGACAAACTCTTACGCATAATAGAATTGCATGTATCCCCTGAATCTTACCGCCACGATGTTTTGAAAACAGCCCAACCACAAACCGTCTGAACGGTCTGAATAGATCCCATGAGCAAAGAGCAATGGTACCACCTGAATCACATCTATCAACCAAATAGTACCAACATAATAATATTTTTACGAGCTGGTCGATCTAGTACGTAATGTTAGGATAGATGGTACTAGTAATCACCGGGAAATTCAAATTGACCTTATTCCTAATTCCATTCAAGTTTGCAATTGATTTTTTTCTACGGAGATTTCGGCATACAGCAATTCAAATTGCCAACAATATAAGAAACTAGTGGTAATTTGAATTCTTATAGACCAAAATATTCATAATAAAAATCATCTTATCATTAATAAGTAAATAAGTCTTACTTTTTATAAAGAATATTCAACGTTTTTTGTCATCAAACAAACAGCTTTAACCTAATTTCTCCCCTCAGTGTGATAAGGCTTATAAAATTTGAATTTTTTGCCATTCACAGATGGTTGCGGAAAGATACGTGTTAGATCTTGTATTATATCGTACGAGCTGCAAACAAGTCTGGGTTCAAGCGTTTAAATGATGGGACATCCATTTTAAATATCAGCACATCATAACGATTTCTAAGGTATCTCAGCTTTCAATCCTTACTCACTTGTACTCGCAACCGTAAGACCTTGCGTTCCTTGAGGAAATGTGGTAAAATATTTTCATATGCAAAGGAATCGGCAGTAAGTTCGCGAAATAGTAATTTTGTTACGACCATTTTTAACAGTATTCTGCTTGTTTCCTAGTAATGTAGTGATTGAAGTGTAAAGCTTGATGGATGTTATATCTTTATTTTTTTCATATAATTTACTAGAATAATGATCATTTACATGTTAGTCTGTCACTGCCTGAACGTACAGTGCCAGATTAACACAAATTGAAAATTGCAGGCAATACTGTCAACAGAAAGAGGGAAGGCTACATGCTCAAATATTTTGTCTAGATGGATTAATTTTCAACATTAAACTTAAAAGAAAATGCTTAAACTTCATGCTAATAAACAAATCGATTAAGAGAATAGGCAAAACTCGGAGGAGGGGGATTAGAGGACGGGGGAGTGGTCCTTCTTTGGGAGTGGACAGTCGGAAAATTGGTGTTTATCTTCATGTTGTCCTGTTAGATCTCCGTATTTTTAGAGCATTTTCTTATATACGGGAAAAAAGGCGCTATTGTATTAGATTATTCTGAATATGTATCTGTCCTCAATTTACAGAACACCATGCAATGTGACATTATTTCGATAGTGGTCCAAGGTTCGGTAAGGTATGCCATTTCCAAAACCATATGATGATTGATACCCGGGTCTCGAATCCACGACCTTAGCCTTAGGCTTGGTTTCCGTATTTTTTGAGGATTTTTAATTCGTATGTAAATAATTTTTGGATAAGCCTTGTCGGGTGAGATGTAATATCTGTTAGGTGAGCCATGTCTCAGGTGGTCCCGATGTTACTTGTCGCTCACACTCGGAAGGGTCGCTATTCCGCAACTCTTTCCTCTAGCCGTATACCCTCGCTGGCCTCTCTTCTCGGATATAAGGATGAGGTAGGATGCTTATATTCCCATCAAACTAAATTTCATACTATCATTATACTAAATTTAAAAACATCTTCGCAGCATGGATTAATTCGGCTAATGCTGTGAAAAAAATAAACCAAAATATTGCCAAACAAAATGTGGCAGTTGATTATTCATGGGCGTAACTATGGAGGGATGAGGGTTACGCCGCTGACACAAAGTATATAGTTTGTTCAATCCTTCACTTTGCTGAGTTCCTGTGTCACTGCACTGAGTCAATGAAGAGGCAGTCTACGTTTATTCGATTCCTTAAGCTGCTTTTTCAAGGTCCATGAAAGTAAGCTGCCGTAATTCCCCTATTTTAAGAACAACATCTAATGTGCTCAGCAATAAGAGAGACAAAGTATCTTTCTTAGTCAAAAATGAATAATTCTTGACTTATGCAAATTCGATTATTTGAATCATTTACAATTGACAATGATGGCTCATTTTTTCACCTAAATGTGGTGCTTACATCAAGAAAGTCGTCAATAAAATCAAAGAGAAGGATTCATGAGTCAATATCTATCGAGAAAGAATTAGTATTGAGTTGCGATTTGCGCACGACATAGTAGTCATATCTGACAGTGGCGCAGCGAGGGGGGGGGTGTTTTGGGGGTTAAACCCCTCCCCCCCCCCAGAGCTGAGAGAAATTTTTTAGTTTAATCCATTTTACTTAATTGGATTGATAACCATACCAAAAATAATAATAATAATAATAATAGAATAGTGTAAGGATTAATTAAATATCCCTCAGAAAGCCGTAGAACTCACCATTTTGAACCGTTTATTTTAAAATTCCGCAATTTATTAATCTTGCACCTACCGCTTATCCTGGTGGGTATTCCATACCCCCACACAACCCCGGTATTAGTTGCACCTAACCCCCCTCAGCCTTAATTCCTAGCTGCGCCCCTGTTTCCGTATGGGAGCGAGGCATGGACATTGAAAGTAGCACAAATGTTCAAGGTGGAATCATTCGAAATGTGGAGTTACAGGAGAATGATGAAGATCAAATGGACCCACTGAAAGAGGAATCGAATGCCCAGAATGTGTTGAATAGATCAGTTTATTACGGTTGAAATACAGAAGAAATAAACAATCGGGAAAATATTAGCTGAGAGGAGAGTAGATTGGACAGCCGCGTCATACCAATCTTCGGATTAATGACTTATGATGATGGTGGTGGACAAAATAGTTTTGGTTCTTACATATTGATTGAATTACGCCAACACCTAGTTATTTCCAGACAATTAAGGTTAGAATTTTTGCATTACAATAATTTATCAGCAAAAATGTTTCCCAGTAAGTCTTTGGAGAACAACTTAGCGTGAGATTACATGCTTCACAGGGCTAATTATGGGAGACGCACTCAATTTTTTCAAGTTGAACTACGCCAAAAACACTGTGAGCTGGATTTAATCAATTCAAAATATTTTTAAACACTTTAAAAAACAGAACTCCAAACCGATAAATGAAATACGTAAAACCATTATGTCCTGTATTTATTAATTATTAATATGCCTATAATTTTTATGGGTACATCAGAGGCTCTTCATCCAATTTGAATCAAACTTTCAAGATAAACGGGCTAGGGTGTTAGTTCGTCGTCAACATTACTTTGCCTCATCTGATTTTGCGGTATTCCTTTCACGAAGTTGATTGCAAGTTATAAGTTCCACAGTTCCACTCAGAGGCATGAAACACGGCTCTAGTGTCAACTTATTGCAACCATCAGGTGCACTGACGGACCATGGCCCTAATCAAGCACTACCGGCTGCGCCCTGTCATGTTCTTACGAACGTTTATTGAACAGTGAGCACATGAATACAGGGAGCTGTGGACAGCACTTAAAACAATTGACACACACAAAGCACAATATCGTGATATCTGCTGAGCATTTTCCTGAATCTCAAAAGTAAAAAAAAATCATCAAAGAAAACGGTTAAAAAATTAAAGTGATCAAGTTGGAGATGCAGGAAAAATGTTGTCTTCGGCCGATTTTATTCACCCTGAAAATTCCAAGTTGGTACATGAGTTTTAAGCTAGTAATCCGTCACAAAAAAGACCGATTGAGTTCGAGGTGTGCGTCCTCTTAAAAACTAACACTAAATATCAGCGCTGATGTTGGGCCACTACGTGATAGTTTTTGTACGAGCACATTTTTTTCGCATAATAAATGGAAGCGGTTAACTAGGGCTAGCAACTGATAAGCAACGGAGCTGTGGCAAGGCGACGTCACTGAAAATGAGTTCTAGGAGGTGCAGTGGCGCAGCGAAGGGGGGTTTTGGGGGATAAAACCCCCCCCCAGAGCTCAGAAAATTTTTTGAGTTTAATACATCTTACTTAATTGGATTGATATTACTAATAGAATAGTGTAAGGATTAATAAAATATCCCCCAAAAAGCCGTAAAACTCACCATTTTGAACCATTTATCTTAAAATTCCGCAAGGTATTATCTTGCACCTACCGCTTATCCTGGTGGGTATTCCGTACCCCCACACACCCCGGTATTAGTTGCACCTAAACCCCCTCCAGCCTTAATTCCTAGCTGCGCCCCTGAAGAGGTGTGTAAGGAGTTGTAGAAGACCGTAGCTGCGTTGCAAAAGTTAGGCAAAGAAAACAAACCTGTCTATAGACAAAAGAATAACCAAAGCTTAAAATATAGTAGTTATTCGAAGATAAGATCCTAGCTTATGCCGAAAAGTTAATTCCTTGTTTGTGCATTCCGAAGCAAGGACAAGAGGTGGGAGCTTAAAGGTTAGGAGGTAGAATGGTACCTATGTATTGGTATATGGGCTCTTTACTCGAGCAGAGAGGTTCAGATCCAGTTGAGTCTACAGGCCCTGACTCGCCCCAAAAACAGGTAATGCGAAGTTGGGCCTAACCGGTCAATTCAACGCGTGGAAAATAGCTGGAGACTGATTGTGAGTGTTAAATAGGTCTAACGCCTCAACAGATGAAAGTTAGTAGGAAATAAGTTACATTTATGCAAACCGAAGGTTTTTATTGAAGAAAATTGGCCACACCATGCCCCTGCAGTTAATTTTATGCCCTAGAGAAACATTTTCGCCCTTCAGTATTTAAGGAAATGGCAATTAATATGCCATCAATTTTTCTCGGACTTCCAACATACTGTTAGTGAGACGCGTCTATCGAAACGTCGGCAGAAATTGGGGAGCCTAACCCGGACGGAAACCCAGAGAGAAAAAGCCATCGCTGCAGCTCAACGGGAAAGCAGCGGCAGAAAAACATACTTCTCAGGCACTATAAATTTCATCTTTTAGCCCAACTTGTTGAAATTGTTGCGGCCTCGAAAATATTCATGCAAATGGCAGAAAATAATCATCAAGATGGAGAGAGAAATTTGAATGCTTTTTGGAATTTTATGTGAATTGGCTCGGAAAATAGAGTAATTAGACACTTGAATAAACACTTGAGGCATCGCACTGGTGTTAGCCGTGTGCGAGAGTGTTACTTTATTACCTTTACCGTTATTCAAATCAAGGCCGCAGTCGTGACTTAGTGGGGATAGAACCACCCGCGTAATTTCTGGGAAAATTGGAAATATTTCAATTGCTTTTAGGTGGCTTACTAATGAAATTTTTCGTTTGAACAGATTAATGAACAATGTTTAAAAATAATTTATGAAAACCGCAAAGTCACTCGTCAACGTATATCAGGGTTCATACATAATATCACTGACAAGTATTGCACACCACCAAGTCGGTATGGAAGTTAATGAACCCACTAAACAACGATGTACAACGACTGCTCCTGCCATACACAGAAAATGTCCGGGTAGGAGGGGTTCATTATGAGGGATTTCGCATATGATCATTCTCTCTAGAACTCTGCATTTCTGGAGAAATGCAGAGATCAGACCATCGCCGCGGAAACCTACGCTCTAACATTCTCTCTAGAATTTCGATAGGAAGAGGAATTGAGACCGCCCTGACTTTCCCACCGCTACCACGCATGTGACCTCAAGCTATTACCATTATTTCATTGAAAAAACATTACGAAAATACATGCTCGCAAATACGGATGAGTTGATCTTTACCATTAAGTTCTTCATATACTAAGTGGAACTACCGAAACCGTAAATATATAGAAAGTGATAAGTAACACAAAAACAGAAATCCGATTGAATCTTAACGTACAACTCAACCACCCACTTAAAAGTGCAGCAAATTATCTAATTTAAATAATGATAATTTTGATGCTTTCAACACTGTCATGGAGATCAGTTAGCGATCGATTTTTGCGTCCTTTAATTGCACTGCCATTTTGATGAAAAAATGACATCTCAAATACCGAGATTTAAAAAATGCCCATTACTTTTTTTCGATTCATCCCACCCTACTGATACAACCAGTAAAAAAATTACGAACATTATCATAAAATAGCCCGCATGACTTTTTCAAAGTAAGTTTATCCTATCAATTGTTCTACCGCTAGTAAAGCATTTTCGTACTCACGTCAATGTCCATCCGAGGAGTTTTTATGTTTCTTTCGTAGTCTCCTTCGCACTGTCTTCTTGCACCAACTCCGTAACTGCTGAGGAAGAAGGTGATCTTGACGAAGAGGGTTGGTTTGTTTATCAGCTGTCTAATCAAGAAATAAGTTGCTTGAAATGACACCAAGGCTCGTGACGATTAGACTAGAGGGGGGTAAGACTTGATAGGAGGCGGGGTTGGGCAGTTACTGAGGACGTCGAATTAAGGCAGGCGCGACGTCCAATAGCCATGACTACTGCCCAATTTTACGTCGCGGAGCAGACTGTTACGAGAGGCAATGGAATAATGCAATACTTGCATGAAATGATGATAATCTTGTGGATGACGTCTTTGAATGACCTTTGAAGCAGATTTTCCCCTTTCCACAATGGGATGATTTTTCTTGAAGGTCCATGCGCGGAAACGGTTGGAAAAATTGAATCGTGACCCTCGCGTAAGGATACTGTTTTCTGCTAAAGTTATTCCGCGAAGACTTAAAATTAAAATTCGTTCTTCCGCGTAACAAATCAATTTTCTAATCGCACCTAAACGTATTATTAAATTAATAAGCAACATCTAATATTAAAATGAATAGATTTAAATATTTTATGAGTTATTTATTTTATGCTGTCGCTTGCCTTGTACTTTTTTTTAATTTATCGGAACTATTTACTGTGGCGGGAGTTGTCATGTGACACTCGAAGAGACCCACAATGCGCCTCCTGAAAATCTTTCATCAGTCTGGCGGCAACTTGCATTGAGTTAAGAGGTGAGTACGGGAGTGTTCCCAAAAAGTTAACAGCTTGCATATTCTACATTCCTCTCCGGTGTTGATAGTGTGTAATTTCGACTTTAGGCATGTGAAAATAATTGTTGTGACGAGTGACTATGGAACCCGCAAAGTAAATTAATTTTGCGAAAAATCGTGTTCAACTAAGTGCTGAGAACTAGTGACCCCGTATAGTCTTCAAGCTTATCAAGTAATTCTCATATTTTATTCGATGTTTGAGGCTACGTAATGTTATCGTTATCGATGTGATGATCGTGAATATATTTTTCGGAGGGAAGTTTCCAGCGTTCGTTTACATGAACCGTTCTCGTTTTCTCAAGTTTTGGGACTTGCAAAATACATGCAACGTATGAAATATCCATTTTTGTGTTTGGTGAATTTCTCTCGCCTCTCAAATTTTAAATTCACTATTTTTCTCGGCAAGCGTGAACCAAGGTCGTAAGACGTGCTCCAGAAATTTTTTGACCGGAGTTTCAATGTAAGCTTTTGAATCGGCGATTCTCGGGACTGTGCATTGCTCTATGCCGTCATAATCAGTTGGTACTGCCGTTTTCTTTTCAAGTTTTCATCGGTGTAATATATTGGCTGCGTCAAAAATTGTTAATCAAAGTATTCGTATATTCCATAACCAGGTAGTGATGTGAATTATAAACTGTAACATCATATCTTTTGTCAGTCACCATTGGTATATTCCACCTTGCAGCCACCTATTCCACGGATTGGTCTAGGAAATGAGTACATTGATACATAATATGAAACGCTTCTTTGAAACTAAGGTTGGGCCATAATTCTGAGGGAGTTGGAAATTAGAAATTAGACAACAAGAAGTTAGAAATTCTTTCCCTGTATAATTGGTTCCACCTGAACGGTTAAATTTACCGAAGCTGTAATGACGTCATCAACTCGTGAAATGTGGGCGTTACCTTCGCGTGTTTTTCATTTTAAACTGAGAATGGCTGAGTTGTGAAGATTATTTTTCCTCGTAACTTAATAATCTTCTTAATGAAAAATTTATCTAATATATATAAATAATCTATATATATAAATTTATCAACATGGCTCACTCAGATATTCTCGCATATATTAATCCTCTTTCTAGTGATAATATTTATAGTGTGACTAGATGTTTACAAAGGATAGTAATCGTTTTAATGGAGCACTTAGTCGAGGCGAAATTTAATTTGTTATTTTTCTTTCTTTACAGCAATGCAAATCCGTTGTCGCTGTCGATTGCGTGAAGTGAAATCATATTTTGCGGGAAATCCTTACAAGGTCACATGGGAGAGGTGTGCTGATTAAGATATGGTAAGTCAGTCAAATTTTCGTTCATTTTAATTTTATATATCCTTGGTAGTTCATTCGCTTCATTCAACCTTTGCTTCATTTATATTTTGCTTTTACTTCACATTGTCTCAATGCGATCGCAAAAAAAGAACTGTTTAATGACGTAGTGACCATTCATTTGGTGATTCACGGTCATTGTAAACTTTTTCTCGACGTAAATTTCTCTGTCTGCTTTGTTCCTCCGTGAGGGAGATTCCCAGGAAAAATATCCAAAATATACTCAAAAATTTTATGCAATGAGGTGGCATTAGGTAGGGTCATGTATCGTGAGAACATTCAAGAAACCTTTTTAGAAGTATGTTTCAATCATCAACGAATGAAACGCATGTTTCAGCTTCTCAGTGATAAGTTAATAGTCGTCATGTTAATCCATTTCGAGGATTTAAAGTTTTCTTTAGCTTTATTCAGATAAATAGGTTTACCTATAACCATGCATAATCATCATTATAGCTTAATTTGAATGGCTTGCGTACTGCGATTTACCCAGCTTGCTTGTCCCCTTTGCCTCCTATGCACCATTCTTACTTCGATCTATTCCTCAGCTCGAGTGATACGTCTTTATTTGAGATCATACTTGTTTTTGACACAACAGACCAGTTCAGGACTCTCTTTTATCGTCTATTTTGATAATAGCACTGAGACATTTTTCCGTTTACAACCCGTCGTCCAGTTATCGAGCAATTCTCGGTGAAAAATCGAATGTGTCGAGACTTAGGGAGAAAATTTGATACCGTCACAAATTAATGCGGAGCGAGTCACCGCCCCTAGATACTCCCAAGCATTTCTCGCGTAACAAGCGAATTGCCGCTTATTTTATATATTTGTTCCGACGATAACATTTTATTGCTATAATGAAGACTGTAGAAATATAGTAAGATGCGGATCAGCAGTGGCGGATCCAGAATAGGGAAAATGGGGAGGCTAAGTGGGGGTTAGCCGACCAGCAGTAGTGGGTGTCCGAAAAATTACTATTCTATCAAATGTGAATTGGACACCCAAGGGGGGGGGCTCCCTTAACCCCCCCCCCCATAGATTCGCCACTGTGCGTACAATTAAAAAGTAACTGCTTACAAAATACAACAATTATTAGTCTATGAAGGTTAGGCTATTATTATAAGAGGGCAACTAGACGGTTCTCTAGTTAGAAATGCTTTCCCTCTCTGATCGGTTCTGCTTTATCAGAGATGTAATGGCATCACCAGCTCATGATATGTGGGCGGTACCCTCTCGTATCTTTTCATTTTAAACAGAGAATGGCGGAATGAAGAAGATCATTTTTCCTCGTAAGTAATCTTCCCACTTCATCAACCGAATTCTCATAATGAATTTCGGTTTCTTGTCTGAGTAATCGACCCTATTGTGAAATTTTGCCTTCAAAGGGCTGCAGCGAAATACTTACAATTAGCGGCGTGGGTCTCTAGTGCTTGGTTCACCGAAGGGCAGTCCAGGCTCTCCTTTTACTTCGTGATAAATTTTTCAATTTCTCAGTCGGTAGGCATTAAAGTCAAATGACTGTCTTAAGAGCCGTATATTTTTACTTGCCCAATGCATGATTTTAGCTTACTTCGACTGACTTGCGCACTACGACCCGGCCTCTTCTCGTATTTCTCATCATGGCTAAAATTTACTTCCTTGTTATCATACACATGAGAAGGGTTCCTTTCCCCCGAATTAGGTGTGAAAATGCTTAAGACCTCTTCCACTCTTGACTTCTCTGCTGCTGTCAACGTCCAAGCCTCGCTTCCATAGAGAAACATACTCTATATGTAGCATCTGATGAATTGTTTCCTTACTTCTATGCTGGTATTTTCAGCTGTAAGATGATTCTTCTTTTTGTAGAAAGCCCTCTTCGCCTGCGCTGCCTAAGGGAATAGGATGCAATCTATAAGGATATCTTTAAGAAAAAGAAATTCTTGATACTGATATAAATTCATTGATCTAGGACACGTCACAAACTAAGTACACTTCTTCCACATTTATTCAAGGATGCACAATAGTTTCCACTCATTATTAGCATGTTTCAATCAATTACAGGTCAACATTGACTAATGATAATGACTCGTCATTTTCATTTGTTACAAAATATGATTTTGTTTAATTTTTGATTTCTTTTCTCTCGAATGTCTGAAATTATAACTATGCCGAACCAACCGCAACTCAAATTTCGTTCTTTCAATAAATGCTCGCATAACTTTAGTTTTGAAAGATATATCAAATGAATCATCATCATTAGTCAACAATCCTAAGATCGGTTTGACGCAGCTCTCCATTTCTCTCTCCTATCCGCTAATCTCTTCATAGCTACATATTTATTCTCTTTTACATCCTTTATAACCTGTCCGATATAACTCATTCGGGGCCGTCCCTTGCCCTTTTTCCCTTCCACTTGTCCTTCAACGATTGTCTTCATCAGACCATCGTGCCTCAAAATGTGGCCAACTAAGTTGTCCCTTCTTCTGCTTAATGTTTTTAGGAGGCTTCTCTTTTCTCCTACTCTCCTTAGCACTTCATGGTTACTCACACGGTCGATCCATTTTATCTTCATTATTCTTCGGTAGCACCACATTTCGAATGCTTCCACTCTTGACTTCTCTGCTGCTGTCAACGTCCAAGCCTCGCTTCCATAGAGAAACATACTCATATGTAGCATCTGATGAATTGTTTCCTTACTTCTATGCTGGTATTTTCAGCTGTAAGAAGATTCTTCTTTTTGTAGAAAGCCCTCTTCGCCTGCGCTATTCTACTGTGTATTTCTTTCTTGCTCCGTCCATCGCTGGTAATTCGGCTTCCCAGGTAAGAGAACTCGTTCACCTCTTCAAGCTTATGCTTTCCTAGGTTGATGTTTGTTTTGGCCTCCTCTCTTTTACTGCAAACTAATATCTTCGTCTTCTTTTTGTTGATTTTCAGCTGATATCTGGCCATTGTCCTTTCCATGTTTGTCAACGTCTTCTTCAAATCCTTCTCTGTCTCGGCTATGACTGCTATGTCGTCAGTAAATCGCAGCATACTAATTTTTTCTCCGAGGATATTGACACCCGAAGCTTTCTGCTTGATTTCGTTGATGGCTTTCTCTATGTAAACATTAAAAATTAAGGGGGAAAGCGCACATCCTTGTCTCACCCCTTTTCTTATTCTCGCTTCTGCACCGTTTGGTCCACATTTGATCACAGCTACTTGGTTTTTATACAAACTATGAATAATTCTACGATCATTGTAAAGTACGCCGATTTCTTTCAAAATTCTAAGCATTGAATTCCATTCCACGTTATCAAAGGCCTGCTCTAAATCGACAAATGCTATGAAGGTTGGTTTGTTTTTCTCCATTCTCTTCTCAATGATCATCCTAAGAGCCAAAATTGCTTCCCTTGTGCCCCTGCTTTTCCTAAATCCGAATTGGTCCTCATCCAGGAATTCTTCTGCTCTTCGTTTAATTCTCCTGTACATGATTCTTGTCAGAATATTCGACGCATGTGTCGTCAGGCTTATGGTCCTAAATTCTTCGCACTTCTCAGCTCTCTTCTTTTTTGGGTATGGGAATGATGATGTTCTTCTCGAAGTCACTAGGTAAATCTCCTGTTGAGTACATATCGCAGATAGTTTTATACAGTTGAGTTAAGACCTTTTCTCCTGCATTTTTTATTAACTCTGTTGGAATATCATATATTCCTGGGGCCTTATTCTTTCGCAGGTCTCTTACTGCAGCGTCAAATTCCGATCTTAAGATGCTTGCTCCAATGTCATCCTTTTCAACTTCACTTTCCTCTTCGAGAACTTTTGAGCTAAGTTTGCTCCCGTTGTATAATTTCTCCAGGTATTCCTTCCATCTCTCGGCTTTGTCTTCGTTTTCAATTACTTAGAATGTTTCCATTCCTGTCCCTTATGCTATTACATTTTGTGTTTCGTTCCTTGAAATGGTTCCTCACTATTCTATAGGCCGCTTCCACTTTCCCTTTTACGAGGTTATTTTGTACGTCCTCACATATGTTCCTCATCCACGCTTCTCTGGCTTTCCTCGCTTGGCGGCAAATCTCGTTCCTTATTCTCTTTGCCTGTCCTTCCTCAGTATTCGTATTCTTGTCGTTTCAAAATCTTGAAAGGAAGTTCCATGACTTAAGGGATGTAATATGGAATGTGAGCTGAGGGTTGGTGGTGTGGTGACAGGGGAGACCTTAGAGGTCTGGATTTGATACTGTGAAACCAATCAGGAGTTTTCCTGTGAAAACATTTATGGTGGTAGATCGGTTACTTTGCGAATTTTTACCATTGACCTCCCACATAGGTTCTAGACTACGAGCAGACTTTTATGCACAATATATTAGGCGCAGCTTCCCCCTTTTACTTCTTCTCAGTACCTACTCTTCTACAGCTGTATACTATGCAGCAAGCCGCGTCAATAAGCGTGTGGCAGGGGGTGTTAGGACACCGGCCGTTAACAAATAAAAAGGACAGGCTGTAACGTAGTTCTACCCAGAATTTATTAAATTCTTTTATCGTGTGGGAGGAAAAAAATTCAATTATTCATCCATTCGAAAAAATATCTCTTATTTTCGTTTCCGAGGGACATGGAAATAAAGTGTTGTTCTAATATGATTTTCTCCGAGTCTTCCTCTTCTTATCGTGCCTGTTTTCCAAAGCGGAAACATGTCAAGCGAATTATGCCTACTATCTGTGGCCTGTCGCAACTAGGCATTTACTTTTGAAGCCTAGACATTTACTTTTGAAGCCATTGTGCAATAGTGCAGGGGCGCAGCCAGGAATTAAGGCTGGGGGGGGGGTTTAGGTGCAACTAATACCGGGGTGTGTGGTGGATACCCACTAGGATAAGCGGTAGGTGCGAGATTAATGAATTGCGGAATTTTAAGATAAACTGTTCAAAATGGTGGGTTTTATGGCTTTCTGAGGAATCTTTTATTTATCCTTACGCACTATCCTATTAGTAATATCAATCCAATTAAGCAAAATGGATGACATTTAAATATTTCTCTGAGCTCTCGGGGGGGGGGGGGGGGGAGTGGGTTTAACCCCCAAAACCCCCCTCGCTGCGCCACTGCAATAGTGAGTCGATTATTCAGTCACCTTTTTCTGCTACGGTTTTATTCATACCTGTCGCCATATTAATGCAAGCGTATAAAACATAAATTTAATAAAACATGTTTATCGTTTTAAGTTTCCCGTTAATTTTAACCATTGGCTTTGACTTGCTATGGTGAAATGCCTACCTTTTATTTTTATCATCAGTCCTCCATAATAGTTAAATGTATTTCTCCTTAAACATTTTAAATTTAAAGTTAAATATCATACATACATAAATAATTTTGGAGCTATTGTTGTCCTCAGAATCTATTGTCTGTTGGAGGTTTCACCTTCAGAAATACAATCGTAATTCTGTGTATATTGCTGCGAAACGAGAAATGCCTTCCAGATGATCTGTTGATACATTAGAAACACACAATAAATATAAACAAAAAAATGGAATTAACAACAAAAAAGGAATATGGTTTGAAAATACTTCTATTAGATGTCCCCTATAATATTTTTGTAGTATATAGCCAGGTTCACTTGCTTAAGGATGGTATATATGTTGTTACTCTCGTAGTCGTATATATGTTGTTACTCTCTTTGATGCGTTTTTTCAAACTAGTGCAAATTTTTGGTCCCAAGAAAAAAAGCTGCCTTTAAATTAATAACATTTGGTTTGGGCAATAAATATGAAGTATTTGTTCGTAGATAGTATTATTGGGGCTTATCCAAGACTTTTGGACTACCTCCACCACCACGAAGGTAGAAAACCTTGCACCTAATAGATTTATTAGTGTTTCAGGGGGAGTAGGTACCTGCAGTTAAACATCTATAGGAAAAGAGAGTGTAGGCCATCTGCTCCGGCTACAGGAGCAAGTGTGATTGCTCTTAGAGTTGTAGGTGTACGTTTGAGCGAATTTTTAAATGCACTAGCCCAGCTCAACATACCATAATTTACCCTGGAATATACGAAAGCTTGATAAATATTTTAAATTACAGTTAAAGAACACTTATTACGTATGAAGTAGTGTTTCATTCTACAACTTTTCTAACTATTTGCAATATTATTTGTGTAATGCTTCCATTTTAGATGCTAATCAATTGCTAAACCATGGTATTTCTATTCCTCAACTCGAACCAGTGTGAAACTGTCAGCATGCCATTTTAGTACGCTTGGAAGAACGGTACACAACATTAGTCAATGGGGAATCTGTCGTATAAATTTAAACATAATTTGTGTTTTCTCGCTTAATTTAATCTTGTTCGATGCAAACCATTGGTTGATATCGTTTATATCACATTTTATGTATTGCTGTACATCAATCCAGTTCACAATTTTGTAAGGACTAGGTTATCCGCAAAGGCGATTAGTTTACCACTGAAATTTAGAATACACATATGATTGATTTATAATAAAAATCATATTGGACCTAACGCTGATCCTTGAGCCACTCCAGAACAAATATTTTCGGAATTTCTATGGCTATTGTAGTACTTTAAGGGCGCCGTCAGGAAACTTTCGAAATGACTTTTTAGAAATGCTACGAATTTCCGCCAGATGTGGTTTATCCAACTCTTGTATTTCTTCTTACATTTTGTATTTTATTGATTCAAAGGCTTTTTATAAATATGCATACAGCAGTGGTTTATTTATTACATTTAATGAACTGGAAAATCGGGGTGATAAAGTTTTTCAAGCATCATGTGTACTTTTACTTATCCTAATACGAGGTTCGTTCTATAAGTCCTTAGAATTTCCGAAAAATTGCTCTCTTAGTTTCCAAAATTAATGTTAGTCTGAAATTAGCACTTGTGACTCGTCAGCAGTTAAAGTTTGAGCTGTATCCATCCCATAGTTTCTTTGTTGTTTCCGATTGTAGAGAAAAACTTTTGCCTACAAAAAATTATGGAGCTGAAAGGAGACTAAAATGAAACATATAATTATTGGGCCAATACAATTTCTTTTATACCTTTTTCTAAAGACTTATTGAACGATCCTCGTACTATATTGTCTTTCACAAAACTACTTCCTTTTCCGGAAAATTCACCCGTATTCTTTTTACAAGTTTTTCGAGTACGTTAGAATAAATTTAGAGCAAAGAAATCGGACGGTAATTATGAATACCACGTATTTCGACTTTTTTGTGAACGGGAACAGTAATTTCTTGCTTTAAGGATGCAAGGAACCTTACATTTGGCAAGCTTTGATTGAAGAAATTGCAGAGTACATCTGAAATGTCTTATATGATAATTTTATCATATCAGCATTAAGTTGATCTGGACGGGCAGCTTTAAAGATTGGCTATTGGCAATTTTTAATACATCAAGTGTGGTGACTGGTTCCAAAAAGTAGTTTAGGCTTAGATGATTTTTACTATTTGATGAATTATCAATCATTGAATTATGTTTTACAAATTGATACAATGTAGGAGACTCAAATGTGCTTATGAACTCCTTCCTGAAGTCAATAACAATTACAACTGGGTCATTTAAGGTCCGATTTCCTGGTATTAGTTCATGCATCTGAAGTTTGTTTCGCTCCCGTTAATTCCTTGATACTCCACTGTTTCGTTTTTTTATTTCGATCTACTTTGTCCAATTGTTCCATGTAATAGGAGCTAGCCGCATTACGGACACATATACACAGTTTATTTCTTATCTTTACGTACTCTTTTCTCAAGCCGTTATTACGCGGGGGATGACGTAGTTTTTGAAAAAGATTTTTTTACGCGCAACTTTGCTCATCGAGGAATCAGTGACCCAGGGCTTTAATTTTACGGCACGTTCATTCCTGACCATACTTAAGACTCATTTACACATGTTAATAGTATGTTTGAAAACGTAGTAAAAGTTGAGGAAATTTCATGTTCTGCATACAATACTTCCCAAGAATACAGTCGAACATTTTCATTTAATGATTTACGGCAGCAATCCTATAGCAAAGTGACATTAGATGGTGTACTATCGTTTTCTTCGCGAGCAGAAAGATTGGAGATTGGGTTGGACTGGAGAGCGATGCGTTATACCTAAATGCATAACCTTGGCTTGGAGGTCTACATTAAATGTGTTAAAGAACCGAGTGATTACATGATCTGAACAGGTAGCTCATTGTCTAGTAATTCTGGTTGCGTCATTGATTAAGGTAGTCAAGCCACATGAACTCATGAGATTTGTAAACTGCTTGGAATCGCAGCTGGGCATTAGTAACTGAACATTCATATCACCGACCGTTACTAATTTTTGAGATATGCCCCTTGATTAGGGTTCAAAATCTAAAATAAATTGATCAATAGAAATTTTTTGTCCCTGTAGACGACAAAGAGATCAAATATACAAAACTTGCATGAAACATTAATCAACAAGCAATCAGTAGGGCTTATATGATAAGGCCTCAGTACGGTTGTTATGTCATGTCTTATAAACGCTAACACACCTCTTGCTCTTTCAGAAGAATTACAATTTCCATAAGAATAGTACCTACCCACTCACTGTATATACATTAATCAGATGGTATTTATATTTCATTCAAAGCTATAATATCGGGTAACTGTGACATGTTATTTAAATGTGAAAGTAGTAAATTAAAATTGCGTCTAGCACTTCGAATATTTTGATGGTTGATCAATGGGGAATTCATTCCATTAAAGGCATTTACAGTAATATTTATATCCATAAAATTGGCTTATAGTCTACGTATACCTTCTATACCATTAAAGTATCAATCACAAAAGCAATGATCAAAGATGTTTTACAACATCCATGATGCTAACTACAATTGCTGGCTCCTTTTCTACTTTTCTCAAATAAATTTTACCTCCGCGAATCCAAAGATACTTAACAGTGCTTATCATTCTGCGCCACCCCACCTTTCTACCACCACAAAGGGTATCATTAATGTAAACAAGTATTATCGTTTTCAATAATATGCAGACACCCACCAGTCCCATTTTATTGATGGGGCCGTGTCGGTGACCACTTACAGGGTGCACTCAATGCAAACTGCTTCCTTTGCCTTTACGTCGCCGACGAGGTCGGACGCGGATGCAGCCTGGCTAGTGAAATGGGAGTCGAACTCCCGGGCAAGTACAAACTATGATGTGACTCACTTGAGGGGGTGTATATCGGCCACACTGGGAGGAACTTCTTTACTCGTGTGTCCGAACGCAAAACGTGCTTGGAGAATCGTGACCCAACTTTTCAAAGCGCCCAACGGCAAAAAAACATGCATCAAATTTTCGATATTAAAATTATTCGCTTCCAAGAAAAAGGGTTTATTTTAGATGCGGCCGAAATGTGGGAAATAGTGAAAAAGAAAGGGAATAAATTTGACTTACTGAACGGAAATGAGTTTTTCAGTCACTCCCCCATCTTATATGTACTCCCCTGACTGCTGCCTAACCGCACTCCCTTCCCCAAAACCTATTTTACCTCGTGACATGACGCAAGTCCGGAATTTAAGTTGTCTGTACGATGAACTCGTCTGTGCCACCTCCTACAACCCCTCCACCTATTTCCTTCTGATCCTTCCCCCTCACTACTTTTCAGTAACAGATATAGAAAAAACTCAAGGGGGAGCGCAAAAGATATTTTGAGCTACATATACTTTAATCGTAATGAAGAATAATCAAGTCACATGTAAAGTTTAAGATAGTTTTATTCAAAACGATTATACGCATATACAGGACAGTGCTATCTCATGATATAAAAAAGTTACAATTTATGTTCTGAAATATTAGGCGATGCAGGCGGTCCCGCAAGGGGGGGAGCCATATGTATTCGCCACTGCTACTGTTGAATATATATTTTTATGTCCGAAATAGTAATTTCTTTGCACCCGATTATGACTGTATAGGAATCGAAACACGTGCTGTGTGAGTGGAATGAAATTAGTGGGCAGTGCGATATCTTTGCATCAATTCGATATTTTGATCCGCGATATCTCCTCGAAAAAAGTTTGACTTTGCGGCATGTTATATCCTCTTTTCTTATTCATACGTGACTCACCGTTTCTGACTTACGAAGTTGAGGCTCCATAGCTTAGTAGGTTCATTACATGTGCGGTTGTTGCGGTGAAATGTGAGAGGGTTTAAATTGGAATTAATTATTCTCTTTTTCATTTTATAAACTAATAGAGTATACAAGAGTCAATACTACATTTATAAAAATAATGACTCTATCTACCTTAACACATTTCTTTCTAAACACATTAAATCACTGAGGTGAAATAAGTAGGGGAAGTGGCAGTGGTTGTATCTTAATTTCCTTGCGGCTAGTTACTGTCAAATATCCGTTGAGTAAAATCCCAACTGATAGTATCGACAATACTCAATAACTGACCAGATACATTCGTATTTGAAATCATTTTATAGCCCTAGGGTATGGAAATTATTTTAACTAACTAAAAAGGGACACGTGGATGTCTACATATTATTGAAAACGATTGTACATCACTAGGAGGTACGGATTACAAGGTCAAGAGTTGATTAGAAAAAAATTATTTTTACTTGGCACTTAGCTAACAGGTTATCATTTACGTGCTGATTCAGAAGTCGGAGTTGAATTCCTCCTGTTTCCCAACTAGATTTCGCCTTAACCGGGTAGTAGTAGACAATGTGGCTATTATTTATTTAAATCTAATGCAACACAAACTTTATTCTCTACTACTTCCATATTTTCATCACATTGGCTGGGGATGCCATGAATTTCCGTGTTAATACCTAACATGCGTTTCTCAAAGCCATCAGAACGGTTTAGTGCGTAAAAAGTTGCGTCTTAAGCACCACATTTTCACTTTGCAATTTGGGTATTTGATCTAAAAATTTCTCTAATATTTTACCCTGCGATTCAATTAACTTTAACCTATCTTCCAAATTATCGTATGGCTTATGAATAGTGTTCCCTAGTTTTTTGATCCGTTATCTTTAGTTATTTTATAACCTCTACGAAAAAATAAAATATTTCCTGAAGGGATTTACCTTCCGATTTACTTCTATCCATCCGGGATGTCTTTCGTAAATTTTGGCAGTCCACACATTTCCAGGATTACCCTCTTGATTCAATCCCATCGATGTCAGCGACTCCTGTAGAGAAAATCCATGGAAGGTTTTACGGCAGGTATCGCCATTGATGGAAGTTGTATTCCGTGTAGATGTGTTACACTTTGCACACGAACTAATGCCAGAGAGATGTTGTAGGCCTGGCGGATATAACTCCTGTAAGCTCGATTTAGCACACTTTTCTTTACACAAATAAGGCTTCCACTCAATGAAGGCAACTATTTTCACACATTTAGCCGGAAAATAAATGGCTCGCAACCGGCGATGCATAGCGTTGAGTCAACCACACGGAGTGAGAACACATCCATACCCGACGGGAGCGGAACACGAACTGACTGTAGCCAATCTTAGCACCGGACCTCGTTGCACTCACTGCCCTTTACTTTACATTTACATATTATCCCGCAAGCCGCCTACAAAGGCGTGCGGCAGGGGGTGTTAGAACACCAGCCGTTTACATATGAAAGAAAATGCTCTAACGAAATAACGACTAGCATTTTTTGAAGTCCTTTATGGTTCGGGGGAAAGACGAATGCACACATCTATCCGTTCGGCAAAATATCTCTGTTAATATATTGCTTCTGTCGGACCTGGAAATATAGAGGGGGTCTAATATTATGTTCTCAATTTCACTCTTAAAGATATCTATTCTCAATTGTTCAAACAATCTTAGCCTAGCGCGCAGCCACCGAGTCTCCGGTGGCTAATTCGCTGGGTTACGCAGTCGGTACGCCCGTAGCAGTTCTATTACGAATCGCGCAGCTTTTATTTGTACTTTGTTCAGCTCACGGATTATGTCTTTCTGCACCGCATCCCTTATGCTTGCTGCATATTCAAGGTGTGGACAGGAAGAGCGTAAAATAGCACCTCTCTTTCAGTTTTTATCCGAAAATCTTCCCACCATACGTTCCACGAATCATAACTTCTTCAGGGCTCTGCCAGAAATATTCCTTATGTGTTCCCCACGATTGATGGTAAGTTATCATAACTCCCAGGTACTTCACTTCGTCCCTTGCTTTAATGTCAATACCACAGTTTAATCAAACGAAGGGGCACCGTGAAGTTTTCAGACACGGAAATGAACCTTTGATTACCGGAGTAACTAAAAAAGTCGAACGTAATTAATTCCGTTACACAGAATGAAGCAAGTCATATCAATATTAATTCGAGGATGTAGAATCTCACCTGGTTAAGAAGCTCGGCTGCACAAATATAGTGGTACCAAAATGACAATCAGCGAAATGGAAAATAGAGGCAGGTCTCATCAGATGTCAAATGTTTCAAAACCTTGGTAATCAATCACCTCCTCGGATGCCAGTGAAATTAACCCTCCACCACTTGCCCGTTATCCTATATTTATCCAATGAGCAGTGTTAATAAAAAGTGCTGATAAAAAGAAACTGGGCTCATGGCTGTTACTTTTTAAAAGGTATTCATTTACGGGTATAAATTACTGATTTTAAAAGTAATCAGTAAAATTATATTTACTTCTTGTAAAATTGTCCACTCTAAAGAAAACTTGGCAATTAATGTCGAATATCGGAGTGAAAATATGTAATACTAGAGTCATAAATAGCTAAAGTTGCACTACCGCTAAGTAAATAAATAAATAGCTACACTCGCGACACGTACAATGATATCTATTGTAACACCACGAATGGGTACACAATACGACACAAGTGGTGTCGTATTTTGTACCCATTTGTGTTGTTGGCTACAACATAAGCGTGGCTGAACCTAAGCAATGAAATTATGACACTCAAGGATTAGAAGTTATACGTAGGCCTAGGCAAATCAGTGAAATCTGCAATGCTAGCGTCGATTAGGAGCAATTAACGATTACATCGATACTACCGATTCCTCTTCCAACGTAAGTAACTTGCATTTCGTAAAAAGTAGTTGCTACAAATACAAATTACTGCAAAAGTAATCGTTTCAAGAAATCCGATGAGTTTTACTCGATTACCAACCAAAAACTCCGATGAGGTACACTTTGGTAATTATTCCATATTGGGTTATTCACTGCATAGATGAGTCATCAAATGAGATGAGACACGTTTTGCTCTGCCGTTCCAAGTACTCCAATACACACAATTATAGCGGTGAAGCACCACAAAGAACTCTGTTAACATTAAATAGATTAGCTTAAAGCCATAGGTAGCACGCTGAATTATTTTTGAATGCGGACGTGGAGATTCACACACGACATACTAACCTCTCGCACGCAACGGGCTGATTTTTGATAATGATTTTTCGGATGACGACATTCGCACTGCGAATTGTCAAGTGGAAGAATGCTTGTGCCTTCATCCGTAAGGGCCCAAAAATTACAGAATATTGAATTCAATCTCAATAAATGCAGATATTTTTCAGAAATCCACCTTTTTCAACAAAGTTCCATGACAGATTATTAACAAAATGATTTTTTAACGATAAAGATATTTTAATTTTCTCTATTTCAAAGGAAATAATTCTTTATGTAAAAACATTATTCCGTTATCCGAAATGTCACATTCGGGGACTTTCCTAGCCCTTCTTTCCTTCCACCTGTCCTTCTAAGATTGTTTTCATCAAATTATCATGGCTCATATTATTGCCAACTCAATTTTCCGTCATATTCTGAGGATTTTAGAATATTTCTCTTTCCTCCCACTTATCTTGGCACTTCCTCATTATACTTACTCAGTCGATCCATTTCATATTGATCATTCGTCTTTAGCACCTATTCGCTTCATCAACTTTATCTTTATCATTCCCCGGTAGCACCACATTTCGAATGCATCCACTCTTGACTTCTCTGCTGTTGTCAACGTCCAAGTCTCACAACACGCCATAACGGCACGAATTTGAAATATTTCACGATTATTATCAATCAGCGATTGATAAATAGAATAGAGTAATTTACGATTTTTATTGATAATAGGAATTTCTATTAACGCCGTCATATACGTAGCCAAGCCACAAAATTTCCAATACACTCGCGAATAATCGTAAGATGGCCCTATACATTGCACAGAAAATGTTATTTGGTTTAAATTAGGATTCATTTGGTTATCGCGCGATTACTTCTCGGAAAGTTTTTCATTCTTCCCTCATACGTAGAATGTAAGTACTATCGTTTTTCAAAGTATGTTGACACCCAGTAGTCCTACTTAACTGATGGCGCCGGGTCGGTGAAAACTTGAGAGGTTGGCACATAGAGCGACCTGCATCCCTCACTCGTAAGCAACCTAACGCGGCCTAGCCACCGAAGCTGGAGTCAAACTCCATTAGCATAAGCCCAATAAGAATTAAGATTAGCGGATGGAATGTACTGAGGTAACCCACGTCCACACTCACGTTGGGCCGTCGCAGTGTTTTCTTTCGGGCTCCGTGGCGAGGTTTTGCCCATCTTTAGATTCAGATTTGGACTCACCGTTTGTCTCTTCCTACTACGTGGCTCCGTCGCCGATTACGTCTATACTGGGCGCGGTTATTACAGAAAAGTTCTGGGAGTATAGCTGAGCTCATCAGAGGCTCCGAAGTCTTGTACTGCAAAAGGTTTTCGGTCTGGTTATTCTTCTGTTAACTTGAGTCGCGTTGAGAACTCGGAGCTGACAGCTGTTTTTGAGTCCTAGTTTATAACTGATTATTTATACGGATATCAGTACTCCTTTTTAAAACCTTATTTAGGCTTTATATGACAGTTGTTACAGTTTTTATAAGGTGTTGAAGTGGGCGTGGAATGCGGATACGCTGTTGTGAATACATTGTTGATGACTTAGTTTAATGTAAGTAATACTATCGTATTATGGACGGGCTCTAGGGACCCTTTAACTATAAATGAAATACGGGAAGGACAGGCACGGGAATACGTCATAAGAAAACATATGAAGCGAAAATAAAATGTTTGTGTGAAATATTATAATTGTCATAACTAGATGATTCAGGAGGCTTCAATAAACTTGAGAAGCCACCTGCCAAAAATTTGCCCTGAATCCCTTCACGGAGGGATTTCGATTTAATCTATCCTTTTACCTTATTACTGAGAAAATGTTTTATATATACACGGCTTCCGGAAACACAGCTCGCGCTCTTTCTTCACGATGTCCTTCAATCTGTCCAATCGAAAAGACATGATTACACTTTATTCTTAGATTTAAAGGAAGCATTTGACACGGTACCTCACAATTAACTCATATACTATTTACAGTCATGCGGATTAGATGAAACAGTGGTAAACTGGATACGCGACTTTCTGAGTAATCGTAAGTAACAAGCAGTTCAATACGGAATTAGCTCTGATGTAGTTGAAGTGACATAAGGTGCCCCACAAAAAAGCGTAATGGGCCTCGTTTTGTTCATTAGGCATGTACATAAATTACCTACGCCCAAGCATTAGCCGTAAAATACGCTTATTTGCTAACGACGCCGTCATCTATCGCGAAATTAGTTATCACTTTGGCAATGAAATTCTATAATCGAATTTAATAAACGTTCATTTGTGAACCCATGAGTGGGGACTCGAGCTTAATTTGAGCAAATTCATGTCGGTGCATATTTTGCAGAGTTCGTCCAACTATAACCATGCTAATGCTGTGGATGGCATTAACATAAAGGCTGCAGAGGAAGTGAAGATATTAGTAATCACTCTGGCTTTTAAATTCCATCAACGAATTTTAACAACGTCCATGTGTGGAGCCAAGCAGTGGCGCAGCGAGGGGGGATTTTGGGGGATAAATCCCCCCCCCCAGAGCTCAGAGAAATTTTTAATTTTAATACACTTTACTTAATTGGATCGACATTATTAATAGAATATTCTAAGGAACAATAAAATATCCCTCAGAAAGCCGTAAAACTCACCATTTTGAACTGTTTCTCTTGAAATTCCGCAATTAATTCATCTCACACCTACCGCTTATCCTGTCGGGTTGTCCATACCCCCAAACACCCCGGTATTAGTTGCACCAACCCCCCCCCCCCCCCCCAACCTTAATTCCTAGCTGCGCCCCTGGAGCCAAGATAGAGGATTCGAACTTAATCTGATCAAATGCACGACGGTGATTTTTTTGCTCGGGTCGCCCTACTATATCCATGTATTTTCTGTGGCTGTTTTTAACATTATAGCGACAGATGAAGTAAGGTATCTGGGAGTTACCATAACCTCGACCCTATCCTGGGAAACGCATATAATGGCCTGTTTACCCGATACATTACCACGTAAGAGTTAATGTCTGTTTCCATGAATGATTTTTGTGGATCGGTACGGAACACGTATGAATGCATGAACCAAATTAGAACAGGTTCTATTTTCTGTGCATGCATTCGCACAAGTTGGGTGGTTACACGGTGCATTTTGGCGTTTATCCTCGCGTTCATACATTTAGACCCGTACGTGTTAATGTACCTTGTAAACAGGCCTTAAGAAATATTTTTGTCAGAGCCCTGAAGAAGCTCGGATTAGTGGGTGGATTTTCAGATGAGAAAGTAAACGAAAGGTGCTTTTTCACACTCGCCAGGCCACACCTTGAATATGCAGCGAGAGTATGGGATCCGGTACAGAAAGACTTAATTCGTTAAATAAATAAAATACAAAGGAAAGCTGCACGATTCGTAATAAACCCGCTTCGGGCGTACTAAAAGTGTTACAAAGATGTTAAACGAATTAGGTAGGGAACCGCTGTAGATTCGGAGGCTACGTATTAGACTTGGAATGCTTGAGCAATTGACAATGTATATCTTTCGAAGCGAAAACGGAGAACATAATATCAGAGCCCCACCACATTCCCACGTCTGACAGAAAAGATAAATTGAGAGAGGTATTTTGCCGAAAGGATAAGTATGGGAATTAGTTTTTCCCCGTCGACAATAAAGGACTTTACCAAATGCTGGGCGTAATTTCGTTAGAGCATATCCTTTTTATTTTTCAATTGCAGGTGACCTGACACCCCTGCCACACGCCTATTGAGTCGGCTTGCTAACAGAACTAATCCATACGTTAACGCACCGTCTAAATAACGCCCAGATGACGAGTAACGATTAATTAATGATAAAATGCGTTAGTGTTAAAATTTTTACAAATGCGCTCATAAATATATTGTGTGCTTTCGAGTTAATACTTTTCTTTACGCTGACAAGAGCGCATGTAATCTTCCTTTTTCATTCCGTTAGAATTTTTCACCTGCCCTCTTGTCGAGAATCAGAAATATTGAAACTTTTACTTTGCGGTGTCCGAAGTAGATGATATTAGTTCTAAAGAATTTCACAGTACAGAGGATAATAATGGTTGCCGAAGAGATGAAACTTGAGTAAAATAACGTCATATGCTATGCACTGAGAACAATGATAGTAAAACTACATAGTAGTAGTGATTCTGTTTGATTAAAATTAGCTTTTCAATCATTATTTGTCCGTAGAAAACTGAAATATTAGTTTGTTGCTGGTTTTTATGGAAAAAATGAAAAGGGGCTCCTTTGTTTAAAGCTGATACAATAATATAAATCTGTATCATTCGAATAATTTCATTGGGAATCGGTAAGTACTAGTCATTGCCCAGGAAAATTACTGGAACATTGTTGGAGCATTGCCACATGGCAAAATTGATTCGAGTTCTTTGTATACCGCCAATGAATAAATTCAGATTAATTTTATAGTGTCCGTGAGCGATAAATCTTGCGAAGAAAGGAAGTTAGCACCCAAGGAACGTAAATTACATGTTTAACGATAGTTTCATTTGAAATCACGGCCGAAACTCCTCTTCCATTACTATTATGTTTCGTAAAAATTTATGGAAGGTAGCTTACATGCTTGTGATAAGCCAACTCTGCCAAACACTTTTTCAGTTTGCTGCCTGTATAACTGTTTCTTTTTTTATAAGTATACCGGGACTAGCCACGGTGGTAACTTTACGAGAGCCACCCACAATGCAAAAATTGTGCTAAAATCCACTGAGGAAAAAACTCATTCGGGGGCATCCGGGTTCGAATCCTGGCGAATGATTCTTTTCTCCGTGAATTTTTCGCACAATGCTGGCTGGATATTATGCTGAGTTAGCATTTGACATCGGGATACATGTCTCACTCCCTTAGGCGCTAATTTAACTAAACCTTCAAAGGGCATCGGAAAAAATGTCACATGAAACATAAATAAGCAAAGGAGCTAATTAAGTGTAGAAATAGTCTCTTGCGTACGGAAAGCTAGTACGTGATTCGATTCAGTGAATGAGGCTAATCATTAATGACATGAGTTACAGGATAAGACCGTGCGTTTTACTAATTTCTATTCATATACTTCACCACTGAAGTTGAAATGTTTAAAAAATTATAATATATTTATTCAATCTTTAGCATTTCATACTTTCATTTCATAATTTTTTCGCAGATGGAGTTTCCACGCTTATCTTTTACGTGTCCGTACTCGATACTAAAGCCTTTAGGTAGGTGAAAAATAAGAGAACCGAATATTATTATCATATTATTCTCAAAGTTCCTCTCATTTTATAGACCCTTCACTTTCCCCTTGACTTGTAGGCACAACAGAGCCATATTTTTCGGATGTAAATGTAAAATAATGCTTCGTTGGTTTACTACTCCACCCTCCTTATTTCCTGAAAGGTTTTTATTTCCTTATTTTTTTTCAACATTCAATCAAAATATGCCACTTTCGTCTGTCAACTATACATTTACTCAGTATCATACAAGCCAATTCTTACGAATATTACATCTTTGGGGGTATCCATTAACCGTTTCGACACAGTGGTGTTGTTTCCTTAGCATGACTTGGACTGACAAGGGTGAGCCCCAAGGGTCTCTTCCGTCCCCTCTGTACGGACCATTTTTGCAGGACATTGGTTAAGAAGGGTCTCACGGATAATCTCTCTCTCGGCGCCAACCTTTTCGAACTTTTCCTAGCGGGGACTCCGCATTATCTCGGACTCAAAGTATAGTTGGTCTTCCTCCTTTCCGGGTTGATAGCCCTAGCATCGGAATTGGTTCCGGGTCAACTCATGATTATTTTTTGTGAATTAGCTACATGGATAATTGTTGTTTGCCCGTACGTTGCAGACTACGAATTCAATTCCTCGGTTTTTTTCTGTGCATTCTCAACTTTTGAACGGAGCTATACCCTCCTAATTAACGGATTAAATGCAACAACAATTTCTATGTTGATGTTTATATTGAAATCGAGATATAAATTAATATTTATGGTAAAATTTCATTTAAAAATTGTAAGCGCTCCTTAAAAGACAAAGAATTCAATTATTAGTTCATATTTTTTTTAGAATGGAACAAATGCTTATTTCTAAAAATGACTGAATGGTCGCTATCCCTTACCACAAAAAGGGGTAATAGAAATATATATAAAAAGGTGAGCTCTACGGCCTCAAGGTCAAACGGGGAAAGAAACACTCCAATGGCCGTAAAAAGGGACCTCGTCACAGGTATAAACAAAACACTGTGGTATGCTGGAACGGGAAAATTCGCGATAATTCGGGGCAATAGAAGACGAAGTTTCCGGGTACCTACTCCCGGATTTCGAAGGCACGGCCTATGTCCCCGCTTTGTTGGGTCCCGATAAGACTTCGCGAAGCTGCGACCGGCATAAAAGGGCAACGAAACGGATATTTGCGGAATTTGTTCGCCTGCGTAGGAAAACATGAGACGAAAAAAACCTTGTTTTCCGTGTCAAAAACCGTCCGGGCGAATATTTACTTTGTTAGTAGCGAAAGGTAATTGATTGATTAGATGTGGCGTTTATGAGGGGCGAGGGGGTCAAGCGGATTCTCACCCAATCTCACGTGGGGTACCAGGGGGTCCTTGCAAGTATCACGTAATTTTTTTCATAAAAAATGATAAAACATTGTTTTTTAATAAATATAACGAATAAAGGTTAGATTAACGTATTTACACTGCAAATACGCATTCAATTCTGTCGCGATAATAACGCATGGTTATGGGTCATGGTTATGAGTTATTGATTTATCATTTTACCACTAAGATAACCCGTGAAATATAGAAATAAGGTTCACTTGACTGCCACCTTTGTTTCCAGTATCAATTTCAACGATGTATGTGAAGAGAGAGGGAAATTTTGATGTAATAATGATTCTGATTATTGATTAAAATGAGCTTCCGTACTAATTTATCCAAAATAAACTTAAAGTATTATACAAAATAAAGTTAAATCGTGATCTCGGTGGGACAAAGCAATTTTGAATTCCAATTTGTACAAATCCAATATAGTTAAAGAATCTTGCTCAACTTGTAATACACTAACATCGTATGGTCAATAACTTCAATGTTTTGAGTTTTATATTTAAAATTTGTTGTCTGCCTATTTTTTAAAACAAAATAGTTGATACGATGTAATATTTCCCAAAATGTTGGTTTGCTATGCATTTCTTTGGTACTGCTTATTCTACTAATTCTCTGGTATTGCTATTATAATTATTAAAGTTATATATTTCTAAGTCAGTTTACATATTTATACAAATCTTTCACTGCTAAAATCAAGTGGATGTAAAGAATTTCACATTACAGTACTATAATTTAATCTGTTTGCTAGAGATTTTAATATGCCTACCCTATTCAATATCACTTTAGCAAGCTCCCTAAAAAATAGCCTGTTGTTTAAAATTCAATGAACAAATACGTGAATTTATAGAGAATTTTTTGGGTGTCCTTCTTTTTAAATAAACGGCCTTAGTTTTAGCATCCATTTCCACGATTTTTAAAGACAGGCGGGTGTAATAGTTTGCGTCATTCCACCTCTGTTCCAAAAAAGCTTGTCCCGTAGGGTCTCAGATTTTGATGAATTCATGGTTGATAGTTTACAGTTGAAGCTGTAGGTCATACTACTATTATATAGACTACCAGTCTTTGATTGCACGTCCATAGACGTGTATTAAAAGTAAACGGAAAGCCGCACGGGAGAAAAAGTAAACGTTTAAATATTTTCAAAAGATATCATTCAGGAGTTGATTAAAATTTAATTTTTGTGATTCTAAGGTAATGAATTAGCCTTCATTCTAAAGAATAAATGCTTGGGCCAATTCTCAGATGGATTATTTGAGAAAATTTAATTAACAATGTTTTAAACAGTTAAATATAAAATAATAGGGAAGTGCACTTTATAAATATTTTACTCAGAGTGACTTCCGAAAGGTCTTAACCGTAAAAGAAGCAATAAATAATGGCTGTACGACAATTTGATAGTTAACTTGTGGGATTTATATGATTTAAGGCAATTTTTTGGAAAAAATTCGATAACGCATTAAAACCACATTTTAAAAAAGATCTCAGAGTGTTTAGTTTGAGGTTTGATGTAGACCCATACAGATATTAAATCTTAGTCTCTTAGGGACAAACGCTTGTTGAATTTACGTGGAGTGACCAATATTTAATAATCTAACCCCCGAATTTAATTTAATTTTTTGCTCTCTCCTTAGGTGCAAGCC
Organism: Ischnura elegans; assembly: GCF_921293095.1. Classification (NCBI taxonomy): domain Eukaryota; kingdom Metazoa; phylum Arthropoda; class Insecta; order Odonata; family Coenagrionidae; genus Ischnura; species Ischnura elegans. Next base: position 28,191,305 of record NC_060259.1, read on the forward strand.
ATCCCCGGACGTGAGGGGAAGAATGAAGGGTGGAGCAGGAAGAATGAAGAAAACAAGAAGACGATGGCCTCGCGGAACATCCAATGCTAATTCCTTTTATGTTATTTGGAGAGATTTCACTCGAATTTTAATCCACATTTTTGCTTTTTCAATTTCAGAATGAATATTGAAGAATTAGAACACCATTCATCGACTTGAGTTGAAGCCTGGGAAGAGTGCAGTTTTCATCGGATTGCTGTACTATGCATTGCTGTACATTTTCATCAGGTTTACATCAGGTTATCTTGAACGTGAAATGGTAAATTAGGGCTGACCTGAACCACGCAACTGGAGTTATGAGAGACTCCTGGTTGAAATTGAATTCTCACTCGATTATCAAAGCACGAGCTCTAGGTAGCAACAGTACACGAAAGGTAACGGCTCGAAGGAGCAAGGTTTCGAAACAGCGCTGAAACAAAGGTACCAGAAAGTGCACTTTTCACTTCTTTACTACGAACGAGACCGGTCCTAGGAGACAAAGAATGCATTCTTGGGCAGGAAATCTATGCGGGTATTTTTGAGTGTGTAGTTTTTTTAAAGGTATTTGGGTGGGTTTTGTACTAACACCATTTATTGCAGGCGTGAAGAATGAAGAAAGAAGACGTAGTTGAGGCCCCGAAGATTGAAGACATCGCAGGGGGCCTCGAAGAATGAAGAGGGAAGATAATGTGTGTGTGTATCGGGAATGAGTGGACATTGATAATCCCTCGCCTGAACTGAGTGTTTTTTGTACTTAATTGTAACATGTCTGTAACTCTTTCCCTTCCAGCCATGAAGATTGAAGACGTCAAATTGAGCTCGAAGAACGGCAAGAATCCGATTGCGTGTGCTTTTTATCTATCGTGTGATTTCGTGTGATATTTTTCTGCGTGTGATTATTCATATTTGCGTGTGCTGCGAGTATTTTTCCGTTGCGCCGCGTTAGGGCTTGCATGTTAGTGTTATTTATTTATTTGTTTGTGCATGCACTAATCTTACCTCTTCACAGATTCAAGCCATCGCTGGACTTCAAGGAAGTATGAGTGAAGACTGCACGAAGAAGAGGAGATTGAAGACGCAAGTATTCACAGAAGAAAGAAGAGGAGCATCGTAAGAAGACGTGTGCGATATTTGCGGCTTAGTTTTGGGCCCTTCTGGCCAATGAATAAAAATTTGCGTAAGGCTAGGCGTTTTTACGTGCGTTAGCTTTAGTTTCTTGTGCCGTGGTTTTGCATTACGGATTCCATTGCGTCATCCAGGAATGTGGCTGTGGCTAGGTAGGAAATTTATGATTTCCTATTGATGCCATTGTCACGTTCTTGTGTGCTGCTTTGGAGTGGTGCAAATCCTCGGAAGGGTTTATATTTGTGTATGCACTAACCCGCTCTCTCCCTAGGTCCGCAAGCCATCGCTGGATGTGAAGAGAAGAAAGAAGATTCATCGGAAGAAGAGAAGACAAGAGGATGGTATCGCGGGACCAGAAGAAGACGACATCTTAGCTTTGGGCCCTTCTGGTCAATGAACATAAATTTGCGTAAGGCTAGGCGTTTTTTTCGCGCGTTAGTTGTAGTTTTTTGTGCCGTGGTTTTGCATTACATATTCCATTGCGTCATGCAGGAATGTGGCTGTGGCTAGGTAGGAAATTTATGATTTCCTATTGATGCTATTGTCACGTTCTTGTGTGCTGCTTTGGAGTGGTGCAAATCCTCGGAAGGGTTATTTATTTGTGTATGCACTAACCCGCTCTCTCCCTAGGTCCGCAAGCCATCGCTGGATGTGAAGAGAAGAATGAAGATACATCGGAAGAAGAGAAGACAGAAGAGGATGGTATCGCGGGACCAGAAGAAGACGACATCTTAGCTTTGGGCCCTTCTGGTCAATGGACATAAATTTGCGTAAGGCTAGGCGTTTTTTTCGCGCGTTAGTTGTAGTTTTTTGTGCCGTGGTTTTGCATTACATATTCCATTGCGTCATGAAGGAATGTGGCTATGGCTAGGTAGGAAATTTATGATTTCCTATTGATGCCATGTCACGTTCTTGTGTGCTGCTTTGGAGTGGTGCAAATCCTCGGAAGGGTTATTTATTTGTGTTTGCACTAACCCGCTCTCTCCTTAGGCACGAGTCATCGCTGGACATGATTATGAGGAGAAAGAAGACACTTGGAAGAAGATGGGATGGTGCGCCTTACCGAGCCGGCTTCTTGCGGCTTTACATGAGTTTCAGCAGATAAGGAGCGGTATGATCTCATAATATTCATTCAAATTCGGTTCATTTTTTTCATATAAATTTTTAAATTAACGAGGTGCTTGAGAATGTTCAATTTTGCATTCATTAACGGAACTCAATTGTACTCATGCATATACTGAACTTCTAATTTGCCCATAATGTCATCAAAATTAACAAATAAACAATATCCTCCTCAATTTAGTCATTGATCACTTATTTTGAAAATTGTACTTGGTACTGAGTAGCTGGAAGTGATATTTCATTGACCTATTAACTTTGAATTGAATTGAAAAGTTATGAAAAAATATTGCAATGGGCAAAATTTTTTTTGTGTCCACATTTTTCTAGATGACTCATAACCACAAATCAACGTATTTTCTTTACAAATGTTTTCGAGTCAAAACATCACCTCCCTTAACAGTCTCCGCAAAATATTTTCACATTATAAAGCAGTATGAATTACTTTAATTTATAAATAGTTTCTAATTATCTGTGTTTTCATTACAAATTTTATTTTCCATCATGATTTTTCATTCTAAATCAGAATTATTTAACTTATTTTTGTCCTGTGAAAGGTTGCCAATCCTTAATCAAATCTTCAAATCAATCCTTAATTTTTCCTGTTTAAACAAAAATATATTTCCATTTAATTGGAATTATTTTATCATAATAAGTATTATTAATTAATTAATATTATTTTAATTTCCTCTGCAATACGGGAAATTTTATTTTCACTCGAAGTTTTTTAAATCTAATTAAAAGGTGAGCCTATTCACTCTGTATCGTACATGCGCCATAAGAAAATTTATTGATTGATTCGGCCATGAAACCGATTTTCTAGGACATTGCTTTGTCTCTTTATGAGTGTTCGTTTTTTTCAATTGCAGAGTTCGTTGCATCGTATTGTGTGAGCCTGACTACTCGAGGCCTCGATGGAAGCAAGTGCAAAGAGATCGAAAGAATACAGCTCGTTGCCGCAGGCAGACGGTAAGATTTCATTCAGTCCTCTTTCAAGTTTCGAGTTCAGTTCAGAACCATTATTTAGTGATCACATAATTACACTATAATTTTTACATTCAGGAACCTCGATGATAAAAGTAATGATTGCGAAAAATGAGAATATGAATAAATATTTTCACTTTTCCAACGCGAAAACATTTAATTAAACCGCACCCAAAATTAAGATCTCGCGCTTTTTTTGCAACACTCACAAAACTTGAATCCCGCGCTGAATCTCAAGGCATTGATTGGTTGACGACGACGATAGCGTTTGCTTTCATATATTTCCATTTGAACTTTCATTTCCATTAAATTTAATAATTCGAATGAAGGGCAGTCTTGGGGATTTTCGCGAATCTATCATAAGTATTTACTTTGCTGTTCTCATTACTAATTTTACTACTAATTTTAGTACTAATTTTCTCATTGTAATGTGGAGGTCGAGGTCTCCATATTGGCCTTGCTTTTGGTAATTCAGCAACCGTCATGCGCGCTCAAGTAAAATTACTTCCTCGGAGACCCTACCTGAGGGAAACATGAGATTCCGGTCATATTTTCTAACTTTCTGAATTTTTCGGTGAAGTTAATGAGTATAAGTGACATTTCAAAAATGTCGCAACAATAATGTTACAATGATTGATACTCTTTTTTTGTTTCATTTTGGGTACTTAATTTCCGATGACGCGTTTTCCTTGCTATTAAATATTTATTAAGCCAATGGTGTCGGAAAAATAAGTATATATTTTTCATTTTTTTCGGCTGTTTTGTTTCTGAAGTGATACTTTGACCTATGGATCTTTGCATGATCTTGAGAATAAACTTATATTGTTTCTTTAGTATCAGAAGACTTAATTATTAAATTACATCCAACAAGAAAATATCAAAATACATCCTCCTGGATAGGTGTGGTGTCCTTAATATGGATGCCATATTTGTAACTTCTGTTTTCGTCTTTTTAAATTATGTTATCGTATTGATTCTTATAATTTCATAATTGTTTTTCAGTTCATATAATAGTACATATATTAAATGCAGAATGGTATTTATTTGCTATCAATTTGTAATAATACCCATTAAGTCAAAATAAGTCGTAAAAAAAAGTTATATAAATAAAACACTCAGCTCACTTTTATGATTTCCGGGAATTTTTTTTATATTCCCCAATCATAATTTTAAAATGTTTAAAGAATAATGAAAATACATTGTAATATCGCCGATTAGATAAAATATTTTCTGAACGTCTTCCTCGAAATGATATTTCTGAGCTGAACTTTTTAGGTCTCCCCTTCGTTGGATTATGAGAATTTTTTGTTATATTACCACAGGTCAAGCTTGTGGACAACGACAGCGATTGCTTTTGGAGACAACTGTGGAGGTCCATGAAATGGACCCCTGAAAGTTACTGCGCCGACAACGAGAGACTTGAGGATATTATCGTGAAGAAAGGAAGAATGAAGATAGGAGAAAGAAGACAACAAGCCTGAAGATAGTTGTTTTTTTTGCATTTTTTGTTGCAATTATTGTACAGGGTGTTTGTGTATTTTTTATTAATGCATGTATTTTTTCCAGCTATAGTTAGGATTTGCGGCAGGAGAGTAGGGATTTTATGTTGCGTCGTACCGTCGAGTAGAAATAACTCAGATTAGGCAGGTCTTCGTATATCGTGGCCACGATTCCGTATTTAGGCGTTTAATTAATTCGGGTGTATAAAGCAATATTTAGGTAGGCAGGGCTGTATGAATGGATGAATGTGATTTTATGAATGAGTGAATGGAATGTGGTTTATGAATGAGTGAATGATAATAGTAGTAGTAGTGCTTGATTGTTATGAATTGCTAATTATATTTTCTGTAGTTTTTTTATTCTTATTAATTTTGGTCGTAGTGTAGTAAGTAGTGTAGTGCATGCCCCCCTCAAATCCAAACTGTTCCCTCATCGTGGGGAGGGGGTGTAACAGGGATAAGTCATTAATTTGCACCAAATGCTTATAAAATTGCACCCCTATTTTTCCACATGAGTTGCAAATTGTAAAGGTTATTTGACAACAGGCAAATATGACTTATCCCTGGCTAAAACAGTTGGTGCATTTGTGATTTGTATTTAAATATGTGAAACATTGAATATGATATATGATATGTTGCTGTGATCTTTATTCCAGTGCTTAGTACTATTTGCATTACTGTTTTTGTGATGTTTTTCGCTAATATTGTACAGAGCCATTTTTTATTCTTGTAACTAATGCATGTATTTTTTCCAGCTATAGTTTAGACTTGGGGCAGGAGAGAGGGGATTTAATATTGCACCTTACAGTTGATGAGAAATGACTCAGAATAGGCAGGTCTTCGTATATTGCGACCATGAAAATATAATTAAGTAACACCCTGACCAGAATAAATTGTACCCATTGCTAAGGCCTATTTGTATTATTGTTGTTGATATTTTTTCTCGATTTTTTAATGATATTATTTTAATAGCATTTGAAATTATTAATTTAATAATTTTAAATTCTATTAAATGGTGTGCATGTAATTTACCCTACTACTTTGTAAACCTAAGGGCAATAAAACTATTTTCTATATACCTTCGAATATGTTACCAAGGAGATATTTGATATCTTTGATATCTTTGAGTTATTTTGATATCTTTGTGATGACACAAAATAAAACATTATACATGTAATTTTTGTGAAAATTAGAGTGCTGGTACAAATCCTGTAAAATGGAATGCCGTTAAAGTATTGACAAAATTTTACATTCGTCAGTTGACAATGAACCTAAATAGAAAATACATATTCAGAAAGCATCCATCAAGGTGCAATTACATTGGGCATATATTATGTGCATAACAATATTTTAATTCATTCAATTGTATGCAAATAGGTAATTTGTTGACATGGTTAATCCATTTTTGGTAATTTCTCCATGTTTCTGGGTTTCACCGCGTGGATTTTCTTTGTGACAACAGTTTCTCCGGTATTCCAACCGGCGTCTTCAGGTCGATGAATCCACGCGGTCAAAACCAGAAACATGGAGACATCATCTAGACAAACCGCGGAAAACTACGAATCAAAATTTTTGGTAATGATAATATGACATTGTTACACAAAAAGATTAGGAACATGTATTTTTCCGGCTACAATTTAGATTGGAACAGGAGAATATGGGTTATATATTAATTATATAATGCTGCCGATTATAAATAACTCAGACTAGGTAGGTCTTCGGACATCGTGGCAATGAGTCCATATTATGGCGTTAGATTAATTCAGGCGTGCATGCTGAGGTATTTATTTAGGTAGGGCTTCAACTATGGGTGAATGTGATTTTGTGAATAAGTGTAATAGTACTGGTAATGCTTGATCAGTATAAATTGTTTTAATAATGTACGTTTTAATGTTTTATAACCATAGGGGTGTTTTGGGGGCATAAACATCCCCCATATTTTTACCCTGGAGGTGACTACCAGCAACGCATCCCCTGAGAAGACCACAAGCCCTCCAGCACTCCCATTTTCAAATCATGTGGTTACATTTCATTATGTCTTCCAGTAATCAATGAATCGTTGTAATGCTGAAAGATTATTTCATCGTAAAGTAGCTGAAAAGTTTGTAACGAGTGTATCGTTGTCTGATACCTCCAAAGCGACGACAAAAGAGTATCAGTGCATGCAAACCACATAACACCTTACCTCTTCATACCTTTCTGGCTATATGGCTGACTGAGGACTCAGCAGGGATCTGCCAGGTCAGTTCAACAATGATAATTAGAGCCTCATTTGCATAGCTAATTTGCATTGATTTTTAAATATAACAGTGTTAGGTAGTAAGATGGAGGGGAAGGGGCTTTGGGCTATCAGCCTCGAATATTTATACATTTAAGATGAAAACATTCCAGGTTGGGCACACACGGTACAAGACAATTTAATAAAAATCTCTACTCTGAGGAAGGTGGTAGGTGCCCCTGAAAATTTATTTTCATCTTTAAGTGTGTATTTTACTGTGTGCGCCCAACCTGGTACATTTTTGAGTTATACACCTCATAGATGAGTTTCCTGAAGTATTTATACATATAATGGTAAGCAGGGGTGGATCCAGGATTTCTTTATGGGTGTAGGGGCACAAGCGCGACCGTATCCAGGATTTGTTCTTGGGGGCACAAGGATACTCCGTAATACAAAGCGAACGCAATGATAATGGGACCGTATTTTTGGGGCAATTTTTTTTCAAGGGTCTGGGGGGCACGAGCCTCCGTGCCCCCCTCTAGATCCAACTATGATGGTAAGTTATATTTATATATTGTCACTTCTTAGTAGGGTAAGGTAGCCAGGGGCGCAGCTAGGAATTAAGGCTGGGGGAGGGGTTAGGTGCAACTAATATCGGGGTGTGTGGGGGTATGGAATACCCACCAGGATAAGCGATATGTGCGAGATTAATAATTTGCGGAATTTTACGATAAATGGTCCAAAATGGTGAGTTTTACAGCTTTCCGAGGGATATTTTATTAATCATTTCACTATTCTATTAGTAATATCAATCCAATTAAGTAAAATGGATTAAACTTAAAAATTTCTCTGAGCTCTGGGGGGGGGGTTTATCCCCCAAAACCCCCCCTCGCTGCGCCACATATCTTTTACAGCCTCTTTTAACTCCAAAGAAAAACTAACCAGGGCATTTTTATTGAGGAAACCTCTCAGAGCAAGATTTTCTATTTTTTCGAGTAGTATAACAGCCTTTATAAATGCTTCTGTCAAACCATAGTTGAACTGTTCTTTATCTAGCTTGGTTGTCTTTGATTTATCTAAAGAGTCTTTCAGTGAAACCTGTCGTGCCGAAGATCCAGCTTCATAGGACGCCTTGCTTTTGTGAAGAACTGTGGCTAGGTGCTTCTGTCAGGAATCTCATGATGCACTCAATTCTTGCATTGCATAATTTGTATATTACAATTTGGTTTTGTCTGTCAAAAACATAAAATCATTCGCCAGCTTACTCGTAAACACGTTAACGAATTTCGGCATTCCAAACGGCAAAAAATCACACTTAGCGATATGAATTTTACTTTTAACCCACGTATTAACCACTTATCGTTAGCAAAAATCTTGAAATTTCCCGCAAACAATTCTTGGACGCAACGGAGGACTGCCGGAAAAAGAGCTTCGAAAATTGTTGCGCACGGGGGCCATCTTGAAAATATCGTTTATATAACAAATTAAAATACTCGATCTTAGTTGAAATTATCGCAACGCGTGTGCAAATGATTCCAAATATGCCACCATACCACCTTCTTCGCACGGAGTCGGGGGTTGGGAGCTCCCAGAGCGCAACAGTATCCTCGGCCCTCAACGTATTCGCTACGAGGGCGGAGTTATTTTTCGGAACATTCTTTGAAGCCGATTCTTACCTCAGCACTCGTTGATGCTGAATTAATCCTTTGTGCTAGGTACATGTTACTATGATGTATAAAAGCCAAAACTTGGGTGCCCTACCGACCGTTCAAGCAGTCCGGGAGGTTCGTGTAGCGGCTGGCTCCAATGCGCATCGGGGACTAACGGCATAGCCACCTAGCCACTTTCTAGGTGGCTATGGTAACCGTCACTCCTCCTGAATGCACCTGTGTCTTCAACAAAGATCATATACTCTTGGACTTCAGCGCACTATCGGCCGGTTTGGGAGCTCTTCTTCATGACACTTGTCGGAACAAGCAATGTTTAGTTGGTTGGAAGAAAGAATGGCGGCGTAGCGATGTCGATGATAACGCTTCGAATGAGAGTTTTTGGGATGAGGAAATGAGGTGGCGTCGAGAGCCCGTAAGTTAAAGTCGCGGATTCAACTTTATTCGCGGGTTTTTCTAAAAAAACAAGTGCTTTTTGGTTGTTTCAAATTTAAAAAGTAGCGAAATGATCAAAAATCCTTTCAAAATCGTGGAAAAATCGCAGAAAAAGTCAAAAACATTAAAATTCGCGTAAATACTGAAAATGTGCTAAAATTCGCGAAAAGTTGAAAATTTCGCGTTCGCGAGAATCAAGGAGCCCTGCTGATATCCCATCCCTTCAACATAGGTCAGCGCGCTCAACGTCCTTAGTTTTACGTTTTTTTTTGTTATTTAGTAATTTTAAGATTCAGAATAATAAGAATTCATACTTTGTTAGGAATTTGATTTTATTGTCATATTTAATCAAAACTAGGGCTTGTCTATAAAATCAGCGTTATGATGAGCCAGTTAATAAATTATAATTCCACAAAATTTTCTAAAACAATAGTTTTTTGGTAAAACTAACTCCATAAATCAAAAAGCACGCCAAAAAACGTGTAATGTGGAATTTTCAAAGTAATCCCACAAAAATCTGATTTTTGTTCAAATGTTTCGCGTTCCGGGACCCTGTGCGACTAGTTAACTGATTCGTTCCTTGGCGAAATAATAATTATTCATGGTGGAAAAAATAAAAAAAAGCACTGTTCCACAAATAATTTAATGCTGTCCACTAGTTTCAACGGCTTAGCGTCATTATCAATAAAAACAGAAAAATCACATACAATATAGCGCCTTATGTATCCAACAGCGGGAGGAGGGGAGGGGAAAGACGGATTGAGGAAATGGGGAGAATCAGGGAGTTGGGTCAAAGGAAAATAAATGTAAAACAGCGAGGAGGGGAGCAGAGAGATGGTCAGTTTAAGGGGGGGGGGGGAGGATTAGTAAGGAAAAAGTCTGATTTTAAAACAGTTGACAAGAAGTGGGAACGTATTAAAACTTCAGTCATGTCTTTTAATTGTAATGCTAAGTGTTTGAAAGTACCAGAAAAACTTCCATATTTATGCAACCCGAAGGTCACTAATTATAGACCCATACACTCGGTTTCAAGGAGCATTGGCGCAGCGAGGGGGGTTTTTGGGGGATAACCCCCCCCCCCCCCCAGAGCTCAGAGAAACTTTTAAGTTTAATCCGTTTTACTTCATTTGATTAATTAACTAATAGATGAGTTTAAGGATTAATAAAATCTCCCTCAGAAAGCCATAAAACTCACCATTTTGAACCATTTATCTTAAAAAATTTCTGGGGGAGGGCTCCTGCACCTCCCGCTTATCCTGGCGAGTATACCACACACACCAGGTCTATTTGCACCTAAACCCCACCCCCCTAGCCTTAATTCCTCGCTGCGCCCCTGGCAAGGAGGAAGATCACCGTCGCGACGGTGTATTGCAGTTGAGTGGGTTGCATACATTCAGGTGTTTTCCTGTTACTTTCCGTCGCTTACATCCCGAAATGCGCTGAGCGTTGGCGGCTGAAACAAAAAGTACACCTCATAGGTATTCATTTCCTATCACCTACCAAAATTTGAACGAGATCTGTTGGACACACTTTAGGGACTTTCCTTGTTAGTGCAATTGGCAAATAGACCACTGTAAAGGCCGTTTTACACGGGGCATGTACTTGCACAATCTGACGTGTGTACGAAGGCGCAGTCAAAATTGCGTTGCGTGAAGCGGTGAATTGCTACAACACATGTGAGAATGCATGGACGTGAGATGGTAAAATAGCCCCTGTTCTAATTTCATTCATGCATTCGCGCAATTCCACGCCATTTTAGAAATTAATGCAGTTCTAACCTGCGCAATTCCGTGCTCCGTGTAAAACGGCCTTAAGGGACGTTGGAGTTACACTACATGCACAACTACAACGTCTGTGGTTGATGTCACCTTTCTGACCGGTATTCACTTTGGTACCATCATATTCGATTCCTTTTGAACTTGATGTGTCCATTTTTCCTTTCGCAAAGAAATCGAGAATCGCTGATTTTTTAACTTTTGCATATCCTCCTGCGGGGGAGACAAACCCAAAAAATTGGGACACCGGTTCCTCCGCCAACACCACATGTCTCTCTCTAACTTTTGATTGATAAGTCATCTTGCCAATTTTCATCAGTAAAAGTATGTCATCCTTCCTTCCATCAAAAAGGATCCCTTTGATGATGAAACTCTTTGATTCCTCTTTTTTTGCTTTCACAGTATCTAGCATCTATTTCTGCCTACGTAGATAATTCCGATCCACTATGTAGCGTTCGAATCAGTGCGCGCTACTGCCGAAAGGCTTGGAGGGAGACAGGCTGAGGCAGTGGCGCATCGAGGGGGTTTGGGGGTTAAACCCCCCCCCCCCAGAGCTCAAAGAAATATTTAAGTTTAATCCATTTTACTTAATTGGATTGATATTACTAATAGAATAGTGTAAGGATTAATAAAATATCCCTCAGAAAGCCGTAAAACTTACAATTTTGAACAGTTTATCTTAAAATTCTGCAATTTATTAATCTCGCACCTACCGCTTATCCTGGTGGGTATTCCATATCCCCACACACCCCGGTTTTAGTTGCACCTAAACCCCCCCCCCAGCCTTAATTCCTGGCTGCGCCCCTGGGCGGAGGACCCTTGGCACCGGCAGAGTAACGGGACCCTGGGATGGAGGTGTAGCGTTCGAATCAGTGCGCGCTACCGCCGAAAGGCTGTATCAATTTTGCACGTCAACGTAACCCCTTCTTTGGCTTATTCACATTTTTCTATAGGTTGTAGTACTTCCTATGGTACCGCTAAATCCATTTAGTCACAGCTCCCTCCGGCGTTATTGGAATAGAAGCGCGTCTACAAAGTTCGCACACCTTTCTAGCCACTCGAGTGGCCTTTTCAAAAACCGTAGGCTCATTGTCTGGGTTCTCGGATCTCAAAATATCGCGAACAAAAAAAATTCATCACTTCTCTAAAAGCTGGTAACATCGATTTTTTCAACGTCGACGAGACGCCAAAACAGGGAAAAGTCGCCTCACTACGTATTTTTTTTTTCTTTCTGCCGATTTCTAATATCAAAGACTATTGCTCTCCTAGGTGCACACGCAGGATAAATTTTGATTGTGGGGGAAGAGGCGAGGGGGGAGGGGACCCACCGTACAGTGGGCTGAAATCGAAAGAAGCTGGCCAAAAATGATTTTTTTCACTTTTAATTTAGGAAAAAATATTATAGTTTCTAATTATAGAAATACGAGTGATAACAGAACTGAAATAACTTTATTTCTAAGTCATTTTTAGCGCGGTCTTTCAAGTTAATACAACATGTTCTCAATTTTTACCTATTTCTTTAAATTATACTGAAGCATTTTGCTGAGTTTATGTTTTGTTTTAAAATGCCTTAATTAAAAGAATAATATAATAAAAATCAATATTCTTAGAATGCCTTGAAAGGAAATTTTTTATTCCATTCATAGTTTTAATAACTTTTAATCAAACAATTCACATGTCATATTTTTCACGTATTTTTAGCATAGTGTACAAGAAAACTTTGTTTTTTCACTCTGCTACGGAAGGTGTTTTACACCACATTTAACAAAGTGTCAAATTTAATTCTCAAAAGAAAAATCCTGCCCCAACCTGCCACCCCACCTCTCCTATCAAGTTATGTGCGTGAGTGTCCAAACCCCGATGCGAAATACTGCAATGTTTGCTCCCCGAGCAGATAATTATAATTAATAATTTGGATGTTGTCAGGACATTTGATGATATTGCTATTCTTTTAGCTAATTATAAGCGAAACTTTATTGTAGTCAATCCTTTTTTTATTAACTTTATGGTTTGTTTAAAATATTAAAGTTTTTCGCTTTTTTTACCTAATGCTAGGATGAAAGTAGCTACCGACACTTGCCGTGCCTGCCCTATTTACTCCAGGAAGTCTATATTATTAGATGGAAAAAATTTTGCTCCAACTAGAAACCCTACGATTTTTCGTGGTAAATCAAAATGATGTCGGGCGGTTCTCAGGACCTGTGTCCCGCAATACATGGGGTAGGCAATCGGTCAACTTGAGTGATATGCGTAGAATTTCGTTCGAGAGACTGGATTTTCCCTGAATCTTGAGTGCATTGAACTCAATTACTTATTATTTGCGTTGCCTTTATCAGTGGCGCAGCGAGGGGGGGTTTTGGGGGATAAACCTTCCCCCCCAAAGCTCAGAGAAATGTTAAAGTTTAATCCGTTTTACTTAATTGGATCAGTATTACTTATAGCATAGTGTTAGGATTAATCAAATATCCCTCAGAAAGCCGTAAAACTCGCCATTTTGAACCATTATTCTTAAAATTTTTCTGAAGGACAGCCCCCAGCAACTCCTGCTTACCCTGGCGGGTATGCAATACCCCCACACTTCTAAGTATTACTTGCGCCTAAAACCCCCCTAGCCTTAATTCTTAACTGCGCCCCTGGCCTTTATGGTATATAACCTCTTCAGATGGTTCTACCCTTGGGTCTTTGAGCGGAAGCCGTGTGTGGACGGCAACAAACTTAACGGCTTGCGCCCCCCCTAACTCTTTGTCCTCCTCGGCTACCCCATTATGCACCTAGACTTGTTCTTATATTTTGAAAATGTGCGAATTTTTCCAGTCTACATATTGGGTTTTTCAAAATATGCCATCCACGAGTGGTCAGCAACAGTCTCCCTTCTGAATTCCTTGTTGAAGTCTGTGCCGAAGGTCATTCACTGTATAGTTGCCCAGCCATGGATACACGAAAGTGACTCACCTAGATTTACATAGTGTGGTCTAGGCAAATAAAGAAGTGTCCATAAGGCAGATGAACCCATTCGTATTAAAGTTTTTACACAAAAAACGTTTTTGGAAGGAGAGAATAAGTTAAAAACTTTGCTAGCAGCCTTCATTTGAAAAGTGTTTTCGAGTGAAGTTGAGTTCCTATCCCTTCCCAACCATTTTCCCAATGTACCGTGGGAAGGACCGCACACACTACAGTACAGATTAGCAAAATTTCAGATATTTTGGTGAAATTATATCATGGCCCAAAATACATTAAATTATTATTAAATTCAGTTTTATTATAATTATCTCTTTGATTTGATACCTTACACAAAGGAAATCGGTTTATATTAACCCACATTGGTTTTAACTCTCATAGAAAAATGGAAGGATGTGTTAGTACCTCAAGGGAATGGAATATGAGTGCTAGCAAGTGAGGGACGGACTAGTTTGGGTAAGAAGGGAGGGTTGCCTTTGGTCCCATTCATGAAAGAAAGATAATGGGAAATGAGCGGACAAGAGATCATCCAACATTCATGTACATATTTCCTGCAGTCACCAGTGCACTTGTACATATATGTTTTCTTCAGCTGAAGGTTTACTTGTAAATACATACATATTACCTCTTATCATTTGATGTCAAATGTGACACTTATAACCGTAATAGTTCTAAGGTTGAATTTAAAGTTCTCTCTCAGAATACCTCAGGCAATAACAAACAGGGCCGCCCACTGACTTCTTGTGGCCCAGGGTAGAGTTTGGGCATGAGGCCCTCCTCCCCCGAAGAGAAATAGCCCCTTTAATTCTGTGGCCTGGGACATCTTGCTCCATCTGCATCCCCCCCCTCTGGGTGGCCCTGATAACAAGAGAGCCAAATGGTACCTATTTCCAAGATGCATGGGGTGCACTTCACCTTGAAGAGGTCTTTCGGCACTTAAGTTGTGATAGATATGAAGGGGTAGTTTCGTCTCTGACCAATGAAGGATACAAAGATTATCAGGGTAAGTAAAAATAAAGCATTTCAATACTACATAAGAAGAGTATACTTAATTCTTTGTTAAAACTTTCGCAGGTGCTCGTCATTATAAATAAAAACTTTTGGGCTATGTCGCCGCGTCAATTCTTGGGTGGTCCCAACGTATCCCCACGGATGCTGGTCGCTTTTTCAAGGGATTCTGAATCTGAAGGGAATCCCTTGAAAAAGCGACCAGCATCGGTCGGGAAACGTTGGGACCACCCAAGAATTGACGCAGCGGCATAGCCCAAAAGTTTTTATTCATAATGAAGAGTATGCTTCTTTAGTACAAGACGTCAGGTCGATCAGTCAGGCACATAGCCACGTGAAATCACCAACCCAAGGACACCTATTCTCTGATTCTCTGATAGCTGCACTTTATATCATCATCTCATCATTACAGGTCAACTATCCAAAGATTGGTTTGAAGAAGCTTTCCACTCAATTCTACAGTCAGCTTATCTTTTCACGCCTAAGTATTTCTTCTTTTTCATTTCATAATGTCTGCCAATAATCAGCGGTGAATTTCGCTCTCAGCACCATGCGAACAAAGTATAAAGGTTATTTAATGAAATGAATGCTTTTCCCATGCATACAAATTGACCACAAAATGTCAGTATAGATGACCAGCACACCACCCCAGTTCCCTCCGAAGCAAATTTCATGCTATGTGCCTGCCTGAAACTTGTCCTGATGAGTTAGATCAAGCCCTCTTTCCAACCATGCAAGGACCAGTGCTTCAACAACGAGGTTTGTGTAGACGGGTAAGGCTGAAGCTCACTCAAAGGTAAGTCTCAAGCGTGTGTATGCCACACGTTCAGAGTAGGGGGAACAGTTTCCACCCCAAGGCCACCTCACTCTTCCAGGAACTTAAGGCTTTGGAACTCAAAACCCTTAAGCCAGTAGGTCCCACCCTACTGGGCCATCAAACAACCAAGTAAAACATATAAAAAGACATGAACTCAAATGAAAGACATTTCTGGCATGCATAAAAGAGGAGAGTTATTGAAAAATTAGCAACTTACTCATCTCTTTCGTCTATCAGGCTCAACTGTGTGAAAGTTCATTTCATCGTTAACGAAATGAAAAACTTTGTTATACTCCACCAATTTATATTTAGGTACAACTATTTTCTACTATTTACTAGCTTCGATACAGCAGCCTAACTGAGGATGATGCCGCTTCGTCGAAACTAGTCATACCTAAAACTAAATTGGAGGAATACAACAAAGTTTTTCATTTCGTTGACAATAGCAAATTAATCTTAGCTCGCCAGAAATAAGAAGGCTTGTCATGCTGGACTAAGCCATCCGTGACGTCATGGTCTTCTCTTTCATCAAAGGGAGATATGAGGTGTGCCGGTGAGTGGTCTAGTCTCACAATGAACTATGTGAGGCCGAGGCCTATGCAAACCTGAGAATTAGCTAAGAATCAGTGACCCACTCAACATGAGCTACTGGCACCATCAACTTATCGGTGAGAGGGTTAAGGCCGGTGATTTTTCAGCACAAATAGCTTGAGATGTAGGCAACGAAATGGCGAAAAAGGTCATTACTTACAATAGGGTAGTTTCCTTAATCAAAGAAAACAAAAGGCATTGATTGCGATTTGTTACCCACGATTAGTGTTTTCATAATATACAAATTATTTAGTTTTAGAAATCCTAGTTTAGACGAATGGCAATGGTCAAATTTAACTGCATTTGAAAAAGGCCAGATTGGCACCTATGCGATGCCACTCCACGTGACGTCACAGGGACCTAGTTTCTATGCGAGTACATAGGAGTTTTGCATCCGAGTCCGAGATTACCAATGCATGCATGAGGCACAGAGCTCAGGGAAACATATCTTAATAATCACCTATTAAAACTGCTTATGGTTGGAAAGTTTCCTTTGTTTGATAAGGCACTAATAATCCTTATTTAAGCCAAGCACTACCTGCTAGCAGGGTACTCCGCTACCAGATAGCAGCCTGCATCGTAGCGGCGCACATATCCTCACCCCAAGGTCAACTCACACAGTGACAGTAGGAACCAGAATGACGTCACATGGGCTTTTCCCAGCATTCTTACTTAGCCGTTGCATTTTCGCACACTTGAAAAATTTTACTATTCATTTAATCGTTAAAAATAGATATCGCCATTTAAAAATCTAAAAGCATGAAATGCGTACTCCACGAGTAATAATCTTTCGATTTAGGCAATAAAAAAATAATAGGAAACTACCCTATTCTACATCATTCTTATAGTATTCAACAGTAGAGAAAAAAGAACAAAAGGACTAATTTCTCAAACAAAAAATGTTTACTGGATGGTTTCAAGTCTACACAAAGAATCATTCCCATCACCACACATTTCCTAAGTTTATCTTGTAAAGACTGTCATTTAAAAGATGCAACTTTTAGAAAATTTTAGTACAGAGGTAGCACAATGACATCATGAATGCACCATTTAATAATGAATCTAGTGCATTTTAATTATTATAATCACAGACCCAATAAATCGAAAAATGTTCTATCTCTGAGCAACTCGAGCAAAAACACCAGGCTTTCCAGGAGTGCCCAATTACACATACATACCACCTAGCATCAAGTAAAAAATATAGGTATCATGTGACCCCTGAGATACTTTCAAGCACAATATTTATACTGAGGTTTTTATCAGCCAAATTGCACTTAAGTCCTTTTGTGGTTATCATGATAATTATTCAATAGAGGTACATTACAAGCCCATAGGAGCAAACTTGTAACAATGTAACTTGTCAGTCTAAATAGAATGAAAAGTGCACAATCAAGTCGATAAAAGAAGCAATCCTTGATCACAAATAGATGTGAAGTAACTATGAGGCAGTGACCACTCTCAGCTAACACAACTTTCCTAGAGTGCTGTGTTTCAATTATTGATCATTGCTGTATTAGACAATCACCTTTCAACTTGACTATAACAGGGTTAATTTAATGATAAGTTACATAGTAACTCACCTAGGCTCACAATCAAAACAAGAATGATTCACATTCTTTGGCTTAAACTTAAAAGTTTCCTCATAAAGGTTTGTCATTAAAAGTTTGTACATTTTATAATATATAACAGCCACACTACACAGATACAGTAGATCAAATGCAAAGACAAATATTCTAACCCAGACATGAATTTTAACATCATGTAAAAATATTTAAAACCGTTCTCATCAAAAATAGAAATTTGTATGCAAACTGGCTATCACGGTGAAAAACATGAATAGGCCAAGAACACCATACCATAAAAATAGACTAAGGTACGTTTTTTTCCCAATCAGTGACAAGTTTGTTGTAAAATGTCACCCGTGATACCTTCGCAACATGCACTTTAGTGGACAGCTTCTTATTACTCAACAGTGATTAAATACATTATTCGTTATCAACCTAATAACATTGAATTATGTTTGAACTTCATATTAGGTACCAAGTGACACTCTTAAGATCCCAAGTTTGAGTATCCATACTTCAGTCATAGTTGGTGTTGTTCCTCCTTTCCAGATCTCTTATTTCCAAAATGTCGGTCTTGAGTTTCAACTTCATTATCTCTCTCCAAATCTCCTGTCTATGATCGGGATTCAACACGCCTAACCTTAAAAGCGTGCTCTCATTTACTCGCACCAAAGTTCGACCGGTGATATCGTGCTGAAATGGTAAACACAAGACCGGTTTGTGATTTTCGGACTTAAGTCGCAAGTAGACCATTCTCTTACGCCACTTGCCACACTCTTTGTAAACAATTAACTTACTTGTAAAAACCTTTCCCCATATGTAGGATAAAAATCACTACAGTGCCTCCTAAACCATTTCTGCACGTCTACAGCAGTCCATAAATACACTGGCCTCGGTCGCGCAGTTTTATTCTGCGTAAAAATGAATTACCAATGTTAGTAAATAAGGAAAACACCGACTACTCTGAAGCATCAAAATGAAACTTACTTTTGGTCTTGAAGTCGAATTACTGGAATCATCTAGTATTGTGTCCTTCATTAAAATGCTTTTCTACAGATGAAGTACAGAGAACTAAAATGCCTTCGTTCTGTCACTCGATATATATAAATATTCTGGAGAACTACGACATTGACCTTTCGGAATCCATCCCAAACTCAATTTTATGCACATATGAGCTATTTAGTTATTCAATTTTCGGTTGGCAACTTCTTCGATCGGGCAAAAGAGGGGGTTACTTATCCAAGGGGTATCAAAGCACGTATGCTCCAGAGTGGTCCAGGCTATGTGCTCCTGGGGCGCCATCTAACAAAAAACCTGTAAAGTTTTTCGCCTTTTGGAGCAGTAATGTCACATCCAAATTCAAACATGGAAAAGCGTGTGGAAGCCGTCATCGGTTCTCAGCAGCTGCCCAAAATATGGCTTTTACACGCAATTGAGTCTATTTAAGCTTATATGGCCTTTTTTTCAGTTTTTTGTGAGGCATCCCGTGATGGTTCTACGTGCCCTTGGAATATAAATATTATTGCATCGGGAAAGGTACCTACTGCAAGTGAGTGGTAATAGTTCGAGTGGATGATATTTCAGTTTTAATATTTTTTGTGATTCACGTTAAATGAAATTGAACACTACTGAAGAGTGAAAAATTGGAAGAAAAACTGATACTCTAGGACATATTCAACTGAAGAGGATTCATCATTTTTCAGATAAGTTTAATCCAATAGCCAGGAAAAATCAATGCCCAAAGATACTGAGTGCACCCTTCTAAATATCAACGAAGGGGATCTTACAGAATGGTAGAGAGGCAGTGAGAAAAAAATATTCTCTATACATTCTTACTGGATTAATATATATCATAGAACCTTGGTGGAGACATGATTCTTTTGAGTGTGCGTAATCTTCAGACATCTATGTCAGACATCTATGTCTCCCCACATAGCACAAAATATCTTATAGATATCTAGAGAAGGTCTACAATGTCTTGGATATCTTAAATATCTACAAGATGTCTAGAAAATGTCTTCAATTTCTTGGATATTTAAAATATCTATTAGATGCCAAGAATATTTCTATTCTATGAAAGTATGGCTACTGCCTAGCCTTCAAAAATACCGGAGTTTTAGATACTGAAAGTAATTAAACAAAAAGGTAATTCAAAGAAATGATACATGTATAAAAAAAAAAAACAAAAATATTTGTGGCGAAAGAGCAGACATCTACAATTACGGAAAAAAATATTATTAGGAATTTAATTAATCAAAATTAATGGGTAACTATGAACTGTATCAGCTTAGTAATCATCAATGAACAAATACGTATCAGTGTAATAAATGGTATGTCAAAATATTCTAGTCTCTTCTTTTTAGGTGCTTAATACAAGCTAAATTCTTTTTTTACTATCTCAAAAAACATTGCCATAACGCTTTATGTATCACAATGATGTATTCATATTCATTCATAGCCCTGATGAAGGTGTTTAAATATGTTGGCAAAAACTTGCGTTTAAATTCTTCAAGACATATGTTGCAAGACACTGAATCAACATTCATTGATAATGTTGCTGACTCCTTTGAGAAATGTAAAGGAAATTGTAAGCTCCTTTGGTGACTTCAAATTTGGAATTGGAGGAATAAGTGAAAGCCAGAGAGGTTCCAATATTCAGGAAGATTCCCCAGAAGGCACCTTACCTTGCTCCACAAGTAGGCTTAAGTTGGAAATAAACTCTTGTTATACCAAAAATATTATATTTTAGTCATTTATCCTGAATTTTCCCAATGGATCCAATTTGAATATAAATGTCTAGAAAATATCTTCTCTTAGATATCTTGTAGATATCAGGAAAGAGGACATCCAGATATCTAAAAAATATCCAGAAGATGTCTAAAAGATATTACAATATATTTTCTAGATGAAGGGGGTTGGGGTAATATGGTAATTAACCTCACTTTAGTAAATCACATGAAAGTAAATTCGACCACGTTTATTACGATGGCAAGCGATACAGATGCTTTATCTCTCTCACTCATGGAAATCCTTCTCCATTGCCATTTCGTCAGCGTCTCTTTCTTGTGGCACCTTCCTGGCATTAGGTTCCGCGTACCCTGGTGGCGGCGGCAGGGACCCAGGGCAACGACCTCAGCCCGGTGACTGGTCTTGGTGACGGTGCTTGAAACTAAGAGCTCCACCACATCACCCCCTGGCAGTGAGTTACCCTAGCGTGGAGAAGAAATAAAGGAAAAGAGAGAAAAAGGCATAAAATTGACATATGTTTGGAGGAAAAAAAATTGGAAAAGGTTACAGTTGGTAGTCCAGCAGATGCCAAGGGAAACAGACGCATCTCTTAGGGTGGCCGCTAGACAGAGCATGTTCTGCCCCTTGAGCTGCAGGTGTAATAGTTGGGCCATCAGCTGGTGGGATGCTAGTAGATGGCAACACGTGGGCTGATGACTGCCTCCTGGTGGTCGGGATGAGCTTTTCGCTCCTCTCCTCAGGGATGATTGGCTCCTCAGAGATGATGTAGGCAGGTTTCAGGTGGTCAATGGCAATGACCTCAGCCAGTTAGCTTGCCTTGGTGACAGTGCTTGAAACTAAGAGCTCCGCCACACTGGACGTTAGCTGAAGATGTTCGAGATATTTTTTAGACATCTAGTAGATATTTGTGCTATGCATGTCATGACTTTAACTATTATTAACCCATATATTAGATATGTTAACATTATTGTGCAATGAGCTACACTTGCTCAGAGATTTTGGGAAAGATAGCTTCCACTTACTATTGAATTCTCTTGTTGATTGGCTGAGTAAATAATCATCCAATTTTCAACCCTTCAATGGCTTCATTTCTTGACTTATTTTCTAGAGAGAATGTTTCATTTCTTGGGTGTTTCCTCTCATTAGTACAGATTTACCTTACACCTTCCCTTTTTGTCTAACTTTTTGCTTTTCTTTTCTAATTGACAAAGACACAATGGATGTCTTTAGGATCACGGATGGGAGATCCTTGCTTTGAATACTTCTATGATTGGTACATGACAGATTGAATTGCCATTAGTGTAATGAATTTCCCATGCCTTAAATCTCATACTTGAATGTGTGCAATCTGATCGGGTGTTTCTTCATTATTAAATTGTTTACATTGGACTTGGGGTTATTTTTTCTTTATTTAAATTTCACATTTAAACTTTTGAACGTGAAGAATTTCCTTTAATGACTACAGCCTTTAAATGATTTTAATTCTGAATTATCATATTATGTAACTGACACGTAAAAATCAAATCCATGGGTATTAGCTATCTATTCATGGGATTATCTACAGTATTTATCTCTACCAAAAGTTTAGTAATGGTTTTCTTTATGAGAATATATCTTTTATATCGTATTTTTTTACATATGGACTAATTTACAGGTTTTTTGTACTTCTTTACCGCTTTCATGCAATAAATTAAAGATGCAAGGAACGTTGTTTTTATTTCTGTTTCAAAATTCCCACCATTAGTTATTATCCTTGAGCACAATTGGCACAATTGGGCGGGGCTGAATTTCTGAAACGCTAGTAGTACCAGCCCGGCCACCCCTGCCTTTTTGGCGCTAGGCATCGTGGGTACGACCGGTACGATTTTCTAACATTGAGTTTAAGGTGTCTGGGGTTTGCGGAAACTGGTTAATTATTGTGTTTTTGTTGTGGTTACAGTGATGTTGTTTATTGTTTTAAACGGTTGAAAACTCCGGGCATGTGATGGTAACTGAAGGCAATTTGAGGGCACATTTATTTCACTTTACGTTTCCTTTGTTCAATTACATCTGTAGCATTTTGTACTCCTTGAGTGCCGTTAGTCACCCTTTAAAACTTGCAATAGTCTTTTTTGTCTGCTTTTCGTTTCTTACGTATTATTGTTAGCAAATTGAACACCTCTGTACTCATTATTCGTTTGATATTCTTTATAGTCTTTACTTATGCTCATATTCATTCACTCTGCTTAACTTCGTTGGCTCATGATTGATCATCTGCCTTTCGTTTCGCTGAATTTTTTCCGGAGACATGCTGTAAAGCTTCATCTCAAAGCTTTGTGGTAAATGCGAATGAATGTCAGGATAAGTGTGGCTCATTCTAATTTCATAACTTCGCGTCCATCTGAGAAGTAGAATGGCAGCCCACGAAAACATTAAGAGGAAATGTTTGAAATGTATGTTTCTATAAATTGTGGTACCTATCGCTAGTTCCTTAATATCTCGAATGATAATGCGGTTTTTTTTTCAGGGCATCAATTCACATGGGCTGCTGTAATATCATTGACAGTCGTTATCGCATTATGCCTGCATTTCATGGGAAATGGATTTTTGGGATTGAAGAAAAAGTTATGTGAAGGAAGTTATGAGGCATATGCAAATTTAGATACGAACGGTAGTTCATCCCCGGCTACAGTAGAAGGCAAGTTCTCTAAGTTGTGACGGAAACTCAGTTTAGTTGCAATTCGACTTATAATTTCCAAAACTAATCCGGCTACTTACGTCCTCGGCAAATCCATGAACGAAAACTGTTAATATTAAGTGCATGTATTGGTACTTTTTTAATTTTACCTTTTTAATTTAAGACGACCGGGTTCGATATGGTGCAGAGTCATCTGGTGTAGATATCGGAAATGCAAACTCTACACCGGGTCAGGGTGGGTGGAAGGATTGTGGCAAAAGGAGGAAGGTTGTGGGAAGGGAATAGACTTTCAGAGTACATTATCAGGAGAACCTATCATATCGACTTAGTAAGAAAGGGGACATCCATTAATTAGGTGAGGAGTTCAGGGGGGTCAGGGGTCAAGCCAATTATCACCGAATCTCACGTGGGGAAGAGGGGTTCCAGCCAGGTATCACCATATTTTTTCCCCAAGAAACACTGTAAAATGTGGTCAGTGACTTTCGGGTTCCTCAGCCGCGTTGGTTGTTTTTGGATGACAACAGTTTCGGGAGCCATCCTGCTCCCGTCTTCAGGTCGAAGGTCTGTTGTCGAAAACTGTTGTCATCCAAAAACAACCAACGCGGCTGAGGAACCCAAAAGTCAGCACTGACCATGAGCAACGCCGCGGAAACCTACGCCAGAATTTCACTGTAAAATGTGATTCTATACTATGATCAATGTATTAACTAATCTTAAATAAAAATAATTAAACACATTTTTTTCAATAAATACAACACAATGAGCCATATATTAATGCAATACAGGGATAATTAAACAGAAGATAAAAGAGAACCTTTTTTGAACGTTATATTTGCAAAGGTAGTTTTTAAAATATTAAGGCACAGTTTCAAGGAACGAAGTCACTAAATAATAGGTAATAGAACCATTATAAATTAGTAAATTTTATAAGCTGTGAAATTTTCTCATATCGTTTTATTTTTTCTTATGAAATTGCAGTTTTTATATTAACTTGTGTCTGGTTTTGAAGAGCAACAATGATGTCAAAATCCATTTCCAGGCATGCAATTTTCTAAATTTTTCCGAGATAGGACCCCTGAATCCCTAGGTGAGGGAGGCTCCATCTTGAGCCCTAGCCAAGGGCCCCCAATTACCCCAGACCACCCCTGGTCCCTACCTCTCCTCATGAAGGATCTTAGGTTCAAAGGTACTGAAATAATTTTCTTAGAGCATTCTTGGCAAACAACAAGGATTGTTGTTTTTAAAAAAGCTCAGTGTTAGTTTAGATTTAAATCATAACCATTTTCCTGAATGCTGACACTTTAAATCTATTCAGTGACCCATCCTTGCCCCCCCCCCCCCCTCCTACCCTGGTGGTAAGTTTTTTCGTGCGGACACTCAGAGCAAACTGATTAAGGCCATCAATCACAAATGCATTAAAATGTTCTTCACATATACACAGGGGCCATGTTAAGAACAATTAACAATGGTTTAACTTCAGCAAATATACCCCTATTTAGTAAGTTCTCAACATGGCTGCAAGGGCTGTGCTGAGGATAAGTGCACCAAGGTGATTTTCTCTCTAACCCCTTAATGGTAAGGTCTTTGTGTGACAGCAGACGCTACATGAAACGGAGTATGCAAAATCTCAGTATCAGAATTCAATCAAACTTAGTGGGGTTGCAGTCAGTGATTTGCTGTTAACATATCATTCCCTAAATGGCAGTATATAATCAATATTTTAAACACAAAGGGCAGTGAGCAATTGCAGCAGTCATGGTTTGCTTTCTGAAAGCACTTTTCTTACTATCATGAGTAGTTCACTGTCTAGCTACAGGTAAATTTTTCTTCTCCTCATTGCCATTTTTATTTCCCAGAAGACAGTGGTTTTCCTTTCTTTTGATATTTTTTCCCTCATAGCTATATTTCTTGTGAGGAATATTTATTTTTTGCAGTTACAGCATTTGACATATTCTCACTCTTCATGTTGAGGCAACCTTTTAATTTTGTTACGATTAATTATGTCAGGCTTGAATTATAAGAATATTGAGTGAATAATATCATATTTAATCATAAATGGAATCAACTGCAGAGAGATCACATGAATTCATCTTGCAATGATGCAGGCGTAGCATGTCAAAGGCTACTTCCATGTGAAAAAAATGGGAAATTGTGGAATTCCATCAAGGCATTGTCTGTAAAATAAAGTTATGAAGAAAGAAAACATTTTTAAGATTGGTGCATTGCAGGATTCCATGAAAGGAAAAATGGGAAATAAGTGATGAAAATTTTCCTTGAGCAGGACTTGGAAGCAGGGTTTTTGCTCAAAATTCAGGTGCCTGCCAATGATCTGCTAACGACAGAGGTGGAAAGGCTTTTGTAAAGGAAGTCATTGCAGATGTAATTAGCTGGCCTGCTCTCACTGCCTCATAATAGATGCATTGACTTTCATTTGCAACCCCTAGAGGGATACTTAAAACATCTACATAATACCCCGCAAGCTGCCTAAAAGGTGTGGGGCAGGGGGTGTTAGGACACCAGCCGTCTATAAAAATAATGAAGTGCTCCAACGAGGTTGGGACTAGCGTTTATTAAAGTCCTTTATGGTTCGGGGGAAAAACGAATTCCTATATCTATCCGTTCGGCAAAACATCTGTCTTAATTTATCACCTCTATTGGACCTGGAAATATACCTAGTGTTATTCTAATATTATGTTCTCTGTGTCGCTCTTAAAGATATCCATGCTCAATTGTTCAAGCAATCTAAGCCTAGCGCGCAGCCTCCGAGTCTCCAACGGCTCCCAGCCTAATTCGCTTAACATCTGGGTAACACTGTCTGTATGCCCATAGCAGTTTTTGACAAAACGCACAGCCTTCCTTTGTATTTTATTCAGTTCGCGGATTAAGTCTTACTTCACCGGATCCCATAGGCTCGCTGCATATTCAAGGTGCGGTCAGACGAGAGCGAAATAGCACCTTTCTTTTACTTTCTCATCCAAAAATCTTCCCACAATACGCTTGACGAATCCTAATTTCTTCAGGGCTATGCCACAAATATTCTTTATATGTGTTCCCCACGTGAGGTTCGAGGTTATCGTAACTCCGAGGTACTTCACTTCGTCTGTTGCCTTTATGTTAATACCATCCACTGCATAAACATGGTTATAGTTGGACGAATTCCGCAAGAAATGTACCGCCATGCATTTGCTCAGATTAAGCTCGAGTCCCCGCTTTTGGCTCCACAAATGAACTTTGTTTAAGTCAGATGATAGAATTTCATAGAGTGATCACTAATTTCGCGATAGATGACAGGGTCGTCAGCAAATAAACGTATTTTACTGCTAATGCGGGAGCAGAGATCATTAATGTATATAATGAACAACAAGGGGCCGATTATGCTTCCTTGTGGAACTCCTGATGTAACTTTTATAATGTCAGAGCTAATTCTGTTGAGAACTTCTTTTGGTTTACGATCTCTGAGAAAGTTGTGTATCCAGTTTACAACTGTTTTGTTTAATCCGCATGACTGTAATTTGTATTAAAGTTTATTGTGAGGTAGAGTGTCGAAAGCTTTCTTAAAATCTATAAATCAATCATTTATAAAAGAGTGAAAATAGTGTATGTATTCAACTAAAAATCTTGACTCATTAAGAGTTATGATATAGGGAAAATAAATGTTATCCATAGCATAAAATTTTAAAATCGGGTATTTCAATATGCAACTTATATTAAATGCTACATAAAAGAGTAAAATTTTTTTTAACCCACCGATCTCTGCATTATGCAGGGGTATAATGGTATTTTAGACTCTTAGAGTTAGTGCTTTTTGCTCACTGAAAATGTTTTCAGTATCCACCCTGTGAATGTTGCTGGTTGAAGTTCATGAGTGTGAGAATCTGTGAAAAAGAGTGTGACATAAGCTAATACGAATCTCTGCATGAAACAACAGCACATAAAAAGGAAATGTATATCATAGGCACATTTTTTCATTTCAGCTAAACGCCACTTCCAGGAAATAATAGAAATTGGAGAAATTTTACCAAATTGTGGATTGCCTCAGACCTGTCCTGATGATTCATTCCCTGTGCATTTGTATACAGGGCAAGATAAGGATGACCAGCCTAGATTATGTGTTCTTGGCAAATAGTAAGCATTTTTATTGTTTGATATCATTTTTATTCAGTCAGTGCAGTGAAACCTATTTATGCTGTATCAGTTACATATTCCCTTGCTTTACGGAGGGCCATAACTGTTGAAATCAAATGAGAATTAATGGTATTTTGATTTGCTATAAGAAATTTGTAGTTTGCAAAAGTTCAAAGCATACGTGCACAAAACGCATGTTACTCGTTGTCGATTTTAAACGGCTGAGGGCATAACTGTACAAAATTTCCTAGCAATTTCATTGAGATGAGCTAATTGTAAGGCATCAACAGAGAGGAGTAGACTCATCTGAATAACTCTAACTTGAATAAGACTTTTTATTATACAATCAGTGTAACTTTCATTCTTTATTTTAATGTATTATATTGAGAAACAGTTGATAAGTATCAGTGGTGCAGTGAGGAGGGTTTTGGGGGATAAACCCCCCCCCCCCCCCCCCCCCCAGAGCATAGAGAAATTTTTAAGTTAAATTCATTTTACTTAATTGGATTTTTATTACTAATAGAATAGTGTAAGGATTAATAAAATATCCCTCAGAAAGTCGTAAAACTGACCATTTTGAGCCATTAATCTTAAAATTCCGCAATTTATTAATCTCGCACCTACCTCTCATCCTGGTGGGTATTCCATACCCCCACACACCCCGGCATTAGTTGCACCTCAACCCCCCCCCCCCCCCCAGCCTTAATTCCTAGCTGCACCCCTGATTGGTATGATAAAATCGCTAATTTTTCTGGGATTGTATAATAGGGTAGTTTCCCATTATTTTTTTATTGCCTAAATCGAAAGGTTATTACGCTTGGAGTATGCTTTTCACGCTTTTGGATTTATAAAGGACGATATCTATTTTTCGCAATTAAATGGAAAGTGAACAATTTCAAGCGTGTGAAAATGCAACGGCTAAGTATGAATGCTGGGAAAAGTCCGTGTGACGTCATTCTGGTTCCCGCTGGCACCATGCGAGGTGACTTTGGGGTGAGGATATGTGCGCCGCTGCAATGCAGGCTGCTATCACGTAGCAGAGTATCCTGCTAGCAGGTAGTGCTTGGCTTAAATAAGGATTATTAATGCCTTATCAAACGAAGGAAACTTTCCGACTAGGCAGTTTTAATAGGTGATTATTAAGAGATGTTTGCAGTTAAAACCCCAAAAGTCTTTCTTTTAAAATTTTTTAGAAGACTTTGCCCCATTATCTAGTTATGTCATTTTTAATGCCTTTTATTTAAAAACTGAATGAAACTTGACAATCTTTTCTAGCATTATAGGGAGCGATATAAATGGTGGAGGCAGAGGCTTAAATGTAGCCATCATTGAGCCAGTACATTTTCAAGTGGTATCAGTTCAAAATTTTGATACCTATAACAAAGATGGTGGTGATTTTGAAGCATTTCTCTTGAATGAGGTTCTTATGGATGACATCATCATTTTATTTACATTTGATGAAGCATCCAAGGAGCTAGACAGTAATTCCAAGAAACTCCTTTATGAGTTGGGTAAGTTAACTTTTAATGTTCCTTGGATTTTGGCTCGTTGCTCAGTTTTTTTTTCGATTTGGTGTTACACCAGAAATAACATGATAAAGAATTGTATTACATGCTTTTAATATTACTGTTGACATCTTAAGTGGAATTTCTTCGATTTGGCTCTTGGTTTTGTCCTGTGATTAAATAGTACCATGTGTTGATGTATGGTGCTTCTGTATCATCTGAGGATTGTGTCCACTGGAGGTGAATTATTGACAAGTAGACACAATAATGAGGCATTATTGTGCTTTAAGTGCCAAAAATAATATCATATTTAATGAATACAAGCTGTAGTTAATCATTCTTGCTCTCGATAGATTTTCTTGAATCATTCTACTTTCTGGTCCTATTTATAGATTAGTGACAATAGAAATTTTTCTATTTTTTCTGTTATGTCTTGCAGTTGCAACCTTTTTCTGGGGTCCTAATTCTTTTCCACTCTTAAATTTCAAAGTGTGATTTTGTGTATGTACACTCCTGTTCAATAAAGTTAACAACGTGGACTTCAATTTTTCAAATTCCTTAGTTGGCACCGACGAAATATGCTGAGAGTTGTTCATAGGCACAAACTTTGCTATCTCGCATTGGCTTTAGCACTTGAGAAATGCATTCATTCGGACAGATGGACTCTGTCCTCTTCTCTCCAAAACATTCCTTAGCAGCTTCTAGCATAATTGCCACTCTTGGGTCTTTGCACCAAGCCTTTGTGTGGTAGCTTACTATGGTGTATGGGGCCAGGGCTCAGCTGTGTATTCACATCAGCATCACCTATGGACTTTTTCGACCCTGGAGAGTTGTCTTTTTTCTTGAACAGGGGTGTACATTTTTATGGTATCTTATGTCCTATTTAATATCTGTAAGTATGGTAGGGCATTTGGAGGAGGCAACTGGCAGCTAAGTTCACTTTTCTTAGAAAAAGAATGCGTGGGGAGAAGCTGTGTGTTAGCATGAGCCTGCTCTGAACTTAAAGTGCTTAGGGAACCATGGCTTAATTTCCCATCTGAAAAGTTAAGTGCTGCATATGGAGTTCCTTCCACACAGCACCCAAGTAGGGATCTGCCTATCTTGAAATAGTCTCTTAAACACCTTGCATTTTAATGCAAATCTTGAATTTTAATCCAAGGCTTGTATTGAAAGCCACTATCCAGCACACAAACATGATCCCTTGATTTTTAACATTCCTGACCCATTAATCCTGGTGTGTTATAACCCTCAGAGGGCCCCCCTTGGGTCCTGATCACTGCTTGTATGATCAGGGTTGGAGACAAGGAGGTGTTAAAAATACAAATAGTCTCCCTCATAGTCTCATGAGTGATGAAAAAATTTAATGTATTAATTCTGTATTTTTTCAGTCATTCTGTATCCAATTTTTTTCTCCTCTATCTAAATTTTTGAGCTATAGAAATGAAGTTGGGTGAGGTTAATGTACATTCTTTGTATTCATATTTTGGTTGTAGATTTTTAATTTTAGCAGTCGATGGAAAGGGGAAAATTCAGCAAACATGGGATTTACAGTGGGAGATCTGGAGAATATCCTTGATAGTATGCTTTGTACGCCCACACCCGTGTATACCGGGCAGCAGAGATTTGGGCATTCCTTAAACTGTGTATGCATGTATTTCATTTTTGGGAAACAGGTTACACTGCCAAAACATTTACCCTTTAATTTTCCATTGCTCTCAATATTTAATGTGGTAACATACCAGGGAGGCCTCGGTTCTACCAGGTTAACCATTTTGTATTTTCAAATAAATTTCATTTGGTTCGATCACATGCTATTGAGCACAAATAAAGAGTTCATGTCTCAGAGCAAGGAAGAGTGGGAAAAACTTGGGCATTTTTGTATAGTTTTTTTGTCAGACTCATTATTTATCAAAATCTATTTATTTGCTCCATTTTAATTTCTCATTTGTTTTTTTTTTTTGTTCATTTGAGGTTGAAAATTTTACTTCTCTGCGTCCAGTATGAGTATTGGGTAAAGATTTAAAGTGGAGAGGTGCACAATATCCAAATTATCTCCATTGATGGGGATACGTTGGATACCCTGTGGTGATAAAATTTTGATAAAGAGGTGAATTAAAATATAAAATTCATATGTAACAAAATGCAATTTTTGGGGCTTCATTCCTCAGTGAGTATATTCCTCAGATTCTCCAGTATAAGTAGCTCTTTTGTGTTTTTTACATTTATTTCTGTGCTCTGCTATTATTTATATTACTTTTATAAATTTTTGTAATGTCTTCATTTTTTTAGTAAATGACAAATTTTAAAATAAACTAAGTTTGTTTTATTTATTCCATAAGTTTTATCAATTCCTTGATTGAAAGATGGATGCTTTTCCCTTATTGGTGTATGGTTGGGTAGTTTTTGTTTTTTTTTATTTTGAATATTGCTTTATCCCATCACTTTGATCCAATAGGGTGGTTTCCAATTTTTTTTATTGCCTTAATCGAAATATTTTTACTGCTAGAGTATGTATTTCACGGTTTTAGATTTTTTAATGACGATATGTATTTTTCGCAATTAAATGAAAAGTGAAAATTTTCAAGCGCGCAAAAACGCAACGGGCAAGTATGAATGATGGGTAATCGCCGTGTGACGTCAGCGGTAGGTGACCTTGGTACGAGAGCGCCGCGCCGCTTCGATGCTGACGATGCACCATCTAAGAGGATACCTTCAACGCTTCGAGCAAAAACTATATTTCTCAAAGAAAAACTAAGTTTTACCTGCACTCCAAATGCACAGTATCTTATATAACTGCTATGTAATGGATCCTCCAAGATTTTTAAATGCATTGACAAATGTGGTGCACGTCTACTTCGATATAAAAAATGTAATAGCATTGTTAACGATTGGTTATGGTACTTACAGAAGTGAATATGATGAGAAGAACTATAAATTAGAGGAAATTCATTGTATTTTAATCATAGCAAAATATTACGCTGGATGGATATCATGTCGAATTGTATTAAATTCATTAAAAATACTTAACAGTATTCTAACGAGGTTTGGCAGTAGGGCTAGAAGCATATTCCCTTCTTTCTAAGGAAAAACACAAATATCGAGATGTATTACGACTCAAGTGTTGAGTTACAATAATGTAAATATTAACTGTTGGGTCATAATACCTCCACGATGTGACTCCAAATAGTTTTCATACAATAATAAGCAATTTATTACGACTGGCAAAAGAAATTCACATGGCTCTAGCCGCCTCGGATCCGCGTCGTAATTAATAACTATTGAATACGAAGGCTTATATCATGATTAAAACAATAATGCAATGCCTTACGTAGGGCACTCCTCTACCCTGAACACCCTCCTCCCTAAAGTCCTTAAATCCAGTGATTCACAGCTTCTGCTGAATTACTTGAATGTCCATGGTAGCATGGATGCCAGCAAAAAATCTACATATAAAGTGTGTTTTGTGCCAAAATGTCGTTCTGCAACGCTTAAAGCTAGCGGAAAATCGTTCGTCACGGTTCCACTGAGCGAGAAGAAGAGACTTTTGTGGTTTGAAGCGGTCAGAAGGGATTATACAATCTGTAATAAAAATACTCCCTTTCATTGCTGTATAGACCATTGTAAGGTTAGTGCTTACTTATCGACGAAGTGGAAGTAAAGCGAATATTCATACACGGAGAGGAGGTTGGTTTACATTGAAAAATCCATTGCATCGAAATTGAGAGAATCTGTAACGGTATATGTATTATAATGATTATAATATAACGGTACTACCGGCACACAAATTTCGTTGTTCATTTTTATGCGCAATGCTTGCATGCGCAAAGAAATTCCGAAGTCGAAGAAAAGCAGAGCATGGCGGTAGCGTAGAGCACCTTGCTGGCAGGTAGCGCTTGGCTTAAATAAGGATTATTAATACCTGATCAAGCGAAGATAACTTTCCGACCATAGGTAATTTTAATAGGTTATTAATAACAAATGTTTCCCTGAGCTCTGTGCCTCGTGCATGCATTGGTAATCTCAGACGACGTGAAACTCCTATCCTCTCGTGTAGAAACTAGGTCCCTGTGACGTCACGTGGAGTGGCCTCGCATGGGCGCCATTCTGGCCTTTTTCAAATGAGGTTAAAATTGACCACTGAAATTCGTCTAAACTGGGATATCTAAAACCAAATAATTTGTATATTATGAATACACTAATGGTGGGTAACGAATCGCAATCAGTGCCTTTCATTTTCTTTGATGAAGGAAACTACCCTATTGATGACAAAATGAAAAATTAATGCCATTGACATTTAAAGTTATTTGTGTTGACTTTATTTGATGGTAATTAGTTTCTCACTTAATGACTTTTTTAAATATGGTACAGTGGAAGATTGTCAATGCATATTATTATAATCCCAAGGAAATTACTTGCTATATAGGGTGCTTGTAGTTGACTAATATCATCTACTGAAAAACAGAACATGCCTTGAAAACACTCAAGTTTGGGATGAGAAATCCTCCAAGCTCCATTAACATCATTGAGTCACCTCAAAAAACTGTTGACATCTTGCTGAAGAATTCAATTGAGTGGATGCGAGATGGCAAAATAACCCCGCTCTAATTCCAAGCTTGCATTTTCCCAATTTCAGCATGTTTTCAGTGCTAATCTGCGCAATGACGTGCCTTTAGTCTTGTTTCACCTGTGTTAGCTCACGTTGCTTTGATGGCGACGTGAGATCTTCCATCGCTATTATTTGCAACCCTATCCTAACCCAAAGACTCCATTGTGCCCATGTGGACCCGATTTTCAAGCTGGGTTTCCTCTAAGTGGACTGGAGAGCACAGCTCCTTTAACAGCACACTTTAGGTACTAACTTATTGTCGACTACATATGTATATTAAACGAGTAAGCCATGAAAATCTCTAATCATCCAGTGACTAACTTTCTTACAAATGATCAACTGATTAAGTCTCTATCGCTGTTCTTACATCCTTGAGTATATGCAATACACAATTCTTATATGTGATTCGGGTGACATAAATCCATGGGGTTGTGTCAAATCATTGTAGGAATCAGCCTTTCAGTCCAATAATTATTACCTAGTGAGTGTTATAAATTGTAATATAATAATACGCACTCGAAAGGGAAAAGGGCCTTCGTACCATTAGTAGAATTATTATGGCGATCATTCCCTTACTTAGGCTTCCAATGCTTTGGGTCAGGGATTCCATCATTATCTTCTATGTGTGCTTTTTTCCAGGGAGTGGTAAGATTCAAAATTTGCATTATCGTTCTCAATGGTACATGATATCTCAAAAAGGAATCAAAGGTTACACAGTTTATGAGAAACTGAATTTTGCTAAAAGCAATAAGTGGGCTGAAGTGATTGATGAAAAATTCTGCATTCCTGCCAAGAGTGAGTAAGGTTAAATGTATGATGAGCAAATTACTTTAATTTTGCGAAAAAAATATGGGAATAATTGGCATAAAATATTTCATTTCTTTCATAGTTCCATCTCAGATTATTTCTCCTGATCCATTTCCACGAGAAAACACAGAGAGAGTTGCTTTTTGTCAGCAATTCAATAAAATGGAATACGAAGCATTTTGTGAAGGTAAGATTTTTTTCAGGTTCACAAAATTAACTAAGATAGGTACTTATCATCATTCATTT
Source organism: Ischnura elegans (assembly GCF_921293095.1). Classification (NCBI taxonomy): domain Eukaryota; kingdom Metazoa; phylum Arthropoda; class Insecta; order Odonata; family Coenagrionidae; genus Ischnura; species Ischnura elegans. The sequence continues at coordinate 28,225,798 of NC_060259.1, forward strand.
GAATTGAATATTTTTTAATATTTCCAATTCAGAAGGATTATGCAAAGAAAGAGAGGAGTGCCTCATACAATTGGAGGAATTAAATTATTATTTATTAAATATTTATTGCAACCTTTTAATTTATAAATAGGATATCAATAACATGGCAAGTTAGATGGAAAAATACTTAATTATCGTAGAGTAGAGAATGAGTATTTTTTGATATGGTAGAGGAACTAGGAAAATTACTGATTTTCAATGGTAAAATGGAGACGGTTTTTTCCCGCAGCCACTGCTCAGCATGAACCAATCCTGCCAACTTTGTTAACAAACAGAAGTCTGATAGCAAGCAAGGCATTCTCGACACCAGTGGTCATCTTGTCATGTTCCTCTCCATCTTCCTTGCTGCTGACCCTGGAGAGCCTTATCCATCAGCCAGGCATCCACCCTCCCAACGTCTTCATTCTCCACTGTGCTGGTCAGACAGAAATATCAAAAATGGCTCATCTATTTGGCTTTCAAGTTGTGGAGATGAATGATACATTTAATTATGGTATGCTTCTTTGAAAAATCCTGTATATCCCCTTTGATGGAATTGTATTTGGTATCTTGTGATTAGTACTACCAAAAATAGTTGGTAAAATGGGACTTGAATTTTGAAAATGATGAGTATAGGTCATAGTGTTTATTATTTATATCATTCAGCTAAGGTGCAAGAGTGAAAGTTATATATTCTATGTAAATAATTCCATTTTTATCTTATTCTCTATAATTCATACATTCAGCTGTAGGGATATATATTCATGATTCCCAAATGCTAGTCTTAATAAGTCACCATATTCAAATTTTAGGTGTTGAAAGTGCATTCAAACTGATAAAGAAAAGTTTTCCCTTGGAGAAGAATGTCATAATTCTTGAGGAAGGTCAGATATTATCACCAGACTTCCTTTTCTTCATGGCTCAAATGATTCCTGTGTTGGAGAGAGACAATTCCCTTCTTGGAGTTTCTTCATGGAATCCTAATGGTTAGATCAGTAAATCTAATTTTGCTTGATGAATAAATTTTACAACAATTTTAATACAAATATTCATGATGTTATGCTTTCTCTCATCTACTTCAGGATATGTGGGATTCTCGAGTGATCCTCACAGTGCATTTAGAGTTGAGGAGTTCCCTGGAATTGCATTTTTAGTTCCAATTCGAGTTTATGATAATTATTTAGAGGGCCGATTCAATGCGTGTTGCACCAAATTGTGAGTTCCTATAAACATTCATTATCTATGATTTAAGAACTTGAATATATGCTCATAAGGTAGTAATTTCTCGGATTGAAATCTCTGAAATTCAAAAGCTGCAAGTAGTTTTTTTCAATTTACACCAAGTACCGTATATAGTCTGCATGTAGTCCCCCCTTTTTTTCCAAAAATGCCCACGGTAAAAGTAAAGGGGGGGGACCCTATTCAGGGGGACTATATTAGGAGAAATACGGTATTTGGACACATTAATCCACCTTGAATTTCACGAGCTATTCATTGGTTTATAACTTGTAAAAATAGAGCCAATCATCTCTTTTATTAATATTTAGAGCATGGCGGGGGTGGGACACCATTGTGCAAGAAAGTGGTGGGAATATGATAGTGCCTGACCTCTCCAGAGTTTTGCACAGGCCACTTGATGTAATGGTGCAAACAATGGACAACAGCAATTTCACATTCATCAAACAAAGGCTAACTAATATGTAAATATTCTAATGTGTAATTCATTATTAGCTAGTTTTAATTGTTTACATAGTAATAATTTAGCAAATGTATTATCATCTAGCTTCCTTACCTCATCCTGATGAATTATATTCTATGATGTTAATTTCAAGTAAGGATGGAATGCCACAGATAAGCCATTCGTGTTTACAAAACTACTTTGAGAGTTATAAATTCTATTGTAACTAAAATTAATGCTGGATTATATTTCATCATAGTGATGCCTCAGCGTGGATCGAAAGACCTCAAGATTTGTTACAGGATAAGTACTTTCAGCACATGGCTGAAATGATGCAAATGAGTACACCATTACATCTCTCAAGTGAAGATCTTGAAAAGTGTGAACAGCAAGAAAACTTGGCAGCATTGACAATGCTTAAGGAATGCACAGGGTGAGTTATAATGCTCCGACAAAAACAAAACCTGCAGGGAAACCACTCATACGGGAGAAATTTTTATTGGATGCATAAGTTGACTAATGGATGAAAGAGGGTAGGTAAGCCCAGCAAAAATTTGAAAATTTTTGAAGCATTGAATTTTTAATCTGGTCGATTAATTTTTGGCTTCTCCAAAATTAGCTCAACACACTTTGAGATACAAAGTATTTTCCCTCAAGAGATTCATTAAAGGATATTAAAATAATGGAAGATTAACCTGTGGGAGAAACACCTTAATGATTCTAGACAGTGGAAAATCTTGTCTGAGATTGAACAGACGTAGACAGTGAACAGTCACCATGCACATGCAATTATGCTCCATATTAATCAGAAATTCATTTTTCAGGAAAGTCTTTGCAGTGTATTTTATAGAGAACCAATCTTCATCCTACAAAAAATTGGAGACATTATGCAGTTGTTTTGGCCTGAAGAACAGTCAATTCAACAGCAAACCTCGGGGACTTTATAAAAATATCTTAAGGTAATGTTATACAAGTGCATAACCTTACTTTAAATTAAACATTTGCCATGTAAATAGACTGATAAATACCATAGCCTCCAGCCACTAAATCAACTCATTACCACCACCCAAAAAAATCATGTCATGAATGAAGTTGTCGAACCAATAGTTAACGCATAGACCAGAGTAAGGCTCTGTGATTCTTCTTGATTTTGGTGGAGCTCGCTACCTAGTTGTAAATTAATGGCTAGTATTATTCCAACTAATACTATTGTTTCACTTTTCTAGATTCAGCATCAACTCTAATACAGTTTTACTTGTGGAATCTACGTCACCATTTTACAAAACACGGCCTTTGACTTTAGAACCTCTGTAGTTATCAAATGATCCTCTATATCCTCCACATGACGGGACTGTATACTTTGTATCAACATGTTAAATATATTTTGTTATTTCCCATGAAGTTAATAAATATTTTTAAGAACAGATATTAACTGCAATTTTTACCTTCATTGAAATATAAAATAGCTCTGACCCTATTCTCAAATTAGGACAGCTCATAGGATTTATTACTGATAAAATATTTGCATGTTATATAAATAATGTTCTTTTTAATAATTCCATGTAATTTATAATTCACGTAATAAATATTTCTGGAAGGTTCATGCAGGAAATATTTTTAAAAAGAAGTCTTTCAAACAGCACCTCTCAAGAATTATGCCAATTATCTGTGAAACTGCTTCATGATTCAATTGAATTATAATCATGGAAAATGGAAAACTATTGAAAATATGGACCACTCAACTTGTTGCTGTTCCCCATGTTATTCATGGAAATTGAATTTTTTTTTAATATTAAGATCAAATATTTCATTTTTAAATGTTATTAGCTTTCCCCAATTGAATGCTTTTAAACCATTAAAACTGCTAAAAATGAGAGGATCAGAAAGCAATTCTCAATTGTGCCCGAAGAAAGTTTGGAAATTCTATAATTTGAGCGACTGGCCAAGCAGAAGATACTGAACAACCATGTGCGTACCCAGAATCAAAGCTAGGGAGGGGCAAAACTAGCCGTGGTCATTCAAGTTGTTACTTTTTTGCACGGAAAATGTTAATGAAACCAAAATTTTAAGGAAATTATGACAGTAATTTAGTTTTTATAATTATTTGCTTGAAATTTTTTATGATTATGCATGTATTTGCTTTGCTTTATTTTAGTTCCATGCCTTATACTAATATCATTTTTCTTCAAAAGAAAATTTATAATAACTTTTGTTTTGATCAAAATTAATTTTCGCTTCTAGGTGGGTCAGTTGCCCCCCTCCTGCCCCCGCTGAATACACCCATGTGAACAACCAAATAGTAACAGTAGAATGAAATAAGAAGGCTTGAAAAACTAATTCCAATGAGCATAAGATGGAAATTAGTTTTTGGAAATACATTTATATGGTAGATAGGAGAATGAAAGACACAATAAAGAGCACTCCCCAAAGTTATTTCCTTAAATTTGGGGTCATGTTGATCCCTGATACAAATTAACCCTGAGTGAGAGGGAATTGAGCCATAGCTAGACAGACTGGCTCGCAAGCATAGATCACGGATGAAATGTATCACTCCTGTTGCTCTGCCACCTGGAGAGGTCTTCCCCAGTGCCGCATCAAACAAAGCCACCACCAAAAATTTGATCAGAATTCTCTCTCATTTGAAGAAAGATTAGGCTTTTATGATTCACTGGTTGAAGGGTAGTGATAGACCTCATCCGTCAAGAGTATCAGCTTTTAACCCTTACAGTGTCCCCTCTTACCCAAGGTAACCTTCATCAATAACATATACAGGGCTGGAAAAGGAATTCATTCCTTTGAACAGATGACCTAACTGAAAAAAAGCATGATGGCAACATGTCACGGCTGGACTGTTCTATCAAGACTGATTTTTCCCACAACTGGATGATTTCAGAAACGTAAGGTTGCTTCAGCTACATTTGGTACCCAGTGCCTCATTTGAGACTGACTGATGCTGACTCTAGGCACCATGGAAAGTTTCTTACATTACTCCATGAACTGAGCCATTACTGCTTGTTTTATTTTTTTTAAATTGCAACCAAAAAAGGCCATTAGTCGTTTATACCAAGACTAATGTACAGTGATCAAAGTGAATTGACTTGAAAAAAATCTTGAAATATTCTGAAAACTTAAAAAAAATGTTTTTGATAGATCTCTCAAAACTCTTTTAAAAACCTAGACCAAACTTTTCATGAGATCATACTTTAGAAGTTGGATGCAAATTATGATGATCTATCACGGGTAGAAATAAAATAAAACAAAGTTGATCGAATTATGAATGGATAAAGCTCAGGTACGATCAAGGTATATAATAAGGTTTATTATTTATTCATATATTTATTCAAAAAGTAATTCATGCTAATAAAAATGGATTACCATCTTATGGAATTATTTTCAAGAGAATGGGAAAATAATAAACAAATTTGCATGTGACTTAGACCAATTTATTTAATTAATATATCAACATTCATTCTCATTTTCCATGTGTGAAAAAGATGTCATACTTGGCTCATAAAACCTTCATGAAGGAGACTGTCTATCACTATAACATGCACAACATAATAAAGAGTGCATTAAAAAACAAAATATAATGTTTTGCCTAAGATGCAAAGTTTGAAAAGTTTGGAACTTTCAAAGTACAAACAATACAATATTAGTATGAATATTATAAGAATTTCATATGATTTTTTCTTTATTACATTTGTGGAAAACATTATTGACCAGTATTTGGTCTAACAACTATGAGAGTTGACCATGATACATAGATAACATACCAGGAAGCATATGAAAGGAAAACAGCCTTAGTTCATCAGGTCCCTCTTAAAAATGTTGAAATGGCTTAACAATCTAAAATTATAAGAATTACAAAACCAAATATAGGAGTAAATGGCATGATAATATTGAAGGTTGATGATACTGTACAATTTTTCTAATTAACTATGACATAAATATCAACAACAAAAGAATAGAACATGAAATAAGTGCCTGCCCATTTCCCATTCTATTTTGCCTAGGAAAGAACAATAATATCACGGAAAATGGCTACACCATTCTCACAGAAGAACAGCAAATCTGCCAAATATCTATTGCATAATATAGTAACGAGACTAAGAGATAAGAATGAACAAACAAGGTTTTCATGTGAGTTGTGACTACTCTTTGTCTTAATGAAAGGAAAGTGAGAATCCACAGAAGAGGACATGAGACCAGACCAACTACTTCCAGCAAAATAATTGCCCTTAGCAACAAAAACAATGAAATACTAAAACTGGGCAAAAAATACACCACTTTGCAGGGAAAAATGTGTTCCTGTACTGCAACTATTCTCTGCATACATACACAAGTTGCAATAGCCAACTCTTTTTTATTACTTTAAGCATTTAAACTTGTTGAATTTATAATCTACCCTCATCATTCCAACCAAATGTTTCAAGAGTAAAAATCATTACCTGTCATGTTGAGCTCCTAGTAAGACTCTGCTGCTAAGAGCATAAACACCTAATCCCAAATAGAACTAGCCAATGTGAAAACAATATCCTGGAATCCAATTATTCATTTGAAGATTATGATGAAATTGAGACATTACTCTACAATGTTTAGCTGGTTTCCTAAATGAATGGGAGAGGTAGACTGTGCCAGTTAACTAATGATCTTTGTACGGTGATTTTACAAAATTTAATTCTCATATAAATTAAAAATGATAAATAACATTAATGACTTAAGTTATATGATGATAACTCATCTTTATTATCAAAGGAAAGGCAATTGGAACAACTGCTAATTAGAAAGGATCTATGTGAATACCTTGTGATATGATACAGAACAACACAAACTTGAACCTCCAGACCTTGAAATTCAAAGAGACAAAATCTTTAGAAATGTAAATATGGCATAAATATTAACACAGGTTTGAGCTAAAAAAAAACAGAGAATATAGTGTCAGGCTTGAGCCACAAAATTTCAAGTTTAAGAGGGTCAATCCTATTTCAATTCATCAATACATGTCAAAAAGCACTGGGTGAAATTTCTTCCCATCTACATTGTAGATAAAAAAAATGAATTTAACATAAAAGATAAGCATTTGCCATGGACAGCCAGTTCTCCAACTACGTCGGTTCACAAAGCAGCATTTAAATTCCATTTTTTTAGGCAAAAGAAATTACTGGAAATTATCATACAGATTTCCAATGCCATTTCAAATAATTAAAAAAAAACCTTAGTCAAATAAAAACTTGGTCAAAACTTTTGAAGCAATTAGACCAAATTATACAAAACAGCAAAATACATTTAACAGGTAATATGCCAAATTATGCTCTTATTAAGACTAGAACACATATTTGTGCTCATTGAAAATAAGATATTTGTACTATTAATATTGATTCAATCAACATTTCAACCATATTTTCTGTTCATTTAGGGAGGGGAAAGGGGGGAGGAATATATTCTAAAAATGGGAGAGTATGTACAATATTACATATATAAATTTAACTTCAGTTGTCAGTCAACAGCTTTATCAGCTAGGTCAATTTTTACATTTAAAGCAGAGAAAACTCAAGCAAAGAATTATTAACCAAACACTCAATGTATATTATAAAAATAGAGAAAATATTCATTCAATATGCAAAGCACTTCATACAATTAGAACAATACATTTGTGCTTGACTTAATACAGAACATCAACCTTAAATTGAGTAATGTATGTTTTACAAAAAAAATATACAGAATGGATAACTTCCTTCACCAAAGAGAAAATAACTAGCTGCACATATACAAGACAAATGCTGTTGGTAAATTAAAAACTATTTTACACTGGACAGAAGCTATTTTAAAAATGTGACTCTTACAGTAATCACACCTAAAAACTGGGAAAGATGATGCAATTTCCTATCACCAAGGCAGCATGCTCAGACAAAGCATTGTCTGCAACAGAAGAGAAGTTTCTTTTAAAGAGCTTCTCTACCATGCACCGGATACAGAACGATAAAGACATGGCTTTTAACATTGGAGTAGCTTATTTCTGGGATAGAACGGACAGAATTGAACTTTGAGTTGACTTCACACTCTCCAGCACTTCACATTTTTCCATTTAAAAAATCAGGGAGAATGAGATGAAATTTTGAAACTCAAATGAAATTGATGCACTGAAAACTACTACTTGCCATCCTAATACTTTCCGATATTGCCTTGCATAAGCAAAGTTTAGAAAAAAAATTTCCCAAATTCCACGGCAAGGATATTTTTGGATGCCAAAAAGGAAACACCATAATTCCACCATGCAGCTTAAAATTAAATACAGTAGCAAATGTGGGGTCATGACAGTAACATACATGCCAACAGAAACAGGAATTAAAAACAGCAGGACTTGAGGAGTGGAAATAACACAAATATAGGGATGAAAATGGCCCCACATAGCTTTGTAAACTGTTAAGCCTAATGTCTCATTGTCAATGATTTCCAGTTCATAGTAAATCAATTAAACAAGATACTAACTTCAATTAATCAACTGCCACATGCACACGGTGTGACATATTTAGCTGCCAACATGATCTAATTTTTCAATGCTGTAATTAATAAAACATTAGTGCTGGCACAAATCAGGTCAATTCAGTGTTACTTGTGCTTCTTAAATTCAAATTTTTATGAAAAGTGAAAGAATCAATGTATTCCTGAAACATGAAATGCAAATCTAATGAGCAAATGAATACAAAAAATGCAGAGGGAAGCAAAAATGGTAAATGCATAAAATTCTCATAGCAATAAAAGACACCAGAACACCAGCAATTAAAATGAATACCCAACTAGCACATTCTCTTCCATTTACATTAATATTCACATCTATGGAGGCGTATCAGTTGATGCTTGATCATTGAGGTGTGGTTGGCAGCAAAATTATGGCTGCAAATGCCCTAAAAGTTCTTTGCACTGTTTGCTGCATTGCATTTTGTGTTTTGCTAGAACATTTGCCTCAAGACAAATATACGTAGTCTAACTTTCAATTTACATTAATTGTACAGATGATTTACCTCGTAATGTATTTATTACCATGTTGGAAAGTGATTAATGGAAAGGCCACCAGCCAAATCGATAGCACTGAAAGTCTGAGCATCAGCATATCATACTATCTGTTTCTCAACAACAATTAACTCGATGTGAGAAAATAAGTTGAATTAAAAAGGAACAGCAAATCAAAACTGATCCTATCAAATAATATGGTGTGAGCAATTTGCAGCACACTGCTAACTTCATTTCCGCGGCATTGATGGAAAAATTTGCTCTTATAATTTTTACAATACAAATCTATCTTCAGAGCTCATACCACTCATATTAAAATTATTGTACTCATATTATTGCCATTACCATCAATTTTCCTTCACTTACACACTCCACTTCTATTATCTCGTTAGCTTAGATTTTTGCTGTCATAAATTTTGATTCACTGGATTTTAGAGCAAATATGCTTTATTTTCATCTCCTATAAAGAGACATCCCCATTGAACACCTCTCTGCCCATTCAATCAGTTTCAAACAGAAAATGAGTAAATTATGCGAATACATGGCATTCATAATTATTCTCTTTACACCCTGTCACAGTTTCATTATGAAGAGATTACATTATGAATTTTTATGTCTGTATTGGTATCAGGAAATTACAAGGAGCTCAACACATGGTTAAGCAGAAAATGTAGAAGCTTAAGAAAGGAAGGAATCACCTTTGATATTCTGAGCATAAAGAGAATCATTGAAAACTAATTCAGTCCTTTAAGTGAAGAATTAGGAGAAAAAGCATAAAAAAAAGTTAAAGGGATGTAGGGGACTGAATGCCAATGAAGTCTAATACACAGAGCACCACTAATGATGCTGCTGTTGTTTCTTCGAATAAAAAATTTGACATTTTGGCAGTTCCTCAAGAGGTCAATACAATGGGTAAATATGATTCATATCGTTTAAGGCAATTCAACGCTTTTCCTATTTATTAAGTTTATGAAAAATTTTCATAAGCCAAGGATTCCAGTCAATGGCATTCTGGTTGATGTTATGAATGCTGTCAGGGAATGACTTCTCAAACCATGGAAGCACCACTTGTGTGGGTGCTGCTGCATTTTCATATCTCATTAGTGCCAGCAGATGTCACTCTTGCCATCTCAAGCAAGAGTTGAGCTTAAATCGATGCCATTTATTTTCCTTGAGCATTCACTGTTCCAGTCTTAAATCTGAGGTCAACGACAGCACCAACTACCACCCCACTATCATCAACGTGAAATCAATATCAAGTCTACATCAGTTTTGTGCTAGCTGGGTACCTACATTTAGTTAGCCAAGCATGCATCCCATGTTGCTAGCAATGGGATAAGCCAAACGATTCCATTATATGATGTGAGAAAGGAAGCAAATAGATGCATGTGAGCGAAGAGTAGTAGAGCCACTTTGAAGGTAAGAGATGCAGACAAATGGTATCGATCAAATTCAAAAAGAAACGGGTACACGTTAGTCAAAACATACTTCACATCTTTCATTGACCAAATGGAATAATGAGCAGGCAAAATGTAATTAAAATGCCTAAAAATGGCCACTTAACTGAGATATGGCCATTAAAATAGAAATATCATAGCATAAGTGATGAAAAAGAGTAGTATAGAAATTCGTAGATGAGTGAAAAAATCTAAAAACTGGCAATCATTTTCAAACATTTACATAGGTACAAGGAAAAAAATTTTTTTGGCAGTGATTATAATGGTTCATTAACACCACTATGATCATATTTAGAGCAAGTTAAGGACATGGAGGTTTACAGGCAAACTGATTAGATCAAAAAGTCTCCCCCTAGGAGTATTCCAGTAAATGATGTGGCAGAAGAGGCTATTTAAACACAGAAAGAAGGTATTTTATGGCTAAAAACAAGCATAAAATGTGGATCATATGTATTTTCCTCAATGAAACGGTATCACCATGTTTATTGATCCTCGATGATTCAAAATCATTCGTTAGAAAATACCTCACAAGTACCATAACATAACGGAATATGAATGTCACAAGATACCCTAGAATAACAAATGTACACTTATACTGTTTCAATACCGAAAACAAACAAAATATTTCTTGGGTATTTTATATTTTATAGGTCAATGACACCGTGTGAAAACTAAATAAAAAAGTACAGCCATTAAGTCAGGTAACAAAATCTTCTACAGAATCATTCTGAATGGAATCAACACACTTTTTTCTTGATAAGACAGATTAATAAAGCCACAAAAATGGAGACCACATTAGATTGGAGAAGTAAGAACAAGACTCATATGCTTCTGCTCTTTTTTTAAGTTATGGGATGAAAAAATCGATACACCCTGATAGAGGCATTATTGTGGTAAATTTACTAAGGGGCCAGGTACCGCAAGACGGGAAGAGGCTTTCCCCTTTCAGGTGAAACAACTTTCCATTAGCTCACAGCCCATTCAGAGAGTGTACAGCTTCAAAAAGTACCCTTGAAAAGCTGCAAAGCACTCCAACTACATGTATCTCAAACACAAATGCATTTTGCAATCACCAGAACTCCTCGCCAATAAAAAATTAGAACAGCCAGAAAAAAACATGCTACATAGCAGTTAATTTCACAACAGCTGTTCACAGTAGCCAGTAGAAAATAAAACTTAGGTATTTCATTAATTTACAGGGACAGTATCTTTTGGGCTAGTTTTGTACTCTGTTTAACTATTCTTGAATACAACAGCAAAATATACACCTACATGGCAATGCTATGCAGATGCATAATATTAACATGTTAAATAGTAAGTGTGTTCTCATACAACCTCCTCTAATGCTCAAGTGCCTTTTCGCCCTGATCTTGATTATCAGAAATAAGCAGTAAATGTCTTTTCTACGCAGCACATAATACAAATCCAGTCTAAAAAACATTTTCTTTCACATTCCATCCATATTGTATTATACTTTTAACAACCAAATTAAAATTAGAAAAGGCCAAACATATTCTTCTTTTGTTCAATATTTTTCTTCAAATTCACTTGATACATTTGCACAAATTCATGGAGCACTCTGACTAATGTCTCATAACTTTTTCTTCAAATAAATCCACATCTTCACGAATAATATTACAGGCAAATTGGTATAAATAATTTAAATAGGCATTTTATTGCTCCACATTTAAACATGGATTTATTCAAATTTATCGAGATTTGAAAATATCTTGCATAATGCAAGAAAAACAGTTCTTGATTCAATTTTCTATCAGAAATTACTCAACCACCCTTACTCATTAGAAAACATGTCATAGTATGTCAGGGTATATCAGGTACTTCTTGGAGGACAAAGGTATTTTTAAGATGGACAGGAAGGCTTAATCTCAAAAATGAATTTTCATTTACTTTACACACACACATATTCGATTCGAGGAGTCGCCGTTAGCACGCTGCCTCCAAGCATCAGCGGGGAAGCACTGAGGCAAGCCATTGTGCCACATCGTAAAGACTTCTCTTGCAAAGCAAAGTGTGTACTTTGTTCACAGCCCATTATGATAATGAGCAATTGCCAGGCAGAAAAGGGAATGAACATCCTAATCTAAAATTTTTGTATTCATCATCATGTCATGAATTGGCAGTGAAATCAGGCTTCATATGTTCATGACAACTTAACAAATAATAGTTACCTTCTATGCTATGAACTCTTTATCCACCTATTGAAGAGGGTGAAACAATCACATGCTTTGATAAACATATATGGCCTTGCAGCTTAAGTTGAAGACAGGTTACCACCAGAAGCATTTTGTGAATGTATCGGTGTGTATGTACATTTATGTACAAAGTACACGTAAACGCATGCATTTCATTATGTTTCCATTTCATAATGGAGAAAGCCCGGCAGGAATAATTATTAACCCATATCTACAAAACAACTTCCATATCCAATGGTTGAAAATGAAATCACATTGCTAGTAGATTAATCATACTTGGCAATAAAAAGTATAATGTCTTCCTGGTGTTACAAGAAATAGTGAGCCCTACCATCATTCAGTTAAACCGCAGTTTTATTTTTACCTTCCCTAGCATTGACAGTTTTTAACATTGAAGTTGAAAGAGTTCATGACAGTCAAAGCTGAAATCCCATTAATTTTTAAAATCAAGGATTTGGATATTAGTATTATTGTATACAAACTCATTTGATTTTCCAAGAAAGAAGACCAATTAAAATCAATCAGGAAGCACAGGCACTTATCAAAGAGCTTATATGCCAAATATTTTATTGAAAGAGAAGTTAGAGCCAATGATGCAACTTTCAATAAAAAGTTTGGATGATGAATTTAGCTGAAGCCACTATTAAATTAAAAGTATTTACTGGATGATATCAAACTTGCTGACAAGATTTTTTTTCTCAGTCCTTTCGGCCATATTTTCCTTGCCATGGATTATACTATATTATTGTTTAAGAATATTTCTACCATGACATGAAAACAAAGAAGCGAACAAATGTTTCTGGTTAATACACAAAACAAAGGTATCTTGCTATGGAAAGAAATTTGATACTCAGCGCAAGGACTATTCCAAGTACTATGGGATCAAATATTTACCAATTTGTTTTCTATCTCTGACCTTTTGTCCATTGGTCCTAATATTAGGAGTCAATATACACTTGTAGCACCATTACTATCTTATACCCGTTTCTCAATCTCCCCCATTCCATGCATCCTCTTGAATTCCTCAGCTATGCCAACCTCCTATCAAAGCACTTGAGATCAGGAAATGATTTAGTTTATTTCATTTTGTCAGATAATAGCTCAATTCACTATTAACACATCAAAATCTTTTTACCTGACAATAGCTCCTCCGAACGGAGATTATTAATATCATACAACCTGCACTTTCAAAGTAAATAGTAGTGCTGAACAAAATGCAGCACCAGGAGTTTGTACTTTCAAAATCGAGAAAAAATAAACTGCCATTGATGAGCGAACTGTCTACCATGGCAAACAAAAGACTGAAGACAATCATAATGAGGCACTGAACTGCCAAAAAGAAGCTAGTTCAAACACGGCCAATCAATCTATAAAGCTAGAATGGATGACCACTTCACTCCTCCTCACTGGATAGACAACTAGTAGGCTTTTCACAAGTTCTCAAGATGCATTCCTATTCGCTTTCAATTCAACCAACGAATAATGATATCAAATACATTTGTAAAAACCAGTAACTACTTAACACAAAGCTAGCTGCTATGCCATCCCATTTGATAGGAATAGCGTCACTGCTCAGCACAGGTAATGTATCACTGGTCACCTTGTGTTTGCCCTCACTGGAAGCTCCCTGTCGAGCAGATTTCATTGTCTGCACGATGAACCACTATCTTCTCATTCGGAAACAGGCTCTGTCTTGATGACAGCGTTGACTGGGGAGGGGAGCGACTCATGGGGACTCATGGCTATTGACTGGATGCGAGGCGGTGAGGAGGAGCACGGTGGGACAGACATCAACGCCAACTTCTCTCGCAGTGACTGCAGACGTGCCTCCAGAGCAGCAATTTTCCCTTGAATCACTTCCACACTTTCCTGGAAAGAATCACACAAAATAAATCCACTGGTATGATACCAGTTCTACATGGCCCTTTATGGTTACAACTATAATAAATAATAATAGGAATTTAAAGTAATCAAATAGGTGGCATGATAAAAGCACACCAAAACTGCCAACTATGACCCCTACACACAAATTTTAATATAGCAGGGTAATTCACACTTCAAGGCAACTGTCTCCAATACAGCTAGTTTTCAAATTCTTCCACATTACCAGCCCAAGAGTTCCTAAACCAACACTACTGCACCATGTTAACAAGACAATAGAGAGCAGTCAGAAATGAAGTCTTCCGACTGTGTGGGGTTACACATCGGAGTTCAGGATCACTTTCAGTGGGATTGAGGGAATTGGAGTTTTGCCATGATAAAGATGATGAATACCCCAGTAAGGATAGATTAGGGAATGGAGAATCCCTGATAGTCATTGAGGCAGTGCAACTACCAGTCAAATCAGCATCAAGTGAGACAAGACTTTTCTACGGAAGACAAGAAAAATTTAGTGTACCGGGTTTAGATTTAAAGGTAGGGCTACGGAATGGAGAATGTTAAGTCATCACTACACTGGGCATCAATTTCATAGCTATCAATCTCTTCTAAGTTTCTCCACCAAAATAACCATAATGTTTACCCTAGAGATGGGTCGAATAGCAGATTTCTCGAATTCGAATATCGAATTCGAATATTAAATCATTGCTCGAATATTCGAATACCTCGAATTTCGAATACCTCGAATACTGAATGATGAATGCTAGAATGTTTGACTCGGTTGCCTATGCAGCAGGCAACACAAGATTTTGGGGAGTAATTTTGATTTACTAATCTCTAATGATTTTAATTTGATGCTAAGTCTCCATCGTATTTTGACATTTATTTCTTTGCGTAAAATGCTTAAATAAACTCAGAAATACGTCGTGTTTGGTCTTATTCTTTTTGAAATTACGCGCACATTACTAATATTTCAATTCAATAAAGGTGTAACATCAATTGACGAAAGTCATTCTTAGACACCTTTTGTGCTAATAGATGACTCATGCAGCGGTTGACCTCCACAGAAATGGAGAACTTCGAAGCTGGTAGGAAAAAAAGGTCAGTGGGGGAGAAAAGGGAGGGCCGGAAACACGTTTCTATTGTTCTCGTGTAACCCGGTATTTTTTCGAAGCTAAGGTCTTCGTAATATGATCCCTGCGCGAGCTGTGACCTTTTTTTTTTATTTCGAAGAAGAGGAAATCCTCAGAGGGGTGGGCTAGTGCTGAATGGAGAGTGATACCGGATCTTGGGAAATGCGCTAATGTAAGTATCCCACGGTACTCACACAGCAGTTGACCTCCAGAAATGGGGAACTTCGAAGCAGGTAGCCAGAAAAAGGTCAGTGGGTGAGAAAAAGGGGGAGGGCGTGAAACACGTTTTTATTTTTCTCGTAACTCGATATTTTTTTCGAAGCAGGGGTCTTTGTAATGCGATCCCTGCGCGAGCTGGGACATTTTGTTTGATTTCGGAGAAGAGGAAAGCGTCAGAGTGGGTGAGGCGAGTGCTGAATGGAGGGGGATAGCGGATCGTGGGAAATGCCCTAAGGTTGCTATCCCACGGCACTGAGGTTCTCCTGGTGGGGGGAATCGGGGATTTTCGGATTTTTTCACCCGACCATTATCGGTTCCCCTCGTCGAACTCTTTTCACCGCTAAAATCCACGAATTTGATGTAATTCGTCAACTTGCGTAAAACGGCGCTGCGAGCACTAAATGACTACTGTTCTCTACATTTTTCCGAGTCAACTACCAACGACATGCGAGCGACAGTGTATGACGCGAAATTCAAAGTATTCGAGGTATTCGAGGCGGTACTTTTCGCATAACTATTCGAAACCTCGAATATCGAATACTTTCTAATATTCGAGGTATTCGAGTATTCGCGGATACTATTCGCACATCTCTAGTTTACCCCTATTGAAAATTTCTTATAAGTCTTACAGAAATTCTTATAAGAATTCTGTAAGACTTATAGGATTCTATAAGTCTTACAGAATTCTTATAGGATTCTATAAGTCTTATAGAAATTCTTATAGGATTCTATAAGTCTTACAGATTTCTTATAGGATTCTATAAGTCTTATAGAAATTCTTATAGGATTCTATAAGTCTTACAAAAATTCATATAAGAAATCTGCATTTCTTATAGAATTCTACAATAATGCTGCGCGGGTCGCATACCTTTTAGGTTTTTATCCAGCAGGCGTGTCACCATAACTTATGTTGGCAATTGATAATTATTTAAGAAATTCCACATAAGATAATTTTTTGAAATTATGTATAACTCTTTTTTAAGTAATGTTCTGCTAATTTCCTGGTTTTTTTCAGCATGGTATTTGACATAAATGGTTCCAAGAAGCGGAGGCTTCTTTAATGCGACTTGTTAGTATATATAGCTGAGGGCACATGAAAAATTGTAGACTTATAAGATCTCTCTGTTTCGAGTCTACAGATTACTTGACCGATGGAAGTTCGATATGGGCCATGAATAACCACGATGTATACTACGATTGCATACGTTGCAGGATACTGTTCACATGGTTCCCTAGCAACCTAACAACCAAAACTTGTTTGGTTGTTAGGTTGCTAGGGATTGCTTTTATATGTTAATCATTCACTATGTCTTTGTGATAGCAGTTTAATAAAATAAGTCGTGTGCTTCTAACCATAATAAGGCATTGACCTCATTTGGTAAGTATTAAAAAACTGGCATTCCTAAAATTATGTTACCTTAAACAGATAGTTTAGTTGAATTTTAAACTTTTCATCATTTATTTAGATAGACATGTATATTTTTCAGATTGTGGCATATCTAACATAAGAGGAAGTTTTAATGAAAACAGTGTTTTAATGGACAAAGTGAGTGATTTAGTTGTCTCTGAAGAGAATGAGAATGAATTTGTATGAGTATGCCAACATCTGCACAGTTATTATTTTATGGAAAATACATCAACTATTATTCTCAATCAGTGTTTCTTTCTTTATCTGTCCTTTCTTTATCTATTCTTTCATTATCTTTCCAAATCTGCATGTAGAGGTCTCATTCTCTCTGGTATCTTAAATAAACATTGCTCATATGCATTTTATTTATCAAATTTTACTCTTCCTTCCCATATAATTTCTTGAAGTACCTATCTCCAGTGGAACTTGAATTTTATTTCATTTGCTTCTTCAATTTTCCAGGTTAAATCATATTCCATATTGCAATTCCTGTATCTTTCATTGCGTAATGATTGCCAAAGTTGTATTCAATTATCAGTCCATCACTCTAGGCTAATGTTGGTTTCATTGATTTTAGTTTCTTTTAGCATGTGGGGACATTAACCCTATACAGAACCCATGCCCTGAAAGACCTCTATGGTATCTCGCCTTGTCTGGCCAGCCAGGTGAACTTTACAGAGCTTCAATGTCCTTTTTGATGTACACTGATGATAGACATCTACATTTGGTTCATGGGAAATCATTAGGTTTGCTGTATAAGATATAGGCGTCTACATTTGGATTGAATTAGGTATAATGCTAACTTTGTACACTCAGTAGGGATGTAAATCTTATGTAGCTTTTTATAGAAGTTTGCGCAAGTGTTTTAAGCATGTTGATATGATATTTATAATAAATATTTCCATCAGAAAATTTGTTATAAATAACATTTTGTAACTGATAGTTAGAAGAAATTTTCTTATAAGAAAAATTCTTATAAGAAATTTTCTTATAAGAAATATGCCCAATTTCTGATAAGAAATTTTCTTATAGAAAAATTCTTATAAGAAATTTTCTTATGAGAAATATGCCCAATTTCTGATAAGAAATTTTCTTATAGAAAAATTCTTATAAGAAATTTTCTTATAAGAAATATGTCCAATTTCTGATAAGAAATTTCCAATAGGGACAGCTTCAAACTCATCATCAGCTTCAGCATTCATACAAAGCAGAAAATAGGATGCATCTTACCCAAGAAAAAGTATATATTTACACAAACACCTTTTTTATACATTTAGATTCACGCACACTCTCATTTTTCATATTCATTATCGATGTATAGATAACCAAGTATCTTTTTGAACTCCTGTATTCAGGAAATTCTTGGCACTCTTTCTATCATCGCCTTTAATAAGTTTTTTGTTTGGAAGGGTCGAGGGAAATTCTTCAGTTAACTTATGCTTCTGAAATGACGAGTGAAGGAAGAAATTCAATGCCCTATAGTCAATGGTCATAAAGTCTGTCTTGGGAGGAATTATGTACATATTTGTAATGGAAGACCCTCTTCAGGAGGAGGAGGCGGCCCAACTCCAATAATCTAAAAAAATGCTAACTCTATTTGTAATCAGCAATTAATATGATAAATGGTGCATATTGTGTCATAACATTTGACTATGTCTTCAGGTTTGGACATGTATTCCCTTTCATTTCAGCAGGGGATATGCTGCATATCACCACCACATTGTGAACTGAACACTGTGACCCGATTGCTCTACATTGTGTTGTACCATGGGTAAAATAAATTCCTATGTTATTCCTTAAAAAAAACACATTTACACATTTTTTACAGTCCTCTAGGATATAAGACACCCTGTGACCAAAAGGTAGCTGCCACCTGAACAACTTTTTCCCTTGTCAGCTGCAACAAAATCTTTGAAATCGAAGGCCTTGCAGCATTGTCTCTATACATCAAAATATGAATCTATCATGCACATTACAGCTATTATATGGTCTTAACCTAAATAAAAATGTGATAAAAAATTTTTAAAAAACACATGATGTTTTAAAATATGGATGAAAATGGATGTTTTGACTTTTAAGTAAACAACTTGATGTTTTACTGGTCTCAAAAGTTCTAACAATATGTACAGACATTTTTCAACTATATCTAGACATTTTCAATAAAAAACAAGGCTGCGAATAAAATTAAACTCCACATTTAAAACTTACAAATTTATGATTTTTTTAACAAGTGTGGGATTACTGGCACAATTTATTTCATTTACAGTATTGATTAATATTCCTGAGGCACCACGTAAAAGAGCAAAGACCCATTGAGTCATGATAAAATTTCAATGAAATGATTATCAATATAATCTTACTGAAACTTCTTTCATTAAGAAACCTGTCATTAGATCTTTAAACATGAGCACAACACCATACTCTCTAATACAAGAATCAGCCTGAAGGGCCAAGCTAGCTCTCTCCATGCCATCATCATGAGCATACAGGAGCCGTGAGCCCAAGTCCCAGGGGAGGGAGTGGTTTCCATAAAATTCAAGGGACCAAAACTATCAAATATCTGGTGATTGGTTGTGGAAATCCTAATAAAATCCTATTTCAACCAAAATGGCCCAAATTTCTACAATCCTGTAGGTAACTATGCTGCGATACGTATATTGAGTCATGAAAATGTCAACTTTTTTACAGAACACTGATGTTTCAACACACCTCTCTCGATTCTTTGGATGCTCTCTCCTTGGCTGGCATCCTGCCCTGGGTGACCTTTGCCCAATGGTGCCGCACCACTTGCAACACAGCTTGGCCCACCTCGCCCTCGGCTAACTCCTCACCCAACACAGCTGACACAGCAGCGACTGGATCCTCGGGTTCACTCGATGAATCCGTATCACCTGGAAATAAAAACAAAATTTAGACTCATAAGGATTGAAGAAGACATACTCTCAGATGGTTTAATATAGGGAAATTGGGGAATAAAATTTACAGTTTGGAGCAGAGGTTTTCTGTCATGCCTGAAAATAACAGCAGCAATGCTAGCAAAACTGTTGCCAGCTCTAATTAACGTTAATATTCCTGACAGATTCCTATAAAATATCCTGAATATCTTGACTTATCCAGGATATCTCCTTCTTAGGTAATAAAAACAAATCATGTAACTGCTCATTGGAAGTTGCTATTTTGGCTCAAACAACAAGGATAATTCTTCAAAACTGCAGGTGCAGCATTTTCAATGAACTACATACTAAGAATGTTTCATAACTATTATACATAGCTATCTTTAGCATACTTCTAAATGCACACTAACATACAGTAAAATTTGGATCATGTAAAGAAGCAAATTTCAAGAGCATAATGAGAACACAATGCAGTAAAATTGCTCCTGCTCTATTTTTTGCCAGGTCTGCTTAACTTTACAAGTAAAAGATGCATTGTAGTCTACTTTAACCTTCAACCCTGCAAGGTAAGGGACATTTAACACTCTCTTGATCAAATTTTAAATGTCTCAATCCACTCTCCTTCCTGACCCACAATTTCAATAAACTTCATTTGCATTCCATTATTTTCTGCTCTCATTAAAAGGTTTAAGATGGGATTCAAAGAATCGCAATATAATTAAATAAATTTCCCAGTATCACAACAAGGGAAAAGTAATGTGATTTGGTCCCAACATTGTAAAAATTATGTGGGCAAATGGGTGGGAATACAAATTAGTTACATACTACTTAAGGCTATGTGAGAGCAATTTGACAGTATTAATTCCATGGTGCAATAATTTTGAGGGTGGTGGTGGAGGTTTCCACTTTAAAGATGGAAGAAATCCCTTGATCTTCAATTTTATCTATGAATAACCATTACTTAGAATTGATAATACATACACTGACTAATATTTCTAAGGAATATTATAGATATAAATGTACAAACAACATGAATTTTCGTGCAAAAATTAAATTTAATATGAGAATATACATTTTTTATGGTGAAAATGTTTTTTGAAAATGCTTCAAATATTTGCATGAAAAAATCTATTCAATCACTATAACCCCCAAATAAGCTAACTGAACCTGGCTGACCTGATCTGCTATGCTCTGTAACTATGCTATGCTGCCTAAACCCTGCTTAAGCACTTTAAGAAGGCACCTCTAAGCACTCTGTAGGTCAGATGGAACAGTAAGCCTTGGTCCCCTGTGCACAGTTCTAGTGCCAGCACTGGCCTTCTCTCCACCCTTGCTCCCATACCCTTCCTTAGGGTGCAAATGACCTGAGCTGCCAGTCCCCTCCTCAAACCAATAAATTCTGACATTTAAAGAGCAATTTGACCAATGCTAATTAAGCAAATATATAAAGCTGTACAACAGAATAATCTGCATCACACTTACGCTACGTTTTATAATGATTAGTCAAAATTTTGAGGAGTATGGAATTTCAAATAATGAATTCTTCCATCTACGCCATGAGTTTGATTAAAGGCTATTCTGAATTAATTTGCTTTACAATCACTTGCAAATATTCTAAAGCTAAGGTTACAGCTTTATCCTGTTCTGGTTAAAGTCAAGGACACACAATAAAATTGTTAGAAGGAGGATATCATTAATGAATTTTTGCATTCCTCTCAATCTCCTCTCTTAACAATCCCAGTCCTCAATAAATGATGGCTCGTAGCAAAAGTCTCTCCTCCCCTTCATCCTATCTTCCCTAACCCCCATAGCGCACACAAGAGCCAGGGTAAAAAGCTGACCTCTCCCTCCCACCTTACATCCTTTTAAGCCTTTTGAGATGGTGGAGTTCTCCCCTAAGCATGACTGCTGGACTGAGCCCCAGGAGACTCTTCTGCCCCCTCTGTAACAAGCATTTTTGC
The DNA here is from genome assembly GCF_921293095.1 of Ischnura elegans. Classification (NCBI taxonomy): domain Eukaryota; kingdom Metazoa; phylum Arthropoda; class Insecta; order Odonata; family Coenagrionidae; genus Ischnura; species Ischnura elegans. The sequence goes on from NC_060259.1 coordinate 28,247,668, forward strand.
AGGACATTCGTAAAGAAGGGTCTTGCGTGTAAACTGCAGACTTCAAATTGAATTTCTTGTTTTATTCTGGGAATTGTCAAATTTTGAGCAAAGCCATACTGTCAACATCAACGCATTTAATGCAGCAACAATTTCCATGTTGATGGCAATGCTGAAATCAAGATATAAGTTAACATATATGTATTGTAGAATTTCATTTAAAAATTGTAAACGCTGCTCAAAAGACAAATACAAAGTCCAATTGTTAGTTTATATTTTTTAGAAAGGAACAAATATTTATTTCAAAAACTTACTGAATGAACAAAAGTATAACCGCGGCCCTTACCACAAAGAGGGCTAATATAAGACAAGGGGTCCAGGTACCTGCTCCCGGATTTTGAGCATACGGCCTAAGTCCAGCATTGTTGGGTCCCGAAACTAAGATTTTGCGAACTCGCGACCGTCACAAAAGGGGGAGAGTAAGGAAACATATTTTTAGCATTCATTCGCCTGCACAGGAAAACCTTCGACGAAAATTTGCAGCTTTCTTCTCCCGGGTCAAGATACGTCCTGCCACATATTTTCATCATTAGCTGGGAAATGGTTGAACAGTTGACGATAGTTGATGGAGGTAACCCCTGGCTGCTTCCCCCCCCACCCTTACCCTACAGCACACAACGCCTCCATGACTCAAACCCACCCCACCCAACCTTCCTTGTTTCCCCCCCCCCCCACCCTTATCCCTCACCTGGTTTTTCTCTGATGGTGTACAAGAAGCAATTTAATTGTAGAGAATTTGCCTGATGATGACGAGATAATTTGAAACCCTGAATTAAGTTTTTTTTAAGTGAAACAACCAAGTCAGTATTGCCATTTATGTACATTATAAAACTGGCCATAAGCAATGCTATTCTTAGGCAAAAGGAGCCAAGCACTCACCTTCGCTCTGCTGTGCCTCCTTGTATTCTGAAGACACTCCTTCCTCAGGTAAACTTGAATCCTGCAAACAAATAGGAGACTGGCTATATGTAGACAGAGGTCTTGTTTGCACTGGGGAGGAAGAATCACCCGATACAGCAGCACTAGGAGACTGGGTTCCTTGTGCTGCTTCACTAACACTTTCATCAGCAATCACAGCCTTTTCGCCCACTTCTAACTATAAAGAAAAGCATTCAGAATAGTTGTAAAAAAAACTCATCAGAAAACAAGAAAACATGAATGAAAGGAGCAAAAACTTAAAAATGTCACAACTTCAGATAGTCAAAAAATATATAAAAAACATGATGGAAGGATATTACAGAAAAAAGGGTCAATATTTTGAAAATGGGTGTGAGTAACAAAGCAAATAGCTCTTCAGTAACTCAGCATAAATTTGCACAAAATTAATAAAAACAATTTTTTGTCCTGAATTTTAATAGCACAAAAAAGAGTCAAAATAAAAGAAGTAGGCCAAGGCTTTAAAGGCTCATTTGGGCTAACAGCACTTAAGGCTCCAAAAATTTAAAATCCCATCACAAAGTAAGTTCAGAAAATCATCATGAGTGGAAAAGGCCAAATATCATGAGAATAAGAGACCAACAAAATGTTCACGTGCTGTACAAATCACGCTGATAACAGAAATCCATTGATTACTCCCCACTAAGTGAATCTTCTCCATTTGATCTCTGCAGATAAATTATCTATTATGTTCACGGATTCTTTGGCAGAAAAAAATCTCATTTAAACTATAACTTCATAGAAAGGTGTTATGTAGCTCTGTTTTGCCTGGCTCTTGTATAGAGCTCTCAGAGGGATAGAATTTCCTGAAACCATTTCTATTTCCTATCCATTTCTCTGCTCTCTATCTCTGCGTGAACCAAGATGACATAACCTTTTTAGGGCCCATTTACTGCTAACAAAATTAATAGAGATATTGTGGTAAATTCACAATGCTGACTTTGATGGGAAAACTCCCACTCTTAAGTATCTTGGTACTTATATTGGTCTGATTGAATTTTAACTATTCTTCTTGCAACAATATTATCAGGCGCAATTCTAATTCTCTCTTTCTTCAGCATGCCATCAAATTCTTCTTGACAAACAGCCTTTGCTACATTTACGATTTCCTTCAAATCCTGAAGTCCTTCATGATTTGAAGGAAATCCAAGGTAACAGAATAAAACAAATTACAAGGTCATAACAACTTTTTTCAAAAATATTGCATGTTCTTTGTGTAGCTCTACCCCCAGGGTATGAAAATGGCACTCAAAACATCCTATCACCAACAGTTTATGCACAAATTCATCACATTTGCAATTAATGACAATGCGATAAATTAATATAACAATATATGAAATAAACTCTCCTAAAAGTTTTTGTCATCTTTTCCATGAACTCTGGTTGAAATAATACAAAATAAACATTACTACTTTTTGAAAAATATTTTCCATGCCTATTTTGAAATATAACTGAATGACATCAATTAACCAAGGAATCCACAGATCAAGTGTTTTCGCTACGTACGTGATACTAATATTGCAAAAAAATGATTTGTGCCAAAACAGTGGGTGATACAATGTTCTGGGCATCATGTTCGTCTTCCGAAAGCTGACATATGTACTTGAAGAATACCAAATTATATGAAAAAAGTTTTTCACCGTTGCAAGTGTAACTTTTCTCCTTTGAAGACAGATGCTAACCCAGCACACTAATACATCTTATTCCTCCACTATAAGCATTAGTATCTTAACATCATCTGATTAACATTGCACAGAATAAGAATAGAAACAAACTAATTAATTCAATGATCCACAAAATTTTGTTTCAACAAGTTTTCTGAAATTTTTAATAGCATCCCACTCCCATCATTTTAGCTGAATTTACTATTAGCTACATAAAATTCACACACAAGACAACCTTTAAAATAAACTGGGGTGTAATATTTGATTACGAGTCTCACTGTTCATCCAGCATTTGTAGACTCAAGTTAGGATGTGAATATCAAAAATGTTTACGTGAAAAATAAAACCATTTTGTGACCTGCATTCTTCTAGACTATTCGTGCATAAATTTACTTACTGGCATGGAATTACATTCTTTCAGATTATTCTTGCTTAAAAGTTATGCATTATGATATGTTATTGCAATTTAATGATAAAGTACCCATTGTTCAGGGTGTTTGAGCAAAGCATCAACTTTGATAACTAAGGACTCGGAAACACTTCATATAAAACCAAATACCCCTGTCTAAGAATGATCACACTTCCCAAAAATGTAACAGCTATTTTTCTTCCGACAATACAGAGATAAACAGAAAAACGATTCCATAATTTTTTTCCTGTAATCTTTTCATGATTTAGTAATTCATACCCAGACTTGAGTTTACAAGATTTTGGATCAAAGGCATATGCATTTAAAAAGCATTGATACCCAACCATAATGTGTTACAAGCGAGACAAAAAAACCATCAACACTAGCAGCACACATTTGACATATCAGAGAAGAAATAAGCCAAAAGTAGAAAGGTAATTTCAAATTATGAATTGGTAAACATTTTATAATGGCCTGGAAGTATAGAAATCTGAAACCTATGGTTAACTTACCATTTCATCTGTAGGAGGTAGACTTCTTGGGGTTTGTGGCGGAGAATTTGAAGATCTTGGGCGTAGAACACCCCTACGCTTCCTCTGAGTAGGTGCTAGGGCCACATTTGGCTGGAAAGAGCGCTCAAATCGTTCTGATTCCGACAATGGAACAACCCTTTCAGGGTGCAACAAAACAGGAGGCCCATGAGATAGATATGACGGAGCCACACTGAAAGTAAAATAAGAATAGTTAGATCTCACTTTGATCATTCAGTCAGCACTTAAAACACTGCTCAATACTCAACCCCTCATATAAAATAATGGTGGCACTGACATGCGTCAAAGAGAAACTGAAATATTGACCCCCACACCAGCTTTTCAGAAGGGATACCTTCATCACTAACTAAAATGATGTTTATTTTTTCACTTTTTGCATTCTTTCACACTGAAAAACACTTCTTGAACTTACATATTAACCTATATTGCCTATGCAGTTTTAAAAGAGATCTTATAATGCGTATGCTAATGGTCAAGAGGTTTGTCTACACAAATTTGCTGATAATGGGTAGATGTTTAACTTATGCCCAGTGTACAAAATACATGGCCCATAACATAGATGCCATAAGCTGTGAGAAAACTTATGCTATCTCATCCTTAATGGGAAGCTTACACTGTGAGACAGACATTCAAAATCAAGTAGTGGACAGAAATTGCTGGGTTCTAATATCATGCCTCATTATCCCGACTTGTATATTCAATGTGCTTTTTCATATGTTGTAGCACTTTTCCAGCTATTTTTCATGGTTAGAGCACACTACCAAACAGGGACCATTATGAGGGGGACTAATCACACCATGAGGGCCAGCCATGCTCTTAACTCTGGTGATTTCAAACATGCAGTGTTGCTCTTAAAAATTAGTCCTTTACGAGCTAGAGGAGACAAGGTTATTCATGCTGCCAGAGATACAATGTTAAAAGACAGCATCTTTGTGTATTTAGTGCCACAGTCCAAGCAAGAACTTTGAACTCTGTGGTGTTTGACCAACACGTTTAAAAAAAAACACTGACTGGCCATAGGCATAACTAACAGAGTCACCTGCAAGTGCACACAAGATGCAAAATTTCTACCAGGGACAAATCATTTGCCTTTTTTGAGGCCATTAGCCAATAATGAACAAATAAAGGTAAACGTGTAAGTACAAATTTACAAAGAACACACATTCTGGCAAGAGCTGAACTACAAGGACTGGCGCCGATTGGAATTGATAGTATAAATTCTATATTATTATAAGGTTATACATTATCAATTATGAACTACAACAAATAAAAAATATCACATATTCCTTCAATTTGACACAAATACAGAGGGTAAGGTCTATAACCAGATTTTTCTCGGTTGAAAAAAATGGCCAAGTGACACTTTTGAAAGAAAGAAGTCACTAGAATTACTTTATTAATGACTAACATAAGTTCTGTGCCTGTTTACATTAAATATTTGTAGTGCTCCATACTAAGTTTGAACCCTACAGTCTGATAATCTAATTTCCTTTTTAAAAAATCACACAATGAGTGATAATAAGAAAAAAATTGAAAACAATTAAACTTGATACAAAAATACAAGTCTTGTGACATCTTGTTGCTGGACAACTTTTTGGCATTGGCATTGGCAATGAACTTTCACATATCCCATATTTTCACCTACAATCTTATCTATTGTGTTTATGTCAATCAAAAACTGCTCTTAAGCATTGAATCCAGAATGAAGCACTTATCAGCGTAAATAATTTCCTTTGAGTTAAGATATCTAACACATAAGTTTATGATGGTAATGAAGTCTATGATGGCTAGTAGATTTTAATTTATTTTCTCATTTCTGAAAACATTCAAAGACTTTCGGATAGATGAATTACAGCTTGAAGTTCATATTTATTGAAGTATGAAAGCATAAGTGACGATGCAGAATAAGTATCTTCGCTTGATTTGAGTTATAGCCTATAGATTAGTATTATTGAGATGAAGTAATTATTTATACTAATTCATATTATATTTAAAATTTAAAAAATGGACAAAGACAATAAGGCAAGGATGTTAAACAATTTTGGAAATGTTTCCTAAGAGAAACAACCATATTATAAGATTTCAAAATAATTTTTACAAAATTTATACTGTGAATGTAATATCTCTGGGACACATTATGCTCCATAACATCAGTCTTTATGGAACTTGATAACTCAAAATCTTGGGTTACCAAAAAGGATCTAATACTTAGTAAATGCTAAAATCCTTAATTCAGAAGAGTGTGTATCACGACCAGAGCTCTGCGGCACAGAGACTGACATCCACGATGTAATTAAGGAAGATCCACAAACCACTAGAATTTCATTAATCATGTTTCTTAATTTACTCATTTAACATGATGATTATAAAATGCATATTTGACCACCCTAATGTCATAATCTCCTGCTGCTCATCTGTTTTTACCTGGGATTCAAAAAATTAAAATATCAGAAGAAAGCAACAGGATTTTTACAGGATTCAAAGGTTTGAATTCCCTGTCCCTATTCCTATATAAGACAAAAATAACAATGTTGCACCAAAACGTGATAAATATAGGCAGATTTATAGGAAAGTGGACATTTAAATATAAGAAAAAAACTTGTGCCAAAATCCCCAAGCAAATTTTGGTCGGAAATGTTATCTTTTGGAATGAGAGGATTGATTCTGAATGTATTAAATCAGTTTATTGCAGCTTCAACCTCACATTGACCAGAATATTTCCAAAACGACGGAAATTTTCATATGACTGAGTCATGATTAATCCCTTCTCTCTCTCACATTCATCTCAGATGAAAGAAATACCCCTTGCAGATACCGATGAAAGCTCATTTTTTCGAGTTTCAAAATATCCTGACAGGAGTTGGCCAAGAGTTTCATGGTTTACAATTTACAATTAGAATGCAAGCTTCCTTGCAGTCAAATGAGGACAAGCAGAATAAGGTTTCTAATTAATATCATGATGTCCCTATATATCAAAAATTGTACCAGAAAGAACTATTAATGAAGCATACCTAAATACGAATCTAAATGCCTTCCTCCTGTGCCAAAAGGCCCTATTTTAGGGCATACCCAGGATCAAAACTAAGGGGGGGGGGGCAAGCCTTGGTTGTTCAAGTTGTAGGTAAGATTTAAGCATGGAAAAGGTGAATGAAATCAACATTTTAAGGAAACTGTAACAGCTCTTTATTATTTTTTCAAATTATCTGCTTGAAAAAGACATTGGCAATTTTGCTTCTTAGGGGGGGCAGCTGCTCCCTCCTGCCCCTTGCTGGGTAGGCCCATGGCCCTATATATATTCGCAAACTAAACGAATAGGCTATCAGTTAGATAGGGTCACGGAAGTATTCACTCAACCACCACAGATTTTGATGAAATTGTAAGAGGAGATATGCTCGAATATCGAATGGACGGGGTTTTACATTCAGCAGTGTGAGAGCTATGCGAGACAGAATGATTCCTATGACAAAGAGCAATAGCCTTCCCCAGTGCGGTGCTGGAGCATTGGCAAATTTGAGAGATAATATCACCGAAGGTATGTTGTCGGAAGACATGATACTGAGCCACTTAGTGAAACTTTCTGCACTCTATTTAATAACGCAAGGAAAAATACCCGTGAATTAGTTCCACGCTGAAAGTTTGATGTGAAAGCGGAGACACATTTATGATAATAGGAGTTTTTGGTTTGGAGTTTCTTATTTCAGGAATAAAGGGCATATAAAACGTTAAAGTTTGCAAACAACAACATGCAAAAAAATATACAAAAGAATTAACATTTTTTTAAATAAAAGCTGGTAGAAATTTTCCACAAAATTTTAATGTGAATGACGCGTTTCAGCTCACAGAGTCATCATCTGGTACAAGACACTGTTTTACATATAAACATCACCTTTTACCTTTGAGAAAGGGGAGGGGGAGGATTTGATATGTTTGAAGAAGGTGTGGGAAATAGGCGTACAGAGTGGAGACAGTGAGAAAAGATACAAGTGAAGAGGTACGGAAAATCTAAGGTGGAAGGAGGTGGAAGGAGGAAGGAGGTCTTAACTGCAGAATAACAGGGGGGTTGAGAAGAGTGAAAAGGGGGTAGGGTAAAAAGAGAGGCCGCGTGTCGTTAGAAATGGAGAGGTGGGAGTAAGTAGCAAAGTAGGAAAGAGGCGAGGGAGAGGAAAAGCCAAAGCGTAGCTGAGAAAGGAGTGAGAATTAGCACGGGTACTGGGAAGGGATTGCAGGCGGAAGAAAATGGTCAACACAATACGGAGAGAGGGTTGGCGGACGGGAATACCCTATGGACGTTGGGGTCAGTTAAGGAGTGGGTGAAGAAAGAATTTGACCATTTGTTTTTGGGGAGGGGATCCTAAGGAGAGGAGAGTGGGTGATAAACACATTCATGAGAATATTTGCATCAATTTGTACTCTTTCAAATTGCTCTAAAACATCAAGCCTTGTGCCCTTACTTTTGAGGTGGAGAACTTTTGGTTGAAAAAGACAAGAATGAAAAGTCTGTACCAAATGTTTGGCGAGAAGTGATGTTTCATCCCCATTTTTCATTCACCTTCTATGTTCTTTCATTCTGGTAATGAAACTTCTGCCTGTTTGACCAATGTAACACATGTTGCATGATTCACAATTAACTTTGTAAATTGATGGATGGGATCTATTTTGTCTTTGTTACAACACAGAACTTTACCGAGAGTGCAAGGGTTATAGAAAGAAACATTGAATTTATTTTTGGGGAATTTGCAAGCAAGCCTGTTGGAAAGGTCTCCCACAAACAATGACTGGCACCATTTTTTAGAATTCTCTGCGATGGGGGAAGGTAGCAAAGGTGTGAAATGGCTCGCATTTTCAACTTTCTCTGAAGGATTTTAGTTATAGTATTCAAGCTGTAGCCATTTGAAATTGCAATTGATTTCATTGTGCAAAGTTCACAATTGAAATTGACTACATTTAAAGGTAGATTGACCAATCTATATAACATAGAATGAAAGGAGGATAATTTTTGGGAGGTTGGATGGCATGAGTAACTTAGAATGATTGTATCACTATAGCAAGGGTTTCTGTATACATCAAATTCATGTTTGTCACCAACTATGGATATGGAGAGACCGAGAAAGTTTAGTTGCTTGTTGGATTCTATTTCTACTGTGGAGGTAATGTTAGCATGTTAAGCATTTAAAAGATTCAGAAAATTATCTAATTGTCTGACACTTCCGGTCCAGTGGCAGATGATGTCGTCAACATAACAGTACCAGTAGAAGATGTTGGATAAGATGGAATACCCGAATCAAATAATTGGCGTTTTGAATTGTCCATAAATATTTCGGCTAACACAGGTGAAAGGGGGGACCCCAAGGCAAGGCCGTCTGTTTGGTGATAAATATTCTTATTGTACAAAAAACGATTTTGGTTAGCACACAGTTCCGTTAGATGATGAAGTTCACAAGACACACTGTAGTCAATGTTGTAGTCTCTCAATAAGTCTCTCGTAAGTAACAAGGTTTTTTGTATAGGTACAGAAGTAAACACATTTTTTACGTCATATGACACTAGCTTGGAGTTGGATGGTAACGTGAGGTTTTGAAGTTTCTGAGACAAAACGATGGAGCTCTTAACATTATATTTTGGTGAAAAACCAGGCAATTGCCTAAAGATGATATTTAATTTAGAGGCTAACTAATAGGACAGTGAGCCTATGCATGAAATCACTGGGCAAACAAGCATTCCATCTTTATGAAACTTTGGAAGGCCATAAAATCTTGGAGGTTGAGGATTCATCTGATGTAACTTCCTTTCCTCACTGTCACTGAATAAATTAGAGCAGGAAGATAAAGCTTTTTTTTAACACTTTTTTTGGAATCTATCTGTTACATCATGGGGGAGAATCACGAATGAGGTATCCTCCAACACATAATCACATTTGGCGATGTGCAACACCTTACGATGTTTTATCACACTGTTACTTTTGTCTGCCTTGGAAATAATCAAATCTTTGTTTAACTTCTCAATGATTGATCAAAATCAACTTGGTTGTGATTAATTTTTATGCAGTGAGATATACATACTTGGATTAGGAAAGGTGGAACTAATTGTATCTGCACAGTTTTGTTTGATGCCTACATTCTCACGCCAAAGGGCTACTTGTACGTCGACTACGTCGAAAAAATTTTTACACTTGGTGGAAGTTTTTTAACCTTCTGAAAACACATCAATTGGTTTTTACTTGTCAGGAAATAATTCTCTAACAATGGGGGAAAATGAGGGTTACACCTCGGGAAAATCATTGATAGATGATATTTCAGCCACTCAGAGTAAGTATCTCTAGAAAGACTTGTCAACAGGTCGGCTGCAGTTTGAAGTTTGGGCATAAAACTTTATGTTGCATGAAGGCCTTCGATCTGAGGATGCTGCCTGCAATTTCAGTGAATCTGTTGTCGCCAAAAGACAACGGATGCAGTGGAAACCCGAAGAGAATGCAGAGATCATCTGATCAACATCATGAAAATCTTCAAACCTTCTTTAAGTTGCATGCTTGAAACAAATCTAGCATTAGTGTTGAAAATCAATATTGTAATGAATAACTTGTTATCTAAGACAACAAAATTGGTTTTGGACTGTTACAAAAAGCAATCAATATCTAATACATATAGAATCAAATATTTTGTAACAATTAATGAATGGATAACTAAAGATTCTAACGCGATGGCATATTTTAGCCTACGGATTAGGATTCCCCACGATGCAAATTTTGTTTGCAGTTTCGATTCACAAGGAGGTTTAGTTCCGAAAAAGGGGAGGGCAGATAGTTTTTTAATTAACATATTTTTCTATTACCGCAACAACTTACAATCAGAACATGCTAAAAATACTCCATTATATATTGCTGTACAAATGCTCACCGCGTAAAATGTATCCTTGGATATTTCGTTTTTCGGCCCCTGGCAGAGGGGATTCATACACCGACGGCAAAAATTTAAGCAATGAGTGAACCTGGGCCCAATTGAAGCCGCTACTTGTTTTACTATTAAAACTAAACTAAATGTGAACTGACTCAAGCTTAAAACAAAACTCTCCTCAAACGACAATGCGTCTTGTTATTGACAAGACGATGATTATAACAGCTATGATCAGAATAAGGTCTCAAGAGAAGACAAAATCATACATTAGATGATCCCCACCCCCATACGTAAGACCCAAAGTTTAAGTAGAGCCGAAAGAACCCTTTTCATTTTCGACGTGGTAACAGAATGGGCCATTACTCATCCTGCTATCATGCAAACAAATCAAGGTCACCGACCACCCCTATTCCCAAAAATATAATGCTACTTCTAAAGCATACCTATTGTGTTGATTTGCAGTGGGGTGCTTAAGAATTGATTACCAAATACTTCTAAAGCTTTAGTTACCAACTGTGGTAAAGAGGCTATGACCGTTAGCGAAAGGCAAACAGTGCATTGCTTTTCAGTATAGAGACCCAATCTCGCATTCCTATTTTATTGTATATTCCAGCACTTAATGTTGTAAATAACATTTACACTTCACCAAAGTGAGGTAATTCCTAACTGAAGTTCTGAAGCACACTACACGAAATGTATTTCATTCGATATGTTGATCGTTCAACAATGCGATGAACATCAGTAAGATTTATATTGTCTCTTGAAGCAAAAAAATCTTCCCTCACGGAAAATCTCTTCTTCGTCAAAACAACAGCCTCACCTCACCAACCTATCTAATGGCAAAACGATCTCCTTGGGAGGTGGAAGCCTTCAGCGCAGACTCAGGCCTGTAAGGAACGCCTGACGAGGTGCGGCCATTAAAAATTCATAACTCCCCTAGTAATCAAGATAAAGTTACAAATCTTTCACCAAAAATAAATTTATAATTTAATTAAATTTCATACACACCATATATGGACCTATATCGTAAGATATGAAAGTTAGCAGGCGATTGATTTGTACCATGCAAAATTCCAGATTTTTCGTCCGAAAGATATATAAACACACATAACAATGTTGAAACTGAGTTATGAACAAATTAATGTTTACCAGTATGGAAAAAAATGTACAATAAATGTTTCCTGCAAGCATCAACTTAATACTAAGAACAGTCTGCCGGCAAATGGATTAGGAATATAAACTCAGAAAAGTCAAGTTACAAGCCGAAATTCAAGGAAATATTTTTATAATAATTGTTATAAACAAAATCGAATTACTATTGTCTCCAATAAACGTAGCGACCCTTTCTGCTTCAAAATATAGTTTTAAACTTGTGGAACAAGCAAATTCAAATAATCGCAAAAAAATTGTTCCTCGCCATCTGATAAATTGTTCCAGAACTACACCAAATATGTATATGATTTTTGTACGTGCACTGAGCCCTCTATATATCTATGGCGGTATGCAATGGTATGGTGGTATGGTATGGAGCCCTCTATTTTCTCCATGGTGGTATGCAATACCTCTCAGCAAAAAATTTGTCTACAGTATTAATACTTAGACAAGTGGCTTTTAGATATTCATCAATTATGCGAAAGACCCACAGAGAAAAAATCATTCGCCTTGACCGGGATTCGAACCCGGATCCCCCGATTTCCGGTCGAGTGCTTTAGCCAGTTAAGCTACCGAGGCGTCAATCTTCCCTGTGGATATTTTCGGACACTACCGGACAAGAGTCCGGTCCTGTCCTGTCCAGTAGTGTCCGAAAATATCCACAGGAAAGAATGACGCCTCGGTAGCTTAACTGGCTAAAGCACTCGACCGGAAATTGGGGGATCCGGGTTCGAATCCCGGTCAAGGCGAATGATTTTTTTCTCTGTGGATCTTTCGCACGATTGTGCATTGCGGGTGACTCCCGTAAAAGTTATCACCGCGGCTAGTCCCGGTATACTTAAAACTTCATCAATTATTTATAAACATGATTAATTAAGCTGGTGAAATAAAGTTCATTGGAGAGCCATCTTACAAATTACTATCATTTCAATATTTCCAGAAATTGCGAGGGAGGAAAGGGGAGGCAGCCATCCAAATCCTCGATCTTGGGGTCATGCCAGGGGTACCGAGTTATAAAAAAATATTGGGGGGCTCAAAGCGGGGTCTGGCCCCGGTAAATTTTACAGTTTTTTAAAGCATTTTAGATAGTCACATGATCAACATTACAACCCTGAAAAATCGACTCTCAATAACTGGACACTCCGAGGAAAATTGACAAGTCTTACACATTTTTTCCTCACCCCCAGAACAAATTTTTGAGGGGGCTAAGGCCCCCTCGGGCCCCATGGAGTCAGTACCACTGGGTCAGGCACAAGGCTGACAACATCACTCCGCAAAACCGACCTGTATAGAAACATCAACAAGAAGCCTCGGATGGAAATGCTAGTTTTAGACCCAAGCCTAATTAGAAGTGTACAGTACTCCTGATTTTAAAGCATTTTAATAAAACAGTGACAATATGAAGGGTAAACTCAAATGGCTGAAAAAATTTATCTCCAATAGTCATCCTAATAGCACAATAAATCACTGAGTTTAGGAGTGGGAAGGGGAGTTCCATCAGAGTTACCAAACCACTACCTCTCAACTGATAAGGCTTACAGGAATATTAGTTCCTTGCCATGGACACAACCCTAGCCAAACACACAAACAACTAGTGATGGGTCAAGGTGGTCATTCAAGTGATGTTGATCACCATTCACTTGAATGAGTCACTTCCGAATAATTAATTCTCAGCGATTAAAATTCAATGGTCATACTATAGTGATTGAAATAGGTCAGTCATGAAAAACACATCACTAGATCCAGAATCAATTTTCGTAACTTTAGCTAAGCACTTCTCGGGGCACAGCTATTGAAATACTTATTAACGTTTAAGCAACCAAGGTCGACATAGAGTAGTTCCGTCACTGTATTTAATACTTAGCAATGATGAAGGGCCACTTCAATGGGGATATTTGCCTTCTTCCTCACCTAAGAAGTCACAATTTAAATATGGCAAGTACTATGTGATTAGAAAAATGGTGAGAGATTGTAAGACTACCGTGCATCACATACTCTGAAGATTTCGTTTCTTTCAAACTCCATCAATACATCACTTCCATTCTGCTTTCATTACAAACTTATCTCGCGTACTCCCAGAGGAGTGAATTCAATATTTGACTTCTAGCATCTTTATGAAGAGGCTTAATACATCTTGATTTTAATCCTCTCAAAAGTATTAATTTTCATGGTCCTTGTCTGGAGGTCTTATTTTGAGAGATAGCCCAAACATACTACCGCTTAATTTCTCCCTTTTGAGCATGACGTATACTCAAAACTCACCTAAAGATAAAATAAGTTTACCTACTTGAGCTAAAAAAATATTTCCTAAAAATATTTATGTTTACTCAATCTCAAGTTTTTCCTCCAGGCTTTATTTACTGAAAAAACACAAGAGCCGTTCCCAAGATATATTTGACTGTTAGCAAAATTACATCCATACATTCTAAAATCTAGAGGTTTAAAAATAATTTTTCCCGCTACCCCTTGGTGGTATGCAATACCGCTAACCGATAATCGTCTGAAATCTGGTTTGAGTAGACATAAGGCTTCATGTCTACCCAAACCAGACCTCTGTTTCAACATATATTCATCAACTGTTCGTGAAACTGGCTGAACAAAAACTTTCATACATGAGCCACGTTACAGGTTCCTGTCTTCTCAATTTTCCCAGAAAAATACGGAGCCGGCTACTCATCCCCCTCCATTAGCCACTGCTCACAGAGGACCTCTCTTTGAAGGAAGTAATCGCACACAAAAGTGTAAACAACAACCAACGTCGCGCAGCCCATGCACACAGAAGTGACGACACGCTTGGCATGAGTTCGTAACGTCATCAACTTACCTCCGAAAAGTTTAAGGCCCTGGATTTTTTTTCGCGGATAGCGGCTTCGCGGCTAATTATCCTGCAAATTCCCTCATTTTTGCGCTATTTTTTTCTATGAAATAGGCGACGATAGATCGAGAAACCGAAAAATGGGCGTCTCCTGATTTTTCAAACTCTACCACAATCCACGATAATATAGGAATTGGCGAACGAGCCCATTCCAGTGTTCAAAACTTAAATTACAGCCTGATCGTAAGTTTGGATAGGTGTGAATTTAGCCCATTACTTTCAAGAACTTCATTTAAACATGCCAAGTCATGGTCACATTAAAATGCTGATATTTCTCCCTCTGCGTGAGCGTGACATTTATTATAATCGAAATGAAAACAAACGGTATCGATGTAGTGAAGTCTTCTCGGGAATTCCAACAGGAATATTGAAAAGGCATTGCCGACGTTTCGATGGCTACCTCCGCCATCGTCCTAAGGGCACTTAGTCATTCAACGCCCAGAAGACGATGATCCCGAGATGTCTTCTTTCATGATTCACTGTTTGTGTAAATGAAACACGGAAACAAAGCGCGGACGCACATGACTTACGGCACCGCGCTCTTGAGAAATGAAATGCTTATTCGAAATCGATCAACCCCAACGCTAATTATCCTGCAAATTGCCTCATTCTTTGCGCTATTTTTTTCCTATGAAGGCCGCCATGGACTTTAGGATACTATAATATCCCGCGGTTAATTTATTTTTTCTTTAAATCGGTATTAACATGGGAGAACCTAATTACATTTTAAATCTCGTAAACTAGATGAAATTAAAGTAAAAGCAGTTGCTGATAAGTGGTGGCACATCGTAGTTTCAGATAAATCTTACCATGGTGCCCTTCAATAGCATGCACCATGAGCATAAAAACAATTATATTTTGACGCGCTGACGCAATATATTCCGAAATACTGCTGCTCACCGATAGTATAAACAAGACTAAAAATTGTAATTTATTAACTTTTTTGCATTGTCAAAGATTAAAAATCAGTCAAACGGCTTTGTAAACTCGAATGCGAACGTGGACTCTTCTAAGGAAGAAGCTCTTCCCCAATTTACCTACGCTTGCATATAAATTTAAGTGATACCAGAGGAAACTCTGTATCCGACGGCAGCATTGTGTTGGCATTGGAACTGGATATTCTAAACGTTAAGATACCAAATAATTGTAACATGTGGCCCCATATGAGAAACCATGTTAAAGAGAAAAGTAAAACGTTTATTCGCAATCCCACGCCCGAACTTCAACTAATTCACAGTACACGGACACTCGCAAATAGCAATGATGTTCCCTGCTGGAGACAAAAAGAACAGAGCTAAAGATAACGCAGCAGTCTGCATACATAACGACATATGTGACTAACAGTACATAGCGAAGTAACTCAGACCGCTGTATCGCCATTTCCTAGACCCCATGGGGCTCTACCGGATCGAAGTCGTTCCTAACAGGCAAATTAGTATGCTAGAAAATAGCAATTATTCTTTTAAATCAACGCGACGCCATAAAAATATTTTTAATACTTCGGAGACGTTTTGAAATATCATGACAAAAAATCTTATTCATTGACTCTCAACCATTCTTATTTTTGCAAACCTACAGTGCAATTTTGCTCAGGTTTACTATTCATTTCAGCCCACTGTGCGACTGCGACAGCATTTTTGAGAGGAAGATTGATTACGCGTTAAATGGACGTACGCAATCTGTGGCACAAACCGCACCTAGTTCTTATTGAAAACCAATATTGGCATAGACATACTGCATAGGCATAAATTTGAATTTTATTTTTCGAATCTCATCATAGAACATAGTAATAATCATAAAAATAGGGCGACGTTAGGATAAGATTGCTAATTTTTCCTCCTATGCCATTAAAAAATATATAAAAACAGATGCATACTACTTTTGCCAAGTGTCGAATGGTTAAAACATGTTCTCAATATCCACAAGTATGCAACTCCGGCGAAGGAAATGACTTATTCCCGAAAAATTATTTCTTGGCCAGGTATTCATTCCCTTAATAAATTGTTTGTGACCGCTATAATATACGCCCTACTCTTAAAACTGAACAATGCCATTGAAAGACGATTAGGTGACATCACCATGGACGCACGTAGCACAACATTTCTGCAAATAGGGATTCAATGACCAGACAGAGCCGAAAAGGACTTAATGAAAAAATCTTAGATACCTCTTTCATTTCCATTAATTTTTAATCAAGATGTGCCATGGATATATTAATCTCTTAACCAATTCACGACCAACAGCTAATAAAGATATATACGACAATATTGTTGTCTCTGTAGAATTCGCTAATTGAGAAGCAAAAATAGATAATTCCACATAATTTATTCGTGCGACCATGGGATCGTCGTAAAACGCCATCATCAGGCACAAAACTCACCGCTGAAAAAATAAGTCAATACATACAAGTACGTACCAGTGGTTTTTGATCGGATTGTTTCGCACTTGATGATGATGTTCAACCTCTAAACCATATTCGCATATGTAAATTATGTGGAACCACCAATTATTAGCTTTTCAATCAAAATATACGAAAGGTTCTCCGAAATTTTTTTCCACATATTAATATGAAGAACTCATTTTTCGCAGATGAGGGTTAGAGTACTTATTATTAAACCTTAACCACATCGTACCAACAGCTAATTCAACTATAGATACGATTACTATTTGTCATACAGGTCAGATTTCCAATTCTCCTATTCAACGGTTCTCCCTCTATCCCGTTGTCCCATTAGTTTCATTATCCTCACGGAATGGCACGATCTTTTGTGCCCCGCAATCAATTCTTACCTCGACGGGCCGTTTGCAAGAACTCAAACCCTGTGACTCCTGAATGTTTAATATTCTCAGAAGAAGCAATACAGCATATCGACGAATATTAGTACTGTATTTTAAAACTTTTCGAATTTTACCTAACAGATGCATAAACTACGTAATCGCAACGTTGTTTTCATTGCTGTTAAATTTAATTAAATAGTTACCTTAAGCGTTTAAAAACACAAATAACGTCGTTTCCTGCAATTTTATGTATGTTATTCATTGCAAGCACTACTGCTGTGTTTTCCACTCTGCAAAAGCAAGCGCGGAAGACAAATAGGAGATGCTGTTTAACCATTCTAAAGATGTACAACTGTTTATAAAAAATTGGTAAAGTCGGTACCCTACGGATCATTTCAGAAAAAATTTCAAATCAGAAGAACGTGAGAAGATCATACGGATCTCATTAATCGTGAAAAAAGTGTTAAAATTAAACAGAAGAAAATTGACAATGACGTTAATTGAGATAAAGATACAGCCAGCATTTTAAAAATTCCCTACAACATCCCTGTGAAGAGTGTGGCTATTCAAATGCAGAGAATCTTTTATCTAATGGACCATGTTTCCTGAACGCACAACCTGTCATACAGTAATTATTAGAAATTCTTAACAGTAATTTCGAGAGGAATTCGAAATGATCAATCACCTGATAATTTTGATATCTAAAAGATAATACTACTACGGGAATTGCAATGTCTGGTTCTTTCCCGGCGAAAAGTAGCAGTGAAGATTTCTCTGGTTCTGCACTGGGTGATGTCCTCCATATCTCCTACCGGCGGAAGGGCTTCACCCGGGGCAGAACCCGAGAAGTCTTCATTGCTACTACAGAGAATCATTAACGTAAACTCTATGAACTTTACCTGCTTGTTAGTCATTGGGGGCAATACTGTAACCATTACTCCGAAAGTTGCACAATGCGTGCCGAGGACGGACAAAGAGACTTCAATTGCATTCAAAAGTGTTGAAAGCACATAGAATGTGAATTGGAGTACCTAAGTAGCAAAATATCTGCACAAACATGCTATGAGTATCACAATCCCCTAATTATTTCTCGGTTAGCTTCGAGTAAGTGATTTCCCACGCATATATGTATACATATTTCAACCAATTATTACGCTACCATAAGTAATAGATATCAAATAATGCGTGAAACTTTGAAATATTTAACTTTAGGATTACACACCCAAACTCAGTGAAACATTAATCTCGATACTACGTTATTAAAATAAGACATTGCAATATTTCCACTGAGTTTTGTAAATAATACTCTTCCACTGAGTTATAGTAATAAAACTCAGTGGAAATATTGCAATGTCTTATTTTAATAATATAAAGAACTTCCACCATATCGTGTCCAACATCATACAAGATACTCGATACTACGATTAACTTCAACGGCCTAGCATCAGAGGGTATACAGAATTGTTTAATGCATTACTTTAAATGCAGTAACATAGTGGAAGTGGACTTAATTCCTGTGCAAAGCAGTAGTGAGTAAAATATGAGACTTGTTGAGCGCAAGGAAAGAAGGAAAACTTGCAGGATACCGTGGATTTGAAAGCTTCGCTACAACAGCATCCTTGCCTCGTTCGCATTGTATTTTCTCGTTTAGAATCGCAAATCGCATCCGCGATGCGCCATTCTATCAGCATCGCAACATCCGGCTGCAACTAGGTGTTTTGATCCTAAAATGCATCATCAGCTGTAAGAGAGTCGGGATATTAGCATCTCAGGATGATATTATTAGTTAGCAGCATGAAGCAATGTCATTAAGAATAGAATACTTGCATTCTCACGTAAGACAATCTTTTTATAACGCGAATAAATTAATGAAATTCACAATCACAGCAGCAAATGTTCGATCTTAATGATACCCAACAGAATTATTTCTGAGTTTTGCCAGCATACTTCACTAAAAACCGGTTACATTTCTAAACGTTGCTTCGTTATAGCAGTGGGCAAAAAATCTTTTTTCTTCGATTCATCACTGAAGATTCTTTTTTCTTTCTTATTCTTGAATTTTAGAATTTACACCCTTCGTAAATCCATAACATATTAGCCATAAACCCATAAACAACCATATGAAACCTACTTAATTTTATGCCATTATTTCGTTAATAAATCCACACTCAATAGCGACCGCCATTTGATCTCGTGAATCACGGTCCATATAGATCCACTGTTATTATTAATCCACATAGGAACGTCGCTAGGACCACTAAACAAGCTCCTAGTCTAGTTCGCCTGATTTCATCTATCAGCATGGGTACGATAACAGGTAATATACGTAACAACAGGCGTATGACCAGTCATTATATTCATCTCACTAACAAGAGCCTTAACATGATATTTATACGATGTCCGAAACGAAATCATATTTCAAGAGGATTAATTACGGCACATAAGCAATGACATCACGACAAACAGCAGACGCGGTTCACCCTGAAGGAGAAAATGAACCAGAAAGCATATGATGCAACGAACATATGAAAAGTGTGCGGCAACTTGGGAGTTATTTTATGCATTAAACTCACAAGATAATGGCTGCATGAGAAAGATTATTCATTCACTGTAACTCATTTTTCCTTCCGTCTGTCAATTCTTTTCATGAATTACGATTCCGGTCTAAAATAACGGCCCCAACGTGGCTGGTTAACAAGACAGCCTCCCCAAGGCTTCGAATTTCTAATTAATTCTACCAGAAGCACCCGAAATATATTTTTTTTTGCATTTTGAGGCAAAAAAGTTTTCGCCAAAAGAACTGGTTATATTTGGAAAACTCTCAAACAATTTACACGGCATCAGTTTAAGTCTGGGAGTACCCCACTAGAGGCATCTTTAGGGAAAAATGGAATGCACAATATGAGTCAAACTGGAGAAGTACCATACACAATTTAGGTGGCAGCTAATTAAAATAAAAATCTTGGCAACGCTGTAAACGATGATTCTAGGGGGCGGCTATGGGATAAAGATGGCGGAAAGAAGCCGTTCGGGTTTTTGCCGTCCTCCATTGAATCCTAAAATACCCCGATGAAGAAAAGCCACGAGAAACGCAAGTGGGGACAACACTGCACATTCGTGATATTTTCGAGCAGGAATACGATTCAAGAAAAGGGAGGAAAGACGAACGTGCGGTTCACGACGGCATTTGCCACATCCAGAGGGCTAACAAGCTTGTAAGTGGCCGCCATTTCGACGAGGAAGCGCAAACCTAGGAGTAAATCACGAATATTTCAATTTAGGATAGGCCAGCCAGTCGGTCAATAGATATGCTGTCACCCACCGCGTATTTTAATAAGTCCATTGATTTTTTTAAGTCCTGCGACGCTGACGGTACAGCGATCCGAATTTAACGGGAATATAAACCATAATTAGGGCTGACAATAATAGTTAATTTTATCGATTATATTATCAATCGAATTCATAAATTATACATGATATTTCTTGGGAGTGCATATACTCTATGTGAAAATATTGAAAAAATATGGATCGCACTACGCTTATCGCTGCGCCGCTGACATTTCTGAAATTCGAATAAAAAGCGCGCTAAGTGGCAACATAAATCAAACTTCTCACATGAGGAACTAGGGCATCCTCTAAGTAGTACCCTTAGACTGAAAGAGAAAAATCGGAAACCACGTGCTTGGCAAGATAGGCTGACTACGATGATAGTGTTTATTTGTATACTGTTTATTCGAAATGTAAATTTTATTTCAATTAAATTTAATACCTACAAAAAAGAAAAAGTTATAGTACTTCCATATAATTTATTTTCCAAGTTTTTTTCATCAGAAAACTTTTTACGCTTCATATCATAGCACTAAGTTGCGGTTTCAAAATTGGTCTCAGGTTTCGAGTACCGTACAGCTACCGGAAGCACAGATCTTAGGCTACCAAGAGTGATGACTGAAATGTGAAAAATAATGCACGAAGTGAGAAAAGGGCTGTAGTCATTTATTTTGTGAGAGGACTTGACCTCTTGCGAAAATAATTTCGTCAGAAAGGAATCGCGAGAGCACACTAAAAACAAACGGTTTCATGCGATAGAGCCCGACAATTTGTACCAAATAAGATGGAAACTGACTCAAGGCACTTACATTATACAATTGTTTCAATTATTATTATTCCTCACCCTCCAAGAGGTACTAGATTTTGGAAAGCGCCTAAATTTCCCAGTTTCAACGATGAGAAAATCCTGACATCCACTTGATGGGGGGGGGGGGGGGGGGAGGGCAAAGATTGCACAGACTAATATGCAAAAGAATAACATATAATTTCAATGGAATAACGCATACAGGGACGTAGGAACACTTGCAACTGCCAAGGGCCTTCTCAGGGCAAAGGGAAATAAACGGATCCCAAGATGACTGGATTGATAGCCCATAGAGGCGGTTGAACCATAATTGTGGTAATCACAATTAGAATACAAGGGCAACGGGAGATTATTCAAGATCCGAAAGATTCCTCTAGTTCCAGAGCGGGTATCGCAATCCCTCGCAAGAGAAGTTCCACCTAAGAATCTCCGGGTATAAACCATTCACAATGATTGAAATGGGCGAACAAAATGAAATATTACCAAACGGAATAGTGGACATAAACGATAGAAAGAAACTAAACAGAGAAATTAAAGGATCCAAAATATGTTCGCGCTCGGTTGAACAACGATGGGATAGTGAACATGGACTACATTCTAAAGGCTATAAAATAATTTTCAAATGAAGGAATGGAGTTACGAATATCGTAAAAGAATTTGAAACGATGTGGCGAGAGCAAAGAAAATGACACGAATCTAAGAGGAATTAATAATGTTCGGGAAGGGATCAACAAGTAGATACCGAACACTTGGTTCCAGTATTGAGACCGTAGACTGAAGAAGAAACACGGTATCAAAATTACTTAGTAATTAGCAACCAAAACGGCGACAAGGAACAGTATAATACCCAAGAGTAAACATTAGCACCGACCAATATCTACAATCGATATGTCTGACTGAAATTCGAAGATTCAAGCGTGATGGCTTGGAATTTTTCCACATTAAAATATATACTGACAATTATCCACGATCATAATCATAATCTTGGAAAATTGCAAGGGTTTCTTTCGATGCGTCTGAAATTTTGATTGAAGCATATTGGAACGAAATGAGTGCAGTGGAACTTGACAACGCTGAAGTCGGAGTATAGTAAAAATATCGAGGAAAAGCCATCACTAAACCTTTAATGTTCGCCTGAAAATCCTCGTGTGAGCAATGCACCATTGCCAAGAACCAATGGTATTTTAAAAAACACCCTGACCCAGACGGCAACAGACGCTTTTGGAGAGCTGCCGAAAACGTGAGTTGCCATCTAAGCTGATTTTTATTCTGGTAAAATAGAATGGCAGTGACTTTCGAACAAAAAACCCGGAACTAAATAAAGAATGAATTTCAGCAATATCGTGGCCTGGAACCGAGCCTTCCACAGTATCGTGGCTGCCCTTCTCAAGAGGTAAAATCGTTGGAAGAGGGTAAAGGAGTGGAATCTATATTTGAGTAACCAGAGGTTTCCGAGGCCGTAAGTGTCCACAGCGATGCAAAGGACAGCCACGTTGACAACCCCTACGCCGACGATGCACAGGGGCGACTTACCGAATAAGTCGAAGGCGTTGTGAAGCCAGTACAGAGGGTGTTTTCCATTTGGCATCGCCACGACTATTACCGGAGAGAATTCTCCAGGTCGCCACTAAATCTGCTGTCACCCACCGCGCACTTAAATGTGTTTACGAAAGTCGCCACTTACGTCTCTGACACTGGAGCGATCCTAATTTCACGGGGAAATAAACTATAATTAGGGATGTTGACCAAAATTCATCTTTGAGATAATAAATACATTTAATTCATCACTTTTCAATACTATTCCCTGCAATTGAAAAACGCTTAATTGCAAATATTGAAACTAAATGCACTCGCCGCCGCGTTGCAGATATTTTTCAAAACCTATTAAAAAGCGAGGGAAGAGGCAACATAAAATAAATCAAGCTTTTACAGGACGGACTGGAGCCTCCTCTTTATAGTCCCCCTGGGCATACTGTACACCTCAGAAAAAATGTGAATAAGAGGGATAATCAGCTTCCGCTCATGGGACCAAGACAGAAAAAGCAAAATCTCAGTTCACTTAATTAGTCTGATGACCCTCATCGGCTGATTTCGACGATAGCGTTTATTATAATAATGTTTGTTTCGATTGGATTTTTTTTACATTTAATTTAACATTCAATAAGAAAGAGAAAGGAATTATCAAGAATTAAGTCAAATTTAGTAATACGAATTCCAATTTGTACAAACCTTTTCCACTTTCTATAATAATACCGAAATTGAGGATTACAATGTTGAACTCGCATTTTCGTTATAGCACAGCCACAGAAGAGTGCTCTGGTTTATATTCACTCTGAGGTCCATATTTATTTCCTTTTTCACACCATTCAATTGTTCCCTTCCGTACCTCAATCGTCTATTAGCGCTACGAGGTGCATAGAGAACTTTAAGGAACAAATGACAAATATGGATCGCTTATCGTATGGCTAGCGTCAGGGTGCAAGATCCTTAAGCGCAAAATATTCCTTAAGCAGCAGTATATTGGGATATCAAATCTTCATAAAATACAGTAACAACGATACGAGTAAGAGAAACTTCCAACCTGAAACTATAAAACTGACACCTCAGTCGTTCCCTTAGATCAGGGGTCTCGAAATACGGCTCGCGGGCCGGATCCGGCCCGCGGAGGGCTTTCATCCGGCCCGCGCACTCGTTTCAAGTAGCGCGCGATTCTCGCTCGTTTAACTCTGTGGGACGCCGCTAGGAGCATTGCAGCGCTTTACTGCACGTCAAAGTCGCCTTCAACTGTTCGTAAATAAGAAATACGCCACCGGATACTACAGTAGACGTTGGTAACGAATACTTCAGTCATCGGCAAATTTGCTATCCGGCCCGCGGGGCGATTCGGAACTTGGAATGTGGCCCTCGTGGCCTAGTAAATTGGAGACCCCTGCCTTAGATAAACGGCACAAAGAAAGAAAGTGTCGTCGTTACCTCGCACATAACTCTTTCGACCCATTGTTCCCTATGCGTCTTGGAACTATGTACTATCATTTGCAAAAGTCTTGCAACAAATCGAGCGGCGCCACTTTCGCTCCATTGTCGATTTCTGGCCACCATTACATTTGATTGATCACTATCTGGGTATGAATCTTCATGGTAGCTCGGGAACGACTCACGAACGGGTCATCGTGTCACGGGAGTGAGACGTAGGAAATCATTACGATGCTCAGTTGAGTAAACGAGCGTAGATGTCTAGATGTTGTTGCGTCGTCGCCGTCGTCGCGGCGTTTGAGATTGTTTTTATACTCGTAGTTCACTGGAGAAGATAATTGAAAATATTTACCCGTTAAAAGAGTGGGTACCTAAGAGGCCTGGCTTCCAATGGTAAACCCCATAAGGCCGGCTGGGGGCACGATTTCGCCATTAGGAACACGGAAATCAACTCGCTCGTAACACTTTTTAGGGATTCAATGTCATTCAGGAGACTTTATATTAAGTTGTTGAAATATTTGTTCGATATAGGAGAATTAATAAATGAAAAAAAATCAACTGGCAATTTTCCGGAAAAAAACACGGCTCTTTCGTCTTCACTACCTTAAATTGATTGGCATTAAATAGTTCTTTACGTAGGTTGAAGCTGATAAAGATAGCTCCATAAGCTATCTTCTTCATTATCAATTTTTGTTAATTGGACAAACATATTTACACCAATGGAAATGTTTCCTCGGAAAATGGAATTTTGATTGCCAAAAAAATCGCTAGGCCTCATCGTTGCTAGCAGAATGTGCCTCTATTTTTACTGTTTACATATCTAGGAGAGGCTTAAATTTTTACGATATCACTAACATATTTAGTGATCATGTCGCATTAATCTTCTTTTTTGCTATAATAAATTAGTTATTGTTTCCATTTTAATATTTCGGTCATTACTATATTATTAAGGACAGCCAACTTAAAGAGTGACTTAATAGTATAACGACTTTTCCCTATCCATGTATGCCTCCATTGGTAAGCTTTCCAATAACAACAACGGACAGAGATTAAATTGAAAGTCAATTTCAACCAATATTCGCCCTTTTTTAATTCCAGAATATCGATTAGGGAGGTAAAATATTTTGCGCAGAATTTAGCCGCTCCCTCAGCTCTTAACGCTGAATCGGGTGCTCCCGGGCCGTGGTTTTCGTCAGTTGATAGGTCCTGCACCTCGTCTTGCTCTACATCTGTATCGCAACTTTACCAGCCAGGGACGAGGAAGCAAGTTACCTGGAGTAAAACTTGCAGGCCGTAAATGATTCTCATAAACTTCCAAAATAGTGTAAATAGGGCAAATTTGTAGCTCTATCATATACATGTTGATGCCATAATTTGCTTGAAGAAAGTACGCACTAGAAAAATAGTTGATAAATACCTCAAGATAAGCCTTTCCTATATTTAAAAATAAGCGCCGGGGTGCGTGCACGATTAAGGATTACCATTACATAGGTTATTCCTAAGATTGTACTTGGTAGATCAGCTGATTTCACATTCTGTCCCTTTCCATCAAAATTACTGTCTAAAAAAAACAATGATTATAGAATATTGAGGTCTAAAGTTTAAAAGTAAAATTCTTCACTTAATTTACATCTTTTTCTATCCCTAAGAAAAGTTTCCGTCACTGCTTAATTACGAAACGGAAAAGGGTAAAATTATTCTGAAAAACTTTACTGGATGAAAATTAACTTGGTAGGAAATGGCGACAAGTTGATGACAATTAGGCAGCATACTACATAGACGGACAGCATAATCGCTGCAAAATATCATTCATAATTTTCTTTTTAATCAGCTAAAATTGATCTAATTAAGAAATTACGTATATGGAACCTTAGATTACTACAACAGTTCTCGTCCCAAAGGTTAATAATGATGAGCAGTTAGTTACGGACCTGTAAAGGAAACCTTATTGCACTGAGAATCACATTCACCAGTGATTCTGATAGGATTTCCTTCAAGGAAAACGCAATGATTCGTCCTACCGCGCTAACAACGCAGGATTCCCGACGCACGATCATTTAAATTAGAAATTTTTGTAAAAAATGCTCAAAATTAACATTTGGTACCCTCTTAACATACATTTAAAAAATAAAAACACTTTAAAATAAAATACGGCTGTGAGGAGGATAAAAAATTTCGCACATGCGAGGGAATGGAACGCGGGCCCCTACAATTTCTAACCCAGTGTTTATCCACCGAGCGATTACAATTTCATTATCGGCAAGCGATAATTTTAGTGATTTGTTGTCATTGTAACACTGAGCTGCTTTCATGTGCTTCTCAATTGAACGAATTTTGATCAAAATAATCATTTTCTCGGTATCTTAGTATTTTATTCGTTAGTATGATTATAACTTGAGCACGGAGGCTTTCGCATACTTTAAGTTTCGGCTGGTTAGTATATACAATAGGAATATTATGATGTTGTCGCCTGCGACTTCGGTATGGTATCGTCCTTATAAGTTATTATTATTTGTTATTATGTTTCTAACTCGGTATTTGTATTTCTAATGAAGCAAGCGAATACATTCATTTCAAACAGAAATTCTGTTAGGATTTGCTTACGTCCTTCTACTCGACTTCAATGGTTTTATGAAATGAGCAGCAATTCCACTGATTTCAATCTTGCCTTAAACATTACACGTATTGCCAACAAACACATTTCCTAATACCATGTAACCTACTTAATGTAAGTAGAGAAGTTAATTAATGATGCTAAGTAAGTATCCTACATTATCCCGTATTCATCAGAGTATATGTAAATGATTGCAGCTAAATATGATAACTTAATCATCAACAACATAGCAGCGTAGAGTTATTATACGCATTCACACTAATTCAGCAGTGGAACATATCATCAAACAATACCTGTTGAAATCCGAAAATCATTATAAATGGG
The DNA here is from genome assembly GCF_921293095.1 of Ischnura elegans. Taxonomy (NCBI): domain Eukaryota; kingdom Metazoa; phylum Arthropoda; class Insecta; order Odonata; family Coenagrionidae; genus Ischnura; species Ischnura elegans. The sequence continues at coordinate 28,275,005 of NC_060259.1, forward strand.
ACTTTTAGCTGAAATTAAGTTTTCCTGTTCATACTTTGAATACGTGGAAAGGAATACATCTTTACCGATTGACGGACGCCGGAGAACTCTGTTGTTACTTACGCAACGATTAATGCCGATCAGCTTAACTAATTTCATATTTTACGTGTTTGCTCAGATATTTATATGATGAAACACTTGGAATATCAAAGCTGCCTCGTATCTTGTGTCGTAGATATTGTATTAAAAAATCAACCCCAGTCGATAGATGTAAACAAAAGTCCGCCATCAGTGAACGACTCGTGATTTCCAGCTCTCTGAAAAGAGCTAAGATCACTCAAAAAGAGTCAAGCTACAAACTTTTTTAAATCTCTCTGAGGAATTACCTTCGATCTTTCCTCCTGCTTTAATTGCTACTATGTGTTTGGGGGAACATAAATTTCACTTAAATGGAAGCGATCAAATCCCGAGACTGAAAAAGATGGAAAAATATCTCACCCACTTAATGACCCGTTCTCCATATATTGAACCATGAAGACTAGTATTGGTTTGCTGAATATACCCGAAAATCATACAGTTTCCGTGCACAATCTTTGTGGAGCGAAAGTGGCGCCGCTCGATTTGTTGCAAGACTTTTGCAAATGATAGTACATTCTACTGTCGCCTAGCTGCGCCCGTTATCAGCGGCCATCTACGCATCAGTGCTATGCAGGTTGCGGGGATTCCGGATGCAACGGACCCTTGCCATTTTCACTTTCCGTATTAGGAAACGTACTATGAAATTTCACGCTCCTCTGTGTGTAAGTACAACATACCATTCTGTTGCAATGAACGGGGGTAGAGAAATGGCCGCTGCGCTGGTTTGCGTACCTTATCCTCACTATTATCATCTCTTGTAATGTCTTAAATCCTGCGAGATCATGGCTGTGAGTACCTACTTTGTTGTGCCGGGTGCAGAGAATGCAAGGGAAGAGAATCCCACGCTAGATTATACAGGGGATATAAATCACCGAGTAGCAATGCAGCAAGTATTTTCGGTTGGATGTGCATGGCTTTAAGTGCGTGCATATGTTTTAAGTGATCAATGTGAAGTTTTTGGGAACCAATCACAAGCGTTTTCCACCAAAAGAAATTACGCGACGGATTCCCGAAATACGTATCCTGATAATGTCGACTAATGATTGACATCCATCTCGTGGAAAATTACAGGTTGGAAGTATCTAGCAAACATTTTGAAAGGCTTGCAGATCGCTAATCATAATTTCACCTAATTCCTTCATAGTCTAATTATATCTTATTTACCAGTTTGCAGCCACTGAAATCCCTTTTAATTAATTCTTCTATGGGGAATTGCCAACCATTATTGAAACATCGCATCAATTTATCGTTATGCACAGGAAAAATAACCTTCCTCAGGTAGTCTAAAAAAACAAATATTACCAGATGAAGAAATTAAAATCACGTATACGAAAAAAGAGATAAATGTACGTGAACACAAATTAAACTCATATTCATAATAACTGCCACCGGAATATATATATGCTGTAAAGGTACATACTATTCAACAAATCTCAAAGACAATGAGAAAAAAGGGAATCAAAACTAATTACTTGGATAAAATCATACCTACTATTTGCTATTGGTAATCACCATCACAGGTAAGGCAGTGCAAGCAAATCGATATAAGAATATAGTTGAAAATAATGCGCGACCCGACCACAATGAAAAACTCTAATAAATAAAAATGGTCTCAAAATGGGCTGCGCATATCTATTTAAGGGATTTCATAATGTTGGCGCATGACTAGTAATAGTATCATGTTTAACCACTCACTTTCCGTAATTCTCTGGATAAACTACCCCCGTTTTGCCAATAAAATGGCAAATCTCTTTGAAGTAAGAAAGGATGACCAGTTCAAATGACTTATCCTGAACATCGCCGCCACGAATGCACTCAAGTTATACTTTTGGTACTAATGCAGTTCAAAATAATACATGTACTGTTACGGCAATTTTACATGTAATACGATACATCAATTACACTAATCGCCCCCGTCTGTCCTATATCCCTTCCTCAGTGCGACATGACACAATTCATACTCCCCACGTTCGTTTCCGAGCTTGCCCAACATCCTTCCCTCTTGCACGTTGTTCAGCGTCCAGTGGAGCAGACAGCAAGGGAATCGGGGACGCCCAAAGCAATTCGCAAAAGAAATCATAATTAAAAACAGAAACTGGAAGCATTCACGGGGCATATCAGATCGATCAAGGGTAAAAATTGAAGTCATTCCACGTTTCCCTAGCATCGACTGGGAGGCGGTTCATCCGAGCAACTCCTCTCGTCCAAACAGCAACCCAATTCCATTCAAACCCCGACCATTCGTTTTCTCCCATAGAAAAATACATTCTGCTGATTTTTTGTGCCCTCCTCGCCATGAAGATGAGGTTTTCATTCCGAAAAAAAAGCGGACGTAACGAGCAAAACAGCTGCATGCCGCCGAACATCACTCCAACGAGCAGCGGTTAGGGGCGCATTGTTATCTAAGGCCTGGTTACAAGATGCATTAACCATAAGAGTTAATATCCACCCAACTTGTGCGAATACATGAAAATAAAATAGAACGTGTCCTAATTTGGTTCATGCATTCGTAAATGTTCCATTCCGGTCCACAAAAATCGCTCATGCATACAGACATTAACTAGTACGGGTTAATGTACCGTTTAACCAGGCCTTTCATTTTTCATAAATGCCCAATCCCTGCCAGAGTGCTGTGCGGAGAACACTTCAAGTGCAGGCACTCCGTCCGTCTGATGGGACATGGTCCCTGGGCGCCAATCGTTTAAGGCCGTTTTACACGGGGCACGTCATTGTGCAATCTGACTCATGTACGAAGGCGCAGCAAAAATTGCGCCGCATAAAGTGGTGAACTGCTAGAACGCATGCGTGAATGCATGTCTCCGAGATGGTAAAATAACCCCAGCTCTAAAGGCCGTTTTACACGGGGCACGCACTTGCACAAAATGACGTGTGTACGAAGGCGCAGTCAAAATTGCGTCGTGTAAAGCGGTGAATTGCTAGAACACATGCGAGAATGCGTGGACGTTAGATGGCAAAATAGCCCCTGTTCTAATTTCTTTCATGCACAGCGCATTCCACGCCATTTTAGAAATTATTGCAGCTCTAACCTGCGCAATTCCGTGCCCCGAGTAAAACGGCCTTAATTCCGAGCTCGCATTCTCGCAATTAAAAAAAAAATAGTGATGGGTCGGTTCGATTCGATTCCTCGATTCTCGACCAAGAACCGGAATCGAAAACGAGTACTTGCCAAGGTGAAAAATCGATTCCAATTCCAGTAGTACTTCAAACAACAAAATATACCACCGCGTTTCCAACAGTAATTTGAATTTTCGCGCCACGTAATCGTAACAACAAAACACATCTTCCAGGGATGAGCTAGTACTCGAAAATTCAAGTCGATCGAGTAGTTGGTACTCGACTCGAGCGTTTCGAGTAGCATTACGAATGTCGAGTCGAGTAGTTAAGGTTACAGTGCTTTCGAGGCTAGTAGGTCCCGCAATCTGCCGACCGGAAGCGCTATCATGAAACTCATGTAATAATGCAGTTTTTAAAGCCGATAAGTCATTCTAATGCCTTGGCCTGTTAGTTTCAGCTTGCCGAATACACTATAGTTGTCGACGTGGGCGCCGAATACCTTTACGCCAGCCGCGGCGGCCGATCGTCTTCCTACCCGGCGCACACTGGTCCGAAATCGGAAAAAGCTGGAATAAAGTCCAAAATGACCTTTTTGGGGATAGAGACTTGAAAATTAGCGTAAATACTCATAAATCCTTACCAGATATAGATTTATATGCCATTTTACATAAATACGAACCTTTAGTGAGATACAGAGGCCCAAACATGACCAATTTTTCAATGCCACGCGAGATATCGTTTTTCCTCAAAAAATCTTTGAATTTATCCAAGTGGTTATGCGTTGGTATGAGTTTTATGGAATAAAAAACGCAATATTCCTTTGATCTGGTGCTTTGCCTATACTTTCAATGACTTTTGAAGATTTTGACTCTCATCTGTCTGGTTTTACAACGCAAAATGGCCGACCCGTTTTTCACGTGAAATTTGACATAAAGTAGATATTATCTTTCGTTTACGTAAAATATAACTCGGAAAATTTGATCCACAATATAATGTAGAGATTTTTAAAAATTACTAATTAGAAATCTTGGAAAAAAAGTTTGTGATGAAGGAAATAAGAGCGATTTTTCAATCGCGCGTCAAGGCTGAGCTACACGCCGCGGAACTCAGAGGCTCGGTAACTGAGGCCGATTTTTCAAGTTTTTTTAAAACATTAGTCTTGAAAATCATCATTTAAAGCATGGATAATCGTCTTCATTGACTTCAAACACTAAACTGAGGATGTTAAAAAGGGTTATGTATAGATCGACTAGAACATTTAGCGCATTACTCAAGTGAAAATACTAAGGATTGGATATTTTTCGGATCCATCCCACGCATAAGAAATATGCCTCGGGTATTGAAGTAAAGTGAAGAGATTAAGTCAGCATGCTTAATAGAGAGAAAAATGAACTGTTTCCGTGAAAGGCAACAACCGATACCCTTTTTCCCTTTCCTCATTCGCCGAGGTGAGTCGCGCGGAAGGGGGAGTTTTCACACCAAAAGGCTCTTTTAGCCTTTTTTATTACTGCGTCCGACCGATGTGATATTAATTTGTAGCGTTTAGTTTCTTTCTTGAACTGAAAAAAGGAAGAGATTTTAAGGTTGATTAAATGACGTGAGAAGTATAGAATTTTTTTGGCTCTACAAAATAAAGTTTAGTTCTTTAATTCGTTCGCTTCGTCCACTTGAATTCCATGAAGATTCAATATCAAAAAAATCGTTGATATAATTTTTAATAAAAATTCCAAAGTCTCTGAAATCTTGCAATTTTGGTAGGAAAGTACTTGCCCAGTCACACAAGTGTGTAGCAAAAGGCAATTTTCTGCAGGCAGTAATAATGTAACATGGAGACGTCAAAACCTGCTGGCTGAGCATGTAGAATAATTGGTTTTTCTGCTTGAGAATTTGAAAAGGCCAAGTATTACATGATTCATATACGTAGTATGCAATCTTTATTACAGCTATGAAAATTTCTGTACTCAGGGCTCTCCCTTGTAGTTTGGATAAATATATATGGTCGACATATTATGAGTGCCAATATTCTTAAGTAATACCTATCATGTAACACCACTTTTCAGGTATGTTCTGTTTTGAAATTTAGCTATTATATTTTAATTACATAGTGATGATACGAAAGATGCTTTTGTCAACTGGCTCTTTCACAGAGTAATATTTTTTAAAGTGGTTTTCTTATTGCCTGGAATTAAGTGATATTTTTCTTGGAGCCTATGGCATCTGAATCAATGGAATCGGTATCAGTAAAATCGGAATCGAAATTTCAGAATCGGAATCGGGATCGATAAAATTTTGGAATCGACCCATCACTAAAAAAAAATTATTGCTAACCTGCGCAATCACGTGCCCCGAGTAAAACGGCCTTTAGAGCAGGCTAATGCCGACGCCGAGCTCCTCTCCACCCTTCCGTATGACACGAATACCCAAAGCTTTCAGTGGCTCCCTCCAAATACCATACCATAAAAGATTGTTTATAGAAAATTAGCAATAAATTATCCGTACGGAGCACTTAACGTGATATTCCAGTTCCCATACGTCAATACGTGGCGCTAGTGGAAAAATAAGCGCCGTACCTGGTGAAAAAAGAAAATTAGCGTAAGGATTGGTCGATTTTGAATAATCGAGTAAATTAGGAACACGCAGCGACATAGGAATTTGTGTAAGTTTTTCATGCGCTTTTTTCCCGTGTTTGATGCTTGTACATTAGAATAATTAACACATGATTATTATCAAACTTCAATTGCTCACTTTGGTTAGCATTTAGTAACAGCAATGTGAACTATTTAGGCAAGAACCTATCCATACTGACACATTGGTGCCCGTAAGATGAACCAGTTAAGCAATGACGGTCCCTGATCCAAGTTGGATGGGTAACCATTCATACCTTTCAAGGTGCTACTGCCTGCTGTCCACAACTGACAAGCAGGTAAACATGGGGTTGGAACAAATGACCAAGAAATATTTAACTCCGTGAAGCATCTGACAAAGGTGTCTCCAAAACTGCATTATAAAAATCTTGTGTAAGCCCATTTTCTGTGTGCAATTCAATAGCGATACTTATACACTGCCCATATATTAATCAATAGCAGTAACTGGATTCTCAAATAGGATGATGATCTTTCAAATTGGATCATAGATCCAGAGATACCAAGTCTGAAAAGTATTTTTAATGCCATTTGAAAAGTTTCCATTATTGCTGAAGATTGACATTAGATTAACATTGCTTTTTTGTTCCTAAATGAAGAGAGAGTGAGAACAAACCCGAGCTTCCAAAATCCAAACTTAAAATAAAACCGATTATACATTCAATTTCAAACTGATATTTAAATAACAAGTAAACCAGAAAATTTGGATTACCCTGCTGAAATCAAAATGGAGATTAAATATTAACCTGGATCACCAATTCAATGCACATCAATTACCATAACACAGTATAATGCACAATATAAGTTAGTAATGCACTGCAAACTAAATCACAGGATGATCAGAAAATAACATGGATTAGTTAAAAACTAAAATATGTTAGTAAAAGGATGAAAAATTAAGGAAATGTTTGTGCAGAGTGCACCCAAACCAATAAAAAATCTCTGTCAAAGGCTATCTTATGTTAAGTCATTTTGGATATATGAATTATCAGTCAACCCTTAAGTTAATCCCACGTTATTTATTCAAAGGTACCAAATAGATTAAATGTAAGACATAAATAACTTAATAATAGCTAATTGATTTTTAATTGCTTTAGTGTGGCCACCATTGATCCAGCTTCTTCTTGTTCAAATGTGGGCACACTCAAAAGCAATCAAGTAAAGTAAACTGTGAACACAGCCTCAAACACTAATTTCAGACAAAAATCCACTAATTTGAAATTAGTCGAGAAGCAATGTCACACCTATCATCAATAGCATCTATATGACCCCGACCTAAATCTCAATTGGGAACCACATACTCTAATCTCGATCTCAATCAATATTTCGAAATTTTCATGTGGAAATCTGTGCATGTTAGGAGAATTAAGAGCCTCTAAACCAATCGAAACTACCCTAAGGAAATTGCCAGTCATCTTTCAGATATTGTTGCATAAAGGTCATCAGTGAAACAGCTCGAAGTTCTTTTAGGCAATTTAAATTCTTAATTATGTGTCAAATATTTCTCTTCAATGGACGCCAGAAAATAACCACGGTGCTGTAAAGATAAAATTATTCCTTGTTTCTGTCTGAAATTACCAAAATGACATCATCAGAAATAGAATATAGAAAGCAAAAAATTATTGAATGCTCATTAACAAAATTGATACTTTCCACGATAGTATTCACAGAAATATATATTCTCTTCATGAAAGACTGCCATTAATTCACATATGAATGTCCATACTGCAACGAAAAAGCAGCTTTTGAAAACTAAAGAAGGATTCCCATAGCCAATACAAGCGATAAAGTCATAATAAATCTTTGTGAACACCGGCATGAAAGAAACTCACCTTGTCACAAAGGGTTAATATATATAATTAATAATTTAATAGTATGATAAGACTAATTCAACAACCTAGTTTTCATCTCAGATGGCAGGACATATGAACAAAAAAAACGGGTAGTTCATCATTGCAAACAGACATGCAGAACTAGATAATAAGTGCATACATCAAATATTTATCCATTACCACAAACATGGAATATAATTAGCCAATTGAATCACTTTTTTAAAAAATTCCAGCATTTCATTTGGGCTATACTGAACTTCAATTACACTACAACATGGAAATATGAAAATTTTGAGTTATATTTGAATTTTACCCCTGAAAAACCAATTTTTTCACCCACCCAAATATGCAGTTTTTTCTTGCTCAGAGAAAAATTCCATGAACATACGATAGATTTATTCCATCGATAGCAGAAACATTCTTGAAACCTCTAATTCAACAGCTGGCTGGGTTGCCTGAATGTGCAGGTATTTCATGAGAAATCAATCCACTAATCTCACACACTCACTTTCCACTCTAATTGGCTCCAGTGGTGTTATCAAAGTGGCTGAAGGGACGTTATTTTTTCCTTTACCATGCTACCCCAACATTATTGCGGGAGGTTTGTAAATTTGGCATTAAATTTTCTTCTATATATTTTCCAGATGCATGTTTGATATCAATTAATAAACATTCTACAGACATGCAGCAGGCGAATATAAAATTCCCTACTGTTATAATCTTCGGTGGGCAGAGGAAGGGAATGGATATAGATTTAGGCAAAATTAGGCAAACCTGCTACGTGCATGAGTAAGCAAGTTCATGTTTACGATTTCTCGCATCAATTTTCTATTCTTCCGTTTATTTTAACCTTTCATTCTTTGCATTGTTTTTCACTTCTTTGCCTCCTCCTCCTCCCCCAATTCTTTTCCACTTCTTTCCCTCCTTTCTGGAGTATTTAACAATTGGGAGAGATAACGAAAAAACTTTATATGAACTGAAAACTCATACATCTGTCTTTAATTAATGTCAAGAATTGTAATGCCAATTCCACAATAGAATATCATTATGTGAATGTGTACTTAATACAAGCAACTAGATCAAAAGCCACACTCTAAATGATTCTTACAGGTTTCTTACAGATTTTTACAGGGAAAATATAATTTTCCTATGCTAGTTGCAAAACAGTGTAGTTAAGTACCTACCAAATATTTTAAAACAGACAGCCATTCTGATGATTTTCGGAATTTTTCAGAGGCAGGTATCAGATATGTTTATCGGAACATTTACTTAAGTTAGCTGAATGATTTATTTGTACCATAGGAAATGGGATAAAATTCAAACGAAATGTTAATTGTATATTTTATTTTCCGTGTAGATTATATTGAAAACCAATTTCAGCTATTTTGTGACACTTATAATTTTTCTCCCTGTATGAGTAAAAAGAACACACTTTTATCCGTGATGATGATCTATGAAAAGTCAAATTTAGCATGATGCACAAAGATGTCTAAACCATGTAGGGATCATGTTTCAATGGTAGGTCAATTCATCCATTCTATAAATACTAATGATAGTGAAGTACATGAAGAAGAATAAACTGGCACTGAATGGAAATCAAAGTCAACGAAAAACAATCCAAATTTTTTTTGACTTAGGCAAGTTACTGCTGGCTGCCCTAAAGTATGGACTAGGGAAAAGAATGACACACTCAGGATAGAAGTTTTGTGATGACCATAATGATGGGAATGGCTCATTTAGATCTCTTATGTTCTCTTCATCCAAATAGCTATTTTTTTTCTTCCTTACATCAGATTAGTTTAGTACACACCTTATATAAGACTTAATATACAAATAATCACCAATAATAGTTATTGCAATCAAATTAATTGTTAATAATAAGTTATTCCATTTGACCATTGTCACAAGCATTCATACTATTATCAAGTATTACAGACCATATGAAACTAAAAGCTACTGCAAATCCGCAAAGTATGATTTATATGCAACCATATTTTCATGATCTTATAGAGGAAAACTTTACAAAAGACTTTTTAAATCCAAACTATGTGTTAAATCATGTTCACATGCTTCGACTAATTGACCCAACAAGAAGACTAGTATGCATTCTCAAGAAAATGGAATTTTCATTTTTCTCAGCATCTTTGCCTTCTCATCGCTGCACTGAAATCACTGAGGGATTTTTCTCACATTGTGTGCACTTGTAGGAAATAAATATGTACTACTTTATCACAAAGATATTTTTTCACCTTTAGATCTCCTCTAAATGATATTACCTTATTTATGAGGCAAAATATCCCAGTATTTTAACATCACTCATTTGGATGACAAAGTGATGCAGGGGTTATTTTTCCATTACTTTGTCACTACAGAGGAATTTCTCACATTGTCAGCAATTTCTCGAGTTCCATAACCAAAGCACATGAATTAAGTTCACCATTTACCGATTAAAAATTAATTACACCTTTCTTGATGCCGACACTAAAAATTATTGAGGGATATTAGGCATATCTTAAATTATCGCGCTGCCATTACTTCTATCTTGCCAGGAACACTGGTTTCTAGGCTCAGGCAGTATTGTGCTCACATTGAATGCCAAAAACTATGATGTGATTTTGACTTTCACCATGAAAAACATGATACAATGACATACGTAACATCAGTGTAGACACATATATGTATAAGAAAAGGCTATGTACTCACTTCTTAGCAATCTCATAGACATGTCATTGGATGACAGGCAGTATCAAAGCCAATAACATATTGATAAATTTGCACTCACCTATCACGGAGGATGGGTGGCGTCGGAGGCTGAAGAGCACCCCGATGCATCGGTTGAGAGAGGAGCAGTCCTTTAGTTTCCTTTGAAATGAATGATGAAGGCCAATGACTGAAGGGAGACAAATGTGGCCACGTGTCATACCAATGAACATGGTATGGGTCAGCCGTGGCATAGAGATGATAAGGTCCATATGGGCTTTCATACTTGGCTTTCTTCCTGATTTCATCCTTGCTGTCAATAACATCCACCTGCAAATAAAAGATAATAATGCTTTAGTCTTCAGAGAATGGAAAACAAATAAGGTTTCAGCTTTGGTATTATCCCATTTTTAATAAATCTATTAAATGTTATCAAACGCTTATACCCATGTACTAAAATTGAAAAATGATAATTTAGGTATTGCACAAAAATATCAAACAATTAATTTCAAAACTAACTCTGTGAATACATGCAAATCCGATAATAAATAATATTCAAAACAATAGCTAACTAATGGTAACCAATTATAAGTTTTGTTTGATCGCACATTCAAAGATTTAGCACCAAGAAAAATAAAATTGAGATCATTGCAGGCATATTTGTAATAGATGCAATTCGCTTATTTAAATACATGGGAGGCAATACATTAGTTAGCGGGCCGAGAGCATGGATAAAACATTACAATTATACTCCATAACAGTGCGGCAAGAGTGCGAAGAGTTAAAAATTTCTTGCAAATATGAAAACCCCAGTCTTCCCTACCTAGATACAACTACAAACAGAAAATTTAGAGACAAGTGTGTAAAACAAATGCCAGATATATAAACCAGCATTGAAATGATCTTTGGCACCAATTGTAATAGAGAATGGTCTCTTGCTTTTCTTCACCCATGTATCGCACAAAAAATGGTTGAAATGCCAGCGAAACTTGAATATTTCATTTCTTGGTCTTTTAAAAATGAAAATATATACACCAAAGATATAATTAAGTTCTTTTCTCGGATAGTAAAGACAATTTTAAATCAATGTTAAAAATTATACACTTAACTTCTCCATGACACACGATATCAACCATGCATGCGTAATATCAAAATATCCTTCTGACACGTACTGCAACCAGACCCTTATCAAATTTCACCATAGAGGCTGACTCAGAATCAAATCAAATTTCTGACGTCAAACTATGGATAATTTCACCTGAGGACCCCTTTCAGTACATGATTTTGCGCTTGTTGTTTCAATTTGCGTATGCGCAACGGGACTCACACGGTGTGTGACGTCGATGGCTTAGAGCAAGCTCCACATGACCGCATATGACTACTCACCAAAAAGTTTTGATTCTGTGAATAATACTTTTCTCCAACAACGGATCTACTATTTACCAGATCGAAGATCTGCACTTAACAAATGACTAACGAATTGTCCGGCTCAGCCGGGAGATTCGAATTTTCTAATATGAGCGCGTGTTACTGCACTTCAATAACGAAAACAATAGATGCATTGCTAAGACAAAACATTGGTCCCGGAATCAAAACATTTCGTGAGGAGCTAACTATGAACCACTAGCGTCACAGGACTCAGGAGTCGCGCTGCTCATGCGACGTGACGTCAGTGGCCCGGGTAGATGCTAGGGCTAACTACTTCAACGGTGAATTGAATGAAGGGGAATATTTTTTTGATCGAAGAATATCCGTAAACAGAAGGTACGCCACTTTAAACACCTCACCACTGAGGTAGTTGACCCCCATATCAACCCCGACCATTGCCAACATACCGATTGTATTGACACCTGAGGAGCACCGCCGAAAATGGGAGGCGCAAATTTAAAGGACTTAAGTAAACATGAGACGTTTAAGTATGCAAGGTGTAAGTTTGATCGGTCCTCAGTAGTGCACGAACGTATTAGACACGCTTCCCGTAAGTTCACTCTCATCACTGCGATTCGCGTCTTTACGCTTCCTCCACTGCTTCAAAGCTGTACGCTATATGTATGCCCGAAGTACAACAATGAACCGCTTAGAGGAATGGGATAGGAAGCTTGAACGCTTGTTGAAGGCTTCGTGCACTCTTCATGTACTCTTGGCGTGCTATTGTAAATATCATGTTATATGCTAAGTGTACGCTTCCTGTACATCAGGAGGAGTGCAAAAAGTGTGCTTTTAATATTCACTAACGTATAACAGAAAACGCTATATTTCGTCACACATGGTCCGCAGGCATTAAAAATGGACATTTAACCGGGGAACTGAGAACTTTAAAAGTATCGGGGCCGTTGAAATATTTCAGATATGGGTGCAAAAAAATAAATTCCGGAAACATGGCATAAACATCATATTTCGCAAGTAAAGGTTTACCGAGCTCATCAACCACTTATAAAACCAATTTTTTTATATGCCTATCGGTTTACTCGTGACTTATTGGCACTTAGCGTATTTCCGTCATTTCGGGTCAGATTAAGTACCTGGACCTACGTCAGCTTAAATCAAGAACCCTTCAAGATGTAGGCTTCTAGCCTCAAACATCGGTGCAGGCCCTAATATTGGGAGCCCTGAGTTGCATAATGAGGGCTTCCGAAATGGCGTATAAGTGACGGAAAAGAGCTTAGAAAGGAGACTCAGCCGATTTAGCGGGAAGACTTTCATAACCTACCGATTTTGGCTCTTACAGCCCTCCCCATGCCGTTGTTTTCCAGCACTTTGCCATAATTTAAAGTGGTGACGAGAAGTTGTGACTACGGGAGTGAGAAAACGTATTTTGACTCGTTACTCGTATTTTATTATATGAAGAAGCGATTAACGGCAATAAAATTAGCAGCACTTGTTTTGATCCGGGATATGGCAGCGGATATCTGGCGACGATGTCGAAGAACGAGGAAAAAAGTCTGAAAACATAAGCATTTTCAAGGCACTGAAGTATGCCTTCTCGTAATCCTTATACAGCATGTTGCTCAAGAAATGTAAACGAGTACACAGAGGTGAATTGAGAATCTAAAAACTTTCATACTCATAACTTATCACTTGCTGCAGTATTAGGTGCAGGAATAAATCTTCTTCAAGGGATTAAACATTGTGAAGCGATCGAATATAAGAGAAATACATAGTTTGTAATGCATGAGATATACGATAGATTTTACCATTTGATTTCCGAAATTCTTACAACTTCTTAATCTATCAACATTTATCCAGCAGTGTTCACCCAGGCCCGCTCATTGAGCAAGCTGATGTTTTCCCATAAAGTGGCCCTCAAACCCAAAAACCACGATTTCTTGTTATATTCTACAATAGGGTAGTTTCCTTCATCAAAGAAAACGAAAAGCATTGATTGCGATTCGTTATCCACCATTAGTGTATTCATTATATACAAATTATTTGGTTTTAGAAATCTCAGTTTAGACGAATGGCAATGGTCAACTTTAACCGCATTTGAAAAAGGCCAGATTGGCGCCCATGCGATGCCACTCCACGTGGCGTCACAGGGACCCATATGCTATACGAGCAGTCAGGAGTTTTACATCATCTGTGATTACCAATGCATGCATCAGGCACAGAGCTCAGGGAAACATTTCTTAATAATCACCTATGAAAATTGCCTATGGTCGGAAAGTTTCCTTCGTTTGAAAGGGTATTAACAATCCTTATTTAAGCCAAGCGCTACCTGCTAGCAGCCTGCATCGTAGCGGCGCTCATAGCCTCGCACCAAGGTGGCCTCACACAGTGGTAGCTGGAACCAGAATGACGTCACACGGGCTTTTCGTTACATTCATACTTACTTAGCTGTCGCGTTTTTGCGCGCTTGAAATTTTCACTTTCCATTTAATCGCGAAAAATAGATATCGTGATTTAAAAATATAAAAGGGTGAAATACGTAGTTATAAGTATAGTGTTATGCATATTGGAGGGGAGGTTAGTCAAATAGGGGTGGCTAAGGTATTAAACAGGAAAATGGGTAAAATAATGGAAGGCATAAAGCATTCAAGAGATAGGATCCTGGTGGTAGGAATTGAGGTCCCAATCACCGAACTTTTGGTGGTTCAGGTGTACGTGCAAACCAGCAACTAAAGAGAGGAGAAAGTATAAGGGAGGTATGGAAAGCTAGAGGAAATAATTAGACACGAAAAATATAACAGCGATGGGGGGACTGGAAGGCTTCAGTCGGAGAAGGAAAGGACCGAAACGATAAGAGAGAATTTGGATTACATTACTGACGGCGGGGAGAAGGCGCTAGAATTTTGCAGGAGGAACCTGTTACTTATCATGAACATATGGTTTTCACATCATGTGGGCAGATACAAACATGGAACATTCCAGGGGATCTTGGGAGATATAAAATAGGCTACATCATGGTTGCGGATTCAGACCACAACCTACTGCTTATGAGATGAAAGCAGAATTCAAAAGACAAAGGAAAATAAAAGGGCGAGAAATACTAGATGGAGGATTTGAAGGGGAATAAGAGAAATGATTGCCAGGAACTAGGGGAAAATAGAATCCAGGAGGTGGGAATTATGCAGAGGAAGGGTTGGATATGATAAAAATGGGAATACTCACAGAGCAGAGAGAAAACGGATAAAGAACCGAATATTACGGATAAATGGTAAGGAAAATGGAGGAGAGAAGGAAAAGAAAGAAAGTGGACACAGAGAAAGGCAAAAGGGACGTCTAGGGTAACGAGTAATAGATTTAGGCGGGCAACCAAAAAGGCAAGGGAAGATAGGTTGCAAAATTACAGTACCAAAAACGTGGAAAATTTTCATGGGGCAGTAGAAGTAGGCACGCTGTACGCCAGGGTGAAGTCGTCATCTGGCGGCAAAAGGAGGCAAGACTTTTCCAAATAAAAGGCTAATAAAGGATGCTAAGAGAGCACGACGAGGTTCAGTGTAGGAGGAAGTAATATGCGGAGGAATTTTTGAAACCGGGAAAAGGGCCGAAAGATTTTGATTCGATTCATATCTTTTACCGGGCCCAGATGAGGCCACAACCCGGCCCACTCTTCCTCAGAGATAGCAAAGTAGGTGGAGATAGCAAAGATAGAAAATTAAGGAGAAGAGTGCGGTGGAGGAGGAAAATCTCGGACCAGGGATCTAACAAATGGACAGAGTCCTGCGGGATGTGAAGGCAAGGACAGCGAAAGGGGTGGAAAACATCCTGTATGAACTTCCATAGAATTTATGGGTAGGGGCGGTTTTTTGAACTAGTACGCAGGATCTTTGAGGAGGGGTTTTGGCCAGAGGATTTCATGAAGACAGTTTTATAACTGCTTCCAAATTATAAGAAAGGTGAGGAATGCGGAGATTAGAGGACTATTCGCTTAATATTGCGTGCGGCGAATGTGGAGTTGAGGATTATAAATAGACAAATATAGGCGAGCGCAAACGATCACTTGGGCGACGGTCAGTTTGGTTTCAGGAAAGGGAAGTCAATCCATAATTCGATAGCGGTAACGAGAACCGGAATGAAGAGGAACTTGGAATAAAATCAGGTCGTGAGAGCGGAGAGCTTCGTGGATTTTGAAAAAAGAATTTGGTAGAGGAGTATGGATGAAACTATGGACCATTATTAAAGGCCGCTATACACGGCGAATGATTTCATTCGCATGATCATTCCGAATGATCATGCGCATGATCATTCACCGTGTGTGACGGAACATTTCGCGAATGAACCTTCATGCGCAAAATTATTCAGTGAAAATTATAACATGTTCTATTTTGCCTGCATGATCCTGTGAATGATCATGTGATCATTCAGCATAATCATTCG
Organism: Ischnura elegans; assembly: GCF_921293095.1. Lineage (NCBI taxonomy): Eukaryota > Metazoa > Arthropoda > Insecta > Odonata > Coenagrionidae > Ischnura > Ischnura elegans. The sequence continues at coordinate 28,291,188 of NC_060259.1, forward strand.
CATGGTCACTCACCGTGTATAGCGGCCTCAAGAAAATAAGCGTAGTTCAGGGGGGCAATGTAACTCGTTCTAAATCTGCATACGGCTCAAACTGCACAAGTGAGGGTAGCCGACGGAGAGTCGGAGTGGGAAAGCATTGGCCGATGTGTGAGACAAGGCTGTCTACTATGGCCTTTTCTATTTAACATGCAGGCAGAGAAATGGGGAGGCAGGAGTGGGATGAGTGAGAGGCAAGAGTTTACGCAGGAGGATAGGACGTTAAAATCAGGGAGGTTCGCGGTTGATCAGGCATGGATTAGGCAGTCGGCGAAGGGTTGCAGGCACTGGTGGATGCGTTGCATAAGCGGTGCGAGGAATATGACATGAATATTAATTACAAGAATACCAAATTTTAAGCTGGTTTGTAAGACGAGGGCAAGGAATTTTAGGCTCAAGATTAAAGTAAATGGTCACAACCTTGAGCAGGAGGAACGGATCAAATATTTAGGCAGCACATTAGAGGAAAACACACAGCTCTAAGACCATCAGGATGAGCATCCGTTATCAAATTAGACGTTCATTAATAGGGAAAAGTACATAAGAGGACCGTTTTGTTGAGGCCGTTTTACACGGGGCACGGAATTGCGCAGGTTAGAGCTGCATTAATTTCTAAAATGGCGTGGAATTGCGCGAATGCATGAACGAAAATAGAACAGGGGCTATTTTGCCGTCTCGCATCCACGCATTCTCGCATGTGTTCTAGCATTTCACCGCTTTACACGACGCAATTTTGATTGCGCCTTCGCACATACGTCAGATTGCGCAATTCCGTGTACCGTCCAGAACGGCCTTTAGAGTTCTAAGAAAAGGGGAGTGAAGAGTCTGATCTGGAATGTTGCGCATTACGGTGCGGAAACATGGAGGGTGCGGAGGGAAGTCGAGAAAAGATAGGAGCTGTTTGAGATGTGGGTATAGAGAGGAATGGAGAAAGTGAAGTAACCTGAAAGGAAGAGAGACGACGAAGTGCTCGGCATGGTGAGTTAGGAGAGGCAGCTTCTGAATGACATACGGAGGCGACAGACTGTTTGAATGGAGCGAATACTGAGCGGAAAGGGGATTTTGAAATCGTGCTAGAGGGTAGAATGTTAGTTAAGTGAGGGAATAAGACAAATAGAATGGAAATTGACATGGAATGAAAGGGAGTAGGCGTTTTAGTGAATTGAAATGGGAAGTCTAAATTGCGACGGGAAACTGGCCCGGGCAATACGCAAAGTGCTCTAATTTAACCGGTAGAATACCTATATAATAAAAACCCATCTGAACCTCATTTTAAAACTATTTTCACCTATTCTAAGCAGGGTACTCTGTTCACAACACCTCTTTGTTAGTGAAGCGTGAAGCACTACGGCAATATTCACAGAAAGCATTTCCAAGCCTGCGAAGAAATTTTTTTCATCATTTTTCCTTGTGTTCAAAGTAACGTACAAGAAAGTAATCATTACAAACTACTTCACAGGAATAGTACATTGAAATATACGAATGAAGCATAGCCTAAACCAAAACTTTCGATAAAATAAACCATAATGAAATAAACGCAAGTCACCTGGAGAGATTAAATTACAAACAATCTATGCATTCAAATCGGCAGCTAATTTTGGAGCGTTAAGATCAGCGTATGTATTTCCCTGAAAATGAATCCAGCGATTAAACATCGAATTCGTCGATATCTAAACCGTTTCGAAACTCAAACGACCCGGTGATATATGATTGATGAGCGAGCCCACGAATCTGCCGATAATGTCCGTCTCTTCACAATGGCGTTGTTTGAGGTGTCATCCGCATTCCCTCAATTTTTCTGGCATCGACGCTACCTGCATTGTCATTCATTGGGCCGAGAACAATCATTCATACGGCCTTTCAGCCCTTTTATTTCATTCATTAGCAATCTCCGGAATAGAACACCGTTTTTCTAGATGATTTTTTTTTCATTCAATGCTTCCACTTTTCAAATTTAACTTCGTGTAATTTGCGGATAGAAGAATGTATTAGCATTAATTTTTCCGCTGAGTAGGTTATCAACGACCCCATTTTCACACTATTTTTATTTGGAGCCGGAATAAGAGAAATCAACATTATAAAATATCCCACTGGTACAAAACTGAGGCTTATTTGTTTCCAAATACATTTATGCAATTAGTACAGCCCTTCAAAAATTAGTAAAAATAAATGAAGTTCAGAGTGTGTGATCCTTACTAAAGTGAAGTATTTCCTTTGTTCAACCGGCGATAGCATATAGTACACAGTACGCTTGTTTTGAGGTGAAATCATCAATTATCATTAATATAGATAGCATAGAGCTCCATAATTTTTATATTAACCTGGTTATTGATTCAGCTTAAATGCTAGTTGTTTTAAAGTTAAAAGAATTTACCGATGCTGGCCGCTCGTGAGATATTTGCACCCAGAATCAATAAAATTCTATTCGATCCGGAGGCGGAGAAAATCTTGCACCGTGTGCCACATTTTTATTTGACAAAAAAAAAACACAATGAAGTCGGGTAATCATCACCTCTTTCAATCTTCCACAATTGATGTTATAATTTAATTTATTCGCATTCTTTATCACACGGGTTAAATTAGGAATAATTAGTCCACTCTACCAGGTGAACAATACCATTCATTAATATTAACCAGGTGGACAATAACATTCTTTCATACTCTACGAGGTGGAAATACCATCAATGTGTAAATCGAATCAGGGACTTCAAGGTCACAATCAATTATGGTAACATTCAAAGGCTTCAAAGTAACACATATTGAAAAATATTTTGACTTAGTTTAAGATTTTGAAATTTCCTGACCACTTAAGATAATGCATCCCTCCCGCCAGACCAGGCTTTTTTGTAACATATTACTTCGAATTCTGTTGTCATCTTAAGTTCAAATATTGAACTTTTACTCTGAAAATTTCACGGTGAAGGCCGTTGTGAAAAGTTGATAGTTTTACCTCAGAATTTCATCCAACGCAAAAATTTATATTCGAGACACAGAAAAATGTTGAGAACATACACTCAATGTACCCTGAAATTTTCATGATGATCATGTTAAATGAGTAATGAATCGCGAAAAAAACAAAACACGAACGGTCAAGGGGGAGTTTTGCGTTCTCTAAGGGGTCAGTTCTCGCTTAGAAAGAAAAACTTAAAATTACCATTTTCTCAGGTCCTCAAAATTGAGGATGATTTGAGACTTGGGATTTTCACATTTATGAATATAAACATTCAACAATATTTCAGAGGTCTACTTCGAGTCAAAGTTGTATTAAAAATTCTAATGGCATGCTTCCACAATAATGACATACTTGTAGTATTGTACACGACCACACAATCAGGCATGAAATTCGTTTAAAATAAGCTCTTAGCAATCCCGTTCCTTTCAAAATGTTACGACAGTAATTGTAAGGAAGGGAGAACTTCAGCCCGTATGTCTTCCATACTATTCCATTCGTTGAAGGTTTTACTTCGGGATATACCTGGATGTTGACACTCTCGGTAAAAGAAGAAGGAATTTTCAAGCATATGGTTCCACTTACTACAGGAATAGAAGCTTGGCATGACCACATGCTCGGTGTTCCTAAGGGCGTTGGAAAACGACCCTAGACATATTTCCCAACGGTTTCAAAATCAGCGTTCCCGATAGGGAAAAATGAAATCTACTCCAAGTTTTACGAGCCCACTCAGCTCCTCAACATACCCGGCAGTTAACCATGGAAGGCAGAACAAAAATATCATTCAGGTGGAGGACCGAAGTCTTATTCATGCATCACATAGTTGATATTGACGACGATGATGGCTGATAGTGAAATCCTTAACCTCGAAAGAGTCGACAAAAAAACAATTTGATTTCTACCCTCTAAATGTTATCTATTTAAAGATTTCCAATGATTAGTATTAATTAAACGGAAAATTGGCGTGAAATTTTCAAAATTTGGTAGTTTTTATAATCAAATCTGCGTTATGTCCTTGATAATACTATCGGAAAGTAAACGCCACAATAATTGCCCTAAAAATAAATAAAATATTGGCAGAGCTTATGAAAAATGCGTTAAAAAAGAGCCGTGAGTATCTCAGCTCCAAAAGTCATAAGCAAAATATATTTTACAAGAGTGATACTATGAGACTCCGAAAAGTAGGTAAATCATAAATCCTAACCCGAAAACGAACAGAATAGAGTAATTAGAACATGTTACGGTCATACGCCTAACATTAATAGAAAATCTATATGATTCTTATCGTTATTGTACACGATACGAAAAAGACTTCGCAGATGAAGATCAATTCCGATTCAAGAAAAGCAAGGGCGAAGAGTTGCCATCCTGGACCTTAGACCGCACATAGAGAAGAGAATAGTAAAAATAGTACAGAAAAAACCGACTTTCATAGCATTTTGGACATGGCTTAACGCAGCGCGGATTGGAATTCAATGTTTAGGATTCTAAACAAAATTGGAGTGCTCTAAGATCATCAAAGATTTATTCGTAGTTAGCTTAAAAAACAAGGATCGGTAATTAAACCCATACCCAGGAGTGAGGAAACAAAAGTAAGAAAAGGAATGAAACGTGTGTGCAGCGTCCCTGGTTATTTTTACGCTTTCATTGAGGAAGTGATCTTTCTCGCATATATGCCAAAAATAAGGTTTCAAGACTAATGTCCAAAGAAAAAAATAGCGTGATGCGTTTCGCTGAATATATAGCAACCATATCCGAGAAAGACTCGTACTCGTGGAAGACTGCTAAACGTGGAAAGGGCAACGGTCAAGAGTCAGCTAAAAATCAATAAAATAAAACTAAGATATTAGTATGCAGCAGGGGAGGAGGCCAAGAAAAACGTTTAACAAGGAAAATATAAGTCTAAACAGATGAAAGAATTTATTTCCTCGGGAAGCTAAGAAACCAAGGATGGAAAAAGAAAATAATAAGTAATACAACTGTTCACACGAAAGGGGCATCGTACAAAACATACTAATCACCGCTTACAGTACAAGCGTAGAAGTAAGAAAACGATTTCATCCGATTCTACATACGTAACGTACTTCTTAACTACATCGCAAGGTGGAAAGTGACTGCCGCAGGAGAGTCAAAAGTGGTGGCCTAGAAAAATGGTGCTACAGATGTATGATGAAGACTAATAATCGAATGGACACATTTGTTGACAATGTGGTGAACCTGATCAACTAAGAGAAAAATGAAGGAGTGCTATGAAGTGTGGAAGGAAAGAAAGGTCCCTAGAACACCCTAAAACGGAAAAAGACCTTATTACCCCCACAAGTTATCAAGGATGTATAAGAGCCGTATGAGCCAAAAGAGATGTATACGTAAATATGACAAGGCGTGTTGGTGAGCTGTATCAAGCCAACATTAACAATGAATAGGATTGCTCACCTATGACGATAGAAAATCATTTTTCGGCTATTTACTAGAACCGATTCACATATACACAGTCAATAAGTACCTATTCTAGTACGAGTTCAAACTAATTTGAGATTGCGATATAAATTTCGTGAATTTTACCATAATTTGATTATTTCTTTAAACAAGCAAGCACAGAAAATATCGCTGAAGTAAAAACTACCAAATGTAAGCGGAAGATATGAAATAGAAAGTTTTAACATTTTCTTTGAGGAAATCGGTACACTGCGAAGTATTCCTTTGGATATTTTTGTCCATTGCATTCAGAATTCTTAATGATTAAACCAAGTTTTTCAAGCAATATTTTCTTCGAAAACCGAAATCGGCAGTGTTTTCGAGAAAAATGTTAATTTTGGAGACTCAGCGTCTAGGTACCGTGAGAGATCAATGAATAAAAAGTAAATCTCCGTAATCAGCTATTGTTTGTCAGTATATGAGGTTAAATCCAAGTATTTACCCAACAAAAAGGCAACTTCAGACGTTTTTACGACAAATTCACACTTCAGACCGCATTGGCCCGCTCGGTTCACCGCACGTGATAATTTCGATTTTTTTTATTATGTACTTTGACTTGGGCATCAAATCGATTACATCCATCTACGGCAAACACAAAGTACTTTGAAATAAAAAAAACTAGCGGAAACAGAAGGGTCCGTGATTAAGGATTTTTGGCTGAAAAAGTTTAAATACTTCCAAATTGAATAAAATATCTTTTATGCATTGAAATTTAATACAATCCATGACCTAGATTGACATTTCAAGGAAAATTGTAAAAATAAAAAAATAAAAGATAAATTCAACATATACCGCATCACTAAAAAAATCAATATTTTAGAAAACGTGTCGCATGTATAGTAAGTGACAAAAACACAATACGAATCAAATACTGTCAAACTTGAGTGTGCTTGGTTCGGTTGCTCGTTTTTTTTGCTGCGAAATGACACTAAAGAAAGTTGAAAATAATGTTCGTCCCAAATTATTTCAAAATGCGGAGACAACTCGGGAGGCCTCGTACCGCAGCACAGCAACATAACTAATGACGCGGGCTACCTATGCCCTATTTCAACAGCGGCCGTCCCTTCTATTTTCAGATTTGTTCACGCACTTCAGATGCGTTACACACATGCTAGAGTTGGCAAAAGGCTATTTTAAAAATCTAATTTTCCACGATTGCCTTCATGAAGCCAATCATTAGTGACTGATTGCGAGGATGGGACTTCAATTTTTGTCATAGAAGATGGAGAATACGAAAGCCCATTGTGTAATGGCCCATCTATACTCTCTTCACTCGTCAGTGTCCACAAAACGACCTTTTATAAAAAGATGCAATGTATTATAATTTTTTTATTTAACATTTAGAGAAATTAATATTATTATTTTTTCATAAATATAGTTTAACCAACAGATAAAATTGTGTGCGCGTGACAAATAGTCATCCACTTTTGAGTTTTTGCACAAAGAATCTCTATTTACAATGCATGGGAGGTCAAAAACTCGAAGAGTACACTCTGAACTGCAATACATTCCTCTAATTTCTATGGGGACATTGACCAAGTCTCAATATTAAACCTTTATAGACACAGAAAAAAAGCATTTGTGATTATTTGAATCCTAATTGCAAGAGGTTAAAGAAGCGAATGAATGAATTTGCCGGGAGTACTAACCAGAGTGATAGCGTGAAGTTAAATTACGACGTCAATTTACAACTTCCTTGCCAGGTAGAGTAACGAAAGACATAGTGTATAACAAGGAAGGTATCGATTCAAATCCACATTGATATGCAAATGAGAGTAGAATCCCATAAACAGATGAGAACAATAACTAGAAACAATGGAAGAATAAGACCGACAGAATGGCCAAGAACCATGACCTTTTCCAACGACCACTATTAGATTCTCTTTTCTTCGATAGTGATGACAAAATTATCGTTATAAATTTGAAATATTCATGTGAGGTGGTAGAAAACAATGGAAGCTTGCTCCAATCTTGGCTCAAAGTAACATATTGAATGACAAAATTTTGCTGTGAAAATGCAACAAATCCAAAATTTGATACAAAAACACTTCGCTTTACTACTTAGCAGCAGTGAGTAAAACTTTCAATTTTCCTAGCTCCTAGCTCCAATTATTGTTAACTTTTCCATTACAAATCGGCTTAACTGTTTTAAGAAACTGTATTTATCAATTGATACACTTTCGTAACACAGTAGATTCCAGTGATTTGGGCAACCGGATATGAATGCCAGCCACTTACTTGGGACAAAGCTCTAAGAAAAGAAACCATTTGAGGAATTATATTCAGTTTCCTTCGGCTAATGGAGACGAAAATACGTTTAAACGGGCCAACGATCGTAGGTATAATAACTGCAGTTCTTCACCCAATACTTAGGTGAATATCTGCAAGTTTTTAAACTAGGAGCTGATTTAGTACCTTCTCCCTCTACTTTGAAATAAAGCTCGAGCACCTATCATATTTCATCGTATCTCTTGCTGCTCCCAAAGCTATAAATACACGTTCTCATGGGTGGCGGCTGAGAGGAATACAGCATATTTTTTATTTACTCCAAGGATTCAAATAAATTAATTTCATTATTTTTCATAAATATACTTAGTTGAAATAAAAGATAGTATAAAATAGTCTTCTTTTCTACATTTTGGCATAACGTATTTTTACAGCATGCTTCTGAAAAATGGGAAAGCCGCTTCATCGGGACAAATTGAAATGTTCACAATGTTTTCCGATTGATCGGAATCGACGTAATTCGCATTGCCACTATATGTACGTGACCCAACAATTGTTTGCACATTATCAGCTCTAATTGTTCGTCTATAATATCTTACGCTCCATTAAACCTATCATAACCGCATCATCGGGATAAAGTGTAATGATCACCAGTGGCGCAGCGAGGGGGGTTTTGGGGGATAACCCCCCAGAGCTCAGAGAAATTTTTAAGTTTAATCCGTTTTACACAATGGATTAGTATTACTTATAGGATAGTGTTTAGGATTAATCAAATATCCCTCAGAAAGCCGTATAACTAGCCATTTCGAATCATTAATTTGAAAATTTTTCTGGTGGAGGGCCCCGCAACTCCCACTTACTCTGGCTGGTACGCAATACCCCCACACCCCCAAGTATTAATTGCGCCCAAAACCCCCCCTAGCCTTAATTCTTAGCTGCGCCCCTGATGCTCACGATGTTTTTCAATCGATCGGAACTAAATGCATTTCGCATTGCTCCAATACGTATGTAACCCAAAAATTGTTCACACATTTTCAGCTCTCATTGCCGTCTATAATATCTTACGCTCCATGAAACCTATAATAGAAGTAAACGAAAAATGAAAGAATAGATACGATGAAAGATGATACGTGCTAAAGGTTTAGCACAATGGAGAGGGAGAATTAACAAAATCGGTTTCGAGTTTTAAAAAAATGCAGATGTTCACTTAAGTGTTTGGAAGATACCACCAATCCTTAGCCCGTTATTTTGTACTTTCAAGGCACCCTTTAGTAACAATTTTGCAATCACTAACCAATTTTTACGACTGGAGATGGTTTAGGCCATATTATTTTCAATGCCAGCCAACCGTGCCGCACCACAAGCTACGCACACACCGAATTCACGGACTAATCTCGGCGCAGCCGTGCATAACAAGAAGATCACGCCATCCGCTGTCTCTCAAGAGACTACATCGAAAAGTATCATACACGGAAACATCTTGCAGCAATGGAAATACTTTGCTCTTTTACATAAAAAAATACCAGATATGAGGATGTGAGGAGCCAAGGGGTAAAAATGATTATTTTTCTAAACAAAGTTAGGTGCAAAAATTAGGTAAAGAAAACAAACGAGATCGACTACACATTTAGTAGTGCGTTCGATTTTCAACTCGATATCAGCAGAAAACACAGACTCACTCATGTCTTATGGTCACCAAGTTTTTGTGCATTTCTTCTACCAATATCTGTACCTAATGATAAAAAAGATATCGTATTGCCCACAAATTTTATTATAAAAGCTTACTACACGTGTTTTGATTGCTACAAAATCATCATCAGGTATGATAACACGTGAAGTAAGCTGTTATAATAAAATTTGTGGGCAATACGATATCTTAGTTGATCATTAGATATGTTGTTCAACGACATCTCTCCGAAAAAAGTTGACTTACTTCCGTACCTAACTCTGTTTAGAAAAGAGTCACTTGTACCCCTAGGCTCCTCATCCCCTCATATTTCATCGGAGGTTGAAACTATATCCCTCCACCGGGGATATGGCCGGGATGAAGAGCGCAGGCGGGAATCGAGCCCACGACGGCAGATACTATCGATCGTGGCAGCACCGAGGGTCGACCCGGCCCCAGCGTCCCCAATGCAAATCTCGTCCAGCCCTCCTACTTTCCGTGCAGACTGTGAAAGAATACAGCCGTCATAGATTACACGCTAAGGTCGGCTGACACTACTGAAGAAAGTGGTAGTTCAGTATCCTTATTTGACGGGCTCTTTGCATCCAAATATACACATGTATAACATACGCATCACTTACATATATAATTCAATAAATTGGAAATAATTCACAAAAAGGAATGATGAGGTGACCATATTCTTTTTTACAACGACCCTTCTATTATATTGAATTTGATGTAAGCTATTTTATCAGTATGGAATTTATGCATTAATCGTGATATACATTTGTGCACGGGCCTCATTATAAGAGTCAGCAGATTTCCAACAAAAATATAGTAATCTACATTTGTGCACGAATAGACGGGCCTCGTTTTAAGAGCCACCAGATTTACAACTAAGATATAGTTCGGACAGCCAAATGTTTTTCACATAAGTCAATACAATACTGAAAAATGGGCGTATTTTGCAAATTTAATGAAAATTAAATTTCATTTTCTACTCAATATAGCCTCCTTCATACCTCAAGGAGGTTTTTTAAATTACGCACACGCAAGAAATATTTACAATCGTGAATGGCGAATGTAGATTACATTTTTGGAGGGCTTAGATAAATTGGGGCACCCCACGTGTTTTATATTTCAAATAAATTATTCCCAAGGCCGAAGCGAGCGAGGGGGCCACGAGTTAAAAGTCATAGATATATCCCCTTCAAATGAATCCGCCCCACTCCGAAATAAATTGCCCCCTCCTACACCTCCCCCGACATTTTTTTTTCTAACAACGGCCTTGATTCCTGCCATCAATATGACGGAACATCACTGCATTCCCCGAACATTCTCACGCGCACGTTTATTTTAAACAATTCAGATTGCGGCAGTTAATTTTTTATTCATTTTCGGCATTTACGGGGGTCGCCCCCCTAATATACGCCCCTAACAATCGCCTCCACACACACACTTGCTGGCGGCCACGCCGGTCAGACAACTTGCGAGATGCCTCGAGTACGATCTTCGCCATCGAAGGAAGCTTCGGCCTCACTCCGATGCGGCGAACGACACCGAGCTTCGACGACTCGCCACCGTGGCAGCACGCGGCGAATCAATACGGAGTGGCGGGGAGAGGCGGTTGGCCCCAACAACCCCTTCTCGTGCGAGCGGTTGGGCTCACGCGGACAGCTCGAGCCGAGCCTTCCGGGAGGCCATTCACGGTGAGCGCTGAAGCAGGCATATGGATTCAATCACACTGGTGCATCAGCAATGAAATGTATTCCATTACTTCCACAATTACCTAATATCGTGATGATATTACGCCCTCATTAAAACTAAAGAGGCAATTTCCTAAAGATAAACCGCGAAGTGATTACAGAACATCGTTTCACGACGGTTTTAAAAATATTGCCTCACGTGTTCCAAAATTATACGAACAATCGTTACATCCACGTGGATGAGAAAAAATTACCAATTCCCAACTGCGGGTTCTAATGGCTCGTCCAAAGATAATGAGGACTACCTATCCCAAAAATTATAACTTCGTGGGCGAGCAAATCACTAATAAAGCGAAAATACAATCTCGTGTTGCCATATTTTTCATCTGATTTTTAGCAACCAAGCTAACTTCTCCTAGACAGAATTTATCACTACCAGTTGCCAACAAAATAGGATTGAAATTTGCACCATCACGACACCAGCTTCAGGAAGACGCACTTGGAACGAAGGAAATGCAGCCCGTCTCCCGCGAGTCTGCCGCGCCTGTGACCCCGGCCCCCGTTGCGGGTCACTGCCACGGCGGCGCTGGCGGCGTCCGCCCGGCGTGAGTGGCGGCCCGCGCGCTCCTACCCAACGGCTGCGGCCCGCTGCCACCCACTCTCCCAACCTCAAATGCCATCGTTCCGTGAGGCGATGAAAGACCACGATAGAGGTCCGATTCGTCGCTCGCCATCACGCTGCCCAGCGGTCCGGAGCCGGAAAAAGGCGCACAGGAGTCATTTCGACTTTCTTGAGACTCACTTTGAACACGCAGTGCGAGTGATACTTTTTAATGCCCGACGTATCCTAACGCACTCTTACTTTGTTCAGTTTAGTAAATTACTTCGAAATACCGCAATTTTTAATAATTCGGCTCCATCATCATTTTTACGTGTATATTTTTCACGAAGTTTCGGCTATATTTAGTTTAGAAAATTGGAAAATAACAATAAAGTACGATAGTACTTACATTTTACTATCAGAAACAGGTCTAAATCTGTTTGTGATTGTGATCACCGAGGAAGTCTCGAGTTCTTGAAATTCCAAGCCTAATGTCACGTAACTGATGGATTATTATATTAACGACACCGATTGTCACAGAGATTCCCTTGGTGGCAAGAGAAGTTATAGACAGAAGTGAGTATATAGAGAAAGATATTATTATTATTATTATTGTGATCAGCAGCAAATACTGGTAAGTAAGCGAATGAAAATGACCTGGTTACCCCCTTCTGCGGATGTGAGCTTTGGTAGATGACAAGCTTTCGCGAAGACTTAAAAAAAAATTTCCTATATTTTATTGATGAGGATTGAAAAAAACGAGAAGTATACTATTCCCTACTCCCAATACCCGAATTCACTCTACAGTGAGCGAAGGGAGAGAAATTTCAGAATCCTGAACCCGGCATAATTAAGACGCGGGAGGAAGGAAAGTATTTTTTCAATCCCTTCAGCTACGATTTTTTCAACTTTCGTCAGTCGTTTCATTAAAATGCGACTGGTTGCATGCACTGCATCTGAAAAATATTCCCATTGACTTAAGCTTTCCTCACAACCAACGTGTCAGGGGACTCACCACTCGGACACAAGCTAAATACCTAAGGTCCATGTCGAAATACTTTGCGCACCACCCAACTTGCTTTTATTGCCTTAGCGGGTTTCTTTGAGCTGCCAACGAAACTACACGCATTAACCGACGTGGTCCTCATCCTCCTTCCTCTTGATGGCCTTCGTAGCGGGGCTGCCGCTGGCCGGCTGGCATCTTCGCATAAAATTCAAGCATTGCGCATTTCTCTTTATGCCGTTCCGCGAAAACTCTTCTGGTTATCCCAGGGGATGAGCCCAGGTTCTTTCACGCGTTAATAACTCCATCCATCCCTCCTCCATGCTTCAGTCGAAAACTGAGGCGCTCTTCCGTTACTCCTTTTGCATGTACGGGAACAAGTTCCTGTCGCTGATCGTTACATCCTCCGAAGGTAATTGTTCTCGCGATTTGAAGCGATACCTTGAGTAACTGATAGTGAAACGATGACTCGGAAAAATATGATACAATTACAAAATAGTTCCAGGCAGCCACAGAAATAACACATGTACAATAGGTAATAATTTGTAAGGTAAGAATCCACTATTTTCCACCATAATCATTTTAAGTACACATGATGGAGGTATGCCCACACAAATTATTGACATGCCTTTCCTTTCGTGAGACCTTTTAATTTTATTGAATGAAAAAATTTCGTATCATTTCAATAGCCAGTGATACTAATTTTTCACGCACATCAAGGCCATTGCCATTTCCTCAGCGGCAACTTCACGGTAAAGAGTAAAAGAAAGAAAAGAATAATTTTAGACCCGGAAAAATAATTTGAAATATCTAGAGGGTGGCTTATCATCGCATGACGTGACGGGACAAAACATCGCATCCGTATTTTTTAAGAGAAAATGTTTGGCGATGCGAGAAAAGATTGCCTGCTTCTTACCGAACGAACTCTTTGTTGGGACAATAGGCACCTGGTTTCATAAAATGGTTAATTTCCCAGATGTCAATCGTAACCTTCCAACCACCTCTGATGCCTCTTATCCCAGCGGAAGTGTTATGGCAACTAATACCATGTGACGTCCGATGGGCTCAGTCTAAATCAATAAGTATTTTAGACCAGATAAGTGCTTCTGACGCCACTATTTTGAGAGCTCTGCCATGTCCTCCTCATCGATCTCTTGAAACTTTGATGATATATAACGGATACGGCGAATTTTATGTTGAACATCAATTGAGGTGTTGTATGGCACCCACAGTGCAATAAGTACACCTGATTGACGGAGAAGTAATTTTGCCGTCCCTTCTTCCACTTAGAAAGCTTTCCCAGAAGGCTCAGGAATCGAGAAATGAGAAAATACAGCGAGCATAACACCCAAAAAAATTCAAGACTCCTCAAGACGAAGGTGTTCTGACCGACCCTGACCTTAAATACACCCAACTGTACATAAATTTGGCGTTAGATTTAATAAATAGCGTGGCCTTAATGACGCGCCTCGAGAGGTCCATGAGATCCGGGAGTACGGAGCAAGCGAATACGTGAAGGTGATTTGGAAACGATTAAAAAGGTGAAGGCAACGAGATATAAGGTGTACCTTCATAAACCTTAATAAATTAATATGCACTTGAATTGATACGATGCACGGGGAATCGGGGAGGCTTTATAGATTGCTTTTAACATGTGAGGTTGTTTTCACCTCAGTCAAAGTGAATTGCGCATTGACATGCGTTTTTATTATACCTCTATGATAATTCATGTTTCTTCAAATGTTGCTAAATTTTTATCCTCCATTGCTTTCATTTCATTCGAGAGTAACTAAAAAGATTTTGTTAAGGACAGGTGTTCTTTTAATCGATCTCTTTGGGCAATAATGACAATTTATCATTAACGGGGTTCGTCCGTAATTGAGTTTCCTCATCTTGCGTGCGTGACATTTTAGCCTCAGAACGTTTCATTGATAAGAATAAGTATTTGTGTACCAGAATTTTGATGGATTCGGCATCAAATATTGGATCCCATGCCTGGTGAAACTTCAATTTTTTTGAAAGTGTCAAAATCTAGTAACTAAACCATTTCATGATCGTTATTACAGTGAAGTTGGGCATTATGATGTTGTGGAATTTGGCTGAAATGCAGCAACATGTAAATCCTCCGAACGAGTTCAGTACAACCCATAAAGTATTATTATATTGAAAATAGAGTTCTCAAGGAAGTAAATAGTTGATCAAAATCCAATAAATTGTTCCATGTGCCTTAGTGCAGCATTCGAAGAGATGCATAGCGTAATAAGGTCATTCAAAGGAAATTAGGGAATGTTATTAGAGGCTTTCTAATAAAACCATTGATTCTCGTTCTTTATAAGTCATATGGAATGACAAAACGTAGCCGAATTATTTATTTTAAAATGTGTATGAAAAATTGTGAGTACATATGGTAAAAAGTGTAGTGGTGACTTACGTAGCCAAACAATAATTTAGGATAGATGTGGGTGGCCAGTGATGAAATTTGTTCAGCGTACGCAATCACCGAAACTACCGTTATAAGGAAGTTTTGTCTCATTATCTTCAAAATTAAATTTTATCATCCACAGATTGTAGAGATATTTTTATCTGGTATTCAAAGAATATCCTTGATCGTATAGCTAATCGTAAGATTATTCTTACCAACTCAATGATTCAACCTTAAAGTTAATGGGAATAGGTACGGGTAAATCTCACCCTACACTAAGTCACTGGGGTGTTCAAACTCGGGGGACCGGATCCTTTCCTTGGGCCACCTCAGACACCCTGAACTTTTGTTAAAGGGTGTCCAAAAGCTTCCCCTGGCTTACCATACTACCCCGAAAAATCACATCAATAGTTTATTAATGCACCTTTTTACACAAAAGTACTAAAATATTAGCCAAACATTTAGCATGAGTTCAAGAAATTCAAAAAAACGCTAATAGGAAAAGATACTATGCTAAGATCTTTCAGTCCTATTATTATTCATCTGGTTGCATTTGAGTAGATTTATGATTTTATAAGTTTTTCCACTGACCATATCCTAGCAAAAATGGTTGAGAAACGTTTAAGTATCAAAGTTGACAAATTAATATTCTTACGGAAAGTACAGGTTTGATATGGTAAAATGTGAAGTGAAGCCACTCGTCATAAGAACTGTACGCTTTGCATGTGGCTTATTCACAAAATTAGGCTGTGAAATTTACAGACATTTTAGAACCTAATAACAAAGAGTGAAGTTGGGTGTCAACAGTAATTGAGAATTTTCTGTGGTAAAAATGAAGAATTCATGCCAAAAGTCCTACCTTCCCTCAAATACTATCGGTTCTCCAATCATTAGACTAAATTTCAAGGAAATGATGGACTTAGAAAATAAGATATTTGCTGTGCATATTTCCAAAGGATAGGAGTGTAAAGTCGCAGGTAACTGGTAAATTCATCTGATGTCACATAGGCTTTCAGGCCAGATTTACAATTATTTGATCAAATTCAACTGAATTTACCGTAAGCATACTAATTTTTACTCTTCTAAAATACGTTATAAGGAAAATGCTTCTGGTCATTTACACCTTCGTTACCGATGGATTGGAATCTGAAGTTGAGCCTAAGAGTTAATTTGAGAATTTATTTGGAGTAGAAATAGTTCCTGGCACCAGAATTTTAAATATTTTATCAAGTTTTATTCCATATTTAATTAACTAACGAAATTTTACGGCAAAGGGAAGCTTCGAAAGAGAAATAATAGCGTCTTTGTTTCCGATGGGGTGGAATGTGACGGTAGGAGTGATTTCAAATTTCTTCATGGGTCGAGAAAAATATCGGGTCAAATTGGTAAACATTTCCGTAAATAATTATACAGTGACTATCAGAAAGAGAACTTCTACGGCACTGCTATGGTTGACAAGAAATCGAGGTTCTTCGTTCTAACTCCGCTCATGCACGGCGAAAAATTGAATTATAGTGCTACCATCTACACCGACGTACCATTTCAATGAAAATACTGAGTTATTTTAACATATTACTGAGACTTGCTCGTGATAATACATAGGCGTTAAATTAGTAGGGTTAACACACAATACATCCACTAATACCCCATCAAGGCATTGAGAATGAGTAACATGGCAAAGTATGCATACAATCTTCCATTAATCCGTTCCAAGGCCCACAATAAAAGGAAATATAAGCCTCTAAGGTTAAAAATATAATGAAACGCAAAAATGTTGAAAATAAAGATCATTTCCCTCATGAAAGACTGAATTCTGAAGATAAAACTAACTAATAATGAACGTGAGTAACTAATAGTGAAGACTAATCGTTCGCTAACTTTTCCTAACAATGGGAGCATTGTGGGTGAGGAGAGGTTAAGGTTACTATACCCCCACAAACTCAAAGATCCAATTGTGAGAAATAACGTTTACCACTGCATTGCTCACGTTACCAATAACCACGATCTCTGCCGTAGACACCCGAAAAAACAAGGTACCTGCACCTGTACTGTGGGCAATTACGTTAAACTGATGCTGAAATTTTCAAACGCGATTCGGAGGGTTAAATTTTGGTAAGATCAAGCCAATTTTTATGTGCCGTGTTTTTCAATAAAACTATACCACAAAATTCGCCTCAATTTGCAATTTAATGGGCCATCCTGGGCGATCACCCTTTCATTGCATGCTCGAGTTCATTGCTTCGGAGCGACGAAACTGCCGCGACATACGATTCACTAGCTCCGAGCTCGGAACCCCGTAGGGGCAGATAGTGAAACTTCATGAACGGTCGATAAAGACGTAAAAAGGGTCATTCCCGCGGTAGTGAACCATATATTTTGAAAAACATTTCCTATCGCGATTGCGTAAATTTACGTTCGATCGTTCATCGCCTCGAGAGCGATAACCAGTCCACGTGATCAATTGACTCGATGTTGCACGAAGCTTCAGTCGACGTTAAGTTTATTTCAGCTTTTGGTGTACTACATGTTTATATTTTGTTTACTGAGAGAAGCTCGTATGTAACGCAGGTTGATTCAGGATCATTTTGGCAGGACTATGATCAAACTTCAAGCCTACAGGCCAGGAAAATGAAACATATTCATCGATTTCCTTACTTGATTTTTGACTTGACCTTGATTGATTGACTTAACGCCAAATTAGTGGGGGCTCAAATTTTGTTTATCAGTTTAATGTATCCATTCGTAAGTCACACTCCTTAAACTACTAAATTTTGTGTAACTTCGGTGTGATTAAGCAGTCATTCCATGTGTTCCTAATATGATTCCTCATCACCTATTATTATATCATTATGCTATTCCTCATGATGATGAGGAATAGCATAATCCATTTTTAGTATTCATGATTCCATGTATTCCTTAATGTCACGTACTTGGCGGAGCTTTTAATTCCTATTTTAATTGGCTTTAGGACATACATTTTTAAAGTTCATTTGAGCCAATTAGCAGGTACACCCAATTTTATTTAATCATGACTATCCAACCTTACGAGCTTGATAAATTACAGACACTGAGAGCAGACACTACGCTTTTTGAAGGGAGATAATGATTCATTTTTAATTGGATTTAGGCCACTCACTTATAAAAATCATAATACATACTATTCACTCACGTTCCTTACCATTCAAAGAATTGAAAAAAATAAGTCTTTCATACAATTCAGAAGACATTCTTCCCCAAAACCAGCCTTCACATCTAACACCGTCTAACCATGAGCAGCCAGGATATGATACGTCATGCTGCCGCTTCATCTGGACGTTAATTCAGCAAATATCGCCATCCAATGGACATTCACATCAAAATTTGAGCTCATCACTAATATGCACACTAAAATTGCTTTAGAAGACATTTGGCTTGGCGTACCGCTGACGAGCCAGATGAGAGCGAGTGTAGCTAGGGCATCCTATAATGTATCTCCAGGATCATCCACACTTTACTTTCCCAGAAATGGAAATACTTACAAAACCGAACAATGTGCTAGACTTACTTTTTAGTCGTCGACTGTGATAAAGTAGTAACACTAAACTCTGCTCTTCCGTTTTTGATCCGTCGCTTACTTTCGAGTTACACAAGGCGAAAAGCCAACAAACCGACCTTTTCGTGTGTGGCGCCGATCAGGGCCCCACAGACCCCGCGACGAGCAGGGAAAAATAATAATCAGTTTAAATAACTTTTTTATAAGTTTTTAACATTTTAGAGGATGCAAAAGATTAAAAAAATGAAATAATAGTGAGTTTACGCGCATATATTTTAAATTTTTCATTATGTATGTATTAGATTTTTCGAAAAAATAAAACCTCCAAAAGATACAATATTTTATTAATATGATAGAATTGAACACATTTTCAACTTTTATGATGCCGTAAACTGCACTTTCTTAATCATAAAATTACATGTAGTTTTTTTTATATAGAATCGGAAGCCTTGAATTCATTTTCATTTATACAAACATAGCTTGTATAGGGGCCCCACAAAAATTTTCGCGGTGGGGGGATCGGAATCCTTAGCGCCGCCACTGCTTGTCATGGTTGAGTTGTTACGTTGATGAGGACTCAGGGGCGGAGTTCACAAGGACAGCGACCCCCAAGATTTATCAATAATTTTTATTTTTTATTAGTTTAAAATTTGCTGCATCCTCGCAAAGAAGTTGAGGGAGCGTACATGCAAATGCATGGCTACAATTCCAAAACATAAGAGAATTTTGAGTTGTATTTATCGTAGAGAGTAGTACTCCCGACTGTAAAAATGCCTCTCTCTCCTGAGGGGGTATTCCATACAAATTTGATGCTGAATCCGCCCCTGAATGAGGTCGCACAACCCTGTAAAGAGAGACAATTGCTTCTCCCCCTTTTTTGCATCGTTCTCGCATGGTTCATTATTGCTCACACTCTTCTGAGCGATTCCTTCCCTCAGTGACCGGTTCATTCTAAGAGTATTTTGGTAGGTAGGTATGTATTTGGAGGAAGCGACCGACAGCTTAAGTCATTCGCGCCATTGGTAAGGGTAGGGAAGGAAGGATGGAGAGAAATCCGGCGTCGGCATACGCCTGCTCTTAAAGAAAGGCGCCGAGGGGACCACGGCTTAACGTCCCAACCGACGGACGGAGTGTTGCTCTTGAAGTGTCCTCCACACAACTTTCAAGCCGGGATCGGATAACCTCTGAAAATTCTTTGCCACCACCAGGATTAGAACCACGACCCGCGGGGTGTGGAGCCAACACAGTAGCCACCACATCATCCCGATCACATGTTCCTGAACGTGTTAGTGGACCGAAACTCTAATAAAGTCACCATCATCATCATTCGTCAACAATCCTAGGATTGGTTTGACGCAGCTCTCCATTTCTTCCTCCTATCCGTCAACCTTTTCATAGCTACATATTTCTTCTCTTTTACATCCTTTATAACCTGTCCTATACAACTCATTCGGGGCCGTCCCTTGCCCTTTTTCCCTTCCACTTATCCTTCAACGATTGTTTTCATCAGGCCATCGTGCCTCAAAATGTGGCCAACTAAGTTGTCCCGTCTTCTGCTTAAGGATTTTAGGGGCTTTCTCTATTCTCCCACTCTTTTTAACACTTCCTCGTTACTTACACGGTCAATCCACTTCATCTTCATCATTCCCCGGTAGCACCACATTTCGAATGCTTCCACTCTTGACTTCTCAGCTACTGTCAACGCCCAAGCCTCGCTTCCATAGAGAAACATACTCCATGTAGCAACAACTCATGAAAAGCAAGCGGCAACTTTCATGTTGTTTTTCATTTTAAACGTATGAGAGACAGGATGAATGAAGAATTTTTTTCTGTCTTAACTTATCTTCCCCTTCCATCTACAGATATCTTCCGATGAATTGCGATTACTGGTCTGAGTGAATGACCCCATTGCAAAAGACGACACTTGCCGCGCCGCGGCTCGAGCGATGACCACGGGCCTCGCCCGCCCCAAACGTCCGGAGATGCGACCCTCTCAGCAAACATGAACAAGAAAGACCTGTCTCCAGCGTATGCGACCACAATTTACATGCCAAAGCCCAGATCACGTGATCAGCGTCCGGTCTTAATAGGGTAGTTTTCTTCATCAAAGAAAACGAAAGGCATTGATTTCCATTCCTTACGCAAGATTATTGTATTCATAATATACAAATTATTTGGTTTTAGAAATCCCAGTTTAGACGAATGGCAATAATCAACTTTAACCGCATTTGAGAAAGGCCAGATTGGGGCCCATGCGATGCCACTCCACGTGACGTCACAGGGACCAAGATGCTATACGAGTTTTACATCATCTGAGATTACCAATGCATGCATGAGGCACAGAGCTCTGGGAAACATTTCTTAATAATCACCTATTAAAATTGCCTGTGGTCGGAAAGTTTCCTTCGTTAGAAAGGGTATTAACAATCCTTATTTAAGCCAAGCGCTACCTGCTAGCAGGGTACTCTGCTACCTGCCAGCAGCCTGCATCGCAGCGGCGCACACATCCTCGCCGCAAGGTCACCTCACACGGTGGCAGAGGGAACCAGAATGACGTCACAACGGGCTCTTCCCAGCATTCATACTTAGCTGTCGCGTTTTCGCGCGCTTGGAATATTCACTTTTCATTTAATCGCGATAAATAGATATCGTCATTTAAAATTCTAAAAGCGTGAAATGCGTACTCCAGGAGTAATAATCTTTCGATTTAGGCAATAAAAAATTATAGGAAACCACCCTATTGGCCGATTCTTATGATAGTATGTTTGCATGTAGTAGTTCTCCAATAACAAATTTTAATCCCTTTAGTTGTAATGCTCATGAAGAATATGCTAATTATGATGATTGATATGATTTGTTCATGGTTAATTTCATCCTTGGGATACGTAACTATACACCCGTGCGCGTTACTGCGTCATAAGTTGCTTTTTACACGCCATACTTATACTCACAAAGAAAAAGAGTCAAGATTTTAACGAAATCTAATATAAGAATTGAATTAACAAATCTTTCCCATTCCCAACAGTTATATTGAATCGGGGGGATTCGATGTTCACTTCAGCTTATCGTTAATGCCCAGCAACCTCTATCGTACACGTTTCTATTTACTAGGGATGCGCCCAATCGGCCTAACGCGGCACGCCGCACTGAGATCGAACATTTCGTTAAGTTGGAATAAAAACCTCCGAAGATCCCATATTTCGGGTTTTTGAAATTGAATTCGAGGGTTTGACACCTGATGAATACGTATATGACGTCAGATTGTACCAGTTATTTATCAGGACCAGTACCAGTTATCTTTTTTTCAATTGAAATCCATAATAATCAGACATTTATCACACTACACCAAATTTATAGGTTAACATGTTTAATCTTCACTATATTCAATTATTATTACGGAGGTTTCCGCGGTGAGTTAATTGGTGATTGTTTTTCGGGTTCATTCCGCGTTGACTCAAATTTAGCGGATGACAGTTTCGGGCGCGTTCCAAAAAGACGAGAGCTGGAGCGCGCCCGAAACTGTCGTCCGCAAAATATGAGTCAACGCGGAATGAACCCGAAAAACAATCACCAATATTCAATTATTACCTCAAATTAGACCAATGGCGAACGCATTCAGAGTTTCTGACACGCACTTTTTCGTGGAACTCCCGGGATGCATATAAATGGCCCATCGGATCGACTATCCCTAATCTAATAAACTTACCTCACACCGATAATACTCAAGATGACAAAAACTAAAAACTCAGTCGCAAAGCACTGCAATCCTTGCCGCCATCACATGGCGAACTGCCTTGCGCCCGTCGCCAGTCAGTTGACTGGCTAAGAGCGTTCGCAGCGTTCTGAATAATTTTTGCAAGCGCCGAGCGGCCGGGGTGGCAGGTGGTGGCAGCTGAGCTTTTTTATTAGGTTGAAGTTCAGCTCTCGGGTTATCGTTTGTACATAATCGATACGCAGGATTTCGCAAGAATTTTTAATAGAGCGCTTTTAAAAACGCTACATTTGTCAAGGAACAACGGCTGAATTATTCATGCATGAGACAAAACCACGCAAATTTTACCAGATTCGTGTGAAAGAGGGAGTAAGCTAGTGATGAATCATGATCCTAAATACGATGGATCATGACCTTCGCGAATAAATAGCCAATAAATACAAAATCGCGCAAATATCATACAATGGAGGTGGGAATGAAGTACTTCTACACGAGCTAAAGAGCTGTGCTCTGGGAATCCAGCAGGTAGATCTATACCCTTGCAGCAGAGCTTAAAGCCACCGACCTCCAGATATAGAGGATAGCAGTGATATAGGCGAGTTTACTCGACTAATAAGAAGTCGTGGCCAAAAAGCGACGACATTCCGACGTGGTATGAGTCTATCCTCGGGAAAAATGGTCATCGAAATGATACATAATGCCTGTGAAGATGGAGCCTATTGGTTGGTGGCATCCCCTCACCCGGGGGAGAAGACAGCAACTCTTTTACACATATTGAAGGTGGAAACCACAATGGATAGCACAACGACACTCATTTCACGGCTGCAGTACCGCGATGTGGAAGGCAAGGGGGCAACACCTCATTACTATCCCGAGGAGTCGCAACCACCCCAATTTTTTACGTACCAAACACGATAGAATTTTCTCTTGTAAAATATTCCGAAGTTAAACTAGTCCCCCATTCGGATCTCAGAAGGGGACTACCCGCTGGGTACATCGGTCAACTGTGATAAAGTTATGGAAAACAGAACGTGAGCTCGCTTAGAATCTACGGTAAGCTAGAAAACCTAAAATGGTAATGCAAAAATTGAACCTCGACGTGCGAGGAATCGGCGAAACGAAGTGGCCAAAATGGGGGGACCTAGTGGA
Source organism: Ischnura elegans (assembly GCF_921293095.1). Lineage (NCBI taxonomy): Eukaryota > Metazoa > Arthropoda > Insecta > Odonata > Coenagrionidae > Ischnura > Ischnura elegans. Next base: position 28,314,666 of record NC_060259.1, read on the forward strand.
AGCTTTAAGATATAAACTATAAGAACACACATGATCCCTAAACAGTAACGCTAGGGTAGGGTTAATGCTCGGAAAGAACGCCGAAATGCCTGTAAAAAGGTTCCTACAGTGCAATGAGAGGATAGCTACTGTAGATACTGTAGTGGTACCCGTTTACTTGCCTCGGAAAGACTACGAGGATGAAGAAGTTGAAGACGCCTACAAGGATTTCACGGAAGTAATCAAACAGGTAAGGGGAGAAGAAAACCTAATTGTTTTAGGTGCTTGGAACGCTGTCGTCGGCGTAGGGCAAGATGAAAAATATGGATTCAGAAATCGAAATGAAAGAGGAAAAAACTCATAGTATTCTGCACAGAACACAAATTAGTGGCTACCAACACACTCTTTAAGAATCACGTGCGAAGACAATATACGCGAAAAATGCCAACAGACAAAAGCACAGTCAACTGGACTATATTTTAGTGAAGCAGAGATTTAGGAACCAGATAAAGGACTTCTGAAGATACCCAAGACAGGTATCGACATTGATCACAATCTTGCGATGATAAATCTGAACATCAAGGACTTCAAGGAATTAATCAGTGAAAAACAATGGCAAGTTAAGAAATTAAAGGAGCCAAAATATCAACGTGCATTTCAAGAAGTTGTGAAGAGAAAAAAACATTAGTTATGACTAAGAAACCAGTGGAGGACAGCAGGAAAAAATATTAAAAGTGGACTTGAAGAGGCCCCAAGAGAAGTTCAAGGGAGAAGAAAAGCTAAGAAAAATCCATGGGTCACGGATGGTGTCCTCTACCGAACTGAAAAGCGGAGAAAAAATAAGAATGCGAAGACTGGGGAAGAACATGCATGAAACAGAAAAATATGGAGCGAGATCTGTCGCATTGCAAGGAAAGCTAGAGAGGCGAAGATGATGAACCTGTATGAGGATGCACAAAAATATCCTCGTACAAGGGAAAGTGGAACCGGCCTACAGAATTGTGAGAAAACATTTCAAGGAACGGAGTACAAGATGTAATATCACAAGGTTCAAGGAGGTAAATATATTGATTGAAAACGAAGGCTAAGGGAAAAGATAGAAATAATGCCTAGAATAGTTGCACAACGGAAGCAAACTCAGCGCAAAAATTATCGAAGAGGGAGTTGAGGCGGAAAAGGTTGACATGGGAGCCACATCTCAAGGGACTTTGACACAGCAATATGAAACCTAGGAAAGGAATAATGCACCGGGAATGGATGATAATGCAACTGAGCTAATTAAAAATGCAGGAGAGAGGAAATTAAAACTCTAACGCATAAAAACATCTGCAAAATTTAATCAACAGGAGATATACCAAGTGACTTCGAGAAGAATATGATCATTCGTATTCCCAAGAGGAAAAGATCAGAAGTGGGCTTTCTACAAAATAAGAATCACCCTACTCCTGAAAATACATGTATAGAAATGAGAATACAATTCATCAGTAGCAGCAAATCGAGCTCTCTATGGGAGAAAGGCTCGGACGTTAGCGTCTGCAGAGAAGTCTAGAGTGGAAGTATTTAAAATGTGGGGCTATACATTAGAATGATGAAGATAAAATGGATCGACCGAGTAAGCAATTAGGAATAGTATGGAGAGTGGGAGAAAAGAGATGTCTTCTAAAAGCCTTAAGGAGAAGACAGGACGACTTAGTTGGCCACATTATGACCCATGATGGACTGATGAAAACAGCCCTAGAAGGACAGGTGGAAGGAAAGAAGGGTAAGGGACGTCCCCGAATGAGTTTCATACGACAGATTAATAAGAATGTTAAAGCGAAGAAATACGTCACTATGAAAAGGCTAGCAGAGCGGAATGGAGAGATGCGTCAAACCAATCTTAGGACTGTTGACATATGATGATGAAGATATATATACCTTTTCGAACCGCAGTGTTATTTATTTATTTTTATTTTTTTTATTTATCAAGTTGTCCACATACAGCATAGTTGCAATTTTATAGTGGCACAGTATAACAAACTTAAAAAGTACAAACACAATTAGACATAATCAATTTAAATAAATAACAATGCATTGAAAGTAAACTTATTGACCTTAAGAGTATCTATTAAGGTAGGAAAGAGCGCGGTTTGTAAAGGAGTGGTTTGGAAAAGAGAACGGGTCAATGTGATCTGGAAGAGAATTTATGAGGGAAGAGAGGCGGGAGAGGATGGACCGTTTGGTTGGTGACAATCTGGGAATGGGCATATGGAGGAGCGAATGCGTTCGAGTGAGTCTGCATGGAACTTTAAAAGTTAGGTTGAAGACGAGATCGGGACAGGTTATGGAAGAGTTTAGAATTATATTATTAGTAGAAAGTATTAGTTTTAAATCGGATTTGAGGATTAAATTTGGAATATTAGATATAGAGAGAGTGTGCAAAACAGTATCAGCGGGCATATTACGAAGATGAGGGACTCTGTACTTAACTATATTAAATGCATAAAAAAGAAAAATTCTGACTTTTTTCCGACTTTCTGTCATTTACGACCACTGTGCATCGCCTCGGAGCACTAAACTCCGGCGATTGTAATAGCAGTGAGGCGTCCGCGTTGATGTCAAAATCATGTCACACGGTAGAATAAGTTTGGGAAATTCCCCCAATGGAAAAAGTGTCCAGGGGATATTCGCAGTCACCCGAATTCGTTCGTCATTATTTCCCATCCCCGGCAGAAGAATCATCGCGGTGGGACAGAGGAACAGGTGGGAAGTAACGTAAGTGTAAAAATATCATAGCCTAGAGGACGAAAAGTTTTGCTATTGAACTGACATTTGCACGATGAGACAGTTAATTAAATACATAGTCATACACATGTCCGCGCACCTGCGTGTTGTGATAAATAATTAAGTTATAACTTAACTATACGAATTTTTTGAATTGAGGCAATGGTAAATATTACCAACGAGGTAAAATGATTATCTGCAGGAAAATGTAGTCAAGTGTTCAATATAAATTCTATGAAAATTTCAAGATGATAGTCTAATTTTTTAAATATTTACAAATTAGAAGTGTACAACATACGACCATTCGAGTGAGAGTTAAGTAAGGCATGTTCGCGACTGCTCCATTCAAAGCAAAACCTTCCCGCACATGACATTTTTTATGTTTCACCATAATAAGCAAAATCCATCGAGGTTACAAGTGAAATGAGGGTACACATAATGTGGTTGATTAAATTCCTATATTTTTATCACATTATCAGACTACTTGAGCTGACCGTAGAGCTCTGTTGATGTAACTAACGTGATTTGACTTGAATTTAAGCTTTCATTCGCTAGCAACAAGTAGTATTTTGTTGACGTGTGTTATATGTGTTTCCATCATTATTCTTAGGGATTTAAGGATAATACATTCGTTATTTTTGGCTAAAACGACAAATGCACTTTAATAGTATCATCCATTTTCGTATGTAAAGATTAGTATAGTCATAAGAAGTTGAGGTACAAGAGGATTTTCAAAGGCAATTTTAAGAAAATGGAGGACGGAATGCCTATTTTTTGTGGTCGTAAGTCGATGGCGTATCTAAAATTGGTAGAGCACATGTTAATATTTTGACAAATACTTCGTGTATAGACCAAACTTCCTAAATTCAGCTAGCGCTCTACACTCACGTATCCAAACCATACTTTGGAGTGAAGCACTGAGTGAGAGAAACAATATATGGCAAGCTACTCAGAATTCCGGAATGTCCTTAGTTTCATTTCATTTGGAAGCAGAAGTGGATGTATCTACACTCAACCATGCATAGATAAGTTCACTCCGCCAAGTGTTTCCTGCATGAGCAGGAAAGCTTCAGCATGGCACATTTCAACGCGATAAACACCCACTGGCTGAGCCATCTCATGCCGTATTTTGCGTCGACGCAACCACAACCTTTATCACGACCACCCGCGGGAAGTTATCAGCAAAATCTATGTACGAGATGAGACACCTCGCGCGGTTTTTCCTGATGCGTCACACACGAAATCAGCGAAAAACAAATCTGTACCGTGACGTATAGAGCCTAAGGGATTTAGAGGACTTATCAATCCCTATCAAGCGGTCTTTTTTTACTGACGTATCACTAGTTTAAAACTTTAGGGAACGATCTTTAAAACTTTCAAGATGACGAAAAAGAATTATTTCCTCCATAGAGAGGGAAAATATCGAATTAAATTTCGGTATCAATCGAGTTTATCCTCAATATATGCATAAATGCCAAGACACAAAGTCCATATAGGTACAAAAAAGGAGAATACTCTGACTGCAATTTTTAACCTCGAAGAAAATGTCTTAGTTTTACTTGGGAAGGTCTCCGAGACTTATTAAGTAATCCATTCAAATCTCGTACCCCCAGATGCAGCAATAAATATTCCACTGTGTTTTGGAGGTCCCTAAAAATATCTATCTTGTTTTCGTGATTTTTTCTAGCCATATTAAAGATAAAGGTAAATGTTGGCATGCGTCTACTGTATACCTATCAATAATTTCAAGACATCACTTTGTCACACGTTTCAAACAAGTAACACGTCAGAAACAAAGACAAAACCCGACCGATTGAGCGTTAGAGATACGTCCTTGTCAAGGAGGAGCAATATAAATAATGCTGGGAGAATAAAAATAGTAAAATAAAGCAGCACGATATTTTCACCCAAACTTTTCAACACAGCAACAATTGATGGCACATGAAACTGCATCTCTTCCTCAGAAGTGGCATCTTGATAGCAAATATATTATTCGGGTCGTTTCACAGGGGAAAATATTAAGTTGCCTTGGAAATTTTCCAGTAGTGATAATTTGAGATAGAGGTTTTAGCCTCATTAATCCTCGTATCTAAGTCACATTGAGCAGGCCAATGACGGAATAAATCTTACCAACTATTAAACGTGGGGATGATCAAAACATCATAATCAATTTACAATTACATATTTTTCCTAGAAAAAATACATTTCACGATTGCCTTAGGGTCACCAATCACGGCGAAGCCTGCTTAATGGGCATGAGCAGGGTGCGGTCGCTACTGACACGAGAGGTGCCTGTCAATACCATTGCCAGCCACTGCCAACAGTCACCGCGAAAGTCACTACCAATTAATTGCCAATGCGGCTGCCAAAAGTCAAATGAGGGAGCCACAGAGGTGATACTTCTATGCAAACTCCGATAGACTAATATGCTAATGAACTATTTTTGCACGTGCATTTCGAGTGATGAAAGAATTGAGAGAGATAAAGGAATAGAATATTTTCGATTCGAGTACAACTGTTTCATTTGGAAGTCAAGAGGACATTTTGGGATATGATCTGCAAGCGTAGAAACATTTTCGTATTATAAACATAACATTTTCATCCATACCTGACGAAATGATCATATTAAAATGGCCTTCAAGCAAATTAGCAAAAAAATATAAAATGTGTTTCTATATCTATGGATTCGCCACATAAATTTATAAATAGTTAATCTGGTATAGTTCTGAAGCCAAATAAATTACCTGGTTATGACGTACACGGATTACGTGGCATGAAAAAAGAATAATTTAAGGAAATTACTGAAAATAAAACAACGGCTATCAATCATATACATAATTGAACTTTTAGATTGGGTAGTTTACTTTTAGTTGATCGGGCGAAAGGGAATCAGGTTTCTATTCCGGAACCCGGCAGCGGAACCGCTGTTTGTCGGGCCCTCACAAGGGGTTCGTCTGGGTAACCTAAAAGGGCCCGGCCCGGAGACGTCGTCGGGAGCCCCGGAGAAGTTTTCTTTTCTGCACGAGTTTTTTTTTATGAAAATGGCATTTCAAATCCGACATCATTTTCAAATAAAAATAAAACGAAATTGCACTTTTACACACTTATTTTAATGCGTGCGACGCGTTTCAGCTCACAGAGCAATCATCTGGTAAAATACATCACAGTAAATGAGAGCATCACATTTATACTGTTGAGGAAGATATTTATACTTACGTAAAATGTGATTTACTCGTGTATTGTGATGTTTTGTAACAGATGATGGCTCTGTGAGCCGAAATGCGTCGTATGCATTAAAAAAACAGTGGAGAAGAGCAATTACATTTTATTTTACTGCGTCGATCTTTTCACTATATCAAAATCTCATAATCGGTTGAATTTATCCTAAACCCTTTTTTTTAAATAAAGCGATGACCATCATGCATAAAATTACTGCCCAATACGCCCTTCTGTATTCTGAGGGGGTATGAAATCAAATCCCTCAAATAATGACCCTCACTGTACACAATTTAAATCAATTTTTTTAATAGATTCACGGAAAACTAACTGCCTTATATATTGTATTCCCCAAGAAGTTGTGCAATTGACACGCATTTTTTAGAAATATTAAAAACATTGGCCAAGAAAGTAACTCTTAACCAAGGGTACGGAGGTAAACATGTTAATTGCGTAAAGTATAACTGCGTCATAGATGAATATGAAGAAGTAGAGTTGCCTTCGGCAAAAAAAGAGGAAACATAAAAATATATAACTAAGAAAGCTTTTCTTTGATAGTTGCTGAGAAATTCTGATGGAAAGTCTGAAAGGAAGATAGTCTGAGAAAGATAGTTCATAGCATGCGTGAAGGAGTTTTCGGCGGGAAGGCCTGAAGGTAATGAAATACTATTTATGAAGAGACTTAAGCTTTCCAACCACGATTTACAGAATATCATCATGTTCGAACTATTACCATCGACCGTGGAGAAGAGTAAATAAGTAAAACATCAGTAAATAAAACGAATAATGTTAATTCTATAAATTACCACTTCAATCTTCCAAATAATTTTGAAATAAGTTCAAACCATGGTACGAAAAATATCTTAAAACTGTTAAGTCACTACAGCAAAAATTAACTTTAAAATGAATTATATTATCTAATTTTTAACCCAAGTGTTTTTAGCTCTCACGTAAATTTCGCAATTACAATATTTTAGCAAGTAAACAGCATTCATTGGCAATGTCTGTGATTGATATGATACAATTTTAACCGGTCTCTAGCGTTTAGCATATTCATAGGCTTGCATCATAAGCCTGCCCTTGATATATCTGATGAAGTAACGGACCATCCATCCACGTGGGAGAGTGTCATTTTTTTAATCGCATATATCAGCTATTACTAAGCAAGCATAGCACCAAAATCACTGACATATTACTATTGGAACAGTTAAATAGGATGAACAATGTACATCGATTATGAGGACATAGTTATTAGAATTATACACTATATGAGAAGCCCAAGAAACGTTTTTGCATTAAATTCACCAAGAAAATCTAACATCAGTAACGAGGACTAAGAGTTCGCCTGTTTCTGGAATGAAATGTTGGAGACAAGTTAAAAAATTAAACATGAACCGTAACCAAGAATAGAAAATGCAATCAAATCGGTTTCGCTGATACTTTAAGTCTTAATCATATGCTAAGCTTAATAAAGATCAAAAAAGACTAAGGGAAAGAAATGAAAAGATATTTAAGAAATCATACGGTTTCAGGCAATTGTTTCGGGAAGAATGTGAAAAATTATGTGTGCGGATATCCCGCAAAATATTTTTTCCCAAAATTATGTATCTTATGGTAATGGAGGAACATATAAATCCGCTAGCGAATTTTAAAGAAAATCTGAGCCGTTGGCGTTAACAGATCGGTTAAAAATTGATATCCAATAGTTAAAATTCATCGATTAAGAAACATGAAACAAAGTTCATACAAATTGATGAATGAAATGAAAGTTATGGAGGACAAAAATTAAATTCCGCGCACAAGGTGACGCAGATTTACCCAATAGTATATCGCTTGGCATGAGCTACAGTTTTAAACGGTGATCTTCCTCGAAAATTCACCAAAATGACAATGTAATAAAAACATGTCTAGCGACACTAGCCACCGAAATATTCTTTCACATATCTAAAAAAAAAGGCTGTTTATATTACGCACGATTTATATTCAAGACATCATTTGGAGAATTAAAGCCCACATAAAAATTTCTGAGAGCAAATAATCAATTTATAACATAATACGCTTTAAATTAAAAAGAACATTCGTTATATGGATGGCCTTCACCGTTAGTTTCTGATGTATCTCAAGGGAAGCACATAGTTACGATCCATAAATAGTTCTTACAAAAGGCGAATAGCACTAGGGATGGGATGTGAATAAAAATATTCCGATACATCGGAATCCGATATTTTTAAAATATATATACCGACCGATTGGTAGATCCGTAAAAAAATATGCTACTCTTCTGGTGTTACGTCACTAATCACACATCGTATCTTTCACCACTCTTTTTTCTTGCCTTCGCTAACTACTAGTAAACCTTCTTTCTGATATTTTTAAAAAGTATGATTTGGTTCTTATAATACAAGAAATTGAAGCAGATTCGTGCTGAAACATCAACTTAAGTCCATGAGGAGTGGGAAATCCTAAAAGGAGTGATAAAAAAGCCAACACGAGAAACCTTGAAAGCAAGCAAGCCTTCGATGAAGTCATGAATTGAATGAACAGATCACTTACAGAATCTCAAAAGATTGAAAATATTAACAAAGATGATCATGAAAGACGCCACGGCAAAAACAGAAGTGAACAACGGGTCGACTGCAGAATTTGAATTAGAAGCACGAGCTAAGCAAGGAGATGGCCTCCTAAACACTTCATTCGATTTGGCTATGCACAAGGTAACACATTACATTGATGGAAAGGGCACAGCATTAAGGAAATCTAGACAGATAAATAAATGGCTACGCAATTGGTACAACAATCATAACGTAGACAACGCAGAGCCTAAAACAAATGCATGAGCTACTGGAAAAAGACGCAAACAAATTTGGTATAAGAGTAATGGAAGAAAAACAAGTTCATGAGAATATACAAATAGGAGGCAAGGAGAGCCGCTCAGGATCTGGCATTAGGGGAGAGGAACGTATGAAAGCAAGGGAAGGATTTATCTGCGAACAATGGTATATCATGATAACGAGATAAGCATAGAAAGAAGGGACTTGTATGTACAAGTAGCAAATTATGCGCATTTAGCAAGCAAACAATTGTTTAGGGACCGATTAATTACAATAAATACAAAGATAAAAAAATCAAAGACAACGGCTCAATCCGTTGTAACCCACGATTCAGAGACATGGACGATGATAGGTCAAAAGGAAGTTCCCTCTGAGTGTTAGATAGGAAAATACTATGGAAGACTTATGGATATATGAAGGAAGAGGATGAGAATAGAATAAAATAAAATTCAGAGGTAAATAAATTAATTAGAGGCTACGACATAGTCATACGTGTGAGCACGGAAAATTATATAGCTAAGCCACACAGAAAATTGAGTAGCTAGTAGAAAGAATAGCAGAATAAAGTGGGCCCATAATAATAATAATAAAAGAAAATTTCTACTACTCGAGAAGAAAAGGTAAAAAGAGGCTCAAATGGATCGATGACTTCACTGCAAACATGAAACACATTAAAATCTTTCGATGGAGAAGAAGAGCAGTTGATAAGTAAGACTGAAAGCAAATAGTGGAGGTGGCCAAGGCTCACCAAGAGCTGCAGCGCCACGAAGCGATATAAACCGTATTGGCGCACATCCCTGCGGACCCGAGCACAGAAGATATCTCAAGTCTGAATCACACGATCATTTTTTCCGTCCCTCAGAGCGATAGCTCCAGTGGCAGGTTTTCAGCAGCCAAAAGAGAGATGGCTTGACCCATCATTTCCTGAATCACACGGTCATTCCATTCCATTCCTTTTTCCATCAGATTCCCTATTTACAACTGTTATTCCATTCAATGCCAAGTGTGGCGTCACATCTCTGTTAGCGGGCGGCAGTGTGTTCTGATTAGCTGAAGGATAGTGCCAGCTATGGTTTCAGCTGCGGAAAAAGGAACTGCCGAGTGATGGAATAAGGGATGGAAAGCCCATCCTTCGTGCTATCGCCGGAAATGATCGCGAGAAACGGTCATTTTTTCCGTCATCGCTGGAGCAGTCCCTCCAAAGGAATGGAAAAAAATGATCGGGTGACTTGGGCTTTACGTTCACCATCGCCTGTACTATGATATCAAAATCAAGTGCTTAGTTCATAGGTACAGCTCGTGAGTTCTAGCGTAATCGTGATGGGCATTTTTTACGAAAGTTGATGCGTAGTTTTCCGCGGCGTTGTCTAGATGATGTCTCCATGCTTCTGGGTTTCACCGGGCGGATTTTCTTTGCGACGACAATTTCTGCCGCAGAAACTGTCGTCGCAAAGAAAATCCACCCGGTGATACCCAGAAGCATGGAGATATTTTTTACGAAATATTGTCTCAATTCATCGGGAGTGGCTATTATTCGGTGTTTGAACGACTCTTCTCTCCAACGTTCAAACGTAAAGTAATGAACTCACGCCCAGGGCGGGAGGGAGGGTATCGGATGGGTCGCCATCGAAATGCGACGACTGCGCCACAAGCCGATCGATCGGGAGAGCCGGAAAGGGAGTCATTCCCGTGGAAGTGACCCACATCCTTTGAAAACAGTTGCTATAACGATGGCGTAACTTATAGTTCCATCCAGAGGAGCTACAAAGAGAAGAAACCAATATGTCCCAAAGAAGCATTATTTCTATGTCGGTTAATAAACCTACTGTCACCCACTGCGCATTTAAATAGTTTTACAAAAGTCTCCACTTGCTACGATGGCGGTAGAGCAATCCGTATTTCCCAGGAAAACAAGCTAAAAATAAGGCTGGTAGCCAAAATTTATTTTCGAGTTGGTACAGTATATGGAATTGACGACTTGCTACTCCTCCTTAGTACATGTAATTCATTGGAAAAATTTGGAATAAATGGATCGGTATGCGCTCATTGTATAGCTGCGGATATGTTTGAAAACCGATTCAAAATCGTGCGACGAGACAGTAGAAATGATGCTAAAAGATCGTAAGCTTTCCCGGCGAAACTCTTGATAAAATCATCTCGGGTTTGGTACATGGTAAGACTATTTAAGGCCAACGTTTCGATGAAAAACTTCCTCGTCGTCATCAGGGCTAAGACTGACTCGCTATGGCAGTCTGACGATTAGCGCATACCGATCCATTAATTCCAAATGTTTCCATTAAAGAACATGTACTAGGGAGGAGTAGCAAGTCGTCAATTCCATATACTGTACCAACTCGAAAATAAATTTTGGCTAACAGCCTTATTTTTAGCTTGTTTCCCCGGGAAATACGGATTGCACTTCCGCCATCGTAGCGAGTGGCAGCTTTTGTAGAACTATTTAAATGCGCAGTGGGTGACAGTAGGTATATTAGCCGACAGGAGTATTTTAGGTTCCAACAGTTCCCGATCCGAAAACAGACCTCAACCTTCAAGACCAAATGACTTGAAAGTACGGCCATCTTCAGCCCAAAGGGTTTATTTCATTTTATAATTAGCTGCTAATTTAGATGATTATTGACATGGGTAGGATTTTGCGTGATAAATATTAGTTCTGAATTAGTGTAGCAAGACTCACGGAGTTTACCCAAACGAAACCGCGAAAGCGTTCACCAATTGACGTAACGCCTGAGGTTAGATGTGCTAAAGTTTCTAAAATATTTCTGATTGCACTTTCAGGGGCGACTCATTGAGTCATTTGCCGATTATGATCATCCGGGGGGTAATTATTAGATTCACTCTATATTCATGCATCTGTCACATGGTAAATTTTAGATTCTCTTAATTTCCATGAAAAACTGGAGCTGTCATTATAAAAGTGAAATCACAAAACATAGGGAAAAGTCCCACATGAAAGTTGATTTGAATCACGACCAAAGGAAAAGTGGCATGTAGGCATTTATATGCCAGTATTTATGCTGTTAGTGGAATTTAGTAGTGGTGCTTGTGGAAACAAATTATACGATTACACGTGATAAACACGAATATATATAATGAAAGAAACGGATTGGTAAATACCTTTGACAGGCTCAGTATTTGTGAGTTACCACACCTAATGCTTCCTTGAAATCGAGAAATAAGGCGTGAACATTTTTTTGACTCAACTAATTTGAGAATTTCAAGAAGAAAGAGAACAAGCTGCGTTTCGCCATAACTACACTCCCGAAAACCGTGCCGGAGGGAATTATGGACTGTCAAAAAAACTCGAACAATTTTTTCACGACGATATGTTCAAGAATTTGGCCTATATAATCAATGTACTTGGTCCATGCTTCCTGATCATGCCTGTTTCCCAATTTTAACATCGATGAGATTTTTGCTATTTTCCTTTACATAGGTACTTCAGAGAAGAACTTGCTAGGCATAATGTCTAAAATCACCACAATCTATGGAGCTGACTCCCTTCGACCGCTCATGGCTACTCCCTACGCACCCGAAGAAGACATAGAACTTTCTTCATGAAATTCACCAACTATTTATTAATTAAATAATCTTATAAATATTTGGAGTAAATAATATATAAAATAATGTCTCATACTCCCATGGTGTCAAGTTTTTATATCGCTGGATTGACAAAAATCTATGAAAGAAGTCGCACCAGCCGCTGGGTCATGTATCGACGACAAGTATAGCTATAGTTACAATAGGTGTTTGTTGTAAACGGCGCATAGTATTTATCAATACATATTTTAGCTATTTTACCATTTCTTTACAACACAAGGTTCATCATCCAACATCAAAAATGTAAGGCAATCAGCGTAGCGAGCGAGCATCTCCGGATTAAGCTCAACAGTCGAAAAATAGATTTCATTTACGGAGTCGCAAATGACGACGGATATACCTCACATGATTTGTTGTAAATTGGGTGTAAATACCTCAGTGTCTGTAGATACTCATTTTCAATATCCACATAAACAGAAACTTCCGGGCGAAAAACAGGCCCTAAATTTGTTGCATAAATGTGGCAAATACAACTACTACGTCATGTAAATTGACGATGATTATTGATGATAAAGAATTGTTTGGTAAAATTGAGTATCTACGAATAAATAGCATTGAATTTTTAAAAATTCAATATGGCCATTAATACAAAAATTGTTCACATTTGAGGCCACGTCGGAGAACATCATATTAGCACTAAACCACATTTCCAGGTCCGACATAAACGATAAAAAAAGACAGGTATTTTGCCCATCGGATAGGCAGGGGAATTCGTTTTTCCCCTGCACGATGAAGGACTTAAATAAATGCTTGGCGTAATTTCGTTTGAAAATTTCCTTTTTATGTGTAAACGGGGTATCTCCTATCACGCGAATCAGGCTGGGAGCCGCTGGAGACTCGGAGGCTGCGCGCTAGGCTTAGATTACTTGAACAATTGAGAATGGATATCTTTAAGAGCGGCACGGAGAATTTTAGAGCCACACTATATTTCCAGGTCCGATAGAAGCGATAAATTAAGAGAGATGTTTTGCCGAACAGATAGATTTGGGAATTCGTTTTTCCCCCGAACCATACAGGACTTTCATAAATGCTAGTCCCAACTTCGTAGAGCACTTCATTTTTTATGCGTAGACGGCTGGTGTCCTAACACCCCCTGCCACACGCCTTTTAGGCGGCTTGCAGGGTATTATGTAGATGTGTCACCCCCGCCACGCGCCTATTGAGGCGGCTTGCGGGATAATATGTAGAGGTAGATGAATGAAAAAAGGTAGGTACGCACTAAAAATAACTGCATGGTTTCAACTTCATTACTAAAAATACTATAAGATTTTTAAATGTCGGCCGTCTATTTTCCTTCCTAATTAAATCACACTGCACGCCCACACGAGGCTTGAGTCGCTATCTCCCCGACACGGTTGTGCACACTCGCCTCGTTAACGGCCGTCACGAAGAGAGTGAACGTGAAATCGAGAAAAGGTGCGGACATCATTCATGGATCCGGACGGCCCTGACTGTCCACGTGGACAAAATGTATGTTATAAGCGCCTAATGGCCGGCCGATCCACCCACACGGTGGAGGGGTGGAGGGGGGAGCAAAGCCCGCCAAGGACGTCCCCCGCAGACGCGCGGCTAGACGCCGCGGCGTGACGAGGCGCCGCTGCCGCCGCTGGCGAGGGACCGCCTGCATTGTTCCCGACACCGTAGCTCAGGAAATGAACCTCGCCTTATCGCGGTACTTACCGAATACACTTTATGAGCTTTGGCAAAGCTAAAGGGGTATCCTAGCCCTGAAAATCAACCCATATTCTTGATCAAGAGTGTTAAGCAATAAGCTTATAATAACAATGATGTGCTAAATATATGAAGATCACTCTGACAAATATGTAAAGGTCAAAGGCTAAATATTTGCTTATAAGCAATAACGAAAACTATGGTACAAGTATGCAGCAAAATTGAGTAGTCGAGGACAAAAATTTAAATATGAAAACAAAAGTTTGAAGACTTGATGGAGTTTTGTTACTGGTAAATTCATCTGAAGTCAAATAGGCTTTCAGGCCAGATTTTCAATTTTTTTATTTAATGCAACTTAATTTACCGGAAGCATTAAAACTTTTACAATTACTGTTTTCTGGTATCCTAGCCCATTGGCTCCTGAAAATCAACCCATATTCTAAATAAGGCGTGATAAACAATGAGGGTAAAATAACATTGATGCGCTAATTACTATTAACTCAGTTCGAAAACAGCGATACTATTTAGAACTTGAGTTTTTCCAGGCGTATAGTTTGAAGGAATAATTTTCGGGCTTCCCTCCGAGTGTGGTTTTCGGTCTATTGGTCTCTACATTTCTAAGGCTGAGTCTGCCATCGTCTTCAGAGATGACATGTGGAGCTAAATTCTCGTCGGTATTTTATGTATTTATAACCTTGAGTGCCCTGATTGGTTCTTCTTTGACTTCTTTTTGAGCAATAGGTGGAATATCATTATTAGAGATACGTGAAAATAGCGCTTTCATTTTAATTTTATAGCACTTTCAATTACAGTTTATAGCATTTCGTAGCATCTATTTTTTTCTTTCTTTTCATAATGTAGTACTAGTAATTGACGGCAACGTTTGATGGAACACAGTTATTTGAAAAATACGGAATAGTTAAAATAATTATAAAGTATAACAATAATAAATTAAGGAATAAGATATAAAGGAAATAATTATAATATATATTAATAGCCTGAATATCATTTACTCTAGTTGAACATCAACATCGAACAAGTTTCAACACTTTCTTCCTTCAACCGGTTGAGTCTGTCAGTCACAACTAGATTGTACTTGCGAGGGCCGGGCTCTGCAATAAATTACGAATTTTGCCATCGAAAAGGCAAACTTGCTGTTTAAATATCATAAAAGTCCTGTCATCGCAACTATGTCGCATTTATTCGCGTGTATCGCATCAATATCGCATTTATCGCATATGCAATTTTCACGTATCAATAATCATTACCAATCACTCTATACGAAAGCAACAATCGAGTGAGAACCAATCAGGGCACTCAAGGATATAAAGAAATAAAATACCAACAAAAATTTGGTTTGGAACAAAAATTTGCTCCACATTCTTCCCCTAAAGACGATGACAGACTCAGCCTTCGAAACGCTTGGACCAATTACCCAGAACCACACCCGGTGGGAAATCCGAGAATTATTCCTTCAAGCGATACTATTTCCTAATTCTAATGTTTGACATATCTTCATAAGGTCCGAGGAATTTTCCCTGGGAATGAGGGAGGAGTAGTAGGCCGTGACGCATTGTGCATACAGCTATATTGTAATGTTAGGGGCCTTGAAGCTGAGTTGGATGACGCGGAAATGGTAGTCAAAATTCACTCCACAGTCAACTGCCCTAATGGTTTTGCAATATAGTTGAATTTCAACAAATAGATAAGCGCGTAAGAACTCAATAGCCATGCAACATCCTATGGACCTTGTGATTGGCATTGCGAAGTTTTAAGATCAGAAAAATGTTTAAAGTGTGTGTATGTACAGCATCAAGTCATCCGTCACCGGAACTTGATCCGTGGAACCTCTGATTCGTAACATGATACCAAACCCACTACACCACCGGAACGATTGGGTTCTTAGGCAGTCTCAATGCCCAATATCTCGGCTGTATCCACTGATGTCCCGACGAGAGTAGATTCCATTCTAGCTGGGTAAAGGGCGAAGCATACTTCGGAGAATATGGCGAAGAATTCGTACCTGGATCTTTTGCGCCTTGTCATAATGCGACAGGCATCATTATTTCCCCGGTATAAGGGATATATTGCTTTTAAAACTCCCGGTTGTATGAGAGCATTACGAGGGCAAAATTTTGGAAGACAAGTGGTTCCTGAACTGGCCGCTCTCAGACACCAACGAGCTTTGCGTTAATTTTTTTCCGCCACTGTACATACGAAGCTATTTCGGTGAGCCCATTGACTCATTCCCGCTAGCAAATTTACGGAGAAATGCCATCTTTATCCAATAACGATTCTGAGGGTTAGCCGTTTGCCCAGAAGCTCCCTTATAGGACCGTAATGACTCCAGATTTTCTTCATGCAATTCAAAATATATTAAATTCTTAAATGATCGAGTGAAATTTGAACACGTATTAGTTTGTTTTGCAATATTAGTAATGGATAGTGTCAGAAAACAACTTTAATATAAATATTAATAACATTTTTACACTACAACTCACAAAAATCAGCCTTTTGTATTATAAATGCATAAATAAAAAGCAAAAATGATCATACAATTTTTCAATCTTTAATCATGCAAAAAAATGTAATTTTAGCCATCAAAAAGAATTAGTCGTGAAATTACTAAATCTAGGAGGAGGTTCATAACATGAAAGACATTTCAATCAGCCTACTTATTATTACCCCGCTCGGTCTCGTCCTTCCTGAATCATTTTTCGATTCTCAGAAGCATTCAAGAGACTAGTTTCTCGGCGATTAAAAACACGTTGAATAGGATCCAAGCACTGGGTTCAGTTAAGACTACCGAATCTCTGAAATGCTGGAGAGTAAAATCGATAAAGCCTAAGTTTTTCGCTTCAGGAAGACACGAGCCCGGTCCGGAAGACCCAGGCTCGTGTCTCCCTAGTGACTGGTTATGACTGGTTACCTCCGTGTGACTGGTTACCTCCGTGCTCCACGACCCACCGTGAAAATGACCGGGAGGATGACGGATCAACCCCGTTCGACCGGTCGCATTTTCTTCTTTCTTGACGAACTACCAGTTTAACAGCGAACTTACGCTGTCATCTTAGAACTTTTCGGGTACGTAGAGTAGACCCTAGCAAATTAACTGCATCTCAAATCATAAAATTTCAGTAAACCCTAGCCAATAACCAACTGCATCTATTATTCCAAAATTTTAGTGAACCTTTGTCATTACCCAACTGCATCTCAATTTTCCAAATTTCACCTCCGCAAACATGCTATGGTAACATTTTCATTTGACAAACCGTTAAATGTTGACCACAGTCTACTCAATAAACACTGAATAGTTCAAGGGGAAAGCTTAAGTTTTATGCAAATAATTAGTTAACATGAAACACATAAGATTAGTCCATTTGTCATTGTCGGTGATGCGTCCCCTTAAAGGGATGGGACGGGAAGGGGATACCATAAAAATCTCTAAGAAGGCGAAGAGTCTTGATCGATCGAGTAGAACCTCTCTGCTAAACAAGTAAGAGGCACAGTGCCTTTTTTATATTATTGATGAATTATGAATAGCTTATGTAGTCACCTGGAGAGTTAACCTCTTTACTAAACTGTTTACGATATATTTGCGTACTGGACCGAGCAAAAGGATGAAGGGAGCAATTGGTTTGTGAACCGCAACAAGACGACTTGGCAACAGAATATGGGAAACACCAACTATAATCCATACATCACATACGTTTCTTTAAAAACTAATTACAGTAGCTTCCGTTTAATGGGTCCACCGGTTACTTTGGGCAGCCGCTTAATTGGGGCAAATCTTGAAGAACAACCCAATAGAGGAATATCCCAATATCCCAGAGTATTCCCCACTTAATTGGGACAGCATGCCGCTTTATTGGGCCAGACATAGACTCTATACTTGCGACTAAATTAAATTTTTTTGTTTCCTGAAAACTATTTTTTTTATTTTCCTCCTTTGATTTACTCTTATTTATCAAAAATGTTCCTATTCTTGCCCTATTTTGAAAGCTCTTGTTGTTATACTATCCGCAAGAGGATAGGACTTTTCTTTAATAGGACTTAGTAAAAGACATTCATTCGGCGTCGCCCGAGGCTGTGAAAAATATTTTTACCTAAATTGTTATAATTCTTAAAAATGATAAATTAACTAAAGCCGCTGATTTATTAATCAAATTAATAGTTTAATAAACTTATGGTGCATTATAAACATTCTTTAGTCCTCTTTCTATCATTTCAACGTTTGTTTATGCCCATACACAGAATAGTTAAGTCTAATTGGGGCAGCCCCTTAATTGAGGCAAAGTCCCGATTTGTCCCAATTAACCGTAATCTACTGTAATACGGAACTACGCGGTCACACCTACCGCTCCTCATTTTATGACTTCCTTTTTTCTAACCACAACGCTAACCATTGTAAATTTTCAGTTTCAGAAACTACGAGTTACGTTGGTTAGTTCGCGGCTGGTCAGTTGGCTTCACAAATTGTTTAGAAGCTACTTCGTTCGCATCTACTAAGGTAAAAACGTGGTGTAAACGGATTGTTACCTCTGCTCCTCGCTAATGGGACACTGGGAATAATCCTTTTAAACTTTCATTCTCCAAATTCCTATAAAGCAATCGAAATACGTATAGTGAGCTGTTAAATATAATTACTAGGCAGTACGATATCTTTGATTATCACTCGATATGTTGTTCCACGATATCTCCCCAGAAAATCGTTGACTGTATACCCTTACGTTTAAGCCTCAGAATATTCTTGCAAGCGATGATGACTCTGTTAGATGATAAGATTTAGACGAAATTATAAAAAGCAAGGGGGAAATTACGAGTGACAAAGAGTAGGGAAAAGTTGAGTCAGTAGAATTTATAATTATCCACCTCCAATGACACCCAAACTTCATGAATTCTCCCATTTCACAAAATAAGCATACAATCTATAGTATTGAACACTTGTCCGGAAGTATTTTTTTACAAAATAATGTTCTGATGAGGAATGTGTTCTTAGATAGTGTGCTAGTATTGCAATTTATTTCCGTTTACGGTCCGTTAAAAATAAAATAAAACTGAAGAGCCCTTTCATTGAGTCAAAACTTAAGCTTTTAACCCATGCATGTTCCTATTGTTCATTCCAAATATCTACAGCGTTAAAAAATTGGTTATAGCTTTAGTGATTAGTTGACACATACAGGTCTCCCTCAGGAATTTTTTTTTAGAATGAATAACTAATTCTGCAGCTAACTTTTCGGCAAAATTGTTGCCTTCTTTGGGGTCAATTAAAAAAAACTACAGTTAACAACAAACAAGTTGCATTGAAATTTTATTTATCATGTAACACAAAAATAATAAACTACAACAAACCTTCGAAAATTGAAAGGCATAAACAAACATGGAAAAACTTCTTTCACTGTAAAGTAACAGATAATAATGGATACTCAACAGGGCATAGCAGCAAGGAAACGATTTACTCAACATTTATAAAAATAAAACTATAAAAAGACTTTTCCAGGGAATAGTACACATAGTCAAGACACCAAAATACTTTCACTTTGAGAAATTATAGACAAATTACGCAGATTTTTTACATGTCTACAACAATATATCAAAACGAATTTTGATGAAAATATTAAAATTGCTTATTTTAATTTTCTATGATTTTTCTTATTGGTTGGCTCAGCGATATAGTTTGTGTTGATAACTTCTATTTAAACGGGAAATTTTATTTCTATAAAATTTTTAGACTCAAGAAGGAAGAGAAGGATTAGAATTTCCACAGAAACCATTTGTACGTGTATCACTCGCTCACTTTTCCCGTTTCAGGTTATAATAATGCAATTGGGGTTCTCAACATCAGCTTTTGGCACCTGCTCCGCCACCTAGAGCACTCTGGTTTATAATTACTCTAAAGTAACTTCCAGGTTTTGCTGTTGGCACCCTTCAAATGACAGCTTGAGGTTTCCACTCCCTTCCGACACTGGGGTATCCGCCGAGATCATCACAAACCCCTAAATCCTTTCCAGTCAGTGGCTGATTTCGGTGTTAAAGGGGTTATAACCCCTCACAAAATTTATCAAAAAATTTACTTACAATAACAGTAAACCTTTCCCAAAAAATGATTTTGACATTTTCTGTTGCATGAAACGTTAATATTTTATAATTATTTTAAATTTGAAGTTGGCTTATTTAGTTAATTATTTCTTCTCCATTGTTAAATTTCTTAAATGTGTAAAATTGTTCAATTCCATCTCTTGTTAAGAATAAAAATGAAAAGTTGGGCTCCAAAATGCGTAAAAAAAACTGTTATTTAAAAAAAATGTAGACGGGAGAACGCCCCTCTCTCCCGGGGGATATTCCATACTCTTTGGCCCCAGGTCATGACCCACCCCCAAATTTGATGCTGAATCTGCCCCTGTTCCCAGTGTCCAAACCCCTTCAGAAACGCAGGATTAAAAAGCCACGTAGACTCTCAAACCCAGCTGCTGGAGCTTATACCTATAATTACACGCCGTAGCTGACTGATATGTGGTAGTGACTCAAGAACGATATGTCTCAACTATTATGTACATATATGTGTCCCAAGAGAGCTAATGTGGTTCGTGATGGCATGGGTAGAAAAAAAGTGGCAGTTGCGGCGAAGAAATAAATCTATCTCGTCCTCATTGTGAGAAAATTAAATCAATTTTGACTGACCCTTAATCCCTAACAAGTAATAAATTGAAAAAAATCAATATTTATTTATTGCCTCCGCTAACATAGTAAAAATCAACAATTTCCGCTGGCGACAAATCCATAACCATAGGCTGCTACTGCGCTCATAGTGGAACTGCTTCAACTTGGCTAATTGATCGAATCAAGACTCACTCGATTCGTGATCTCTTTGCAGTGCTTCGCAGTCGCTGGCCACACATACGAGCCAAGCCTAATCTCCTCGGTCCTGGCGTGTTCCATACAATAAATCGACGTTTGATTTTTTTCCCGCCTGGCTAAGTGAAATGTTGTCATTGCAACTAGTTCATTGCTTCCAAACAGATAACAGCATCATACAGAAGCATGACTCACACTATCACTAACGTTGTTTGTTAACATCAAATTAACCAGAAAACATTAAATTCAGCCCCGAAATAACGGCACATATGTCGTGGGACAGCGGAGGCTAACAGTCGACTGCTACAGCAGTCAACTTCCAAGTGCTAATGCCACGTTCAGATTACGATTGTTCCTGCAATCGTTGAAACTATCGTGCATTCACACGACGATGGTTAAAACCTGTGCTGTCCTCTAGTGCTGACATCTAAAGTGAACGAGAAATCGACGGTTAGCAAAGCTGTTGAGGTATGCAGGGTCAAGATATTACTGTGTTCCACGTGTATTTACCGAATAATTTTTCTTCCGCCCATATTATTCCTTCCAAGGACAATTCCATGAAAAAAATAGAGCGAAGAGAGCTGCACGAACTTTTCGTCTTTCTCTCGTCGCTTCCTTTTCCGGTCTCCCAGCGTCTAACCATCGTAAAGTGGCAACGCTCGGAACAACGTCAACTATTGTCAGGACATGCATTCACACGGCTAGTTCGGCCAACTATCGTTAGGACGATCGCTCGAACAATCGTAATGTGAACGAGGCATAACCCAGCTTGACTTGGCGGGGTCGAAGGTTCGAACGACTTCGGATTCCTTAAAGCTGAAGGGGGTCCGCGAGAGTTCCATTCAACTGTCCTCTGCCTATTCCACGCCCCTCACCCCAACCCAGCATCCCACAGCTTTCCTCCCAACCCTGTTTCCTGACTGGGAAGACGCGACTGAAGTTCCATTCACGCCATGTCCTAAGAGGCGTGACCGCCGGTTATTTGGATTGAATATGAAGAAGATTGCACGATGAGGTTGTACAATAGCCATAACCTGAGGGCAACATAAAAACGGTGTCCTAACAACCCCAGCCACACGCCCTCTGATGCGGCTTGTGGGGTATTATTTAGATGTAGATAAAAACCACTAATTTTTACGCTACGATGGAAAAGGGGAAACGATGGTGATTCAAGGAAAAAGTGAACGCCTCTCCTCCTTTCTGAGTGTTAAGTTTCATTAAAATATACTTTTCAAACGAAATGAATAATATTCAAATAAAAGCTATAGTCAGCCTCAACCAGCTAAGGTTCCAAATTTTTCTTAAATATAAGTACTCCATTGCCAACTTTGTCCCAGCAAATACGCAGACACATTGCAAGAATGGATCCAAAATATGATACCGTCCTAACTGAAGAAGGTACTTCTTTGGCTTGAATTCACTCCATGCTTTGATTAGGATCCAAATAGAAACTGGTCACGATTAATTATCGCTATTAGTTAAACAGTAATAATCACACCTAGCAGCTTATCACCACCCCACGAAACAAGAAACGATCCTTCGAGGATATTGTTCACAATCCATGTTGTACTCAGACGAGTCCCAACGCAAAAGACTTGATGCTCCTATGGGACGGTTCGCCAGAGGGACTTAGCGCAGGAGTTCTACGAAATACTGCATCCCAGCTTTTCATGCTATAGTTCTGCAAAAATGCATTGACTGAAATATCAAAAATTCTTGCAAGAATAATTTTCTCGGTCAAGTGGGGAGTCCATACTTGCGATCTTAGCCACTAAAAAGTGAAGGGTCACTTTAAAATGGAAATGTGTACGTTCACACCATTTATTGAGGTGAGCCTCGAATTGAAGCAATCAATACCCCTAATCGAAATGAGAGAAATCTTTTGTTGTCTCAATAACACAAGCAAAAGTTGCCAAATTCAATTACAAATGGATAGAGTAATAAGTTACTTGGGAAAAAATTCGGCATTGAATAAGTGATTTTCAGTCGGGAGATTTTAAATTACGATATAGGATAACAAACTCAACCGGACTAACACGAAGAGGTATCGTCAACGGACAGGACATCAGGAATTCGTCTTATGTGTGACGTAGGAGAAATCTGAGACAAAAGAGACATTCTGAGGACGTATTTTTGAAGGAGGCAAATTTATCCCAATTAAGGCTTCTCAGACTCTACCAGTAGAATGACAAATGCAGTGGCGTGATTGGAATACTACTTAATTCCGGCATTGATGGTGGATCGAGATTGTATTCACCACTGGGGGAATTCAACAGCCGCAAAACGAGGGAAGGAATCGCTCACAAGAAGGTAGAGTACTATAAACAGCAACGAACCACCAGATGGCCTCCCATGAAAAGGAGGAGTGGCTTAGAAGCGGAGACCTGCTCGGCAAGAGCTGGTGTCGTTATCAACTTATCTGTGAACGGGTGAAGGCAGTCTATTTTTCTTCGCAGAGAGCTAGAGAGGAGGACGATGGATAAAAACGAAACATCTGGGTCTCTTTATAATCAAAACTCTATCACAACCGACAGCACGCACGTTTAGTCAGCTATTGCGTGAATCACCTTCAAGCCGCTTACCCAAAAAATTAGTGTTGTTGCCAAAAGAGTGTGCAAGTTCCACCATTAAGATACACACTCAGGTGTACTATTATGGCTGCTTTACCTTCGTATAAAGTGATTGATAGTGATATTCCACGTATTGCTTAAACAACAATCGAGAAAGAACCAATCAGGGCACTCGAGGGTATAAATAAATAAAATACCGGTAAGAATATGGCTCCACATTCAACCCCCGAAGACGATGGTAGACTCAGCCTTCGAAACGCTGGGACCAGTTACCGAAAGCTCTACCAGGCTCTGAGATGTTTAAGTCGCTGAAGGGAGGTGCGAGCAGAAATCAAAGGTGTTAGGGGGCATCAACACGTTAATAAACCCTCGATTGAGGCTAACTGATACTTTCAAATACGAACGTGCGAGAGGTTTATGGAGAACACTAGTAATTAACGCCTAAATTTGACCATTTTCATTTGTCTTCCCGCTTCCTGATTCCTCGCGACCGTTATACAAATGAAAATCATACAAAAAGCAATTAATATCAGGCTAAAAGCCGGATATTAAAAAAATCTCAAATAAAAAGAATTACTCGTGAACGAGAGGTTACATCAAGCAAGCCAATAGAACTTGCCAACTAAGGATCCGACAAAAAGCTACCTACAGAGATAAGATTTCACACAATTTCTGATAATATCCTTGATCGTCGTTCGATTTGCATTCAAGCATTGAGCATATCTTTTTCTATTTATTTTTAATCTATTCAAAGAATTGGGAAAGGGTATTGGAAAAGTCCATATATTATCTAATTTCATGACTTACAAACGAAATTCAGAAAATATTTCCATGTTGTACTGTGTTAGTTTCAGTATCTTGTGAAATCGCGTCGTCACTCGATTAACAGAACGGATCACTGCCACATAACAGGTTCTAATATTTTTTTGCGTGACGCATTGCTTTTCCGAACTTCGGCGATTCAAAATTTTTATGGTACATCAATATATAATACCCTCGCCAAAATTTACCCGAATGTGGAATACAAATATAATCAACGAAATTATGGTGGCAAAAGTTAAAAACTAGATATACAGGAAAATGTTGAAAAGGGCACGCCTTATATGCCCTGAAATTTTCAAGATGATTTCGGAAGTTTTAAAAAAGTAATACGCGTCGAAAAAAGACCGGTTGAGCAGGAATTATGCGTCCTCTAGAGAGATAATAATGCTAAGCATAGTGGAAGTCGCCGCGACAGTTTCATCGCGAACAGCAATCACCCCAGCTGCACACGCTTAGCGTTAAAAAAAAAAACTCACGACCACATCGGATGATGTAAACAAAACCACTCCGACTTCCAAGACAGCTGTATTACTCGGAAATATCGCGCGAATCGATAAATGCCGCGATAGGCATAGCTCTGCGCAACATTTCTGCGCAGAAAAAAATCACGGAATCGATTCAACACGCAGAACAGACGTCCTGGGTTCGCACCTGGTGACGGGCCGAAGCACCGCGGCCGGCGCTAACAACTACGCCACCAGCGGTCTCTGTCGAATTTAGCCGGGAGGCGGTGGCGGCTCGCCGTCGGAGGGGCACACCGCCGGCTATTTGCGGCCCATTCTTCGGAATGCCTTGATCGTGAAGCCAAATTCCGACGTGGCGCGCTTCTGCGGGGTATTTCCGCGTGGTCGGCAGCGTTCGTCTAAATCCCGTCTTTTGGAGCGGTCGTCACCGTCGAGGAATGAATGCGTTGAATATCCCGGGAGAGCCGTGCACGTAAGGAGGTAGACTCGAGACTATGCGATTCAAAACAAATACTTATCGCATGCATACTAACGCATGCGCCGAGCATACGCGCAAGTACAGTAAGCCTCCTT
The DNA here is from genome assembly GCF_921293095.1 of Ischnura elegans. Taxonomy (NCBI): domain Eukaryota; kingdom Metazoa; phylum Arthropoda; class Insecta; order Odonata; family Coenagrionidae; genus Ischnura; species Ischnura elegans. The sequence continues at coordinate 28,340,028 of NC_060259.1, forward strand.
TATAACGAACTTTAGGGGACCATCGTTCTATTTTGTTATAAACGGGATTCCGTTAAGCCCATAAAGGATTTTGCCCTATAAATCAAAGTATTGCCAGATAATATTCCGTGTATCGTCTTTATTTAAATAAAAGATCCGTAATATTTAACCATCGCCCCACTCTCTCCATCAAATGTCTGTAAAGAGAAAGATTTTAAGATCAACAGTAGAACTACGTGGTGATTGCCAGGGGAGGATCCAGGATTTTTTTGGGGGGAGGGGCACAAGGGTCTGACGCAAACAGTCTTCTCATATTTGAGATTAAAAATGACATACAACAATTACTGCACGAAATATTCTCTTTATTTTGATATGAAAGTTATTACTTAATATGAAATCAAATTATACTCCGCAATACACAAAACAAAACGAACGCAATGATACCGTTTTAAAATCTTGTCTATTTTTTAAGCGTCTGGGGGAGCACGTACCCCCCTTAACTTTGCCTATGGTGATGGGCACACGTAAGCAAGGCCGTAGTCAGAAAATATTTTCGGGGGAGGTTTATGGAATAGTAGAAAAGCATAAAATTACTTTTATAGGATAAAAAATAGCGTTTACGGTTAAATATAAATTATTTATTATAAACCCTTAAAAAATTAAAAATTATTTATTATAAACCCTTAAAGGAAAATATAAAAATATTATTATAAAATTGAATTTAGCCTTCTAGCTTTCTTTGCAGCGAACAAATGAAGTAACTCCTCGGTGTCGATGTCAATTCTGCGGTCCCTCAAGAGGTTCATAAGTCACTCCTCTCTCTACTAATTCACAGCACTATTATTTCACACACTGCACCTACAAATTCGTTTAGATAATTATTGACTTGAGTCGCATTGGACTACTTGATGTCCCTGCGCCGCTATATAATATCGTCGTGTAAGCACCACGCGAGCATAAAATATCTATTTATTTTTTTTCATTTCGGGGGGGGATCAATCCCCCTTGATCCCCCCTGGCTACGGCCTTGCACGTGAGAACAACTGATGATACGGTAAGGAAAAGGTTAAGAGGCGCAGATGGCCGTAATGTCTCTATAAGAGAGGAAATAATTCCCCAAGGGACCAAAGAATAGTTCGTAATAGCTGGGATTTTGTATCATCCAAACTTGCTACATGGGGGGAAATTAACATTGGCGATCATTGGAAAGTCCAAGGGACCGGGAACTCACTTCGTTATATGCGGGATTTTGGAGCATGTGTGGTCGTTATAAGCGAGTTTTACTATGATTTATAGATCGGTTTCACCATTATTAATGGCATTATCGTCATTAAAATGCAAAATATGAGTACAGGGAATGAATATAATACATGTCATCTATTTTCATTTGCCAACTCAGTGCACAATTAAATTGATCACTTATTTCAGCCGACCGTTGGGACATTTTCATGTAAATATTGATATTTGACTTGAATTACGGCATTAGTCGGTTAATACTTCAAAACGCCGCCAAATGACGATCCTAATTTTATTTTCCTCATACTTCTTAAGATGTAACGAAAATGATATCAATTTTTGTCAAAAATAAACGAATAAAATAGATCAATACGGCGAAGCATTTAGTGTATCTTTCGCTTCTTCCCTCTTGAAAAATCTTTTTAGTGATTTACGAAAGAAACTTAATAATATGTATAATTTATTCATGGATAAAAAAATATGGACAATTTATTCATTTACGTTCTGATATGATCTTGGCGATAACTTCAACATCGACCCAATTTCGCCATTTAATAATACGTAAATACACACAACTTACGTTTACCTCTCCTTTACCTTTACGTCTACCATAGATACCAATTACAGGGTACTGTCGAAGTCCAGAACGTACACTGATTAAGTAAGGTATTTTTACATCAAGTTCAATCCTTGGACATAATATGAACTCAACGAAAGGCGTCGTGAGCCCCACACAGCACAGCATTTTCCAGGAATATCCCATTTTGATCCCCAATATATCTACTATTTCCTCCCAGGAACATAGCGAACCATTATGGGATATTCCTAGGATATTCTCTGGTAACGGGCTCTTAGGTATGTAGTAACATAGTCAAATGCGTGACTAAATGATATTGAAAATAATAAGAATGCCTCCTCTAAATATACAGATATTTTAAATTTTGTAATTCTCATGTTCGTGAGACGATATATTCAAAGTAAAGTTTTATTGCAGTTTTTCTTTTGTCTTGTCATCCGGGTGATCACGTTTTTTCGAAACCAGTGTGACAAAGCGGTGTGATTTCAGTACAATAAAACTGTTCAATTATAGCAATTCGATTTAACCATACCAATTATATTATCCGTGAATATAACTCCGTCAACCGTGTGTTACGTGTCAAGCACGTAGAATTTTCAGGGCTGAATTCGTGTGCTGGTCAATCCGTCTCGTTGGCAAGGTGAGTCGAGACACTGTAAGGTATTTTTACTTAATAATACATGTTATTTGGTGTGGTATCATGAACAATACGCATTCTGATGATTGTTATTATCCAGTAAGAAGCACATACTTTCTTGTGTCACATTCTGTGGTGATTTGATTATTTTGCTTTCCGTTTGCGTCAAGGACACCATTTTTTCACTTAAGATTCTTAATGATCTTTAGAACCATGTGTATTATACCTGACAACGAGGAAATTAGAAACTAAGTTTGTTCTAAATTATTGGAAACTCTTTTGCTACTACTGTTGCTTCTTCTAGAAACTATTAAGTTTAGTAGCCGGTCGGCGGATTACTATACTGTTTCATAGCGTTGGGAACGCCCTTAAAACTAAAAAAAAATTTACAGTTGCCCTTAAGTGATATTATCCCTTTCAGAAAATAGAAATATGCGCAATGCCATGCCAAGTAAACGTAAATTATTGCGTAAATATACGTTATCTTCAAGACAGTTGAGGAGAATTGCAAGAGTTGCTTCCAAAAGGAAATTTAATAATCTCAACAAGTCAACTGAACAATTACAACAGAATTGTATTGTACATGAATATTAATAATATTTAATTAAGTAATTACGTATACTTCGCATTTCCACGACTTAGTTTTTCTCTATTCCTCATAGGAAGGCAATGAGTCAACAGTCAAAAATACAGTTGATAGCAATGAAGAAATGGATTAATACCTTAGCATTGTAATATTTTAGTCATAATAAATGGCAAATTAAAATGTAACTATGAGATGAAATTTTATTTAATTTATAAAAAACTCTTGCATTTTCTTCCTGGATTCCCCAGCATTGCTAAATACCCTATGCAGGAGGCGGGTGTAATTAGAGGATTACTGTATCTTCCTAGAATAAGCACAATGTTCTCGGAATATTCTTGAGATACTCCTACGAAATTCCTAGGAATATCTCAGGAATCTGCCCATAGGAATATCCAACGAATATTTCTAGGATATGGTATGAATATTCCTGGGATATGCTTTAGGGCGGACGTGTCAAGTGGATGAAAATCTTATTGTGACTGTAAAAACTGTATTATCTGATTTGCGTATTAATTAATGATTATTGATTATTTGTCTAAAAAAGGTTCCGTGTATCTCAGAAAGGCTCCTGTGATGCATCACGTAGGTATAAATATATAATCTTGTGATCATTTTAAGTACGATATCAGCTTAAAAGTTGATACTTGCAAATCCATACGAAAATCATATATACTTTCCTGCGGTACATTTTCGCGCTAAAATGAAGATTATTCTACACCGGTCGCAGAGAATGTTTACTGCTACTTAATTTCGCGACTGCCACAAAAGATCTTATTCAACGGTTATCATCGACACGAAAAACTATAATCACTTTGAGGCGAAGGTCAAAATGATCAAAATTCTTCGTGTCGACGATAACCGTTCAATAAGATCTTTCGTCGTAGTCGAGAAATTAAGTAGCAGCAAAACATTCTCTGGGACTGCTGTAGAAAAATCTTTATTATAGCGCGAGAACACAAATTAAGCGAAACGCTAGCACACATAAATACCTACACAGAACCTAAAATTTAAAAAAATACCACTCAGACGACTGAGACGCTCAAATCAGCTGTACCGTGGTCGAAGCACCACTTGAATTGATGCGTAAAATTGATATTCGTACTACTATGCATCGACCATGAGCCCAAAATTCACTAAAATGGTTTACAATGTAAATTTAACGTTCCCCGAACTGATTCGCTGACTAAGACTTGAATGACCAAGCGCAACCTTCAGGAACACACAAATCGTAAAACAAATTGTACACAATTCACCCATTTGCACAAAAATACATGATCAATGAGAATTACGCAGTTTATTTTCTGCAGAAAAATACCAAGCTCAACGGTTCATACTCCTAAAATAGTATGTCATCACCCCCATGAACACTACGAAAATTGACCAACATTGTTTTCAACAAATGCAACAATCATTTAGGCTAAAAGTCAATCGATAATGCATAAAATATTAAGTCAAAGGTTTGATACCTGTCGTCTATCATTCTAATTATAAATCTCCGTTTACTTTTTTCTAATGCTACATCGCATGCTGTTTATCTTTTTCCTTGACTGCTCTGAAGAAGATACTGGCACAATGCGCAGCATCATGAAAAGGAGAAATCATCTGATAACGATATCTCCGGTCCGGATGGAACACTACGCTAAGATAGAGCTGAGTAAAACTGTTTACTTCGCCCTTGGTGATTAGGACGCAATCGCCCCGAGGAATAGATCTCGCTCGGATTTTCTATCCAGGCAACACGTTAACGGCCTTCTGACTGAAGAAAGTATACTATATAGTTCAGTACGCCGGAATAACTCAGTGCGAAAAAACTCAGTAAAAGCATTTATACAAGCATACTTTATAAAAGCATTTGTCTGATGGAGACAAGAGATGAAAAATGGCATGAGTAGCATCCTCATTTTAGAGTATATATGGAAGGAACCACAACAGCGGTTCCTTGGACAAAAAATGTTTTTATACAAGCCAAGAGAGCTAAAATTACTCGCATATCGATCAGATTAATCTGCATATCGAATAACGCCGACAGGCCTGAAGAAATTTAAGAAATATTATGCAAAAGAAAAGATTACCGGAAGAGAGGACTAAGTTAACGATGTTTTCCAACAAAATTGACAACATTTTCTTTTAGATAAAAAAAACATTCGTTAAAATATCTTCACTCCATACGTCATCATACATACTCGAACGATATTTAAATTACATGGATGGAAAAATTGGATTGAAAAGAGATAGAGTAATAAATGTATATAGACCGGGGAAAAACAAGAATAAAAATACTATCAGCAGATCCAGAGGATTTATGCCTGCATTTCATATACCCTAAAAACACCATAATAACTGTAATGGAATTAATACACAGTTTACATACTGGTTTAAAAATTTGGCTGATTATGAAAACGATGAGGTAAAATATAAGAGAATAAATAAAATAGCTGTATGGAACACGAGACTTTTTACGAAGTCACGCGCACGGGTGCGAATTTATAAACGCTAAGGATGAAGTTCGCCATGAAAAAACATTTGGCGTAGCCGAGATTCGAACCTGGATTTTCCTATTTCCGGTTAGACTTGTTAGCCAGCGACACCACCGCCTTATTCTCAGAGCGAACCTCAAATCACATAAAAATGTATGGTGTCTATAAATAAAATAGGTTAAAGTACAAAGAAATTGTATTACTTCACTTGATGTAAAATTCAATGCATCCAAAAGAAAACAGCCAGCTATTTCTTGACGAACAAATGAGGGCCAGTTCCTATAAATAGCACTCGAAGGAGACATGGACTTGCAGTCAGGGGTGAGGGCAGGAGGGGCGGGCGGGGTAAGTGACCCCTAGGTATTCGAGTAATGGACCATAATTGCAAATATCCTTATTTACGTTAATGAAATGAAAAACTTAGTTCTATGCCACCAATTTATTTTAAGGTACAACTAGTTTCGACGAAGACGCGTCATCCTCAGGTATGTTTTCTGGGAAGATAAGAAATACTGCGGACAAAGTGTTAACGATGTCTCTTGATTTTAGTCATCCTTAAAATAAAACAGCTACGTCTCATGAAAACACTAGATGATGACACCGATAAGGCAATAACACCTGATGACGCCGCCTTACCTGAGGATGACGGCGATGCGTCTAAACTAGTAGTACCTTATAATAAATTGGTGGAACGCAACTAAGTTTTTCATTTCATTAAGGTTAAAATGAACTTCCACAGTGTTGAGCCTGAGGCGGAAGAGATAAATGACCTTATTCTTGGAATTTACCAAGAATTAATGAATATTAAGTTTTTGAGAGATTAAGCAAAAGGGAGCACATTGTAAGGATTATGAAATACATGGATCACAAAAAGATTTTCATTTTTTCGCATTTCGTAATACACATTCCTTTTTCAAAATCTATGAAACTATTAAATTGCCTAATGAATGACAACCACTCTTCCGAAAATATGCACGCATGCAACCTAAATTTCCCCACCTTTCGCCGCAGCATAAAAATGAACACAAAGTCAAAATAGTAAAATTAAATATCTAACTCCTCTCAACTACGGCTAAGAAATTTCCTCATCGACCTAAAAAATATATCCATTTAATCTCTCTAAAAATACTTCAGTAGGCCCACCAAAAATGCATATCTTTGTTCAATGTAGTGACAAAATCCAACTTTATCCCCGCCATTCCTGCCGAACGGCCTCGAGCAGGCATTCGCTACGACCACATTCGTGAAAATAATCTTTGCCTTGTAACAAATTGTGCTAACCGCATAAAGGAATCGACATATCAAAAAGGTCAACACAATGTTAATAACTATCATATTACATTGCGAACCGGCCGACTATCACTTCCTAAGGTCTGTTTTACGCAGGGCACTTGCTTGAACAATCTGACGTGTGTACGAAGGCGCAGTCAAAATTGCGTCGTGTAAAGCGGTGAATTGCAAGATCACATGCGAGAATGCGTGGAAATGAGATGGTAATATAGCCCCAGTTCTCATTTCGTTCGTGCATTCGCGCAATTCCACGTCATAAACAGAAATTAATTCAGCTCTAACCCCCGCAATTCCGTGCCCCGGGTAAAACTGTCTTAACACTACACTCTTTCTTTCCTCCACTAAATTATTCCTTCCTTACATTTTCCCTCCCTCGAATTACTCGCATGAGAAAACTATAACATTTGATTGCAATTTGATTGTACAGCAGAGATTTGCGCGAAGCTTCGTGAGGCCTGAAGTTTGTAAGCGCATCTACCATGCGCACTAAACCATGCGTCATTAAGAATACGCACAGCGTCCACGTGGTCGCTGATGTAGAGTTTTCGGGTAGGCATTTCCACGGGCGACGACCTGCACAGGTCGCCGCTGTAATCTCGGCTTACGAATCAAAGGCCGAGTTCCGATTCGTCAGTGAACGATTCAGCGAGGAATGCCTCTGCTTGACCACTACACTTCAAACGGGTGTTTTCATGAGATACAGCTGTTTAGTTTTAAGGACAAACTAAACTCAAGACGCAAGGTTAACACTTTCCCAATCATTTAACTCTTTGTCCACAATAACTCTCATATTCTAAAAACCATAATTTTCAACCTATTCGTGACAAATCGTAACTTGAACGTAGAACGCATCAATATAATTTTACTTGAAAAGTTTCATAGCTGTTCTCCCAGTAATTTAGGAATTATTACGAGCATAAAAAATTAAAAATCAATATTTGCTAAATTTTAACAAGGAGAGACACTAAAAAGTTGTAAAGAGCGTTGATGACTGTTCCAGCTACCGAATTGAGATAAGGCAATGAAATGCCAAGAAGTGTTTTCACTGTTTCTTCTCTTACAAGCCCTGATTCACTTCATTACGCTTCTATATTTTACCTAGCATCAACGTATCATGACTTTGCTAAGATTGGGAGGTATTTTATGGCCACTAAGCGTATATTGGAAATTTCAGTATTCATTTCTTTCCACTCCTGGATACGCATGCCTCTTCATGCATAGATATTGTAACAAGCGCACATACCACGCCGAAGAAAACTCCGTAATTCTGCACTGGCGCCGCTGAAAGTCACATAACAAGCCTAAACTTAACTCAATACTATGAATAGCATTTATCACAACCATTAAATCAAAGTCCGCCTAGTAGGACCTTATCACCCTCATCGACTTCCGCTGTTTATAGAAGTCCATCCCACGGAGTTTACAGCCGTCATCGACACCTGTCATTAAAAAATACCAACTACAAACACCGGATATTATGCCCTTCATATTTATATCTAGGGATGAGTCGATACCAAATGTCGATTCTCTATTCCACCGATTATCGGGCACGGAATCGGAATCGAAAATAGATCGCCTTTAGTCGATTTCGATTCCATCGATTGCAGGAAGATAAATATTTTGAAAATAGAATATCAGCTTGTAGCATAAAGGCCGCCACACACCTGAGCCATTGTGCAATGTACATTATTAAGTTAAAACCTTATGTTTGAAACATTTAAAGAGTTTATTATTTTATTAAATCTGAGGATATATTATTATAATATTAATTCGCTATTTTAAATAAATATACTTTTAGGGAAACTTTATTGTCTTTGTTGTTTTTTTCCATTCAATTATTACTTTTTAATGACAGCAATGCTATTTACACATCAATATCCCAGCAGTTAGCATGACTAAAAATCGATGGAATCAGAATCGGGAATCGAATTAAAAGAGTTTGAATCGGAATCGAAACAATGGGAATCAACCCATACCTATTTAAAACTAGTAACTAATGCCAAGTGCTGCAGCCATTCTTCTTTTTTGATACCAATACTGCGGTAGTAAAAGATTACGGCTCTCTGATTGTAAATACTAGGTTATCTCAAATAATATCGAGCATCCTATTCAACATGCATTCAGTGCCATTCAATATTGCCGCATACTATTATAACGTGTCATTTTTGATGCCATAAGACGAACAATAGTCGTAACTAAACTAAAGCCACTTCACTTTGACGAAACAAAAAATACAATGAAGGCCTTATATGTCCTACAAATCTCTCGGGTTGTAAATATTAGGTTATCTCTGATACAATCGAGCACCCCATTTAACAGTCATTCCAAGTTACTCGATATTGCCGCATACCAATATAAAGGGAGCCTGGTAGAGCATTTGGCAGCTGATCGAGGGGTCCCGATTTCAAACCCCTTGAGAAGCCTTCGGACACCCCCAAACTAAAATCCTCCAAATGCAAGGTGGCACAGGAAAAGGAACTGTCCCCCCTACCCCTAAATGTGTTAACTTCACACGCCTGTTGCCTAATCTGGGGTGAGCTCTACCCTAACCTATCCATACCAACCTCGGGGTTGAATCACTGAGTGAGCGAGAGACCAATGTAACGTATCATTGTCGATGCCAGACGACAAACGATGGTCGAAACCTAAAACCACTTAACAGTGACGAAGCACAAAAAATACAATGAAGTCCTAGTATGTCGTCCAAATCCGCCGAGTAGGGGAGGCATAATGAGTAGGGAGGAGTAAGGGAAATGAGGGGAGAGGAAAGAGAGCGCGTGTATAGCAGATGGAATTCCGAGCCTTATCGGACTGCTTAACTCGTCGAGGAGAATGGGGAGGGGTACTAAGCCCATCTTTCCCCGCTGTCCCCCTGCAAGCTCTGTCAAGGAAGGGACGACGCGTCGTGACGGTCCCTCAAAACCCCACTGCGGCGAACAGCTGGGGGAATTCAAACTCATTTAAGGCACACAACAAATTTTAAAGTTGGCAACGAAAATCGTAAGCGAAATCCCGCCCGTGCTACCCTTCCACCCGCGACAACCGGTTTTTAGGGAATGGAATATTCTTCCACTCCCAAAATCATCAACTGCGCAACGCCGTTAACTTTCGCCAGAACTGTACGCATGCCACAGATCGTCTCATGCCGCACGTGAAATAGAAAGACACGCCGTAGAGATGTTGGGATTGAAAAAAGACCATAATGAGCAGTCTCCCACATCGCTCTACTTGCCTTTCACTGCTGAACCTCCGGCTCTAAAAATAAAAAAAAAGAACTCATCTAGAGCGATTTCCACGATCGGTACTTTTGCCACTATCTGTCCTTCGCGATAACTACCAGACAGAAATCAACGCAGAAATGGAACTCATTTGTGTGCGTAGGGTAAAACTAGAATGTTCGGCATTGACCGCAGACGTTGATAATTACGGGAAACAAAGATGAATTCAGTTACTATACTTGTATGTGCTACTACAGCATTAGAAGTCTTATTCAATATAGTGATAACCAAGATTGTTTTCCCACGTTTACACAATTTGGCACAAACGTTATGAAGTAATAATCCCATACCGGGCAACTTCCCACTGTTTACTTATTGTATGTACACGGAAGCTGGAAACGTCGCATGACTACACAGGAATGGCTACTATAAAAGCTTGAAAATGGCATTGCATTCTCTTCTCCTGACAGCATTAATGCTTCTGTAACAGAAGTACTTCATTAATGCTTTCATAAGTTGTGCTTTTACGCATTGAGCATGGTCTCAACAAAAGCACTGCATCAAAAGTGGTTAACAAAAATATTAAAAGTCTACATCGTGATCGCATATAAGTCTACGTTAATCGCCTTTTGATTGACTTCAAAATAGATGGTCGGCTATCGACTGAGTTAAACTCGAATTTATGATCCTCAAGGCGAGTTTACACGTCGAAGTTTACTGCTATCGCAGTCGACTATTACACTCAAATCGTACGTGTGCACAGTGACCATGAAGCAATATCAGGGCACTATTCTCTTCGCAGTCATGGTTCATGCGCACAAATCGAGCATACTAAAAGACTGCAATAGCAGTATAAGTGTAAACCAGGCTTCGACCACTACCCGCCCACGCTAAGACATAAGGTTAATACAACACAATGCAGAAAATGATTTCATAAAACCCATTCTTAAACCTTTGAACGAATAACCTCGGTTCTTTTCTAATATTATCAATAAATGTAAAAGTATAGAAAAATTGTACTAGTAATTATGAGAGAATTAGCAGAAAATGCGATAATATATCCTAATAATGAAGGAAATATTACATTTTTAAATTCATTTATGAGTTTTAATAGTAATTATGCAACAACGAATGACATTTATCCTGAATTTATCTCAAACTTGTGCCTTCTTGTATGTATCGTCATTTTATGAATAAATGAAAATTAAGCATGAAATTTCACTTCGAATCACTCGGACTTTGAAAGAGACAAGTCAGCGATAGATGTGCAAACTGCATATTCCGAATACATTATATATTCACTTAATTAGTCTACCAGTACTCCGCATTATTTCCGTCTTTACATCGTAAAATTAGGCTGCGTTACGGCAATAGAAATCACCTCGTATTAAGATGGCTTATTTCTTTTTTCATATATATAGCTAAATATTTTGCATAATACATTCATTTTTTTACTTTAGTGAGGCAATTAAATATAACTACTATATGTCATAACAGTAATTAATAATTTGGAATCCATCATAAAAATGCTTGGAGATACTACTATTGTCGAGGATATCATTAAATATGTTCATCCTTTATTCGCAGCTCAAAATTATGCCATATTGTGATCTGTGGTACAGGTATTACTATCATCATAGGAATAGAGTATTTAATTTATCAAATTGAAAGGATAAAACGTATTACCAAATGCATGGGCCACGTTTTTAAGCCCTTAATTCCCGGGAATATGCAACAAATTCACCTAGCTTGATAAAACCCTATGTTTTCATCCAACTCTTCCCACTCATAAAGCGGAGATTTTGCCATGAAATAGTCCCCTTGTCCAAAAATGAAATTCGCTTATTGAATGTTCAGGTTTACATTTTACGAAATGGCGACCCAATCTCAAAGGAATAAATATTTTTAACGATTAATTATGGAGGATTTTTAACCGAAAGGCAGTTCCCCCGGCAGTTAAAATGTGTATCCTTTCAAGAGGGAATGATATTTTTGCCATAACGTGGATTAATTTACTTCCAACATTTTAAAGTATAATCTTAAAATTGAGATGTGGTTAACATACGATCATGGATGGTGCACGCTTCAATCATGCGAACATCCACGGATACATGGAAAAAATCCTCCAATTTTGATGGCATGTCCATCTTTCACTTCTTAACTCTTCCGTTTTCGGCCCGCCTTTTACATCTCACGTCGCATTTCACTGGCTTAAGACTACAGTCACAATTCTGCGCGACATTTTACTGTACTTATTAGAAACTATTCAATTTCACCTAATTTATTTTCAAACATCTCCTATGAAATTGCACCGATTTAATCGAATTCAACTGAAAATAAGAAAACAGAATTGATAATAGCGTCAGAGAATCCGTGATTGGTGTGAACATCCACCGCGGGGGAGCAGATCTTTCTGCTTCCGACCCCGTGATACGACCGAAATGATTCCTTTCTCAAGACTTTAGCGAGGAAGGGAGGTCAAGGGGTCCGAACTTTGCTGTAAAATATCTAGGGGGGATACTCTCGAGTGAACTCTTCCCGTACCCCTCCCAATTTTGAGAAAATACTTTTTGACAACCACCTTTCTGAATCTACCTTTAAGGTCATTAGCAAAAAACGACTGTTCTATTCACTGAAATTGGGGATTTGGTGCGACTGCCACAAATACACAATATAACCCCCCCCCCCCCACTAGACAGACCTCCAGCCAATTCACCAGCCTTCTAATGTCCTCTCTCGTGAGTGCATTTTTAGAAATCGCTATATAGAACAAGAGACTTTGTACGCAGTCACAGGTGCAAATTTATAGGCATCAAGGAGGAAATTCGCACGAAAAAAATCATTTGGCTTATATCTGACCGGCAATCGGGAGATCTGGGTTCGAATCTCGGCTAAGACAAATGAGTTTTTTCACGGCGAATCCATCATCGGTGCATATATGCGTTTTTTAGACATTTTGTGGATAACATTTATTCTTTCATAGCCCTGCGCCCCTGAGGATTCAAATGGGTAGTCCAAGAGATGGCTCGGTCGTGAGCGACCAAAATGAGCGATTGAGCTCATCTCTGTGATCAATTGATGCCACACAAACGAGCGATTCGATACTTTTGGACGTTCGCGTTTGTCATCGTCTGACGGTCACTTACGATCGTAATCAATCGTCGGTCGTTCGTGATTGAAATTGGTCGTGACTGAACAGTCGCGGGTAGCTCGCGATGCGAAGAGAACTCCCGACCGTTCGTAACCAATCAGATTTTCTCAATAGCTCGAGGTCGAGGGAAAGAAATAAAACTCTTCTTGAAATAAAATTACGTGGACAATGGTAGTCATTAAAGATATGATTTTCCAAATTTTAATGACATACGTTTTTAATAAAATCTCATAAGTTAATATCATTCGAATCACATCCGATCTAGCAATATTAGTATCCATATCCTATTATACAATGTAAAGTTCAATTCAATATAGATTCTTACATTAGATTTTGCATCCATTTCAATGTTATTCAAATTGAAAATTCACAACTCAAATTGACTTCACTAATTGGCGGCGGCGGGGAATTGGCGGCGGTATCTTCGACGGAATGCTGACGGAACTTCCTTTAGGACTTCGCTGAAAACATTGCATAAACGAGTGACACAGTCAAGACTACGGGTGCAAATATGAAAGTACCATCATTTAGCTTGACTGAGATTCACATCAGGAGATCCTGATTCATATTCCCATAAAATAAAATTATTTTTCGCGGAGAATTTCTGCCTTTATGTTACTAAGACAACAGAAACATTTTGGGCAATGTTTTAAATGATCATTAATTAATAAAGGTCATTCTAACCAATGCAGAGAAAATTGTTTATGGAAAATAACCGCAGAATAGCTAGCGGTATATCTTCAAGGAGTCGCCCGAAAGTACAATTTAAGTGCGAACGTTCAACGGTAGAAAAGGCATCTACACCTTACAAGACAAGAATAAACTGGGGGGGATTTGAGTGATGGACTCCCTGCTCTTTGTCCTATCGCGGCAGCAAGCAACTGCAGGATTCGGATCCCGTATACGAAGACCATCTAAGGCTTAGGCCATGGCGTGAAACTGCTGGATAGGACCAGAAGGAAGGGATAGTTAACACGACGTTAAAAGTATTAAGCGATTACAAGATGTGATAGCGCGATTCACTGAAAATAGACGGAGATGAAACTCCTTATTATGACTTTTTGCGAACTAAAGATGCATTCGACACGTGTATAATGATTGAAATAGGTAGATAAGCAGTTAATATAGATGATAGCATTGTCTCCAGATAACCAGTAAACAAGTTTTGCAGACAGAATTAAAGATTGGCCAACAATTCTTTTCAAAACACTTATTCGATAGAGGCCGTCAGGCTGAAGCGTCGCAATATTAATGGCGAGAGTCGACTCTTCGCGCGATGAAGAGGTCGACTCGACCACATGCTCGACATCGATCGATGCAGACGAGTGAAGGGCGATCGACCTTCGCACGCAATCTGTAATTATCATGACTCCACTTCATAGCAATTCGCGTCGGTATTTGGTAGAATGCAGTTCTGATGCTTATCACATGATAATAATGACAATTCTAAGAGACACATTATTTTGCAAATAAAAATGATTATTTATACGCTAGTTCATCTGTTAACAATATATATATCAACACAGTTGCTCCAATCAAGTTCAAATTTGGAGAATTTGTGTATTATTTCAAGGAAAAGGTATTTACACAATCCACGTCGTTGAAACTCTACCCCAGGGCCTATAAGCCCGAGGTGGTCCATGTTAAACATTGCATTCAGCCGAGCGCTTTCATTTTTTGGTTTATAAAGTCACTTTCAATAAAAATATACGTCAAATAGATGGCTGAGATATTTTATCGGGTGGCTAAATGCAGGGCGTCTCGAATTCTTTCAAGATTCACATTCATCAGGAAAACAAGTATTTAGCAGAAAAATCTCACTTTTTTCTCTAAAATCGTCTACAGCATATTTTCTTGACAACCAGTGATAAAAATAATTAATTTATCAATTCCGTGACCATACTAAAGATCGGTGAGTTCGAAAAAAATGCTATTTCCACACATACTGCTTGAAGTGCTGGAATTTTGCATTAATGACAATTCCTCTTTCAATTACTGTTTTATACAAATACAATGAACTAACGAAACATGCACAGGAAGGACAGTTTGGTCTATATTGTTAGTATACACCAAATATCAAATGATGACCCAATAGAACTAAGCGGAGGGCTTCGTCAAACCCATCTTAGGATTGATGATGTTGATTGGCGATTGATGATGACCAAGTATTTAAAGAATAGAGAAATGTTATACAAAGTGCAACATCAATACCAAAAACTCAGACGTGCAAAAGATGAAATTAGAGAAGGAATGGCACATGTCGCCGCGGCGCGCCAAACCCATGGAGGATCTGGCGAATCTCGACGAGAAAACAACAGCGATGCGGTCCGTTCCGTTGCCACGTGCGAGTGAGTGGGTACACGGCAAGCCCACGGCTGGAGCGAAATGCAGAGAGGCGAGACGCGGCAACGGTCGCTCAAAAGATGGCCGGATGAATCAATGCGGCACGCCAAAAGAAGATTCTCGGAAAGAGTCCCTTTGGAGGCCACCGAGGACGCGCTCGAAGCAACGAAACAACACAGCGTGATGCGCTCCTCGGAGCTACGACCATATTTACATCCTCTCCAGTGAAAATGCAATAAAATACTACAGCTACATTTATGCAAGATACGAAAATAATCAGCCATAAAACGAGGTTAGCACTTGAGCTCCTTATTGAACACTTGAAGACTAAAGCGTTAGGCTTCCCCACCAATGCTCAAATTCCAACGAGCTACACACAAGCGACTTCTTTGCACATCACTAGTGCTTCTTCTGATATATAATTGCATTTTAAATCGAGGAGTGAGAGTAAAAAAAATTAAGGGAAGAAACGCAGATGCTATTCAAATCATCTAGGGTAGAAAACACTGAAGTAAAACTAGGATGGACGAGAATTCAACTCACTTCATTGCCCCTTCCAAAACTGACCAAAAGATGAAAATAATGATCAACATGCCAAGAAGGTATATTAAAAATATCAATTCTGTACTTTATACTGTTTGAAGTTGGTGACTTTACTTTGTGGATTCACGAAACAGGAAATTAAAATTCACTTTGTATGTATTTTCCTCACTTATACTTTTTTCCCAACAATGGTTTCCTTAGTAATATGTTACAAGGTAATTCCATTATAATGACGATGATTTGATGAAACTACAGCCAGGGATAGTATTAGCGTGGAATGTACAACGTGAATTTTCATTTCGTGCCAATAAACACGATCATATTTGGGCAACTGACGCCACGTTTCTCTCAAACTGGGAGCATAGTGGACGCCATGACGTGTCGGGTGAAAACGTCTTCCGATATCCTCGACGAGAATCCTTGCGGTAGAAGAAACAACCAGTCTTGGCGAGGCCTTCACTCGGGGAAGAGGATAGAAGGCCGTTCTCGTGAAGCCAAACGAGTCCCATCCAAGCACGCAAGCAGGTCGGAAAATCGAAGTATCATAGCCGCCAAAAGGATGACGATCGAAAGTAATGATGGCACCTCATGCCTCATGAGTTAACATACACAAGAACGACTCTCGGCTTATGCACATGGGAATAAGATATAAATGGCAAGATTCGGGACCATTCTTTGGGTTTCATTAGGTGAATACGACGATGGTATTTGTTTTCATATTATTTATTTCGAATGGTCATTTTTTCTCCATTGCACTTAATACCCATAGAAAAGGAACAGGATAAAAAATCCTTTCCTAAACTTAATTCTCTACGCAGTAACAGTATTTAAAAAATCCATAAGTAATTCATATTATTATTATTTCTATTTCCTGAAATAATACTGAAATTTGGTTTCGATGCTTTCGATGCTGATTTCGATTTGATCCTCGGCTTTTGATTACTGCGGAGCCACCTTGCACGCTCTTGCATATATTAATTATGAGAATAGCACCACACTTAAATAAAAATTACGGCTTAATAATGAAAGACACTTGGTTTTTTCGACAAGTTCATGAAATTTTTCTATTTTATTACCGGTTTCGGCTATTACTCAATTATCAACAAAAAAACTTATTTTATAATGGTGTAATAGCCGAAACCGGTAATAAAATAGAAAAATTTCATAAACATATTTTATAACCGGTTTCGGCTATTACTCAATTATCAAAAGAAACTTATTTTATAATGGTGTAATAGCCCAAACCTGTAATAAAATATAGAAATTTTTATAAACTTGTGGAAGAAAGAAAGTGTCCTTCATCATTAATATAGGAGCCCTTCCACCACGCACGTGGTTCAAGTTTCGATTTAACAATTACGGCATTCGATCACTCGCTCGGCCATCATAATCAAACGACTTCCTTAGTTCTGAAGCAGGAAAATCTTCAAATCGCCACGGAAATACAGTAAACAAAACAGAAAAAATTAGAATTAGTACTGATAAGAAAATAATTATTAAGTGAATGGGACAAGAAGAAAGGTGAATTCATGGACTTTTTTATTTTAACCCTGTATGTATTACTTTATTAACTCACCGATACCAATTTTTATTTTCGTTTATTTATTTTATAGCCCTGTGTTGCATGTAGCAATGCATGGTTGGTGGGAGAACACATCAGCTGCTCAAAGAAGCACGCGTTATCTTTAATACTATATTTTTTTCATGACAATGCGGTTCACATGTAACGTTCTCGGCGTACCTATGACGTGGCGTGCTGGTGTTCAGTCTACCCCTGCCAAACACCCAAGAGGTGGCTCGCAGTGTATTACGTAGATAGATTTATATGACGATGACGAAAAGGGAAGGAGACGCCTTAGCGACCCCTCGGCCATTTCCTCCCACGCTACTTAACAAATCAATTCCTCGGCAAAGTCGCCACTCTGGTGGCAGAGGCCGATGCTCGCTCGACCCACGACAATGAAATAAATTTGATACTGCGACGACTAGCTCAGTAAGAAGAAGCCTCAATGCTTCGCAGCTTAGTGAGTAAGATCCCTAAGTGGCCCGGGTACGACATTTTTTGGGTAGTTTTTATTTCTTCCACTCTCATATCGTTTTCTGAGGCGCCGAGTTCAAATCTGAATTATGTTAACAATATTTCGGGGCGCAACATTGCATCAATGCAAAATGGTGAAAAATTGCAGTATTTAAGGATACTTTAGTACATTTCAGATGATGTCAGCTTTTCCCTATTATTTTCAAAATGAAACGGGATAACAGTTTCTACAAATTTCATTCTTGATGTCTCCGACGAACAGCTGGGGCTCTAGCGCCTTTTCAAAATAGGCCTTGGTTTCCGTGTTTGCACAAACCCACTTTTTCCATCGCCAACCAAACAAGTCTCCGAGGGTAGCTTTTTAGTTTTTGACGCTTGACTCCTGCTTTATTTTTCGGCGCATCCAAAAAAATGCTTTTTGACTCATCACTTTAACCAAACATTAGGCTTTTTGCAAATTACATACTATTTTGTCTTTAATTGATCAAAAACGATAACAATATCGTATCTAATGTTTCCTCGAACGTGGATTCCCGCAACATGGTACTATCTGGAACCGAAACACTTGCGTTACAGTAAGCATCACGGCTTACCCTGAAAATGGGGGTGCCATTCCGAAAGAATAGCTTTATCTTGTAATTTTCGCATTCGCCGTGGAAAGAGATGGATGAATCGACGATTAATACCTTAAAAAACAACTGCAGGCTTGTATAGTGAATTATGGAAAAGTGAGTTTGATGAAAACTAATAAAAAACGTGTTCTCAAATAAAATTGTATTTTAGAAATTAAAATTTTTACGAAATGTTATCTACAGAGTTAGTAATTGTAAAGTTATTGGCGAAAAGTCCCGAGTTATAAACAAAAAAACATGTTTAAATCTTTTTAGCATTTTTACCGTTGCCATACGAACATTCATAGTAAAACCTCGTATTAGGATTCAGCCCCCAAAAGAATCAGGGAGTGGAAGTAATCAAAATTATCACTAAAAGTTCGTCGAAGGCCCATTTTGAGTACATCAACACACAGTGGATCGAAAACAAAGCTGTAACTCATCAGATCATCGAAGTTCAGGAAATGTAATCTTCTCGCAATTCGAGTGGCAACATAGCGACAACACTTATCAAAACGAACGTTAACGCCAGATCGAACAGCATCGGGGTCTACCTGACGATGCTCCTCCGTATCGAAACAATGGTTATGAATTAAAGAGTCACTTTGTCTACGGATTTGCATCGCTCCTCTCAGTCCTTTGATACATCAACACTTTCCGAGAAAAGCGGCGAGAAATGCGGGGATGCTGAACTCACTCATAAATAGAGAGAATGAAGCAATTTCCATTTGCAGGGAGGTCGTTCGGTGTCGGAATGGGCCCTTTCTTTCCCTCTCCCTCCCCATCATCATCTCCTAAGCAAACGAGACCGCGTAACACCAACGCTCAGTGAACAAATCAAGTAACAGAAACACTTCCTCTCCCATTTCTTGTATCGAAAACTATTTACGCCACCGCAATAAATGTCAATCATGTAAAGTATTTACATCTGACTTAAAAATTACATTCTAACCATACATTTAAAACACCTAAGATCATTTTGAGGCACTCAAATAAAATGATTTTGTACTTTTCAGCCAACGAGATGTACTAAGGGTAGATAGGTACCCCAAGAAAAAATGGTCGATTTCATCGAAAGCAAATAGGCACTTGAGTTAGTACCACAAAGGAATTCCGCACCGATTTAAATACAGAATACGAGCGGATAATACCCGTTGAAACTACAGGAAGTGGAAACAAATAAAATAGTTGAAACGATAGTTAGCAGTGATTTTTTGCATACGGCAGGTCAAATTTTCCATGTTCTTTCGCTCTGTATTTCAATTTCCTCGCCAAATACAGAAATATGTCCTAAAACGTACCCTTTATCTCGGCAAATATTTTCCTCTTTTTTCAGCCAACAAATTGCAGGGTTTCCTTCTTAAACGTTATTGTTATAAAAAATTGCAATTTTTCACCATTATAAACGATTCCACTATTATTTTATTCCGACCAAGGTGTTGTTGCTACTACATCATCCTCAAGGAACAAAACGTTTTTTTGTACCTTGAGGATGATACAGAAACATCGAAACCTAAGCCGGAATAAAAGTTTATAATCGTGGAAAATTGCAAGTCATTATCCATTCTGTAATATGGAATTTGGGAATAAAACGTCCCTCAGAAGTATTTCAACTCCTTCCTCTAACTTTTCCTTTTCTTTTCCAAAAGTTTTCTCACCTTGCCAATCATGTCAATGGCTCTCTCTCTCTTATCTTCTATAAGCCAACTATTTCTGCTATTCTACAACCCAAATGCAGATAAACTGAAGATTATTCTCATCGCAGTTTCTCAATACTCGAGTTTAACCCCACTATGCCTTGCTAGACTGTTATCCTCTTATGGTAGGCAATCATCCCGTCGATAAGGTTTCCACGTCTCTTAACTACGTGGTTCTCACTAAGGAAAGGAAACCTACATAGATTTTACATACAAGGGGTAATTCATAATCCTTTTAAGGCCATTAAGCTTCTCCTCAAGTTCTTACTTTTAGCAATATGAAAGTCATAATTTGGGCGAAGGGTAGCGCGTTGGCGATTTCTCTTAAAACTCGCACTTCTGAAGCTTTTCCTCTGATTTCAAATGTGGTGGATTTATGGTAGAAGGAATAGTAAAATGATAATCTCTAAGATTATAACGCATTTTTTTCAGAGAAGGGTAACTTATGAGAAAGGAATTTCAAAAGAATTATGATACTGAATTGCGATTTCGGGTGGGAGTGAACGACCCCACGGGAGAATTGTCCTCTGGCGTTCAAACTTCAAGATATACTACATACAACATTTACGACTTTCTTTGCAAGGGCTTATTAAAAATATCTCCCACAAAAATCTTTTCCTAGTACATATATGTAAATTGAGAATATACCCTGAAATTAACATAGTCGTAGATCGCCATTAGTTGGTATGTATTATTTCAAGTAAAATTAAACTTCCATCGAATAAAATCAATCCCAAAATTATTCCACCCAAAAAATACTTTATGCGCCTACAAATTACAAAGGAATTTTCTGAAAACTTCATGACTGTACTATCAGTAGATGAGTATCTGAACTAGCCCATCTGTCTAGACATCCGACTTTTATAAGAGAACGATATTTTTTTAGAAGCGATTTGTTATTAGTAAAATATTGGAGGCCATTCTAGAGGCAAAATTTGTGCAAGAAAGTCGACAAAAATTGACGAGTGCTCTATTGGCCATTGTTTACAACGCAAAGATATTTGTTTTTTCGTTCAATTAACTTACTTCCTTGACCTCATTACATGTCATAAAACAATTAGCTCCATTTCAAGAAGGAATTCGTTACACGGATGAAGATTAAGACGTGCATAAATTCTCTACACTCGCCAATTATAGATAGGTTATAATAGCCAATAGCGCGAAGCACCCCTTGTCCTTATTGACAGTTCCTTAATCTATTCGTTCTCGTCCACACAGGCCTGATTTTTTGCTAGAGATTCCTTTCTTCCCATACCAAAACAATGAATAACGCTCTCATAAGCCTTACGAAATGCAATCTTGTGCTCCTGGGCAAAAGAGCCCATTTATGGTTCCGAAGATGCAAAAAAAGGTCTTTTAAATATGAAAATCCATGTTAACCATAGCCAAGACATGCCAACAAAACAGGTGGTAGGTCTAAAAACTTTCAGCTCTCCAAGTGACCTCCAAATAAAACCGGTACATGGATTCAGCAAGAAAACCTCAAGCGAAGATTTGACGATCAGAAGCTTGTTCAGCACCGACAGTGCATATTTACATTAACTTTAGCTTCCGGAACGTTTTAGGATTTGAATTATTTTCTCATAGAAAATTATCACACTTTCATTCAGAGGTCAATAAACCTTGTTCATACTGAAAAAGGCCCATTGAAATATTTTATACATTCGTTCATTTAGGATTAAGATATAATTGGAATCTTTATTACCATTATTGCAGAATTATTAAGCTAATGTATGAACAAAAGTCGCGCAAAAAGTTTCCTCAACGACGAAAACTACATCATAGAGCTACACGATACGATGGACACTACGTAACCAATTTCAATTAAAATTAAATTGAAAAATTAGACCTAATAATGATGCTTCATGGCTGCAAAGTTTATTTCTAACGATATAATAATACCTGAAATGAATACTTAAAAACAATTTTAATGGTATAAATAACAAAATGACAATGATTAACTTTGGCTCTGGAGTGAAAATATGATTGATATGACTAGGACAAGAGTTACTGTTTATTGAAATTCCCTTTTGATGGTTAGTCAATTACGTTAAATGATATAACCTACACAAGCAAGCATGTAGAAGCAGCAAGTAAAAGCGGAAGGACGCAAAGCGAAGCACCCAACGACAGTGAGGACTGATATAGGAAGGACTCGTCCAATTTCGGAACTGTTGTTGGACTCGCCTGAACATGATTTCCGGGTACAAATGAGGATGTGATAAGCGTAATTTTAGCCCCCAGAGCATAGGTAGTAGTGGACGCTCATATCAAAATATTTACAAATACAAGGAGGGAATGCGAGGAATAAAGCCATACCTATACTTGCATACGAAAAGGTCGAAATTAAATTGAGTATCGACCGAGATCATGAATAGGATTTTGTGATATATTGCTTCCAATGAAAATATTCAATCGTTTACTCATGGCTAGGGTCAGAAAAAATGTTTCGGGGGGTTATTTGAAGCGAGGTATGCGGGGTACACTCGAAGGGGCGACACCTTAGACTAATGTCCCTAACCTTCCGGTGAGGGGTGTTTGAAACCTTTTAAGCAACCCTCCACTCGCTACGGCCTTGTTTCTCCTCAACCAGAACGGGAAATTTAAAACCCTGAACGTCCACGCATTCAACTTCAGAGAGAAGATAAGCTTTTTCTGTTTATGAGCCAAGAAAATATTGCCGAGGGCGCCCAGTTTTCTCGGCTTTCTTTTCATGGTTTTCTACATAAATAATATTCCCTTAATGCGGTCAATACCATCGGTATCTCACCAAACGTTAAAAATTTATAGGACTTTGAAGGCAGGTTTTCAAAAATGTAATTTTAAATTGAGGTGTGAAGGACAAACGAATGATGAAAATAATGTGTTAGTGAAATTGTCAAACAATATTTTTAAAGGCTTATATAGGTTTATATTGGTTTTTTTCAAGTATAACGTTCATCAATTCCCCAAAATCGCACCCTTGATAAATCTTAATTTAAAAAAGTGATGGCATGTGCTTAATTTGAGAATTTTATTTTAAACATAATCAGCATACCACTCATAAAAAGATATTGCGATGGAATTGAAGGACGTAAGAAGTCCAACAACAGCTTATATGTCTTTGTTTACCCGTAACCCTGTTCATTTAAAGTTGCAGATGTTTTTAAATAAAACAAAAAATATTTTTTCAAGAAAACAGTTGAAAACAAGTATGGAAATGATATAGAAAATATTGAGATGATACAGAAAATAATTCCAGTTTCTTCTTGCTCTCACAAGGTCTAGATAAGGGACATCAGTTCCATATCTGTTCTAGATCTGGCACAACAAGCTTCAGATCTTATTTTCATTGGGAACTGGTATGATATTTTTCATTGAGAAGATTACTGTTCATCTATTAGCGCTATATGAATGCGCATAAACTAGGATATTTATAGAGTATCTGCTGCTAAATATATATCTTGTATCAGATCCTCAGTAGAACATTATCTGCAGACAGAAATACAATGTAAAGTTCCTTCGTAAGATGAACGAGAAAGATGCAAGCTGATATTTTACTTGGGTCTGCATGTTCATTACGAATATAATGAATTCTTCTGATTCCATAAATGAAGCATTGGTAATGGATTCCTGGACTTCAGCGCATTTTCATAATTCGTTCCAGCAAATGTTAAATGAACAACATATTAAGAATGGCAACAAAAAGGCTGGGACGCTAATATACCGAAGGAATCATAGAAATGAAAAAAGTACCGTAGGTAAAATTATGCATTTAAGATGCAGGTCATTAAGGTGGAGTCCTCATCATTGTGTAAGCCCAATCAACACAATGCTTCCCGACATGCCTTCATTCACACTGGGTAGAACCAAGCACGTCCGCAGAAGCCTGTGTCATTTCATTCAGGTTGCCTTATAGCTATGCTCATGCATATCATCCAAATGTTGTACAAACCCCTCGGACCTGTTTCCGCTTGCCCGTGGGAGGGGCAGGGCAGGGTTCGGCCGGCGAGGAGGGCGGGGCGCCAGAGCGGTAGAGCCGTTTGAATGCGTCCAGCGCTTCCGAGAGCCGCTCCGACTGGCCCTTGGCCAAGAGCAAGTAGGCTCGCCAATTGCTTGAGTCAAATCCCCAGTGGCAGGTGCGGTTTTCCGAGGGGCGGTGCGCGTGACACACGAAACGTTGCGGGGAGAAGA
The DNA here is from genome assembly GCF_921293095.1 of Ischnura elegans. Taxonomy (NCBI): domain Eukaryota; kingdom Metazoa; phylum Arthropoda; class Insecta; order Odonata; family Coenagrionidae; genus Ischnura; species Ischnura elegans. Next base: position 28,364,584 of record NC_060259.1, read on the forward strand.
GACCCCGGCACTCCACACACTCGACGCACCGAGCATCGCGGGACGTGTACAACTGAGGGTTGCAGATACCCTCGCACTTGCCAAAGCACTCGTGGTACACACGGAACGTGGGCAGCTGAGCGTCAGCGCGCGCCTTAGGGGGGGTAGTGGGGGCCTTTTGGGGACACCGGTGGAGGAGGGCGCTGACGAGCCGCTCCGCGTCCGTCTTGGTGATGAGGCCACACGAAGGCGCGCTCGCCGGTAGGATGCTCGTCACTTTGAGCACCTCCAGCTGCGTGGGGTTGCAGCGGGAGCAGAAAATCTGCAGTTCATCACAAACTTGATTGATTTGCGCGAGGCTAAAATCCCGCAGCACGCTATTGAGTATCTGGGGGAGGCAGAGGCGCTTCTCGCCACCGACCACAAAGCACGAAATGGCCTCGCCCTCGAGGATCGTTTCGGAGCGCTCAGAGCGGGACTGGTCGGGCGTCGTGAGGATGGGCCGCTGCTGGATGGGGAAGGGAGGTGGGGCGAGGAAGGGGTCCCCGCCGGAAGCCGCCACCTCGGCCTCCTCCTCGCCCGGCTCCCGCTTCACCGTGAAGGCGGGCGGGCCGCCGCGCGAGGTGGCCGCTGGGTTCTTGTCCGTGGCCTCCATGGGCGCCGACGAATCCAGCACGCTCCTCGGGCCCGAGAGGCTCTTCACTGCACTCAACTGGTAGGTCTTGAGCACTTTCTTGAGGTGCGGACTGTAGGGCACCACTGTCTCCATCATCGCTCGCGCCGCCCCAGAGGCCACTTCCAACGATTCCGACGATCACGAAAACGCGCGAGGGTCGAGCAGGCGACGAGGGAGGCGATGGGGCCGGCGGGCCGCACTCCGCGCCTCCGGCGCCGCCGTTCCGTCCACCTTCATCCCCGAGAGCGATGAATCCACGAACACACACACCCTTGGCCCCGTGGGCTACCTAACATGTCGGCCGTCGAGGCGGCGGCGGCTCGGCATCGCGTCTGGAACGCGCGGGGAAAGGGGAGGGGATAGTCAGGAGAGGGGGGAGTGAGGGGAGGCTGCGCCGTTCCGTTCGCCGAGCTACCCCCCCGCTCTCTCGCGCGCCCGCCGCCACTGACACGCCCAAACACACGTCCTCTCCGATCAATCCGCTAAAGATTCGTTCACAATTGGCACCAAAGGTAACAAATAACTCATCTGCACAGAGGTTTTCTTCTCAGTAATCCCACTTCTGCGTACACTCGCCTGCTACTTCAATGTGGAGCGCGGGTGCACAGGGTGGAACAGCCCGTCGCAGTGTCCGTAGCGGCGGCAGCAGACCGTGTCGCGGCCCCCTCTAACGGCACCACCCCACCCTCCCCCCGCCGAGGGCGCTGCTGCGGTCCGGGAGTCACGTGACCTTCCCGTCAAAATAGCCGAGTGGACGGGGGTGCGGGGGGACGGCCGCGGAAGTCAAGATGTCCTCGAATCCCTGTTTTCGGGAGAGGGGAACTGACCCTTTTCCCCACCGCATGATTTGATTCTTCCATAAACTGGTCCGGTTTCCTATAAAATTTTGAATCGTATTAATTACTTAAGACGCGATATTAAATTAGAAGCTCATAAAGAATGGCTTGAATCCATTGAAGACGTTTGAACACACTTCCTCCAACGACTAATGCGAAAATACAGTATTCCAAGGAAACACGGGAGATCCAAAAAATTGTTTCTTAGAGATTTGCAAAATCCATTTCAGGTAAAATATAAAAATATTTTCCTCTCACTGTTATCCATGGTATTTTCTTCTTACACTTCGTCCGGATTTCTTTCTTTCATCATAAGTCTGCTATCCATACTCATCTGTATAATGCACCACAGTTCCCCTCTACGATGATGTATTTTGAAGATGAATGTGGTTACGATCGTTCAGTCAATGTTCTGTGCTCACTACATTACGAAAAAGCCGTTCTCAGACAAAGATGATATTTAACTCTCAGTCCAAACATCGATAGATGCGATATTACCATGCCAATTTTAAAAGATGTTTTCCTTGATGTTTTATTTGTTGCCAAGATGCTGCATCATCCAGCTACGTTAGATAGGCGAATAGGAAAGATGGCACCTCTAGCAAGCGATGAGAGCTGATAATTGACAAAGGGGGCTTCATAACATTTGAATACGCGTCATTAGCACATACAGAGAGCACGTTCGAACGGTGATTCCTGAGAAAATGCTACAGCAAGGCATGGAGATGCACATCATCTGCCGCGTGCTAACAGTAGTAAGACCCGAAATGGCATTGCCATACTGCAGGGGATTTCCCGCCCTTCCTATAGCACAGATCCTGTAATCTGAATGCCGCCAATGTGATCCCTAATCTACATGCGTAGCAATATTTCACTATCTCGTATCCCCAACAGGCATCCCGACCGCGCCTCACACTCGCACTGCCGTGTACTGCACTCACATTGCTCCTCGGCGACCTTTGCCATCTCCCCCTCTCCTCCCTCCCCTCCTCCTCATCCCCCTACACTTCCCCTCCGCCCCCTCCAATCACCGCGGGCCGCCCTCCCCTCCGCCGTCTGGCTCCGCCCAGCCGCTCCCCTCCGCCGTCTGACGCCCACCCCCCTCCGACGTCTGCCCCCCTCCCTCCTCCAGCCTCTGCCTCGTCTGCCCCCTGCCGCCCCACGGAGGAGGCGGTGTCCTTAGCGAGTGACCTTGGGAGCGCGTGAAAATCAGGGGACGTGTGTTCGCCGAGTTGACGTGCCAGTCGGCCGCTCTTCTTTGCCATCGGTTGTCGTGACTCGGTCCCTCGACGCTGCCTCGAATTTGTTTGACAAAATATTCAAACTACGCGAATCGAGCGGAGACACGAGGCAAGCGGTGTGCTTGCTGCAGTTTGCCCGAGCCACTGCCCCCAGCCTCCGCTTATCCCTTCGCTAATCCCCATTGTTGTCGTTGGGCTGCGATGCATGGTGCGTGCTTGACATTACCTAACACCAGCTATTTACGCTCGTTGTTTTATCTCTGTGAGATTGGAAATGAGTAATCTCCATAGCATTTAATGCGATTGAGTCCAGACACCAAAACACTCTCGTTGTTTATGCCCGTTATCATCTTTCTAGCCAGACTGCCGCGGCGGATAAGCGTCTCCGCTCTCTAATCCGCTAACTGACCCCGATTGTTGTTGGCCGCTTGCGAGTCGCTTGCTGGCCGAAATTATACCTTCACCAAATCCACACCCTCGCTGTATTTTAAATGCCAGTGATCCATAAAATATAAAGATTACATAAAGAATATAAAGATCCATAAAATATAAATATTGGCGGCCTCGGTGGCGACGGGGTTATGTCCTTGCCTGCCAAACAAGAGGTTGCGGGTTCGAGTCCCGCCTGGGTAGTTTCCCCTATTCAGAGTATGGTTGTTAGTGCACCTAATTGTTAAGACTATTAAAAACCTCGATGTAACTGGCCAATTTGCCCTATTTTGGAGTTATGTGAATAAATAAATAAAACTACTACAAACACGACGTACTGCTGCCATCATAATAAGTGCTCACTCACTCAGTGATTCAACGCGAAGGTTGGTTTGGCAAAGGTCATCCAAGACCACGGGCATATGGAATTCACATGTTTGATAATATCGAATGTTTCAAAATTAATCGTAAAAGATTTCCAGCATTGACAGAAAAAAAACTGGAAAAGAGCATTTTCTCGGAAGGAGTATCGGGAAACTATTCAGGGAATTAGAAACTGACGCGGCTCATAAAGTGGTATTGATGACTTCTGAGGATGCAGCGAAAATATTTAGTGGACCACCGTATGGAATTTTATGAGATGTGTGAAACACGTGAAGTAGAGATTCAAACACTTGGACTGCTGAAAGAACGCGCGAAGTGTGCGCTTAAAAATTGAGACTCCGAAAGTGTCTTACTTCCGTGATGATTACATTTTTTGCATCTCAAGTTGTTAATTAGTGCGGTCATCAGGTGAAGGATTTTATAACTCGTTCGTGAGATTTTCACCGGGGTATTTCGGGATTACAATTCCATTCCGCCACCTGTAAAATCTTTGAATGCAGGGACCATTGCTTAATTTCGACAGGAACAGCGTACCGGCACCTCTCGTAAATAGGGTCGTATAAAAATTTCATCATTTGTTTTTATATCTGGTGTAGCATCATTCCTCATTGTAACTTTCACCACAAGTTTTTCAAATCGAAAATTTTTGGGGAATGCTTATACTTTAAAATCGTATGGAAAAATGTGCAAGTATCTAAAATCCGCTCCGGTACCTACCTAAAATTTTTGAAATTAACCACTAGCAAGGACCATACCTCTATTACCTTAATTTCGACAGGCACAGCGTACCGGCACCTCTCGTAAATAGGGTCGTATAAAAATTTCATCATTTGTTTTTATATCTGGTGTAGCATCATTCCTCATTGTAACTTTCACCACAAGTTTTTCAAATCGAAAATTTTTGGGGAATGCTTATACTTTAAAATCGTATGGAAAAATGTGCAGGTATCTAAAATCCGCTCCGGTACCTACCTAAAATTTTTTGAAATTAACCACTAGCAAGGACCATACCTCTATTACCTTTATATTATAAGCGGATGAAATGGTGGAGGAGAGATTTAATCGACGAATGCAGGCAAGGTAAAGCAAGTACTTCAGTGACGAATAGTTTGGTTTCGGGAGAGGGAAGTCAAACTGCAATTAGAAGCAATGTGGACCCTCGTGGAGAGGAGACCACAATGTTGTATGTATGAATGCTTCGCATTTTTGTTAAAAAAAGCAATGATATAGAGGCATGGGTAAGGCTGACAGGAATTATTAAAAAATTATGCATAGATCGGAAGGGCAGGCAACAAATTCGAAAGGCGGCATGAAAAAACGGGTATGTGGAATCTAGTAGAAGTTTGAGAATAACCAATAGGTGCATGGGCGTACCCAGCGAGGGGCAGGGATGCAACTGCCCCCCCTAGAAGCAAAAATCGCAAAAGTCTTTGAGCAAAATCAATACTGAATTGAAATGAAAATTTTCAAAAAAATTTTTAACCCACCAAAGATGACATGCATTAGATATGTAACTAAAATAAAACTATTTTTCAAGGAAATAATCTCATAAACTAATAAAGCGCTGTTATAATTTTCTTAAAATGTTGGTTTCATTCTCCTTTTCCATGCTAAAATGTTACAACTTGGCTTGCCCCCCCCTTAGACCATGGCTTGCCCCCACCTAGACCATGGCTGACCCCCCCCCACCCCCCAAGTTATGATCCTGGGTACGCCCTTGAATAGGTGGGGGCAATAATTGACGCGTTAACTTACTTACTGGATTTTGAAGAAGCATTTTATTGAGTGAGCTGGAAAAAGGTAATGAGAATCGCTAAGAAATAAGGCATTCATATCAATGCAGATGCCTTCTTCGTCATCTATAAATGGCTAAGACCTCACTAGTGAGGTTAATCGACGGAGAATCGAGGTAAACAATGATAGGTTGGGTTATAGATGAGGATATTCGCTGTCGCCCTCCATGTTCAACTTCTATGCCAAATAAACTGCGAATGAGATGTGGAGGAACTAGGTGAAGAGGTTACAGAGGGCGATTTGATTTTTAGGTCACTTAGGCTTGCAGATTACAAGCCATTCATTAGCCAGACGGCGAAAGGATTGAAGTCTCTTGATGACGCCTTACTGCCCGTTTCAAAATTAAAGCGACTCGAAGTTGTGGGCTTTTATCTAAGTGAAAATAACCACACAAAGACTAAATAGGCATCAACAAAAAGCTTTTTTTATATTTTGTGGAGGAAGACGGAGTCAAAAAATATTTGTCGCAATCAACGTTTATATTTTTGCAATATGATTTGAAAAAGATCCAATTTTTTGTCTCGGTGGCCGAAGGTGACGCGAAACTTCACTGTTGTCTCGTGCAATACAACATCCCTATCAAATAAAACGTTAGCATTAATTTTAATAAGATCAAAATTTTTCTATTCTTTGTTTGCTATCAAGCAATTGGAAAAAAAAATTATTTCCGGAATCGGCGAGTCCACCGTCACGGGAAATAAAACTGAGCAAGAGCAGAATGATTGTACTAATACTATGTTAAAATATTTACCTCAGAGAAATTAAGATGATCAATACTGAGTGGCGGATCTAGAGAGGGGCTATGGGGGGCTGTACCCCCCCCCCCATAGTCTATCCAATTTATGCTAGATAAAATGGCAATTGTGTTCAGTTGTCGGATATATAAAGGAGAGGAAAGCCTTTTTGGACCTTTTATAAGGAGGAATTAAAACTTTATATGTCATAGAAACTTAAAATGAGGTAAAATTAATTAAAAAAATGACATAAATATTTGTTTTAAAATTTAATTATTCGGAAAATTAGCAATGAGACAACCTTTAAGTGTTGTTACAAGCTTCGCAATTCTCACAATTTTCGTAACCTCCCTGACCCCCACTACTGCTGGGAGGTTACCCCCAGCCTCCCCACCTAACTCCCCCATTGTCCCTATCCTGGATTCGCAACTGTCAATACTGGATTTTTTCACCTGCGTCCTAGGTTTTTAAACTGCTTCTGCCCAGGTAATGCTTCTCACATGAAAGAAGGCCTGTGCTACGGGTTGGGAGGGCCTTTAATCCGGCCGCTGCGGGGTAATCAGAACAATCAGTGGGAATCATGTGGTATGAAAATTAATCATTGGAGGCCCAAAGTCATGCAGTTTTGTAAAGCGTCGAGAGCAAATAACGTTAGGCTCAACAAAAGTACGAGGTCATTAACTCGAATGGGTAGAACTGTGGACGGTAATAAAGTACTTCACCTGAAAGAATCACTGTTGACCATGGCAATATTCTTTTTCCTATACAAATATTGACGATGAGCCACTTCGAACTTTCACTGCACTCTTAAGAGGAAATGCATCATTGTATTCACTACGACAAATATTCCATTTTAGTGCCGATATTGAGGAAAAGCGGACTAGCAATTGATGCTTTATTTCGTCTGTCAACATGATTTCATAATATTTCTAATCACAAAATGAAACATATTACGTTGCGAAGTAAAATATCGATACTTCATCTTTGTAACAGTTTATTAGGTATATCCACGAAATAGTATGAATGAAGTAATTAACCAATCATTAAGGAAACAATTCGCAAAATATATGACAAGAATATATCGGAAGGCTAGAAAATAATAATGAACGCCTGACCTTCACCAAATTATAAAATATGGATTGCGTCAAACGTATGTATCCTTCTTTACATAATCTATAAAGAAATCGTGGAGAAAAATAACCGATGTGTAAGGCAATATGATCCTCATAGTGTGTGTAAGGAATGTTTACATTAAACATGCGCTTGCACAACCAGGGTTTCTCATGAAAAATATTAACCAAATTTCATTTCGTAAACTATCCTAGATTGGCGCAAATATTTTAAGTGCAGCAATGTAGCCAAATCAATCAGTAAATTAACTCCGAAAAATGGAAAACGCTTCAACGCCAAAAAAGGAAGACTTTTGTGGTGGGGTCATTTGATCCATCGATTACCGTTCCTCATGAAAATATTTTGACGTTTGAACCAATAATTTGCCATAGAAACGCACCAGTTGATGACATAATCGAACGTTATTCATGCGAATACGTAAACGGTGTGACGTCAGTTGTAAATGGTGAAGTGTATCAAGGGGCGCATCTTGCATGCATAATCGAAGGTTATCACAACAACTCCATTCCCCTGGCGAGGAATGGGCCAAGGAAGAAAGGTGGCAATGGCTGCTTATGCGGACAAATAGCCAATGGATAGGTGAGTGCAGCTACAAGCTTCCAGGCAAAGCCTTTCCAATCTGTCCGTTGGCGGCTGGTTTGAGACGGAACAAATCAAGTCGTTTCCAAGGTATAATACAGAAAACATATTTATGAAGGTACTTTTGCCAGAAGTATCACTGAGAAACACTAAGATATGACACCTGATTTAGACTAATCTTGGTTGCTTCTCAAGTTTGCGCGGATCAGGTACACACTTGGCAAAGTTATGTTAAGGGGTGTAACCCGATCAATAGAAAATCAATATGGTTTTTATTTTGAATCCAAAAACGCCCTCAATTTAATGTCTATTAGGCCATAGTTTTAGTTGGAGGATACCATCACTTTGTTCAAAAAGCAATTTGAAATTTACAGTATAAGTAACATTAAGAAAATATTCACAATTTAAAATATTTTCTAGTAATAATTTCATCCAAGAAATGCTAGATATCATAACGATAAATCAAATTGAATCGAACTCAGCATTTTATAAGCATATAACTCGCCATAATTTACATAAAATGAACTCATTAAAACTAAAAGAATCTACAGGTAATAACTGTTATTCCCACATTTGAATTTTACATCAACTAGCATAAGAAAGAAAATAAATGTGAATTTAATAGCGATTCTTGACTACAAGGTATCAAAGATATATCCTTATTAAATTTGTCGGAATCTGCTCGCAATGGTCGCTAATTCTAGAACATGGTCTAAGAAGCGTATTATTTTTATTTTATTTTTTATTTTATTCTCAAACCACCGGATACAGCTCTTATTGGCCATTTTATACCGGGGTGTTCAACAAATGTAACAAGTAAACGTACACAAACGACCATGCCCTGGACCGGGGAAACCTACCCAGGCGGGACTCGAACCCGCGAATCATTGTTCGGCAGGCGAGAACGTTACCCCGCCGCCACCGAGGCCGCTCAAATTTTATCCATTCCAATAATCTCTCATCAAACAAGGATTATATCCTAAATTAATTATAATGTTCCTATATGCAAAACTGGGGGTTGAGCTTCTGCGGCCGGGAAACTGTAAAAAGGAAAATACTCAGATGGCAGTATAATTCTCCCACGGCTCGTCCACCTTGCAAGTCAAAATTGTCACTGTGTTGGTGTGCGGGAAGGGGGAGAAATTCACCGCAGGGACCAAACACCAGCCTCTCAACTGGAAAGCCCAAATCACACAAACATTCACTGACAACAAACATACAAAACAAGATCCTTTGTGGGGGCTTTAGGGACCTCCACTAAGGATTCTTGCTCCACAAAAAACCGGGAATCTTCACAGGTCAGGCCTGCTAGGGATAACCAGTGATTTGCGGAAACACACGTACTCAATAAGTAGTCACACTCACATTCACTCACCCACAGATGGCTTTAATCTTCCGGGAGAAAAAATAGCTCCAACGAGAGCGTGGTCGAGGATCAGCAAAGGGACGAGGAACCACACGTATAGGTACGTATTTCGGCTACAAGGAAGCCCTCTTCAGCGTGCTGAAGGAGAACCATCAGCACTTCCAACACAAGGCTGAAAGTGGAGAGGACATACACACATTTACATAATGTTCCTATCCTTATCATACGCAGGCATGGATTACAAGTTTTTAACGCATAGCAGTTAGTAACTACTTCAAAAACTCAAACGTTCTTTAAGGAATTATTAAAACGACTCCTCCTGAGGAAAATGAAGGCTGATAAAATCACTAAAAAGAGTCAGCTGTTAATTACACAGTTAAAACCCAAGACAAATTTCAATACACAGAGTTGATTACAAATCCTTGGTGTTTGGTTGGTATTTGCTTGAAATGGGCGTAAAACATGTGAACATTTCAGAGAAAAGCCTGTACCGTGTGGCTGGATTCTAACGTGTGTACAGATAAAAGCCCAATGAAACCTACATGATGAATAAATATAGGAAGAATTCCCTGGAGTTGTGAAATTAGAATATCAAACGCGTATATTATGCATATGCACCTATGGCGCACCTATCTTCAATTCTATTATATGCCGTCGGGGTGATTTGATGACTAACTTTGAGGACAACTGCCGCTAACACTAATCACTGCGTAAAATTTTATCCCAATCATTAATGTGAAAAAACCATGAACGCTCCCAATTAGATTGAGTAACTAAATGGTAATATGTATTTAATATGTAATAATGCATCGCTAAAGTTCCAAGTAATTAGCTACTAATATTATGCGACAATTATATTCTGATCTGACTTGCTACTCCAATATTATTCATAAAACGGAAAACTGAGCGGACCAATGTGATTGATTCCCTTTTGGCACCACTGCAAACTGGCTTTAGACTTCGATGTATATACACTTGTATACACCCTTGAATATAGTTGTACATTTTTAAAGTACTACATTTATTTTATTCAATGAGTGACAATATTCCCGCTAGTACCGGTAGTGATGTGAGATGGCGAGATGCTTGATGACTCCTACACAAAATTCGTAGCTACATCAGACGATAAAAGCACAGATGTAATATGGAAACACTTCCTATAAATTCGGCGCCTAAGAATCAACGAACATATTCCGCAAAAAACTGAAATGTAATAATGAAGAACCACCCTGGTACAACAACGATGTGAGAAGGCAACTTAGGAAATAGAGAAAACTATACAACGTGTACAGAAAGCCCATTGAGTTATGTAATAAATTGAAGGAACTTGAAGCTAAAGAAAGTTACTCTACACAACGTTGAATAACCAAGAAATCAATACGAACTGCAATGCGAAATTCCAAGAAAAAAGTAGTCGTTGAATTACTCGAAGAAAATCCGAAATCCTTTTGGTCGTACACGAGAGCGCTTCAGGGAAAATCTTCAACCGTAGACTCGCTATTTGAGAAAGATGGTAAACTTGCCACCGAAAATATTGACAAAGCTAACACGTTAAATTCCTACTTCGAAAGTGTATACACTACATACCATACTGAATTTAATTTAGACGTCCCATATACTGAGGAATCGATGGAAGAAATCTCTGTACAACGTTATGGGATAACTAAACAACTACAATCGATTAAGAATGGTAAATCTCCGGGTACAGGGGGAATACCCGCGCGTGTCCTCAAGGAGTTAGCTCCACAGATCGCGCCTTACTTAGGGATAATATTCAGTAAGTCACTATCTGAAGGAAAATTACCGCTAGACTGGAAAATTGCTAGCGTTACACCCATATTCAAAAAGGGAAACAGACCTGACCCAGGCAACTATCGTCCAAATTCATTAACATCGATTATAGGAAAGATATTTGAGCATAACGTCGTTAACATTATCATGACTTTCTTGCGTAACTTGCTCCATGGCTGTCAGCACGGATTCCGAAAAGGTAGATCATGCGAAACACAGCTCGCGTTCTTTCTTCACGATGTTCTAAAATCTGGTGAATCGAAAAGACAAGTTGACGCATTATTTCTAGATTTTAAGAAAGCTTTTGACACGGTTTCTCACAACAAACTTTTTTACAAATTACAGTCATGCCGATTGAAAGAAACAGTGGTTAAATGGATACGCGACTTTCTGAATGATCATAAACAAAAAGTAGTTCTTGATTGAAAGTAGAATTAGCTCTTATGCAGTTAAAGTGACATCAGGTGTTCCACAAGAAAGCGTAATCGGCCCCTTTTGTTCATTATATGCATTAATGACCTCTTCTCCCGAATTAGCAGTAAAATACGTTCATTTGCTGACAGCGCTGTCATCTATCGCGAAATGAGTGATTACTCTGACTATGAAATTCTATCATCGGATTTCAGCAACGCTCATTTATGGAGCCAAGAGTGGGGACTCGACCTTAATTTGAGCAAATGCATGTCGGTACATATCTTGCGGTGTTCGTTCTACTACAACCATGTTTATGCTATGGATGACATTTACATAAAGGCATCAGACGAAGTGAAGTACCTGGGAGTAACAGTAACCTCGAACCCCTCGTGGGGAACATATATAAGGAATATTTGCGGCATAGCCCTGAATAAGTTGGGATTCGTCAAGCGTATTGTGGGAAGATTTTCGGATGAGAAAGTAAAAGAAAAGTACTATTTCGCATTCGTCCGACCGCACCTTGAATATGCAGCGAGCGTATGGGATCCGGTTCAGAAAGACTTAATCCACGAACTGAATAAAATACAAAGGAAGGCTGCGCGGTTCGTCAAAAACTGCTACGAGCGTACAGACAGCGTCACCCAGATGTTTAACGAATTAGGCTGGGAGCCGCTGGAGACTCGGAGGCTGCGCGCTAGTCTTAGATTGCTTGAACAATTTAGAATGGATATCTTTAAGAACGACTCGGAGAAGATATTAGAGCCCCACTATATTTCCAGGTCCGATGGAAGCGATAAATGAATAGAGATGTTTTGCCGAACGGAAAGATATGGGAATTCGTTTTTCCCCCGAACCATAAAGGATATTAATAAATGCTAGTCGTAATTTCGTTAGAGCACTTCATTTTTATATGTAAACGGCAGGTGTCCTAATACCCCCAGCCACACGCCTTTTAGGCGGCTTGCGGGGTATTATGTAGATGTAGATGTATACTATGAAGATCCAGTCACAAACATAAAACCGGAACATCAAACTAAAATGATCACTTTGATGAGCATTGCTATTTGAGTCATAAACTTAACTGTTCTCCACTAAAACTAAAACTAAATTTTGCTATTTCCTTGCGTTATGAAGTACATTTGTGAGCAGCTCTTAAATCTAACAATTACGTCGCGAAGAATAAAATTGATCGCCTTTTTCACAAGATTTTTAATGTCATAAATTATGTTTTCTGAACGACCTCCTTACCGGCTAATAATTCATGGATCTCGTTATAATGTTAATTTATATATGAAAACCGAAGATAAGGTAGACAAACGATTTGAGATATTTCAACTTTTAATCAAGGAAAATTCTGATAAACATAAGCATTGTGTTACGCATATCGCCACAAACTTAAATAAAATATTCTTATTAATATTTTAGCATTATAGCATTTTATCATAGCAGCATAAACATTGAGATTGAAATTTGTACCAACGTTAAAAAATATTTTTTGAAACTTTATTGAACCAACAGTCTCACTCTTTTCCGTTAACTGTTTAGTGAATATTATTGGACCAAATTGGTAATTTTTCGGCTTGGTCATTTTTAGCTAAATATTTAGCAACTTCAATAATACCTATCGCCGCAAAACTCCTATAATATTTGCAGTATGAGTATGATTTAAGTCTGTTCCATTTGATAAAGGAGAAAAATCTTGATCCAGCCCATCTTTGTTCTCGCGATTAAGTTGGGCGGTTCTCGCATCCCTTTATTACGTGCAATTACCTTTACTGCATACTTGTCGCACAATTATTTATTTATTCATCTTAATTACACTAGCGAAACCATTTCTCCCGTTGGAAAATTATACAAATCTATTCCCTGAGCAGTGAAAAATGCAGCAAGGCGGGATTCGAATCGAGTCGTACAGGTTAGTAAACTAGGACTTCAATCATAACTCACGAATGTGAACTTTTGAACATTTCACATTGTGAAATCATCCAAAGTCTAGTGTCGCAAAACAGCATTGAAATAAAACTATGATTACGATGGCCACTATTCCCCTCTCCATCCAGATTAGTAAAGTTACTTGGAATATGTGCACATGTGACAGCTTAGAAAAGGCTTTTCCAAAAAAATGATACCTATCTAAGAGTTACCGAAATGTTGGTGATCGTTTGCGGGAATGAAATTTATGAACAGAATCTTATGATATTCTGCTGGGGAAATCAACGAGGCGTCAATATCAGCTCACTATGTGTACTGCTATGGTTATAGAAATATTATACGAATAGCGCCACTGCCCGCGAGAACGTTTTAGTATTGGTAATGTTTCCTGATTGTCTCCAGTCATGCCCTCGATTAGATGAGTATGGGCTATTTTTCTCTTAAATGACGTCTGTGCTACACAATGCGACACTATCCCAGAAGTTGGCGCTTCCTTCGTCCATTCCATTTTTCACAACTTCACTCCTTTGCGGCAGAATTCGGTCATTGTTTCCTCTTTTCCGCGTACATTAATAATGCTTTTCTTCTACCTGATTTCCATATTGTAATCCTGAAATACTTCAATTATGTTCACTGAGGTCTCAAGATGTTCCCCGTTTTCTGCATCGATAACGATATCATCAATGAAGTGTGGCATTTTTATTTCATATCCAATTACCTTGAATCAGTTTCTTGTCCTTAAACCTCCTTCATTTTTTTCTTAAGATTAACAATGTTGTTAAATTTCGCGGATCCGAAGTCACATGATGAGCCCGAGATTCTCTCCCGCAAGATCATAAGCATTCCATCATTTGGCCAGGTTTGGCCCGCGAGAACGTTTTAGTATTGGCACTGTTTCCTGGTTGTCTCCAGTCATCTTTCTTTTAGCTGAGTAGCCGCTATTTTTCCCTTAAATGACGTCTGGGGCCTCGTTCTCGCAGGCCATCATCCAGGTTTGGCCAGGTCGGCTGGTTGGCGATCGCCGAGGGCCCCCAGCTTAAAGGGCCCCCACAACGCTCATCTCTATCTTGAAGCGTATATGAAAGACGTAATAAAAATACTTAGATTACTTAATCCCTATTACTATTATTACTTAATCCCTATTACTATTTTTGCCCTCTAAACTTCCTTATTCTAGCGTGCATATTATAGCCACATGTTACCGGTAGAGCTGGTAAATTGGACCCATTGTTTTCGTAGTTTGAATATCTTATTCTATTGATCCTTATCAAAAACCTTATCAAAGTTCTAGAGAGCTCTATCAAATTGTTTTTTTTTCTGTGTGGGATTTGCTACTAGATGTTACTGATTTTTCCGTCCATCATGTTGCCATTTCCGTTTCGCATTAGCATTCATCACAGTTCTCTTTCCCTATTTTTCGATTCTCTATTGGTTTGATTCCATCGCTTATAGCGGAGCCTTCCGTTTATAAGGAATTGGAGGAAAAATCCTTTCTTCTATAGAGAAGAGAAGCAGCTCGTATACGAATGTTGAGAGTGGAGGAATCGTCTAAATAGCCACCATAGAACTCTTGAGGAAAATGTAAAGAATGTGATTGAATAAGATTAACAATGTTGTTAAATTTCGCGGATCCGAAGTCACATAATGAGCCCGACATTCTCTCCCGCAGGATCATAAGCATTCCATCAGGGGCGGTTTGGCCAGGTCAGCTGGTCGGCGATCGCCGAGGGCCCCGAGCTTAAAGGGCCCTCACAATACTCCCCTTTATCGTGAAGTGTACATGAAAGACGTAATAAAAACACTTAGATTTATAAAACCAAAGATTATTTGCAGTTATAAAATACTACGCTTTCATTTGTTGCTTTATTTGCAGCATAAGGTAAAAAGATTATAAAAATTAATAAAATAAAGGTTTCAAAAGAACAAAGAGAACCTGACACTTTTTGAAAGAGGTATTCGCAAAGGCTATTCTAAAGGTTTTAGTTTTTTATATTTCAGCGCAGTTTCGAACAACAAATTCACTAAAAAGATAATATAACCATAAGATAAGGGGGGGTTCAATAAGTATTGCAACAATTTTTTTCACGGCTAATGTTGGTTGAAAAAACACAATTAACTTCTTGTGGAACATTTTCCAACAGTCCCGCTTCGTCTCGCATAGTCGCATTGACTTCCGATCGGTGATCGCGCTAATCGGAGCTGTTAAAATGGCGTATGTAACCGAGGTTCGTTAAAAACAACGGGCAGTGATTGAGATTTTTTTGGCGGAAAAGCAGGGTATCTCACATATTCATAGGCGCTTGAAGCATGTCTACAGCGATCTGGCAGTGGAAAAAAGTATGGTAAGTCGTTGGGCAACGCGTGTTTCGTTATCGCCGCTTCGGGGATGATGAAAAAGTAATGGATGTTGTACTACGTTGGCTCCGACATTGACCAGTGGAATGGTACCGTGCAGCAGGGGCGCAGCCAGGAATTAAGGATAGGGGGGGTTTCAAGCACAACTAATACTGGGGTGTCCTGGGGTATGGCATACCTGCCAGGGTAAGCGGGAGGTGCGAGGGCTCTCCGCCAGAAAAAATTAAGATAAACGGTTAAAAATTGTGAGTTTTACGGCCTTATGAGGGATATTTTATTAATACTTAAACTATTCTATCATTAATATTAAGTAATCCAAATAAATAAAATAGATTATTATTATTAGTATTCTACCGATTAAGGTAGGTTTTCATGGAGTATTCAAGAAGTGAGCTGGGAGCCTTCCTTTCCTTCCAGCACTACCTTCTTTAATTCACTGTAAGGCCTACTCCCTTTCAATCTATCTAAAAATCCTATTCTTTTCCTTCCCCTCCCTCGTTTCCCTAACATTCTACCCTCTAACACCATTTTCAACATCCCCTCCCCGCTAAGTACTCGCTCCATCCATACCTTCTGTCTCCTCCGTATCTCATCTAAAAGCTGCCTCTCTTCGCCAACCATATCCAGCACTTCGTCATTCCTTTTCCTCTCCGTCCATTTCACCCTCTCTATTCTTCTCCATACCCACATCTCGAATGCCTCCAATCTTCTCTCGTCTTCTTTCCTCAGTGTCCACGTTCCCGCACCGTAGGGAGCTACACTCCAGATCAAACTCTTCACTAACCTTTTCTTTAAACTCTTACACAACGATCCTCTCAGAAGCTCCTTCCTGTTCATGAATGCCTCCTTCGCTAATGCGATTCTCTTCCTTATGTCCTTATTACTGTATCCGTTTTCCTCTAACGTACTGCCTAAATAGTTGAATTGCTCAACCTGCTCAAGTTTTTCACCACCCACCTTTATCTTGAGTCTCACATTCCTCGCTCGTGATGCTTTACAAAACCGCATTACCTTAGTTTTCTTGTGATTAATCCTCATCCCATACTCCTCGCAACGCTCGTATAACGCATCCACTAGAGCCTGAAGCCCCCTAGCTGACTGGCTAATCAACGCCTGATCATCCGCGAATCTCACTGATTTGAACATCATTCCTCCCACTTTTATTCCAGCTTCTAACTCATCCCATGCTTCCCTTACCATCTCTTCAGCGTACACGTTAAAGAGCAGCGGCGATAAAGGACAGCCTTGCCTCACACCTCGGCCAATGCTTGCCCACCAAGATTCTCCGTCCGCTATCCTCACTTGCGCAGTCTGGGCCATATACAGATTACGAATCAGTCGTCTATCCCTCCAATCTACATCTATTCTCTTGAGAATGTCCATTAACTTAACCCAGTTCACCCTATCAAACGCTTTCTCAAAATCCACGAAACACGCATATACGTCCTGCTCATATTCTAGGTTCCTCTCCACGAGGGACCTCATTATTGCTATTGCATCACGAGTTGATTTCCCTTTTCTGAAACCAAACTGATCTTCGCCCAAATACTCGTTTGCCCTCGCCTCCATTCGTCTGTTCAATATCCTCAGCACCACTTTCGCCGCATGCGATATTAGGCTGATAGTCCTATAATCTCCGCATTCCACAGCTTTCTTCTTTTTCGGAAGCGGAATTAAAACCGTCTTCACGAAATCCTCCGGCCAACATCCCTCCTCATAGATCCTGCGCACTAGTTCGAAAAATCTTTTCTTACCTTCCTTCCCTAGATTCTTCAGAAGCTCACACGGTATATTGTCCACGCCTACTGCTTTCCTAGCCTTCATATCACGGAGTGCTCTCTCTATTTCCGAATCTAATATCTCCAGTCCAAGATTATCCTCCTCCACTGCACTTTCCTCCTCTAGAGTCAATCTCTCTGGTCTGTTCATTCCGTCATACAGGTCCTCCACGTATTCCTTCCATCTACCCTGTACCTCTTCTCGCTCGGTTAGTATCCTCCCATCTTTAGCCTTAATTTTAGCCATGGCTTGTCCTCTTTTGCCGCCCGATAGCGACTTCACTTTGGCGTACAACGCGCCTACTTCTCCATCCTTCTGGAACTTTTCCATTTCCTCACACTGTCTTTTCCACCAAGCCTCCCTTGCTCTCTTTGTTTCACGTCGTAATCGATTATTCAGTTCCCTATACATTCTTTTGCCATGTTCTGTGTCCACGTTCTTCCACTTCCTCCTCTCCTCCATTTCCCTTATCATGTTCTCCGTTATCCACGGCTTCTTTATCCTTCTACTGTCAGCGTAACCAATTGACTTCTCCGCCGCTTTTACTATTTCCGTTTTAATATTATCCCATCTTTCCTCAACAGTCTTGGTGCTGTCAATGTCCCGCATAGTAATGTCCACTAGTTCCTGATATTCTCTCCTCATACTCCCTTTCAGGGCTTCTACGTTCCATTTCTTCGTCTTCCTAACTCTTATAAGTCTTTTGAATCTTACGCTGCATTTCATGAGCACTAGATTGTGGTTCGAATCCGCATCCGCTGCAGGGAAGCTGCGCGAGTTTTTCACACTATTCCTAAACCTCTGTCTTACCATAATGTAGTCTATTTGAAATCTCCCCACATCCCCTGGACTTTTCCATGTGTACCTTCGCCCTTTATGATGATTGAACCACGTGTTTGTGATGAATAATTTGTTTCTCCT
Source organism: Ischnura elegans (assembly GCF_921293095.1). Taxonomy (NCBI): domain Eukaryota; kingdom Metazoa; phylum Arthropoda; class Insecta; order Odonata; family Coenagrionidae; genus Ischnura; species Ischnura elegans. Next base: position 28,382,925 of record NC_060259.1, read on the forward strand.
ACAAAATTCTGCTGCTTTCTCTCCCCTGTCGTTCCGTATCCCTAGACCAAAATCTCCTATTTCGTTTCCATCCCTCCCTTCCCCAACTGAGGCGTTCCAGTCCCCCATCACTACCAGATTTTTCTTACCCGGTGTGTCTCTAATTATTTCCTCGAGCTGTTCATACACCTCATCTACTTCTTCCTCCCTATGATTGCTAGTGGGCATGTAAACTTGGATCACCACAAGGTTTGTGGGCCGCGCCTCAATTTCTACCACCAGAATCGTATCGCTTACCTGGTCTATGCCTACCACACGCTTACCCATCTTCCCGTTTAATACTAAAGCTACCCCTCGCTGGCTTTCCTCCCCACCACTATATATAACTCTATACCCATCACTCCAATAGTCCCCCCCATCCCTCCACCTCACCTCGCATAATCCTAAGATATCTATCCTCCCTTTATCCATTTCCCTTTTGATATTTTCTAACTTCCCCGCCCTCATCATAGTCCTCACATTCCACGTCCCTACATTTATAGCCGACTTCTTCTTCTCCATCTTCTTGGTCTTCTTTTTTCTTTCTTCATTGCTGCTGCTGATGATAATGATGATGATAAGTCTCTGCAAGGATTTCGCATGTTGGCGACCCCGAGGACCTTGCCGACCTCGCTGCCGTGCCCGACACCCGCCCTTGCGGACGGGTCCCGGGCGATGAGATTCCGAGGCTCATTTGGTTGTACTCCATGTTTTCAGGGAAGAGATAGTTGGTAGGGTTTCCCATTTCCATTCCAACAGTGTTTTTCACGTGACACCATCACGTGGACTACCTTTCGTCTGGCTCCTACCCTTCGACCTATCTGGTAGCCCTACCGGGAATAATTTAGAATTAATCCCGCCAGTGCAGCTCTAGGGGTCATAGGAACGCGCAAGCCTTTCCACCGCGACAAGGTTGTAGCCCAAGGGAAAGGTAAAATAGATTAAACTTAAAAATTGTCTGAGCTCTGGGGGAGTTTTATCCCCCAAAACCCCCCCTCGCTGCGCCACTGCCGTGCAGCAGTGGTATCATGGTGCCGGAACGCCGTTCCGGCACTGGTTAACGAGAGGAATAATAGTAAGATAAAATACTATCAATTTTTTCGCCGCAAAATTTCTAATACTTATATAAATTCGTAACCAAGAACAAAATATTTTGTAATAAAATGTAAATGCTAACTTGCAATAAAAAGCACACATTAAAATTTCTCTTCTAAAAAAAAAGTTAATAAAAGCGCGCCCAGGCAATACTTATATAAATTCGTAACCATGAACAAAAGATTTTGTAATAGAATGTAAATGACAACTTGCAATAAAAAGCACACAGATTAAAATTTCTCTTCTAAAAAAAGTTAATAAAAGCGCGCCCAGGCACTGCTAATTTTGCCATGACGTCACTGCCGCGCAGGCATGCAGGCCCTCCTTTCAAGGTGGCGCCAAGCCCTTTGCATTGAATGGAGTTTACGTCGAAATATAGTGTGGTGTAGCTAGAAGATTGTAAAATAACATGGTGTATTTGAATGCTGAATAAAACAACCCCTGTTTCAGAAAAAAATGTGTTGCATTACTTACCGACCTCCTATTGTACATTATTAAATTTAGAAGCTGTGAAATTTTCACTTTTCACAGTATTTTTTCTTATGAAATTGCTATTTTTTTACTAACTTTTAACTGGTTTTTAAGAGACAGAATAGCGTCAAAATCCATTAACGAGCATGCAATTTCCTAAATATTTCCAGGGGAGGTCCTCCGAATACCCGTTTAGGAGGGCCCCATAAGGAGACACAACCCAGGGCCCTCCATCACCCCAGACCGCCACTGCATTCCATCAATACAAATAACAATTTATTTCTATGAGAATAATTATTAATTTAAAAAAAACTCAATATAACATTTACTTACAAGCTAAAGACATTTATTACTTGAAAGCCATGTCGCCATATGACTCCGAGTCTAGAGCTTGGCAAAATTTCTTCGTTAAAACTTTCACGGGTGCTCGTCATTATGATTAAAAACTTTTGGGCTATGTCGCCGCTTCAATGCTTTGGGTGGCCCCAACGTTTCCCGACCGATGCTGGACGCTTTTTCAAGGAATTAAGATCCCTTGAAAAAGCGACCAGCATCGGTCGGGAAACGTTGGGGCCACCTAAAACATTGACGCGGCGACATAGCCCAAAAGTTTTTAATCATATTGGCAAAATTTCTTCGCGATCGGTTTATCGTATCATATGATAATCGGATTGGTAACATCGATTCAGTAAAAAATTTTGAAGAGGGAATGGATTATTTGAATTGTCGGTAGAATGTCATAGTATTCTACGCTGGATAACACAGGTCAACAAAAAAATATTATTTGAAAACTTTTTTATTTTAATAGCTGATCTTTATAGATTTTATGTGCCGAATCCAAACCTAGCCTTAGTTTTTTTGTATCACCCATAGTTTCCAAGCAATATGTATTTAATATTTAGTGTAATACCCCTATACGGTATGTAGGGAAATCAATGAAACACTGTGTTAAGTACATCATAAAATTGTCTGTATTTACTGTTCACTACATCGTGATAATATTGTTTGTATTTACTACAGTGTGATAATACAGGGTTCACTTGTCAACTGGAATTGGTGTACATTTTCTTTCCCTTTTTTCCTTGAAGCGTCTTTTTTTTCTTGATTTCAAAAAGGCATTTGATAAAGTACCCCACGGAAAGTTAATAATAAAACTGAAATCTTATGGTCTAGACGAAGATGTCATTTCCTGGATTGGAGAATTTTTGAGCGACCGCGTCCAAAGAGTAGTATTAGACGGTGCAGTCTCCAATGAGGTTAGAGCCACTTCTGGCGTTCCTCAGGGTAGGGTCATTGGCCCACTCCTATTCCTTCTTTATATAAACGACATTGGCGAAGTAGTGCAGAGTAAGTTACGATTATTTGCAGACGACGCTGTAGTTTACAGAGAAATCCGTTCCAGCAAAGATAGATGAACTAACGAATGACCTTGCTGCTATCCAAGCTTGGTGCGATGCTTGGCAGTTAGAATTAAATTTGGAAAAATGCGTCGTAATGAATTTCTGGAAGAAGAATAACTCCCTACAGCGTAACTATATCATTCGGGGCATCCAGTTAAAGGCAGTTGAATCCGTGAAATATCTAGGGGTTAGACTCAATAATGATCTATCGTGGAATAAAAATATTCGAGAAAGAACCGGTCAAGCTAATCGTAAAATGGGTTTTGTTAAAAGAACATTAGGAAAGTGCGACGACAAAGTGAGAGAAATTAGCTACTTTTCCCTCGTTGGACCACATTTAGAATACGCTGCCAGTGTTTGGGACCCTCATGAAAAAGGCTTAATAACAGAGTTAGAACGCGTGCAAAGAAGAGCTGGCAGTATGTCAGAAAGGTCGTTACGATAGTCTTGTTAGTGTAACTGACTTCTTAGATAAACTCGGATGGGAATCTCTGTCGGACCGTAGATTGAAAAATAGACTACTTAAACCTTTTAGATAAATTCAAGAGCAGTGTCTTTTCTGACGAAGTTAACCATATCTTGCGGACGACAACGTACTACGGAAGATCAGATCATATAAATAAAATAAGAGAGATAGATTGCAGAACAGACAGATTCCGAATGTCATTTTTTCCACGATCAATAAGAGATTATAACGGCAGCAATAGAACTCGTAAATAGATTGCATGACTTGTAGCCTACTAACCTATGTAAAACTTAATGCATGTTTCTGAATTTCTATTCTATATTCTATTTCTAACAGCATATAGTAGTGTAGTTTGTTATTATACGGGACGTTTTTTGGACGGTGTGGTGTGCATGTGGGAGTCCAAATGCATGCTGCATGCTGGTGATTGATCACCCCCTGCCAAACACCATAGAGGTGGCTCGCAGGGTATTATGTAGATGTAGATGTGTAGCTTTTTCTGCGATGAATCGCTAGCTGAACTTCTCGGTGAAGTACCAACAGCAATCCCCCATTAGCTTCGTTCATTAGACCTACTTTTTCAATTTTATTGTAAGTAACTATAAAAATCAGTTTAATTCTAAAAATATTGCTTGATTTCATAAATTTAACTGTAAAATGTGAATAAATGGTGGATGATACAACTTTAAAACCATCATATTTGGATTCAGCTATTTTTAAAACATAAGAATAAGGTATTTTCAGTAAAAAAGTTTTTTCGTTGTTGGCCTGTGTAATCGGTGGGCAATCTCATGATTTATTTGTAGAAAATCGCTTGATGGATCATATGATTTTTCTTTGGAAAATTGGCTGACTTATTCTATGATTATTCTGTGGAGAATTGATCGACTAACAATTTGATTATTCGTTGGTGAATCGGCTGACGGATAATGGCTTCTCTTTTGAGGGGAGGCAAGCTTTTCGCAAGATTTTCTGCGGAGTTGAAGTATCGTATAATCTTATAATTTCTTGGAGCGGAATCGATTGACTTATAATGTGATTTTTTCTTTGGAAAATCTGTCGACCTATCATGTGCTTATTGTATGGTGAATCAGTTGACCTAATACATGGTTTTTCTGCGGAGAATCGTTTGTGAAGCCAATGATTTGTGTTCTGTTAAAAGCTTTACCAGCGGAATAATTTTGATTCTGGTGGAATATCGTAAAGTATATATAAGTCACCCTACGGTTTAGACCATTGATTATTCGAAAAATCAGTGGTAATTGTTTGATTTTTGTTTATGTGAAGAGGTTCTGTGCGTGATAGGTCATTAGGCGGGGCCGAAAGGGATAAACCCTGAATTTTAGGCTGAAGCCATTGAGCGGGCGAAAACAATTAAAGTTGTAAACGCTCATAAGGTGCCTCATAAGGCGTAAACTCCTCTTTTCAGCTGAGTAACTGAAAAAATATATGATGTTACATCGAATGTGGTGGATACAAATTCCGCATATTTTAAGTAGAGCACTGATATGCATAAGTATTGTGATTTTTCTTCTTCTAGGAATTGAATATAAGGTTATGTCGACTTTTATACGACATCTAAATCCTTCATCCTCTACAATCTACATTAGAGTAAAAGTTCTTTGCAGATCATATGAATTACAGAGTTGGTGATTTTCACATTTTTACTACCACTATGTGATTGATAAGAAGAATGGATAATAACTAATAATTGCTATGGTAATTAACGTATCAACCAGGGACGGTCTGGCCAGGTCGGCTGGTCGGCGATCGCCGAGGGCCCCGAGCTCAGGGGGCCTCCAGAGTCCTCTGGATTGTCAATAATACACTACCCAGACGGCACAGGAATTTTACGTATCTGAATACGAGGGTGGACCATCAAGATACAGGAAATCGCGCTTAAGAAGTTGCTAAAAAGTATTGTTTCTTTATTTCCTTTAACGACGAAAAAATATACAAGAGAACTGGCAAATTCATATGCATCGAAATTTATTTACTACAAAATATTTTTACTATCGTAACAGAAATTGCCATAACCTTTTATATATCACAGTTACGTACTCGTATTCATTCATAGCCATGTTGAAGGAAGGCAAAAACTTGAATTGAAAACTCCTCAAGACCTTTACTGCAAGACTGAATCAACATTAATTGATTATGTTGCACTACCCCTTTGAGATATTAACCCATTATTCCCCAGACTGTAGGTAGGGCTTTTAACTTCGGTAGTTTCTCATTTTCCGATTTATTCTAGCATAATTAGGACGAATTTTTGGAAAAAAAATGATTTTCATCATTATTTTCATTATGATTTTCATAACACTGCGTATACGCAACGCTGGGAAAACTCCGGTAAATAAATATTTAAAAAGTAATTTTTTAAACTTGGGTTACATCTTTTATTTTTTATCTTGATTTGCACACTCGACATCTTCGCCGGGAGTTATCAGTATTCCTTTGGACGAAATGCCCCATTCTGCCTTGACGGACATGCTGGGGTATGTGTCTCGTATGTGCACGCCGATTTTTATGCTGAACGCCATCAGTCATAAAAATACAATTATGTAAATGAAAATGTTGGTGAAAATGACAAAATTGGTACTAGAGATGCTTAAAAAAGTCAGTAAATCGAAGAAAAAATTATTCCTAAGTAGAAACTTGTTCTGAGAATGAGGATTCAATAATGTTGCGTTTGCGCAACGCTGGGGATTAATGGGTTAAATAAATTGTAAGCTGCTTTGGAAACTCCAAATTTGGGAATCAGAGGAGGAAGCCCAAATTAGAAAAAAGCGAAAGGCAGAGAGGTTCTAATATTCAGGAAGAATTTCCAGAAGATACTACCCAGACGGCACAGGAAGTTTTCGTACCTGAATACGAGGGTGGACCATCAAGATACAAAAATCGCGCTTAGGAAGTTACTAAAAAGGTTTTGTTTCTTTATTTCCTTTAATGACGAAAAAAGATGCAAGAGGACTGGCAAATTCATATGCATCGATAAAAAAATATCTCATCGATAAAACTGTATTCGGTTTGGGACTATTTTCTTTCGCGGGTGATGCCATTACTCCTAGGAAGAAGGCCCGATCAAAGCCTGCACAAGCTTAGGAGATGGCGATGTTTACGAGACGTCTCAACAATTTCAGGGATTTTTGTGGTTAAGTTGGTGAATAATAGAGTGTCTGGTAATGGTGAAGTTTCCCTTATTTTTTAATTTCATTCACTGGGCTTCAGAAACGTGTTTGTGAGGTATTGTTTTGTTAAAAATGCCTTTCGTGCATGACATTTTCTCTAGGTGGCTGTGGTATTGTCGGGGTGTAAGGGAAACTCTGGGACATGGTTCAAGTTTTAGCTTTCCAAAAGATCGTTAGTTGAAGAAGAAGTGCATTCGGGCGATAAGAAGAAAACATTTCACCCCTACGAAAAACAGTAAGGTATGTACTCTTTCTCGCTGTAATTATTTGGATGGAATTGTAAGTTAGTGGCTTCGGGATGTTGATGTGGTGATGTGGTGATTCAAAATTTTGTAGCAGCAATTCATTTGAAAATTCTTGCATTTTAGTTGTCTTTTTTGTACTAATTCATTCGGTAAACGTGTGGTTAAGGGAGAAAATAGGAATAAGCAGGCAAGTATATAGAATCGAATATTGTTTCATAGCTTCCCCAATGGTTTGTTATTCGTCGGCTTTCATCATTTCAAATTATCTTATACTATAGTTAAAAACAAAGAAATATACAGGTTTACAATTATTTACTCTATTTACGAGCCTAGTAATTTGATTTCTCATGCAGAAATACCAAAAATTGGAAATGATGTTGTTGGAATGTATAATAGGTTGGCAATAACCTCAGTGGGATAATTTTGTATAAGTAGGGTTGGTAGCACTATTCTAGTGTGTGTTTTGTTTTACAATGTTTACATGTTTATCAGTGCGTGTGTTCTAACAAAGTAACTACATCAGTGAGTTGTTCTCTATAAGTGTTCCCTACCTTTATGCAATAACTGTGCCAATTAACAATACTACGACAGATGTGACCTAGTAAGTTACATGGTATTTTTATTAATTATTAGTTTCAGGTGTGAGGGCTTCACATCACACCTTGTGATATCAGAAAATAATCTGTGGTCTTGGACGAGAAGACGGGGAGAAAATTCTTGTTGAATTGAAGGCGCCCAGATTGGAGGAAGGTGCCATTGCTTCGCTGTAACCTGTCGTCAAGAAGAAAGACTCGTGGCAGTAGTGACATATAGATCTAAAGTGGATGTGGAATTGTTTTGTGCAAATGGATACTGTGATAGTGAACGTTCATCGGAGGAGGCATTGAAGATAGTTATTATGTATCGGCCGGTCCTCTTTTAAATAATTTTCATTTCGAAGAGAATAAGAGTAGGTAATTGTTTCGCCAAATTAGATGTGGGTTAGAAGAGAAAATTGGAAATGTTATTGTGATTGACTAAAGAAAATAAATAATATCTGTAATGTATTTCTGTGGTTTTTTTCTTTCCTGCCTCGTAAAAGGGCCTAGGGTATATAAGGGCCATGGCAGGTAGTTATCGATTGTGCTGCGTTCGACACATTTTTCGATCGTGCCGTTACGATATATCTAATTTTCGACTTAAACGATTGAGATTAGCCTAAGCGCTGTGTTCCTGCGCGCTTCGTATCCTTTCGAAAGCACTTCGTAGCGGACATTCACATGCTACGTACGCGCTTCGTCGACAGGCCGTGAACGGAAATTATCCATGACGAAAAGCGACGGAGCGGCATAGTATCCCCGTAGTCAATGGGTACTATGCACATACGAATTAGATACGGAGGTTTCTGTGCCGTCTGGGTACATAGTTCATAACCCTATGAGGGAGTAGTGTATAGAACTGCCATCCAGAAGATACTGGGGACCCCAAGCTTCGGGGGCCCCCACAACGCTCGCGTAAATAATGAAGCACCCTTTCAAACCTATGGTTCGACAGGTTGGTTGTCACGATGGCCCAACGTTTACCTCTATGACCTTTGACCTCCGTATTAACCTTGGAGATCAATGAGTGGATTATACGGGTATTAGGACAATACCATTGACTTGGGCACCCTTTAAAATCCATGGATCGACACCTTCGTCGGTATGCTATTCTTTTTGCCATCCTTATGACCTCGGCTGTGACCTTACTGGGTCAACGGGTGAATTTTCGCGATTGAAAGTGTTATTTTTGGCTTTCTCGTTTCCGAAAACCTAAGAATTAATATCTTTTTTCTATCTCAATTTTTTTGAGACTGAAACCCTGAAACCCCATAAGGCAAATTCAAATTTTTGGTTTGGACCCATATTGTGAAGTCAAAAGGTAAAGATTGTAAAATTTTGCTTACACTCAACAAAACTTATGACCTTTCTCCATAAGTATGCCAATTTTCATTAATATTGCTCAATGCAAAGCTACTAAAATTAGGGGTCAAAAATGAAACACGACCAGTGGGACAGTTTGTAAACTTTGGGTGCCACCTCGGATCATGTGACATTCCATTTTTTTCCTCGTCCACTCTTCCCAAAGTCTCTAGTTCCATAACGAAACCCGATATCCCCGCAGGTGCTTCTGGGAAGTGGATAGTAATTCATTCATCGAGAAAAATATCAGGTTACAAAGTTTGGTTATAGTTACACATCTCACTTGTCTGAGTTTTTGACTAACAATAAGGGGTATCAATTACCGTGGGACTCAGTGCCACGGACGGTAAGCGTTATTGGAATAGGGAAGTTGCGCGACAAATATTCTCTCTTTCTCCTTATACAGCACTCGAAATCCTTAGTAGTTCAGTGAATGCTGGTTTGGTTAGTGAGAGTTTCATCCTCTTTGAAGTTTTAATATGAAACGTGTTTACAAAAGCGGTGCGCAGAAAAGAAAAGAGAAGGAGAAAACTGTTTTATACTAATAATATCTCGAAAAAATTGAGTCCTTCTCCGAACAAGAACAGTGGTTCATGTATCGATTTACTACACAATAAGAGTTTAGATACAGATTCAGGTAAGTACGTAGGAATATTCGTATTTTCATTTAAATAATTTAAAAAATACCGTCTTGTGACGTTCCTCAAGTCAACTTGCCGCGCATCCCTTTCTTCTCTCCAAAATTAACGTTATTTTTTTGCTCGTTTTATACATATATTTTAATTTTTTGTGCGCTTAGTTTCAATTTCCAATATATTGCGCCAAACGCAAACAAAGGAAAGAAACTAAGTATCTACAAAGCCTGCAATAATACGCCTGATACCAGAGGCAAGTCTAATTTTGGACCAAAGAGGGGGGAACCCCCTTCCAGTGGCGCAGCGAGGGGTCCAGGGGGTCCGGACCCCCTTCCGAAATATAGAAACGCAGTTAATTTGCTTCATAAAAGAAAACATAATATTGAAAAATAATGAATTTACAAAAGATTTATTTGAAAAATGAAGTTATTTCGATTATGAAAAGCGTTAAAATTAGTTAAAAACCCTCTACTTACTATTCTGTTTTTCCACAAATTTCTCCTCTGGTTTTGGACCCCCCCTCCCGGCACGAAATTCCTGGCTACGCCACTGCCCCCTGCCAAAGGGAGGTTTGGGGATATAGGATATTTGGGGTTTTCAAGACTCAAAAACTGCTGTTTTTGGCTAATTCTTTGATAAAAAAGACACTACTGTGCACATGTACGTAAAAGTTTATAGTGGTTATCTACATCTACATACTATCCCGCAAGCTGCCTCAATAGGCGTATAGCATTTAGGGGAGACCGGGGCACGTTGGCCCGATTTTATTTACTTTTTAAATATTTTTTTTTTGCATAGTAAACTTTATGAAATTATCGCTAAATAATAGAACAACTTTTCTGAATCTGGATGGCAATAATTAAACTTGAGTATATGAGCTATAAATTTAAAAAAATTAATTAATACTGGGCATATGACAGGTGGGCCAATCTGCCCCTACATCGGGGTAAGTTGGCCCAGCGGCTGGGGCACGTTGGCCCATGTGTTTTTTGATAAGCTAAACTAGTATGATTTTAGGAAATCAAAATAAAACTAATAGTTATCAAGAAATACATTTCAATATATGTAACCATTTTACTAAAACAACGGGAAAGCTTTAAATTATTAGGATTTATGGCGTGCTAATACAAGCCAGTTAACTTTTGTGACTGTCCAGATACAAAGGATCAGCACAGTTATTGCACTTGTGAAATAGTACGCGGATTTCATTGTTCAAACATGTCTGAAGAGCCCAACGCTTGCTATTTGTGCACTAAATACATTGCGCTCAGGCTGACCGTCGAAAAAGGCACACTTTAGGCTCAGTGAATCTTCATCTTCGGACTCGCGTATTTTATTTTTTTTAGCTCCAGTTGACATGCGTTAGATTGTGATACTATGTTACGTTAAAATAGATGTCTGCCTTCACCACTGCGCTTATATTTTAGTAGCCTCTGTGAATTTAATTTGAGCCTTTGTGTCCAATCAGTTCAGACGCAGCCCAACGCTCCCAAAGACGACTAATCGCAGACCCAGCGGCACCTTTGGAGTGGACTATTGATGCTAGCTTACCCTCAAATGTATCTAACAGAAAATAATTCATGTAAGTGGGAAAGGGGTAATCCAGCTTTCGAGCTCAATTTAAATTGTAATCCAATTCTTCCTACTGAAGAGGCAATAAAATGCGTAAGTCCACTCGACTTTTTTATTTTTCTCGGACGAACTGCTTAAGCACATTTGCATTAACAGTGACATATATGCTGACCAGAAAAACGTAAATCTAACTTTGGAGAAGGAGGAACGTATGACATGATAAAGTCAGGCAATATGACATGTAATGCTGACGCCATGCTACGATAAATACCCTAATAAACGTATGTGTTGGTCCATAAAGGTAACAAAACTTAATAAAAGGTACATCCCCACACTCTTGTCGGCAAGTATGCATTGTAACCAATTTGAAACAATATTAAGTCATTTACACCTGAATGACAGCTCATTTGATGATGGAAGTGACCGTCTATTCAAAATTAGGCCATTTTTGATGAAGGAATGTATAGGACGGGGTATGTTGACCTGGGTGGCCAACGTGCCCCGTCGTCGCTGGGCCAACCTGCCCCATCGCCATGTTTACAATAAATTCTATTCGTTACAAAACTCAGTGAAGCAATTTAGATTGTTTGCCACACAGAAGTTATCCTTAAACTATGATCTTTAATTATAGTACTCAACTAGTGGACCCAAATTGATCAAAACTGAAATAACACGCATTTAAGCTGGGAGTAGAATTTTACTGAAACACGCGCAAATACAATTAATCACTACAACTTGTCAAAAACTGCTCCTCCAGTCATAATGGTTTTGTGGAGAATGGGGAAGTGTGCTACCAACCTTCTGATAGATTCCTAGCACGATTCAGTGTCTATTGTATGAATTAGCTCGACTGGGCCATCCTGCCCCTATGGCCAACGTGCCGCGGTCTCCCCTACTAAAGTCCGTCGTGCGGGGAAAATAACGAATTCCCGCACCTATCCGTTCGCTAATATCTCTCTTATTTTATCGTTTTTTTTCGTACCTGGAAATGTGGTGGGGTTCTTACAGGATGATCTCCGTGTCGCTCTTAAAGATATCCATTCTCAATTACTCAAGAAATCAAAGCCTAGCGCGTAGTTTCCGAGTCTAGCGGCTCCCTGCCTAATTCGTTTAACATCTGTGTAACGCTTTCTGTACGCCCAAAGCAGTTTTTGACGAATCGGGAACCTTGAGGCCTTCAAGAGGAAGGACTCCATGGAAACCTCTGCGGTCTATCTTAAATCTATATCTGAAAAAAATTATCCTAAAAAGGTAGGAAATTGACCTCCTGAAATATTCTTCTGGATTTTCAGCGGGCGCGTTGCTTGTTTCTTTGACGTAGGCATACATGTTCCCTGTGTTGATATTTCAAACCCTAGCTCATCTGCCACTTGAAGGGAGTTTTCGGATAGACTGTTGAATCCAAGTACGGCTTCGCTTCAAATATCAGAAATATTTAAAGAATTTCAATATTGCAGAGTTGACCTTAATTGCTTATTTTGTATTTGCTACCTTAAGTGTTTAGAAGTTGGTAGTATTAATAAAGTTGTATTTATTTATAATGCGAGTGTTTTTTATGAGTCCCTGTACACATAATCGCTAAGAAGGAATTCACGAAAATAATTTAATAATCAATTAGGTCCAATAATATTTGACAGTTACTGATTAAAATATTTTTTAAACTGCAGCTTCTCTAATAAATAAATCAAAATAAAAATAAATAGAAATATTAAAAATGTAAGTAGATATACTAACTAATATTTTACCTGTTATTTTCTTCTCTACCCGACAGCTTTAATAGGGTAGTTTCCTTCATCGTAGAAAACAAAAGGAATTGATTGCGATTCGTTAACCACCATTAGTTTATTCATAATACAGTGGAACTTAGTTATAACGGCATAGGCTGTAACGTCAACTCGGGTTTAACGTCACATTTTATACAGACCAGCCAAAATTGAACATTTTATGTTGTACGAAAACCCGTTTATATCGTCAGCAAATATTGCGACGCTCGGGTATTGCGTCAAATATTTTGCGGTTCTTAGGTTGCAAAAGTGGTAGCGTGATTTTATTATGTCCCAAAGTTCATAGAAACCATGTGTAGAAACATCAAAAGCAAAAACAGGTCACAAGCTGGACGTTGAGCAGGTGAAGGGATGCAACTCTTTTGTTTAATTGGTGTCTGGAGGGAGCGGGGGCCCTCCCGCATACCTGGGTCTTATCCCTTTCCACCCCTACATTCTACAAGGTCACTGACACAGGCACACTGCATTGTATTGTCTGTTTCGTTAGTTACGGTAGATCATCAGTCACATCACTACCTACCTCCGTTTTAGCATCGCGTATGTTGACAGTTGTTTTATACGTCGTTAGTTGTGTTGTGTTTGTGCAATGTCAAGTTGTGATGTCACTCAGATTTAAGGCTGCTTTTTTATAGCGTCACTCGGATATAACGTTAAAAATCTTCTGGTCCATTTGATGACGTTATAGCCAAGTTCCACTGTATACAAATTATTTAGTTTTAGAAATCCCAGTTTATACCAATGTTAATGGTCAATTTTAGCCTCATTTGAAAAAGGCCAGATTGGCGCCCATGCGATTCCACTCCATGTGACATCACAGGGACCTAGTTTCTATACGAGTAGATTGGAGTTTTACATCGTCTGAGATTGCATGCATGAGGCACAGAGCTCAGGGAAACGTCTCTTAATAATCATCTATTAAAACTGCCTATGGTCGGAAATTTTCCTTCGCTTGATAGGGTAATAATAATCCTTATTTAAGCCAAGCGCTACCTGCTAGCTGGGTACTCTGCTACCTGCTAGCAGCTTCCATCGTAGCGACGCTCAAAGGCTCGCACCAAGGTGGCCTCACACGGCGGCAGCAGGAACCAGAATGACGTCACACGGGCTTTTCCCAGCATTCATACTTAGCCGTCGCATTTTCGCGCGATTGAAAATTTTCACTTTTCATTTAAACGCGAAAAATAGATATCGCCAGTTAAAAATTTAAAAGCATGAAATATGTACTCCGGGGGTAATAATATTTCGATTTTGGCAATAAAAAATAATAAGAAACCTCCCTATTGGCCAGCTGATTTATATGGACGAAACAAATTGTAAATGATTATCCTTAAAAAAAATAGTTTAAGATATGTTTGTTAATTCAAGCTTAAATTTTTCTACAAAATTAGTGCCTCAATCTTTGCAAAAGTTTTCATCTACACTTTAAAACAATAACCAACCAATATATTAATATATAAAAGCCACGTACTTGCGACTATATGTCATGCAAAAATTAATTAGACATAGTTAATTCATAACAGCCAAAAGTCTTTATCTAGCCCCAAAATGTGCTTCGTAATATTTTACATTTTTACTTTTGCTTTTTGAAAGGATTATTCGAAAAGGTTATTTTAGAGGTTTATTAAAGTTCAAGGAACAAATTCACTGAATATATAATCGAACCATAATACTTAATTAAAGTTTATGAGCTGAGAAGCTAACACCTCGCGGAGTATTTTATGCCACCCCATACGGCCTCTACTTCAGTGTGACGAAGCACTATTTGAGCCAAAGTTTGTTTCAAGTAACTAGTAAGGATTAAAATGCTGAGAAGGTGAGTATGATTCCCCTTATCCTTGAACTACTTTTCCTAGTTCCTATAAGTAAGTAAAGGAAGTAAAAATTGTCACTGTGCATCAATACCTTAAATTTTTGATGGCAATGGCTCATGCCTTTAAGGATGGGTACGACTTGGATTGACAATACATCACTATAGACACTACATCACTACTATACAGTACGCTATTATTATTTTTTGTTTTTATGTCTTGAATTCATATTCTTCTCATGCATCGAGGGGCCGAGATAAATGATAATGTTATTGCTAAGAAGAAGTTTCATACATTCGGCTGTATCCAATTATGACCCCAACCAGGGGCGGATCCAGGATTTTTTTCTGGGGGGCACAAGGGTCAGACAGATTTTCTCACATTTGAGATTAAAGACAAAATACAACAATTACGGTAGAAAATATTCTCTTTTCTTATGTGAAAGTTATTAATAATAAATTAATTGATTGAGGCTCCGTAATGGAAAAAATTAAACAAATTTAATGATAGCCGTATTAAAAATCTTGTCTATTTTTTAAGCGTCAGGGGTGGGGGGCACGTGCCACCCTAAATCCGCCTATGACCCCAACTGATATCAACTATTCAGTATGTATGCATAACAAAACACAAGCCTTACCTCGCCTCTCATTACATCTGGATGTATCCTATTCATGTGGATTTTTAAAGTATTAACATTTTCACACGTAAATTTGCCACATGTGCGAAAATTCGCACTTTTGTCCAAGTTTTTCTGAAATAATCCCAAAAAAGGCTTTTTGGTGGTATGGTATTTGGAGGAGGCGACCGACAGCTGAGGTCATTTGCGCCATGAGGGAAGGGTAGGTGAGGAAGGGTGGAGAGAAACCCGGCGTCGGCATTAGCCTGCTCTTAACGAAAAACGCCAAGGGGACCACGGCTTAACGTTCCATCCGACGGACGGAGTGTTGCGCTTGAAATGTCCTCCACACAACATTCAAGCAGGGATCGGGCAGTCTCTGAAAATTCACTGACTCTGCCGGGATTTGAACCCGGGCCCACCGGGTGGGAAGCCAACACTCTAGCCACCACACCAACCCTATCCCCAAATGGCTTTTTAAGGGTGCCATTTGAAATATTTGCTGTCGCCAGATATTCAAATACTTCGATATAAAATCAAGGGCGTACCAAGGACCAAAACTAGGGAGGGGGGGCAAGCCATGGTTGTTCAAGTCGTAGGTAAGATTTGAGCATGAAAAAGGTGAATGAAATCAACATTTTAAGGAAACTGTAACAGCTCTTTACTAGTTTTTAAAATTATTTGCTTGAAAAAATATTATTTTCCTTAAAGACATTTGCGATTTTTGCTTCTGGGGGAGGTGGCATCTGCCCCATCCTGCCCCTCGCCCATGTATGATAGCATTAGATGCTGAAACCCGGGTCGTGCTATTTAAAATAAAGTGTGGAATAAAAGTTATTTTATTCAATCTATGACCTCTGATGTATTTATAAATATATTTTCAAGTAGTGAAGTGGACACTGATAACAGTGCATTAGAGAATGAGTATCCCCATATCAGTTCAGTTTTTTTGCTATCGTGATTGGCTTTCAGCGGCGGTATTGTGAGCGCTAGTTGTGTTGCCACTTCGTTGTGATCATAATCAATACGCCTTACATTTAGGTGGGGTATAGGAACATTGGCCAATTAAAGTAGACACATTTTCTGTAGCATCAGAGTGATCCTGAAAAAACTTGGGCAGAGTCATTCACGGTGATAAGTAGTAGTAGTAGTATTTAAATTTAGGGTGCATCGACGGCTAGGTCATTTCGCACCACTACTCTGTTATTTATTTCCAAAACTTATGTAGAAATAGAGCCACCGCATATAGTGTCTTCGTACAAAGAGTGAGCATAATTAGATTTTATTAAATATATTTATTTCTTTGAGGAACTGAAATGTATAGTTTAAGTTGTTAGGGTGTTCTCCTAAAAGGGCTTCTAGGTTTCCCCCTAGATTAATCCGTCTTCGCGCGTCGCGGTACTTAACACAATCTATCAGGATATGTCTAATATTTAACGGGCACCGACAATCATCACATTGATAACACATCAAGGTGACAACAAAGAACATTGGGTGCATTCAGGGGAAGTGAGAGCCAAAATTTCTCCCATTTGCTATCAGTGTGGTGGAGCTCATTGTCAGTGAGAGCTCTTAGGCCCGTTTCACATGGACCCGGACGGACCGCGCTCAGCGCGCGAATAAGGTTCATCTTCCACATTAATTTACACTCATCAGTGCGGATTAATAAAATGGCTTTTGGGTATTTTTAGAACTTATATTTTGTAATAAATTAATGAAAATATTTAAACATTATCTTGTCCCATAGTTTACCCCGAAAGATAAAGGAAGTTGTAAATGGAAAAAGAATGGAATCCAGAGTTGGTCACAAAAAATGAATCGCAGCATTCTTTGATTTTATTCTACGCCGTTGCTTGCTTTTCAGAAAAAGTTGAGTCACAAGAGGAATGTTCCGCGGCTCTTGATTTGGAAACTGTGGAGATAGAGGAAGACGTGTGGATCAGCAATTTCCATTTAGTTGGTTTTCAGGATAAACCAAGGATCCATTTAAAGGTTGTCAGGCCATCGTATAAAGATAGGACTGATGTGCACCACAGGGGAAATGGGGTGTTTGAGGGAAAGTCAAACTCAAAGTTGCTCAAAGAATGTGCAGTTCTATGTTGCTCTTTCCCCAGTTAAAACCAATTAGAAATTGGATTGAGATGATATTTTCACCACGGGTTCCAGGGATAGTGAAAGTGCAGGTGATCACGGTCATCGTCGAAGGTCATCCCTCAAGGATTTCCGATACGGAATTTTTAAGTGACAACAATGACGATGAGCTCGCCTTTAGAGTAGGTTTCAGATATATCGTGAGAAAAGCTCCCAAAATGTATTAAATACTCTGTTTGGAAAATATTCACATTTTAATGCTACTTTATGAAGGCTTTCATTACAAAAGTAACTTCTTAACACCTGAAGACGTTGTGTTTATTATATTGATCGAAGTTCGATTGACCGATTCTTTCTGCAGAATAGGAAGTGGCTTCGGGGTTTTTGAGTCACAAGATGGTAGATTGTGTTGGAAGTTCGTCTATATTATCGCTACTAAATTGAAACATTGATAGTCTGGCTTCCTCAGAGCTTCCTGTCGCCCTCCAGGCAAGGTATTTTTAAGTTGAAAGTATCATCGACAGCTTCGAGGTGGAAATAAGTTCACCATAAGAATCTCTACCGGACTGCCAAAAGAATACACATTTCACATGAGTATACGCTTTCGTCAATATTATACGCAAGTCTCACTTTGTTATGAACAATAAAACATTTCAGATGCACATCAGCTACCTTTCCATTTATCGGCATCGACTTTCGGCGTCGACGAAGTCTACAGTTTCACTAAAATACCCTGTTATCATGATGGAATCTGTAATAGGAAGCTTTCTAGGATCAGCCTAAGAATAACCATATTCCTTCATCTTTACGCAATCTATCGCTTTCAATGGAGGAGAAATAGATCAAATAATAGCCCTGAAGTCACAATGAACAACTCCGATACGTCTGCACTTCAATAAATGAATCATAACCACGCCGTCGCATGTATTCAAGTATGCAACCTCTACTATGGCCGTGCCTCCTCGTACTGAACTATGACGTCACTTTTCTACCAGCCAATCATCGGGCGTTTTCGCTTCTCACTTGCATTTGAAAATTATCGTGAACTTTGATGCATTAAATATCGCAAACCACGTCATAAAATAATTAAAAAACTTTCACCGAGGTATGCAAACATATATTTTTATATAATTTTGGGGCTATTGATTATATCTGAAATATATGCAAGTTCCCTATTAGAAGCTCATGTGGCACATAGCTCACTTCAAAAGTAATGTCAGATTTTGTTAGTACGATAACACCAGCATTTTTTTTAATTTGACCGGTTTACCAGCACTTCCTCAAAACATCCGCAACACTACGTCCCATAATGCTGAGATATAACTTCATCATTAGTCACCCAATGTTTACAAACAGTTTATTGTGATAATAATAACAACGTCTACTGACGTCTTTGATCAATTATTAAATCTCATTCAAGGAACTATAAGACGAAGCGGATTTCACGGAATTAGCAAATGTGAAACTATTGCTTTCTAAACATGGGAAAGACGTCAATTTTAGTGCAAAGACCTCTTTTTTCAAGACTTCATGTCAGCCGCCAGATTCTCAACGAAATATTTGGACGATTGACACAAAAGGCATTTCCAATAAATATCACGCGACTCGTAAAGAACTGTTAGCGATAAATCCTTAAGGCCCGTACATTTAGAGTGATATATATTCGGGGCAGAGTCACAAGGTATGAACTTATCACAGGAATTAAAGGATATTTCGCAGCCGCTACACGAAAGTATACACAAGTGCTGGGCGCCATATTGAATGTTTTGCATTTCAAGTTCCCCACCAAAGCGCTCACTGAGCATTCACCATCGACGTTAATGGAAGTTTAACTACGAGTACGGACCATCCCCAAGTGGAGGAGCCACCCACGTGGCCCCTCCGCCCCGCGGATCATCCGCGCGCGTACGGGCCACGGAGACAGATTTGCGCTTGCACACAGTGCTGTAGTTGGAAAAAAATTTAGGCGGTACTCACCAAAAATTCCAACAGCTGAAAATGTATTATACATCCGGCCACGAAGGTGTTTTAACCGGTACGCTTATAACGAGTTTGGATTTTCGGGGGTACGCCGTACCGGCCCAACTACAGCTTACACTGCTTACACACGAACGCGGACGGCTGATGCGGACCAAGTAGATTTGTCAGTAGAATTAGAGCGAGCTTGCAGATAGCATGGCGAGTGCGTCTTTTCGCTATGGATAGTCTAATTCACACTAAGAAAATAATAGGGTAGTTTCCTTCATCAAAGAAAACAAAAGGCAATAATTGCGATTCGTTACCCACCATTAGTGTATTCAGAATATACAAATTATTTCGTTTTAGAAATACCGGTTTAGACGAATGGCAATGGTCCATTTTTATCCTCATTTGAAAAGGGCCAGATTGGCGCCCATGCGATGCCACTCCACGTGACGTCACAGGGACCTAGTTTCTATAGGAGAAGATAGGAGTTATACATCGTCTGAGGTTACCAATGCATGCATGAGGCGCAGAGCTCAAGGAAACATGTCTTAATAATCACTTATTAAAACTGGCTAAGGTCGGAAAGTTTTCCTCGTTTGATAGGGTATTAATAATCATTATTTAAGCCAAGCGCTACCAGCCAGCAAGGTACTCAGCTACCCGCTAGCAGCCTGCGACGTATCAGCGCTAAGCCTCGCTTCAAGGTCACCTCACCGGGCGGGAGGGGGAACCAGAAATACGACGTACGGAGTGATTTCCCGGCATTCATACTTACGCGTCGCGTTTTTACGCGCTTGAAATTTTTCACTTTTCATTTAATCGCGAAAAATAGATATTGTCATTTAAAAATCTAAAAGCGTGAAATACGTACTCCAGGAGTAATAATCTTTCGATTTAGGCAATAAAAAAATGATATTCATCAGCGCTTAGTTCAATAAATAAGGTCACTAAAGCGGCTTTTAATGTTCTTCGTGCCACAATAGGGTGCACCTAAAACCTCCTTTGACGGGCACTTTTCTTCCGTTTTTTCGAACTTGGAATACAGCAATAACTTGGATTGCACTTGGCTGTAAGACGTTCTTCTACCTTGGCAAGCTGCACACAGCTGATATTGTGCCGGACGCGGACGGATTTCGCTCGCGCCTACGTGAACAACGGCGACCGCTTTCCGCGCCCCGTGTGCGTAGCGCGGACCGTCCGCTTCCACGTGCAACGGGCCTTAGGCATTTATTGAAGTCACTCCATTACCTGTTGTCTCACCGCAGCGCTCAGCACTGATTGGTGGGAGCTCAAATATTAGTTATCTGTCGCCTATGATGAGTGGCAGGACGATTCAAAAGCCCCTACATGGTGCCCACTCAAATTTTCCCATTCAGGAAGGCTGAGATTATTCTATGTAACGGTCCACTTTCTTGGTGAGCAAGAATGCTTCATCCCCATTCATGCTTCAAGACTCCTTGGGCAGCCCTGGTTCAAGCAGCAATTTACCCGAGGAATCTCCTCTTCTTGGTCGAAATTTCAATTCCTGTCTACATTATTTGAAGCACTTATTGAAGATAAATCGTCTAAATAAACCAGTTTTCATAAAAGGAATGCTTCAACATACGCTATAGCAAATAAAAACAAAAGGATGTTTCCACAATTAGAGCAATTTCTCCTTCAGCCTAAATTACTAATTTATTGACACCAAAGTAAACTTTCAAACGTTCAAAGATACAAATGAGCACTTGCGCCTCAACAACAATATCCCTTGGTCCACTTCATCCAAAAATAATTCATTACAAATATATATCTATATACAATTAAAATTTCACTGGCACTTGAAACTGGATGAGGTAATCTTCATGGATTACCATTAACAGAAGAAAATCACTTTTTCAACCATTCCAGAATTAATGGTGTAAAGTAAGTAATGATGACATCTCCACCTGAAATAGGTATCATAATGTCAATATTCATATAAAATAGCTGATAAAATATGAGAGAGCAGATCTAGACTAAGTTTGGGACCCTGTCCTCACTCACAATGAGCACCGAGCATCATACATGTGACTAAAGGCTTTCCGAGAAGCCTCTAGGGTGGTAAACTGGAGCCAACGCTCCATTAATCAAATCATTCAATGAAGACATGAAACCTCTGCCATGAATATTACACTCCTGTGACTCAATGAACCACTTGAGACGCTCCTGATACACTCAGCTGAGTCCCAGTGGCACTCATAACTTACCATTAGTATAATTAATTTTCTCTTCCACTGCAAACTTAATAAAAGGAGGAATTTACCCATCATATATGCTCAGTTACATAGTCAGGTGGAAGGCTTTAGTAGCACTCCCATTGCCCCTCTGACACTCCATTTATTGATATAATTACAGTTCATAGTCTGCCCATAACCAATAATTAATTTAACTTCCAACATAAAACATATTAAATATATAACTGATTTAATGAAGTAAATGGTATTCTGATGCATACATATAAGATAAAAATCAGTTGAGACAATCTACATACCACTCAAGCACATAAAACAAAAAGGGTATAAAGCACTACCTAAATATTTAATGGGAGAGTTTCTTATAAGAAAACCTGCACCCACCTGCTCTTCTCATGCAAGTCAGAATTTCCTGGAGAACTGACTTCAGATCAAAGCACCCAGCCTTAGCACCATGATGAAGCATAGCAAATTCTCCAGAAACCTAGAAAACATTTAAGATAATAAAGTCAGCCCAAAAATAGCCTCATAGGTCATTTATAGGACATTACATACAATACAAAATATAGCCTTATAATATCAACCACATTCTTAGGTTTCATGTTAAATCATCTGAAACAGCCTAATTATCTGCACAAAAGTAATTTTGTCGGCATAATCATGAGATTTCACAAAGAATTACACTTCAAACTCAAATCCAAGCTATTTTTGGCAGAGGATTCATGCAGATACTTTATTTTAAGTACCGTATAAGCTTGTGTAAGAGGCGCACACGTGTAAGAGGCGCACCCCTATTTTGAGGAAGGAAGCTATAAAGAAAAAAAATTTTACGGTATTTTTTTATCCTATCGTGCGGTGTTGCAGACGTATGCCTGGAATTTCGACAGTTATCGAAATTTCCTCTTTCAGTACTATTTGAAAGAGGAAATTTTGATAACTGCGGCGGTAATAGCGGCATAAGAGGGAGTAGAAAGAGTTCCGATCCTCTCTTCGCATACGTCATCGCTCTACGTTGCTTGTCCTACTCACGAACAATTTCGTTTAAAAGCTCTCGCAGGAGTATTGCAATAGAATTGCAGCCGTGGAAATTTTTAAGGCAAAACACGACAGGCACATAGCATGAACCTTCCCAAGAGATAGGACAACAATCGGGGCAATCTCAGCGCCTTAGGATAATAACCACGTCGTAGATTTAAGGCCCCTTGCACACACACCGATTTTGGACGGCCGGTAAAATATCGGCCGTCCACATTCCAATAGTGAACAATGGGAGAGCATTGGAGCTTGCACACGTACCGAACACGCGCCGGCACCGGCTAAATGCCGGTTAGCTGCCGGCCATTGTCACTGTGGATCGCCGTCGCCGGCTCAAAAACATAGCAACTTATCGTTTGACCGGTAAAAATCCGGCGTGTGTGCAAGCATCGCTTCGCCGGTAAAATATCGGCCGATATTTTACCGGCCGTCCAAATTCGGTGTGTGTGCGCTGGGCCGTTTTTTTTCCTTTCCGGGACTCCATAGGAAAATAGGAAATTATCAAGTTACAGGGGATCAATGGAAACGCGTTTCATCCCTACCCCATCTCACCAACTGACCTTTTTCGGTCTACCAGGTTCAATTCTCCGAGTTTCTGGAGGTCAAATGCTAGGTGAGTCACCTTCTGAGCTCGAAGATATCTCGATATCTTTCAGCAATTGTATGACACGCACGAGGTTCTAAAAAGAATTAGACCTAACGCGACGTATATCTGACAGCATTTAAGTTTTTTGAGCTCTAATTGATTGACACAAAGATTTATAGCTAAAACAAGGCTACTAATATTCAACATAGTCCAAACAGCACAATTTCGGAAGAAACAAGCGTAGCATGAGCGCATTCAAACAAGACGAGACGGACTGGAAACTTCAGGCAACGCAAACTGCGTATATCACATTGCTGTGCCTTCGCCTCTTCACTTCAACGACGTCACATGCAAGATCGGACGTGTTCTTCCCTTGCTCCTTCGCTCATAGCCTCGTAGCTTGAAATATGGAGCGCGCTCCTTCCCCTCGACCTCTCCTTCAGCGCTAGTCCAACAATGAACACACTCGTTCGAATTTTTTAAACCGCAGGTTTTGACACCAATATAATTTTCAGTTACAAAAATCCTCATATTAGCGTCTGAAGATAATTTTTGAAAAATCAGGTGCTCAGCGTAATGGAAATTGCTCGGCAAGATAGATGTTGACGAATCAGGTATGTCCTTCAAAACTACGCGTTTCTATACGTTTGATAAGCGATTACTATATGCAGTATAAATGCCGCGGGATACCCACTCGTGGCAGTAAATTTAGCGCGCGCTCCGGAGCGAATCACCCCGCGCGATCTTTTCAATGTTCACCTCTGGGGTACCGACGTGACGGCGCGATGCTTACGAGAAATTCAAACAGGAGCATTTTAAAAACACGTCACTAAGGGAGAAACTCCCCTACCTGCCGCTTGATTTTGACCCAGGGTTTCAGATGACTGACTCACGCTGTAAACCAAGGCCCCTCAGTTCCCCTTGGACTTGCGACCGGGTAGGGGAGGGGGGAAAGATAAGAAGTTTGTGTAAGAGGCGCACCCCCATTTTCCGCTGCAACGTTTGGGAAAAAAGGTGCGCCTCTTACACGAGCTTATACGGTATTTTTTTTATACCATAGGCAATAACAAAAAAAGACACCGATGAGTCATTCATGATGCATATTTCGATTGCTAATCAGGGCACAAAATGCAGTCAAATGAAATAAACAACATACGTAAAGACCAGGAAAGATTGAGCATTGAGTTACGGTGATCAAATGGACCTGATAATCTCTTCAAGACAGGGAACAAAACTGTGATGAGGAAAAGCCAACTGACACAACGTATACCTGGCAGATGGGTACTGATATTAAACATCTACATCTACATAATACCCTGCGAGCCACCTCTAGGGTGTTTAGCATGGGGTGATCAATCACCAGCATGCAGCATGCAATTGGACTCCCACATGCACACCACACGGTCCAAAAAACGTCACGTATACCAAAAAATTATACTACCACATGCTGTTAGAAATAATAATAAACGTCGTGAAAGACAACCGTAGAAGACTCAAATTTTGTATTAGATGAATCTTATAGAATATTAATTTATAGCTTAGGGGTGTGGGCAAATACCCCGAATTACATTAGTCTGCATTCACTGAAGACTTGATCAGAGTTGAAGTCAAATTTTAGTTTGGTAAGGGGGGAGAGTTTTTGCTGAGGTATACTACATGGATATTCATAAAAAAAGCTACTTCAATTGCTCCATATTTATAATTATTTCATGTTAGCTTTTGGCATGAGCCAAGCATGAGGAGTGAGGCTCATTTTTTTTTACTTTTCTCAGATTTACAATTTCAATATTTTAAAATATGCTGCAGAGCAGAATCAATATGCTAAAGAAATCATGCCAATTGAGAGACCATGATGAGGTCCCTCAAGAACCATAAGTTCAAAAAAAATATTGTGCTGATCATAAAAAGAATCAATTACTTACAGAGGTTAAACTTGGAGTAGCAAATCACAGTCACGGTCAGCTGATCGTGGCTGAACACCCAATTACCCTATAATCCCCATCTAAATTACCCCCAAGGTACTACTACCTACTGAGAAGAAGAAGCTACCAATCAAGGAAGCAAATGCCTGAAGGGAAGGCTCAATGCTTCAACCCGAAGGTTGGCTACGATAGGTAAGAGAGAATCTCACTCTTGACTAAGCCACAGACATTTGGATTTCACATGATTCCTTGGGCCCTATCAGATTGTGAGGATTGTTTTTTCGATGACTGGACTTGGTGAAGCCAAGCACTTCTCCCACTTCCCTCCACCTGTAACTCTTCATAATTAAAAATGTCCAGATTTTGTGCCATTGCAAATGACTAAACAGCTATTTATGAGGCATTCTAGCTCAAATAAATACAGATACACTACAGTGGAAAACCTTTATCGGCAATCATTATAATTTACTTCTACACCATAAGTCCATACATAAATGGTGAGAACAAACTCTAAAAAATAATGAAATTGTAAAAATATTGTAAAATACTGAATCATCAGGGCATACCTGGTATACAAAGAGAGGATATTCTGGATACTTGTCCTTTGTTTCTTTTACTACATCAAGATATGCAATACCTGGTTTAACCATTAACATATCTGCTCCTTCCTCCACATCTCTTGCCTGTAAGTAAAATAATTACAACAGTTTAAAGGACATCATTAATGTTTAAAATGAAGGAAAAAATCAACTTTAATCTTTATCACCTCCTCAAATGAGATATCTTATTAGCTATAACAATGATATGCACATTCAAGATACTAAAATAACTTAGTTATTATGCATTTACAATTAATTACAGACACATAATGTTTACACATAACAGCAAAGAGTTAATATCCACAGGTATTTCTGTTGGAAAACTGTGCCCCAGCATCTTCCTCCTCAAAACAGGGCGGAGTAAATGATAAAAAATACTAACAACAGCTCTTGCAGCCAATCCTGCACTTCCAGGAGGTAGCTGATAACAACGACGGTCACCAAAGGCAGGAGCTGAACCTGCAGCATCTCGAAATGGTCCGTAAAATGTAGATGCAAACTTTGCAGCATATGACAGGACTGCAGTGCAGTGGCTTAGGTTAGCACTTTTCAGGGCAGCTTTAATGGCACCAACTCTTCCATCCATCATGTCAGAAGGTGCGACAACTTGTGCACCTAGTTTCAAAAGAAGGTATCATTTTCATAAGGAAATACTAGTTTTTCTGGTAATTTTCACTTTTGGTAGTTGAGGCTACTTGGTGTAAACTTGCACTTGCGACATTCAAGTATAACGTCAGCACCCTAAGGCGATGTGTGGTTGTGAGTTTGCTACTTTTGGTGACAATGGAAGAAGGGGGAGGGATGGGGAATTGCTTGAGTAGAACAGGAAAGCCTTAATCCTCGTGGTTATGAAAACCATAGGGGTTCCCGAAGTAGAATAATGAAGATCAAATGGATAAACTGTATGAGTGATGAAGAAGTCCTAAAAAATGATGGAGAAGATGAAAGCCTTCCAAAAAAAAACCAGAGGAACATGGGAAAATAATCTGCCACACAATATGGCATGATGGACTGATGAAGATAATGGTCAAAAGTCAAGTGAACAAGAAAAATTGCAAAGGAAGGCCCATATTTGATATATAGATCATGTGATATATGGTGCTAAAGATAAGACTCTGACTGACAATGAGGATTTGATCCTATGATGAAAAGATCAGCCTAAAGAAGACTTAATAGGAGAGATGCATCAAGCCACTTTAGAATAATAATGACCGAGGACTATAAAATTAAATCTTACCAGCTTGAGCATAACTGGCCGCTTGTTCAGCAATCCTTTTAATGCTTGCTTCATTGTCGATGGAACCATCTTTGTACAATATCCCACAATGGCCATGGGATGTGTAGGCACATAAACAAACCTTAAATAGAAATTAAAAGTTTTTATTAGTATTCTTGAAATGAATTTGCTAAGGCATATTTTTAAGAACTTGATTAAGAAAATGATAGATCCTTACATCACATGCAATAACGAGATTAGGAAACCATTCTCGCAACTTGGGTATTGCTCTTATTACTGGATTTTGAGAAGAGTCTGCATGAGTGGCTTTTTCATCCTGTAGATGAGAATAAAATCCTTTATTTTGATGTCATAAATTAAAATATACAAAATAAACTGTAAAACTGAATCTTCAATTTCCTAGATGGAATTAAATTTAGCTTAAACCCTTGCTTCGCATATAAAATAAAATTCAATCCTTCAATTGTGTTAAAGCAAATTTTTTAAGTTATTTATTTCCTAGTAACCCAAATCAGGTCTTTACAGCCTTTACATTGGGGTTAGCAACAAATTACAAGGAAAATTATAAACACCCATGCCCTGGATAGAGTTAACCTACCATGATGTGACTAAAACCAGTTCAGCTGGTGAGGACTTTAACTCACTGCCACTGAGGCTGGCAATTAGATTCAAAGTTCAGAGTTTATAAGCTGTCTTTTACGAAATGTACTTAAGAATAGTAGGGGAAATTCTTCCTCAAAAATTACCCAAAAAAAAACTAGATGATAATATGTAACCAAGACTTGCGAGAGTTTTCCATCCTCAAAGAACCTCACTTGGACCAGAGAGAGGTCATAGCTAGCAGGGGGAAAAGAGAGGTGACGGGGTATAAACCTCCCAGAATTTTGGGGCAGACAGTCCACCATGTACTCTCTATGTGGATACGCCCAGTGGCATAGCCAGGGGGGGCACAGAGGACACATGCCCAGGGCCAGTTCTAGACATATTTCTAGTGTAAGTGAACAAAATTCCAGTGCCCCCTCAAAAATGTCCTGAGGTGTAGTAGGGTTTCTCTCTGGACACATTTTAAAACAAGTACAAAAAATTGAGGAATATGTGCTTTAACACGTTAATTCTATGCTCTTGTAGGCGGCAGAAGAGAAGAGCGGTGAAAAATAAACAATTCCATCTGTCAGCTGTGGCTGAGCATACTTTGCCTGAACTAGGGCACAACATCAACCGGGAAGAGACAAAAGTTATCGCCAGAGAATCCCGATATTTTCCCAGGATCATTCGAGAGGCGATTGAAATATCTAAACATCCTCATAATTTCAATCGAGAGGATAGCTACCAACTCCACAGCACGTGGAAGCGACTCTTTGCCCCATACTCCCATGTTATTGGGTGCAAGGCGACCAATCAGCGACAACACACACCACCAGGCTGCCTGTATAACAGCGGCCAAGATACTGCATCTAGCACTTCAACCAGAAGATGCCTGTTAGAATGCAGGAGAAACTGTTGTCTCCATAACAATGATGATGCGGTGAAACCCGAAAAAATACAGCCTTCATTATCATTGCTCCACGGAAGCCTTCGCACCGACCCATCAATAGTGTAATATTAAGAGCCAAAATAGCGCCATATAGCCAAGTTGTGATTTCTACAGATGAAAATGTTCACACATTCCAGAGAGAAATATATCACTTGACCATGAATCGCACCATGGATTTAGGTTTTATGTGATCTGTACATGTACAGTGGAGGTCTAAATTTGAATTCAGAACCTCTTTCCTGGAGCATAGCTGACTCTCTGGAGCACCAGTTCACACTGACTGCAAGGGCTTAGGACTGCTTACTTGAAGCACAAGATTTTTTAAATATTATTTAATTTATTCAATACAAGTTGCCGACATGACTGCATACAACCTTAATAGTTCAATACGATTCTTTGGAGCCATTAATTTGGTTCAATTAAGGATTATTTTCATTATTTCCAGGGTTGCATACTGTGCTAATTTTAAATATTCAACCAGTAAAATCTTGATGCATGATCTTAGGTTTTCCCGGCCTATCACTTGCAGAAAAGTTTCTCAGGTTTTCCACCGGTTGATTTCCCACCGTTTGGTCTCCCATGGGAGACATGTACAAAATCAACCAGTGGAAAACCCGAGAAACTTTTCTGTAGTAAAATCTTGATTTTGACAAATCCATCCCTAGTTATCAGTGTATCTTACAATCATTTAAACCATCTTTTTTATACCCCAAACCTATGTCATGCCATTTTCCATCACCTTTTTTTACAGATCATTAAAATATTTAAAATTGACAGAGATCATGGGATAGTCAAAATCCCATCCAGAACACATATCTTAACCCAATCCAATCCACCCTCATTCTTAATCACCTTACTCTTTGATTGAACAAATCCATCAGTGAGCAGTTAGCCTTGTAATTCTCCAGCCAGCTCCAATTTTCATTATCCCCTTGATTAATATTCCTGAATGAAGTATAGAAGAAGTAAAATCTTGATATCATAAAATACTTTGATCATATTCCATATTTGTAATTAAATGGGTCATTCCACGATGACTTGAACTGGAGCTACCCCTTGACCTTTCAGGTTGTGATGAAAATTATTATACATGCACGCCTCCACAAATGAAAAAAAATCCAAGTGTTTTGCAATAATCGAGAAAAACAGCTAAATGTTGGGTATCCTCAAACCTGTGGTTTTTCAACTTGAAATTTGAGACACCACATAATTCAATAAGGAACAAATGTTTGAGGATTTACTTTCTTATTTACTGCATTCTTAAAAAAATCTAGAAGTGTAACCAAAAATGTGGATGTTAATGTTCAAACAATTTATCGTTGACAGATAAAAAACTTAAATTATTGTCATTTCAACAATCTTTCTTTTACTAGCAATGATGCTTTGATCCAGAAAGAATATTATAACAAAAATTTATGAGAATGTTTCTCCATTTTGGAGATAAAAATTCTTCTAATCTCTCAGTGCAATGAGCATATTGAGCCGATATGTAGATGAAGAAACTCTTCATTTTCCTAGTTGTTTGCCTTAACTTACGAGTTTCTACATCCACAAGATAATTTGACTGACTAGGGCAATTTTTGCGCCCATAGACATTCATTGACTACCACTGAATGTATTTCTAATGTGTGAACCGTAGCACCACACAGCAAGATTATTGTAAACTTTGAAATATTTTTTTAAACTCATGTATGAGTGGCAACTTAATTTTACATTTGCAACAGCATGAAGTATTTATCTAGATTTTGAAATAAAATTTTTGGCCGATTATGAAATGGTGTATTTCATACAATTTATTGAAAATTAGTGTAAACATAAATATCTGACCATTAAAATCAATGGCATAAAGTCTATTTAATTCTTCCATGGTAATAGCTCAAAGATTTTGTATGTCACCATTCTAAGAACTATGACAAAGTCAGAAGTGAATGAAAGGATGGGGTTCTTGTGGGTATTATATGATTGACTGTTTATGAAATGACCTTCATGGCTTTCATACTTTTATTTTTTGGTATTGTTTGGGATATTGTGCTTTGGAGATAACTGCCTCAATTTCCTTGGCTACTTAAGCTTTTTTCGTAATAGTGAAAAGGGAGATTGTAGAGAGAGTAATGAGCACAGCAAGAACAGCAATTTTGATAGTAAAATTTATCATATAATCGAATGCATTTTTCTGATGGATGTGCAAACATTGCAATACCAAAAGCTATTGAGCTGATTTAACTATTAGAAGATCCCTAACGATTCAAGAGATAAGGATGAAAATTCTTAAGTAAATAAGATAAGACAGATTTCCCAGAGCTAATATGGAAATTTCTGGGATAAAACCAGTACCTTTAAACCTATACCTAAATCAGAGTCATACAAAACTGACAAAGGAAGTTCTTTCTGAATTTTTTCGCGGCCTTACGGTGATCTGATTCTTACTGCAAGAGTATCGACACTAAACGAAAAAATATAGTTAGTTCTGGAAGGACATGACCTTTGGTAAATGCGATGGTACTCCGAATAAAAGAACAGCCACTAAACCGAGGTCCACTAACGGCTTTAAGGCTTCTTTTAGCTTGTTAATCCCATATCTGGATACTCCTGGCATACTCTGTATCTCAGTGATAGCTTCATCATCGTCACTAAAACAAAAGGAAAGTATTGTAGATGCCGGTGTATTTCCACCGATTTACACGACTATATTTAAATACTCACAGGATGAAAACTGGATACATTAAATTGTGCGCTGCTATACCAACGTTTGCATTTTGCCAATTACGAAAAACTGGATGGAAATAGCCACTATGAAGATTGTGCTTCGGATCTACACTAAAGTTCATGTTGCGTGGCTTTGCTGAATGAGACTTGCTACGACGTGAAAAGGACACTACTCAAAAATTGGCTAACTTCCTATTCTTGCTGTTCTTTTTCGAAAAGTGTGGCAGTATTTAAATGGTTTGATTAGGCCCGTCAATGCGCACGTTCCATGTTGGAAATATTCACGACCTTGACATTGATATCAAACGCTATTACTAATCCGATGCCCTCACGAGTCTCACTAAATCACCGAAATCACTTTTGAAAAGGTCAACAATGACTAACGAATTGAAACAATAACCCAAGGAGACTGCATACAGGAGGCTCAATTCCATGAACATACACATGTATGTTCATACTCGATTCCAACCCACAGATGACGGCTGATTCCTGTCGCCAACCAACCAATCACAGGCCCACAGGACCTTTGACAAAAAAGCATCGCCAAGCGCTGACATACGCGTTAAACCATTTTATCGTCTGCATGATTGTTGTAATTAATAAATATATTTTATGGACACAAAAATAAACGTCGTTGTATTCCACACAGTATGCATTAAAAACCCAACCGTTGGGAGACTCTACCTACCTAACTCTGAGGAATGTGGATGTATACGACCGAGAATTTAGTTCTGTTGTTGTTTTCCGCACAGTATGCATTACAAACTCAACTGGCAACTGGTTTCGACCTATTCAGGTCATTATCATTAACGTTCAACTCTTGATAATAACCTGAAAATGTCGGAACCGGTTGAGTTTTTTCATAAATACTTTGTGGAATACAAAAAGGTTTCCTTTTGTAATGTCACCATACCGCCAAGTGAGCTCGCAAAACATTGATTTTTACGTATACACGTTCATGATCGTCTATTTCATCGCCTGGTCTTCCATGGCCTGGTGTGGTACCAAAAGTAAAATTGAGCAAAATATTTACGTACGTATCAACTACTCGCTTATGAGAGAAAAATGTGATGTCAATGCATGTTTACGGAACTATTCATAACATCGTCTCAAATAATTCTCATCTCGTAATTTACTTGTGAAACTTGGATCAACGTCCATCAGCGACGCGAGTGGCAACTTTTGTAACTCATTTAAATGCGCCGTGGGTGACAACACCAGAGACAATTGAGTATCCTCTTTTGTTATATTCGTGTTATAACTGTAATAACCATTGAGGTTCACTCCCTCCTTTTTGGTAATGACCATTCACTGGCCTGGTGTAATCATTAGCAGAGAGCCGCATCAGTTGTATTTACACGACCATAATAAGGGACTCGCAATCATTGACCTCTGGCGCTTAATGATATCGCCTAAATGAGAATAATTTTCCTCTGGAGTCCTATTCGTCTAATAATTTCTCACATTATCGCCAAAATATGCAAAACTGTTGATTACTAAGACGTGAATCTGCATTAATTATCGAAAGTAGTAGAAATGGTCCTTTTATACTGGTTGCTAATCTCCCGACATTTTCTGGCTCTGAAGTGTTTGGTGTTGCCTCGACGGACGATTTTACCCCTCTAACACAACTCTGGGCGCAGTCGCGCCACCACTAGGGGAATTATGGAACTAACTGCGCTGTACAACTCTGGGCGCAGTCGCGCTATCACTAGGGGAAATATGGAACTAACTGCGCTGTGGGCGGTGCTATATGCTTTCGACAGCGCAGTTAGTTCCATAATTACCATAGTGATAGCGCGACTGCGCCCAGAGTTGTGTTTGAGGGGAGGCTTTTGAGGGGTAAAAGCATAGAGCTTCTATGGGTAAAAGCGTCCGTCGAGGCAACATTCTAGAGCCGGAGATTAGTACCAGGGCCATGGTAGTAGATGTTAACTGGAAGCTAATCGATTGAATAATCAAAACAATCGGGACCGAGTAATCGATTGTTACCCAAGAGTCGATTATTTTCGCCCGTCACAATCCACCAGAATCACAGGAAAACAATGAACCTAAAATGAATGTTGTTTCGTTCACTTCTTTGTCACAATAGGGTGGTTTCCTATTAATTTTTTCATTGCCTAAATCGAAAGATTTTTACTCGTGGAGTATGCATTTCGCACTTTTTAGATTTTTAAATGACGTTATCTATTTTTCGCGATTAAATGAAAAGTGAAAAATTTCAAGCGCGCGAAAACGCGACGGCTAAGAATGGATGCCGGGAAAACTCCCGTGTGACGTCGTTCTGGTTCCCGCTGCCGCCAAGTGAGGTGACCTTGGTGCGAGGCTATGAGCGCCGATACGATGCAGGCTGCTAGCAGGTAGCGCTTGGTTTAAGTAAGGATTATTAATACCTTATCAAACGAAGGAAACTTTCCGACCATTCGCAGTTTTGTGTTGGAATCATCCAAATACTCAGTGAATCAATTTGAGGGTTGGTTTGAATAGTTGAGGATAAAGCTCAGCAGATTCAGGGAAGGGGGACAGTACCTTTCCTAGGTTCACCCCAAACTTCAAGAATTTTGACTAGAGATTCCCAAAGACTCGTGAGGGATTTGAACCAGATACTCGTCGTATGGCAGCCAAGGGCTACACCCAAGTAAAACTGCCACACTCCTTCATACTTATGAATACCATCTTAATATTTTCCCATTTAAATTAGTCGTAGCTCTTGAAATTTATTCATGACTTTAATTTTTGTTTCTTTCCTTTTCATTTGCCATGGATGTTACGGATAAAAAATAGCCAGATAGCACTCATTCATGGAATCCATTGAAGTAGAACTGAAGTCTTATGAGATCACTAAAATGACTTCAGTTTCGTCCATAGAGTTCTAAAGTCTAACTTAAATGAAAAAAATCAGCAAAGAAAATTCGCATCAATAAAAAACATTCCATGTTTTAATGAGATAGATAAAATAGTGCTTCTCGGTATTTTATTGCCCGCCAATCAATTCTGTTATAAATTAAATCCTGTTTGGACTTGAGCTTATACAGGACATGGACAACTCCGACTCGTCCAATTGTGTCAGGAATCCGATCGATGTACATGGAAAACCCATCATGGCAATGCTCATGGATCCGTTTGTGTTTCTGTGAGCAATTTTTATCTTTATGTGTAGTACCAATCAATAATGGATACAGAAAAAACTCAAGGGGGGCAAAAAAGATATTTTGAGCTACCTATATACTTTTACTGTAATGAAAAATAAGTTTCATGCAAATTTTGAGATGCTTTCATTTAAACTGATTATATGCATATTCAAGACAATGCTATCTTATGATATAAAAGAATCAGAAATTGTGATACGGCAATGTGGGCAGCCCCGCTAGCAGGGGAGGGGGGTGCCCAGTGCACCCCCCATATGTATCCACCACTGGTTCCAAAAATGATTGTTTAAATGAAATCAGTTTTTATGGGTGGTCATACGTGCTTTTATATGCATTGAAGCTCCACCAAATTATGTGTATCGAGTCTTACAAAAGGTTAAAAAGGAAAATATACCTCTCTCCGCTAAATATAGGAACGACTAGAAGTCGCCAAGAAAAATTGAGGGGACTTTTTGCACAATCACTGCTGTGCTTTGTGATTTTCGCCTTCTGTTTGTAGAATATGATCCAAGGAATCGTCACTTAAATCTCCTCGATACATTCGGTAGAACTATAGGGCTCCACACCTTGTGGTCGAAGTCATCTGATAAAGCCATTGGTAATGTCTCCTCAGTTGAGACGACACATTGCGCTCAAAAATCAACATGAGGCTCAATTTAAGATCTTCCTATGTGACGAGGAGGTCAAAAAATTAAGTTCAGTTGCACCGCAGCTAACACGATTTATTTCTGCCACCAATAACTTCATCATGGTTTCCTTGCACTGACTGCCAAGCCAACGATCGCACGTCACGTGACCACCACATTTCCTTGCAACAATTTGATTGTTTTCCTCGGCAATTAAAAGGAGATGCATTCTGCTCCCAAGCAGATATTATCAACGGGTAAACAATGTGCTACAGAGAAACGACTTATACAAAAGGCAAACTCATAATTACCATACAGTACGTATGAAGATAGTTATTGGAGTTAAGCAAAGTTGGTCTTGAAGTTAAGTGGTGGCTAAAAAATTAGTTAATGCCGTATTTTATAGCCATTTATTTCTGCAACTACAGATCCACGTAAAAATCAGTCAGAGGAAGTAGATGCTATTGAAGAAATGCCTATGATTAAATCTCATGAGGAAGAAAAAGTTTCTTCGATCACCTCCTTACGCCATAAACTTTTTATCTTCTCCAAATTCATGGAAGTAATGAATTTTCATTCAATTTATTGGGAATAACTCTGTAATAATTACATATAAATTCAATGTGTGATATACTGATATAATTGGGTGACAGATATTGGTACCTGATTCACTACCCGTAAAAGATGCTCTTTCGATGTGTGAATTTGAAATTGAACCGCCTTTTCAGTCTATAATAAATTTTCACTCATTGGCCCTTCACTATAATAACCTACGTGATGGCTGTCTCTAAATGATAAAACTTTTTCTTTACAATCTTTATATCCAATTTCTGATACTTAATTGGATTATGATTCTTACTCAGAACTCACCTTTTAAGTACCATAGTCCTTTGATGATATTAAATCTCAAATGCATATCTTTGTAATAGGGAAAGAAATTTGTTATTTACCTCAGACACCCAATCAAACTGTTGTACCAGTTCCCAACAAAAATCACAACTGAAATTGGTCAGCACAGATAGGGCTGCCCACAGACTTTTTGTGGCCCAGGGTATAGTTTGAGTGTGAGGCCCCCTTTTACTAATCTAAATTATCGGCCCCTTAACTTTGAGGCCTAGGACAGTCCCTGAGGGCAGCCCGGAACACAGATTTGTGGGCACTATAAAAAACTGGTATTATTTTCCAAATTCATTTCCATACATTTCACATCAGTTCTATGCTGTTTGTCAACAATTTTCACAAACAAACATTTCATGTTGTCCAAATTCAAATATGAATTTATTTTTGATACAATAGTGACTAGTATAAATATTTTTTGCTAAAATAACGAGTTACGAATATTGGCTAGGCCTTTCTAGGGTTGGAGGGCATCCCTTAAAAAAAGATTCTATTATAAATACCAGTAATAATTTCAGACATCTGATAGTCTCTCTTGAAATATCAGACGTTAACAGCCACTATAAGCTTGCTTACTTTCTTATTGCGAAGAGTAAGATAAGGTAATGACTAGATGAATACATGTAGCACATCTGTTACATAGTGGAAAGTTAAAGACAGGCAGGTAGTAAAGGAAGTTACGGGAAAATGATAATGAAAGATCAAAAACAAAAGTTTCATCACCACTACAAATTGATATTCCTCCATAG
The DNA here is from genome assembly GCF_921293095.1 of Ischnura elegans. Lineage (NCBI taxonomy): Eukaryota > Metazoa > Arthropoda > Insecta > Odonata > Coenagrionidae > Ischnura > Ischnura elegans. Next base: position 28,419,475 of record NC_060259.1, read on the forward strand.
GATAATTAAGCATTTACATTGCTGAGGCATAAGCTGAGGTTCTATGAGTAGGCAGAGGCTTAAAGAGAACATGGACATGAAATAGTTTCATTAAACTAAGATTATCACAGGAGATAACAGTTGCTTTCTAGAATTCAGTTATGTATCAGTGAAGATTGCCAGGAACACAGAAAAGTTCATTAACGTTGACTGGTAGACCCTCTCTAACCCTTGAAAAAGATTCCTCTCAGATAATAATAATAATTTAAGGACCATGGACAAGAGAGCCAACCACAAAATACGAAAAAATTATTAACTCAATTAAACAAATTAACTATTAAAAGTTATGCCAAAATTCTTGTGTCCTCCTTTTTAATACCATATTATTGTAAAAAATATTGTTTGTAACCTTAAATTTTATTGAAGTATCAATATTGTACACTCGTTTTTCATTTAAAGCCCTGAATGTCGGCATAAAAGTTTTGCATCATTTTGACCTAAACTCCAACATACTTATGATCATTAAAAAATAGAGGTCAAAATATGGAGAAGAAAGACAAAAAATAACTTACTTCACATATAGCCCACTAATATACCCTTTTAAGCATTATAAAGTGTTTTAAGTCCTAATTTTACAAGTAGGATGTACTAATAATCATCATCATCCATCAGCACCTTAGCCCTCCAAATTTCTCCTCTCACCCCTACATACTTGCATTTGTACATTTACGGATATACAATGCACATCCACCTGCTGGTGTCACTGCGTGAAGAGAGCTGGTAGTGAAAAAAATTCCTAATTATTGGAAAGTTACAAAGCTGATATTTACATTCATAACCACCGGACCAAAAGGTTAGAGCATTATGTACTTTGAGCTGAAGCTGATTCCTGGAAATTCAAAGAAAAGGTTTATCACTCAGAGACATATGATGCAGTGGAGTACTTGATACCACACAGACTCTCAATATCACTTTTTTCCAGCAATTACACAGCCATCAATTTAGGAGATTTCAATTTTAATTCATTATTAACATGTTATCACACCATTATATTCACCTCCCACATCATGTAACACCAGCAAGAAGTTTCAACGTCCCACTTGTATGGCCAGCTCCATGAGGGGAGCTTTGTATCTTCCATTTAGCAACTCTAGGAATGGCTGCACTAACCATGTTAGGCCTCTCTGAACCCTGACTCAAATATGACACATATAGCCAGAGTGGCAAACCAATTGCATGCCCCTAAGAGGCACATGGAGCAATTACTTTGGCATGCAGAGCTGAGAGTGGACTAAGGTACACATACAGGTAAGTAAGGTAAGGGTCGGTACATGAGTCAAACAAATATTATTTATTGTCCCGTGTCCTCTTGTGTGGAAGGCAAGGACTTAACCCAAACGCCACCTGAGGCCAGTGGAATCGAGAGAGAGTAGGGAAAAATTCTGAATCATTTCCTGTCACCAGCTCCTGTGCAAAATTTCAGCCCTCCAGTTTTTTTGCAAGTGGTCAAGAATTACATCTATCAGTCAATCCTAAGTCATGCAAGGGGCTGAATATACAAATTGAACAATGGAAAAAGCAGATTCATAAATAATAAGTACACATTTCCTTGGAAAATCATAATGCAGGCTCATAAAAATGAGTAAAATATACACATATACATGGAATGACATGATAGTATGCACTTAGAATTTGCCACAAAGTAAAAACAAAATTAAAACTGGAAATTAATTTTAATCTGAATACTATAATATACAGCATTATTACAAATGAGTTTTAAATATATAAACATTAACTTTTTAACTCTTGAAAATATACAATTTTGTCACAAAGTGAAAAAATCACTGGTTTTGTGCATCCTCAATGTAGCAAAGTTCCAAATAATTCATAAATAGAGACTCCATAGATTTGTGTCCCCTTCAAAAAAATTTAAAACTGGAATGTCAAACAACCTTTTCCGTGCTGCTACTAAAATACTGGTAATTAAACTGTGGGGTAAACCAAGGCCATAGCAAGCAGGGGGGGGGGGGGTCCAGGAGTTCAACCTCCAGAAGTGTTAGGGAGATGAGGTCTTAAGTGTACCCTCCCCAAACGTATCCTCTCCCCACATAAACCCCCCAAAATTTATTTATGGCTATAGCTTTGGGGTAGGGAGGGCTCAACACTCCATACTGAATGATAACACCAACATCATAACACTTCAACACAAGCTGCTAGACAGCAGCCACACAACAGGAGACATCGACACTGGACTCAAAAGCAGGGTTCTCATCAGCAGCCACACAGCCTAGTCAATGACTTCCACTTCACTCCAGATTATTTATCACAAATTAACCTTAAATATAGCTTACAATAGCCTTCTGGGTCTCATAAATTAAATAAACAAATCAATCAACCTGCCTTAAATTACTTACCAAGCTCACTCAATATCTCATAACAATACTTTATCCTCTTTAACAATAATTCATCAAGTCAGCACCCAGCATCTAAATACATAAAATAAAAGACCTGTACAAAAGAAGAGGGAATATGCTGCACCATACTTGCAGCCTAACCAATGAGTACTCAGACATCAGATTGGTAGAAAGAAAAAACTGTATAAAGACCAAATGTTCAAAAGCTGTTTCCGTTGATACGTTGACCAGGCAAATTTTAGAGGGAAAACAAATTCAAGTATTTTTGCATTTATAGTAAGAATACATCAACTCTGCTTCTGCAATAAGTTATGCTAGCCCAATATTTAAAAAACAAACTTAAAAAGTATTTGGTCTACAAGTAATACAGATAATAGTTATCTGTGGCTCAAATGGCACTTCCGACAAGCACCATTCCCATTATTGATGGCTCAATCCAACAGAGTGGTTTATCCATAACAAAAAAGTGTTCCGAACCAGTAAATATTACACAGAAGGGAAATAAGATACTTCCAACACTAGTCTAAAAGTTCAGGGTTTTCACTAAGTTCATGCAAATTTTTATCACCTACTTCAAACAATTAATTTTAATTTCAAGGGACCTGACCATAAAAGGACCTGCTCCAGACGGGAGTCATTTTATGACAAAAACCTCATCTCTAATTTCCAGATGCCTCATAGTGATTATCAAATAACAGGAAGACAGGAACAGTAGAATTTATATATTACAGATAACATCACCCATGTTAGTAGAGCAATAAAGCTGAATCATGTGCAACTGGCACATGCAGAACATTATAGTAAAGCAGCACACCTACAGCATGTACTCCTGTGATGAGCCTTCAAGGCTTAGCCAGGTAGAAAGAGGTCAAACACAAGACAGCAATGTGGGGCATTACTTTTAAGATGCATGCTTTTTGAGAGGAAGAGATATGAAACAAATTGAATTTTAAGTCTCCGTTTTTGCTTGGATAGCTGACACTACTACAAAAAGCAATTGATTACATAAACTGGATTAAAATAGTAGTGACAGAGCTTTTTACAGTAGTCATCCTGAAGAAATCTTTAACAGTATATTTTTTCATTTAACAGACTGACTCTGTCCGACAACAAGGCTCTAAAAGAAGGAAAACTCACATCTCCTGTGTTCTTTGTAGAAATCATTTGCATTGAGGATGCACTGGATTTCAAGAAATATGTAAACCTTGATTTAAAACTTTTATCACACAAAAACTTGCATGGGATTTGAATGCCTGTCAGCTGAGAGAAATAAAAATTCAATATATCTTCACAAAAAATAGTAATAGATTTTTTGTATAAAGATTTGAATTGGTTACCATGTGACTTTTAGGTGCAGCCTGAAAGTCATAAGAACTCAATATGGATAAATACACTTGAGGGATCAGCACCATTAAACACAGTCCTCCATTGACATTAGGAGTGGATTGACATACTCGAAGCCCTCAAACTCAGTCTGATCAATCTTGTCAATGACACGTCTGGAAGGAAAAAGAAGATGAAATAATGCTTACAGCAATCAAGAGGCCTTTGTAAAAACAATAATAATATAATATGGGAAACTACTAGAGATCCTTTAAGTGGTTTTAATTTTTTGCTAAATTGCATTTTAAAACTAAATAATGGATGCATTAACGAAAATTTGGCAGTGATACTCATTTTTCTATACTAAGAGAGTTATGTATTGTTATTTTATCATATTTGTCAATGAATTCATATAAAGATTAAAGTCATTAACTAAGCTGATAAATGAATAATCATATTAAGACTTCTCTTAGGCTACAGGAATACCTTTTTTAAAATTGTTCTTGATGATAGGTACAATACGAGGGCTTATTCAAGATAAAGGGAATTGTCAAGCCTCTTGTCTTGGACCATTCACAACCCACTCATTACAATATAACACTGACTACATCAGCACTTTTTTGACTGAATTCTACATTGTGTGGCATAATAAATCCATAGATTACAGAGAATTTCTTTTCTTCAGAATTACATATTTATAGTGCAACTTTTTTCCATGGTATAAACATACCCTAATGCTAATTGTGGATTCTAGGGGATTAATATGGACTTACATAGAGCCACCAATCATAGACAAAATGCTAGCAATGTGTCATCTCGCATTTAGTCTCAAGAATTTGTACCACAATACCAGGAGTGAAATGCACTTCTAGGCCAGATGAAGTAATATCATTATTTATCTTTTACAACAAACATGATTTTTCCATATCCATACACAATGGAACCTCGATCTATCATTTTTCAAGGGGATGGAGAAAAAAAACTAAAAATGCTGAAATGTTTGACCAGGTTGCATATGTCCCAGGAAACACATCATTTTGGTAATTATGATATTCATTTAAGGATTCAAACAAGATTACTGCTGTTTACAGGAATATTAATACTTCATGGAGACACTTAGGGCATATTGTTGATACAACTAATATCCTTTTCAAATATCCTAAAGGAACAAGCCACCTTGCTAAAAAATGTTTGCACTCCATCTCCAAATTGGCACTGCTATTATGGATTTCTGTCTGATGTAAACATTCTTATCCATCAAATGCCATTTCAAGTACACGTATTTACGAGGTAAATGTGCATGTCATGCCTAAAACAACCGCTCTTCCCGGCACAGTGATTGATAGTGAGATGGATCACAAAGGTCAAAGGACAAAAATAGTCCATTACATATCCGAAATGTTCCTTTCTGATAAGTAAATTTGAAATATAGTTGAGGCAATTGTGTAAAGCATTAACAATGTTATGTTAATCGACAGCGGCATGCCCACCTGATCCTCGGCATCATCCCACTTCTTGTTTTCACCAGGTAGCTTGCTCTACCCTCACCCCTATCGTCATATGCTAGCTGACAGCCTGAGGCGTTTTGCAATATTAACATGCTTCTAGCCCCAATGCTTCTCTTCTTCTTCAGTTACTTTTAGACTGTCTTTAACATTCTCACTTGTCTCTTCAGAAGGGCCATGGTCCAAAGACGAATAAAAATAAAACTAATAAAAATGAAACCTGACTCTATTAAACCCACACGGAAAACACTCACTGGTTTGAAGTCAACCCACCCTGGAAAGTACAGAACCCCTTGTATGAGATGAAGTTCGGAACTGATGCTATCGGGTGCAGCATATGCAAAGCCAACTGCAGAGGGTGAAGCAAGACCACATCACTGTGCCATGAAATATTTTGTCCTAAGGAGAAGGCACATTACCCACCCATTTCTAAGTAGCGTAGCACCAGATAAACAGATAAATTCAAATTGCTATTAGGGAGAAACAAAAAAAGCTGAGAAGATATCCCTTCCTCAGAAACTCTGACAAGTGAACTTTATAGTATAACTCATAAATTGTAACCTGACATCCTGTTTTCGGAAAAAAATGCTGCATCAACTGCTGAGAAGCTCAGTGCGAGTAAATCAAGTGTAGCAAGAAAGCTAAGTCTCCGTTGCATTTCTTAAAACTATTGCATTCCTTACTTAAAATTGTTAAATAATGTCAGAAACACACCGTGTATGGTCTCATTCTTTTATGAATTATGTGTACATAACTAATATTTCAATCTAATAAAAGTAAAATAACAATTGCCGAAAGTCATTGTTAGACACCATTAGAGCTAACAGATGACTCATGCAGCAGTTGACCTCCAGACACGGGGAACTTTGAAGCAGGTAGACTGAAAAAGGTCAGTGGGCGAGAAAGGGTGAGGCATGAAACTCGCTCATATTGCTCTCAATTAACTTGATATTTTCTTTCGAAGCCAATCATTTATGGTCTTTGTAATACGATCCTTGCGCAAGCTGTGACACTTTGTTTGATTTCTGAGATGAGGAAAGCAACAGAGGCGAGGACTGCTGATTGGAGGGGGATAGTGGATTTTGGGAAATGCACAAATGTTTGCGTGTTACTATTATACGGCACTGGGCTTCTCCATCTCTTGGGGGAGATTCAAACTAAATGCCTGTCGTTATTAGCCATAAATGAAACATTGTATACATTTCGTCTCATTTTTGTCAAACGAAGGATGCAGGAAAATTAAACGTTGGCACCGCGATCTTCAAACAATCATGCAGGAAAATGGTACATTGGGGAACGATTGATGCAGGAAAAATTACATTGTCAGTATAGAACTTAATTTTGGAGCAGGAACAGTGAACGATGAATGCAGAAACGATAGATCGGGGTTCCACTGCATTTATTTTTTGTTTCTAAAATAAATTTTATTAATTAATTTAAATTATAATTTAAATGAAAAATTGAGCTTAGCGGTAACTTACAGGAAACTCATCAACAATGGGGAATTCCTCTGAAAATGCGATGCGATAAAAAAACATCCTCCATGCTGAAAATTACAGTGAAAGCAGTTCTCCTCTAATCTGTGTATTATTCGTAACCTTCCACTTTGAAAATTGTGTAGTAATCTTGCGCTCCAAACGACCCATCGCCATGTTGGCTGAGTGTGACATCAGAGTCCAGTAAACAATACGTTTACGTGGTGCCATTAGACTATTTGTCCCAGTTTTAGAAAAACCTCTGTATTTCTCGGTATAGTTAATTTTTTTCATAGCATAATATGTCAATTTCATCATCGGTAATGTGAAATATTTATCCTTAATTATGGAGAGGTTTAAAGAAAGTATGCATACTGGAAGATGAAGCACAGTCTTGACAAATAGCGCTTATTGCTTTTTCATCCTCCTCATCCACAGCGATTTACACAGTATAAGATTATTGTTCTCACTTTATGTTCTGGTGTCACCTTAGCCCCAAAAGTGCAAACTTTCAAATTTATTGACAGTTGAACCTATCCAACAGCTGAATCACTGTATGTCTCTCTTCCAGACCTTGGGAATGCTAAGTTAATCGGCATCAAATATGTTTCATTGTATTTCTCCAAAACGTTAACTTCACATATTTCAATATTGCAACAAGTACACATTAAAAGCAATGAGTAAATGACAGTAGTTAAATGAGATACAAACCAAGCTTCAGATTACAAGCGAACGAGATGGTTGATTTAACCTATGTTACATTTCAATTTTGCGGCTTCTCAAATCCGCACTGAGAAATCTCCTTCACTGGAGAAGAAATAAGCGACCATGAAATAATCTACCTTCAGAATGTTTCCTGAATGCATCTTTACGAAGTCGGAGTCAGCCATTGTGCAATGCGTGCACCGCAAAAACTTTTAAACTATTCACAACTGTTTTTGACACACCCTTCAAGTTATGCATCAGTATATTCGTAGATGTTTGTTATCGTTGTTACTGTTTTGTTATTGCCATGGAGCAAATCTGCTAACTCGCATTCCGACGTCAGAGGACATTCTTGTAGCACAAAAGAATTTAGTAATTTTTGCAAACTTTGAAGCTATGTAGCAACAAGAATATTGAGAATTATGAAGTCATATTTGGCATAAGTTAATGACTTTAACATAATTATCTAGACATGTAAAAAAATTACCTTTTTAATTTTATGAGAGCACCCCATTAATATGATTTACCAAAAAAAGAACACCATCAATTGAGTTGCATAATACAATTTTGCACTTGGACCTGCATTGCTTCTGATCTTTTTCCTTTAATACATCATCATGGAAAAGCCCCATTAAGTTACAGTCCACTATGTTCATTTTAACAATCAACACCAATACTGGCCATAGCCAAGTGCAGATTCAAAGTTTTTGGATGTGGCTGCTCACTCTTTTTTATCTTTACAGATTTTTAGATTTAAATCTGGTTAGCATAGGTGTATAAAAACATTATTTTTTCGAAGGAAATCTGAAAGACCCCTAATATTCTGATATTGAATAGAAATTATCTCTGCATTTCTTCAGGGTTTTCTTCCGCGACAGCTTGCTTAGAAATATTAATGAGTAATAAATTTGAGACAGCATTTTTAAATCTATAGCTACATTTCTATGGCATCTAATATTTTAACCATTTTTGATAGCTATACTTTCAACAGCACAAAAATGGTTGGTTGGCGGAAGTTGGCAAAACTTTCCTTTGAGATGTGATTCCCACCAATACACTTATCAGAGAAAGTACTTACATTAGGGCTAAAAATTGGAGAATTTTCTAACAAAAAATACCACTAGCAACTGAGAGAAATTACAAGAACCTGAGATAGTGTGGGATTCCCCAAAAATTAACAGACTTGACAGGGGATTATCAAAAAAATTAGCACAGATAGGTTTAAGTTTTAAAATTTACATGTCGTTTACCAGTGGGTAAATTATGCCAGTGACATAGAAGTCATGTGTGTCAGTTGTCATCAGTATGGACTGAGTAATTCCGAAAGTCAATGCACAATTCATTTGACAACCACATTGTGACAACAATAGATTTCATGCTAAAGAAATTTACATTATTGACCCACAAGAAATCGCCTAATAATAGCAAATGCATTATAATATTTATATTTACTTACATGTCATCAGGGGTTAAATGTACAGGCTCATCAGTGAATTCTGGTGGGAAATTGGCCAAATCACGATCAGATTCTAATCTTGGCCGATGGGGTGGTGCCACTTGCTTCCGCTCCAGCTAAAAAATAAAAAAAAATCATTAGATTCATAACAAAAACATTAACAGTGAAAGAACAACTACCAAGCAAGTGAAGAATAACTACATACATGTCAGATATGTGGGAAAAACAGGTTTTTAACTCAAGTCGAGTTGGAGTAGACTCTGAAATCACTATTTACAAGTCAAGTTCAAATTTAAATACATACAATACTTTACATTTTCAGTGAAAATGAAATAACTTGGCCTATTTGAATCAAGAATAACCTCCTATTCACCATCACAAAAAGACCACAACCTTACATCATTAAATTATGCATCAAAAATAGCATGTTAAGATTGACAGCCTGTAAGTTACTTGCTTGCCTACTGACTGAAGGGTCCCAGGTTCAAGTCTGGGTGGTAATTTCAGACACCCTAATATATAACTAATAATTTTAATTGCCAGGAGGCACAGAGAAAAGGTACCATGAATATGATCATGCTTAGGCCATTTCCAAAAGTCTCAACAATTTTATATGCAGTGGCATACCATATCTAAGGCCTCAAGCCACACACTTGAGTTGAGAAAAGTTGCCTGAGAGGCAACTGTAGTAGGACACAGTTCTGTGATCACAACTATGTGCTTCCTCAGCCTGCATTGCTGGAAAACCAGAAATACAGTTCTCCCGCAAAGACAACTAAAGTGCAATCGATCAATTGTACAATCCGAAATGGATAAAATTACTTCAGAATTTGAGTCGTAGATATTTCCATTGGAGGTCATTTTTCTGCTAGGGTAAGGCTTCCGTTAAAATTCTATTGAAATAGTTATCAAACTTGGAGTGGGGATACTGAATCCTTGTAAATGCATTATATGATTCAGTCTTATATTAATATAATTAATTAGTTGCTCTCATGATTTCCAGGTTTCCACTTAGTTTCAAATCAGATGACGACAGTTATGATGGCATCTTCGGTTGAGAAGTGAGTTTTACGACAAATGGGCCATTATGCACGCCAAAGTGGTGGTTATTCAGCAGTTGTTATTCAGTTCTACCACTTTGGCATCAATATCCAATTCTGACATGAAGATGCAGGGGTGATTGCAAGCAAAACTGTCATCATGTAAAACTGCGGTGGAAACCCAGAATTAGAGTACATACTGCTCATTGCAAAGACCTTTGCGAGTAATTAATAAGTTACCTATCAACACTAATCTCTGCTCATGGAAATAAGTGAAGTTTTTTCTAGTAAAATTCTTCGAAAATATTTCAAAACATTGAAAAATGGTATTATCTATGATAAATTTTTTTATGATCAATGAGCTTATGATCCCTCCCAAATCAGTTCCAAATCAAGGGTGGATACCTGGTGACCTATAGTAACCCCAGTCATACATTCAGACAAAGCCCTTGAAGCTCTGTCACTGGAAAATGATGCCACTGAGTCTCATTTGTGTTTCCACGTTTTATTTAAGGCATGAAACTTATGCTTTGCATGCCAGACCAAAGAATTTATTTGGAAAAACTAACTTCAAAATGATAAACACTATGTACAAGGTGTGTTCCATAAGTAATGCGACCAAATTCATAAAAAATTAATAATAATAAAAAATATTCAAAATAGCACCCCCTTGCATCGATACATTTGAGGAGGCGGTGTTTCCATGCCTGAAAGGCATCCTAAAACCGGCCTTCACCGGAATGTCCGTTATAGGTGAATTAACATGCGCCTTGATGCTTTCAATTGTGTCCCAATGTTTTCCTTTCATGGCCTCCTTTCACCGGGGAAACAAAAAGAAGTCAGCGGGAGTAAGGCCTAGACTGTAGGGGGGCTGGGGAACCAATTGGTTGTGGGCCCTGCCCAGGATGCCGTTGACCATGAAGACGCTGCGACTCGGCGCGATGTCATGATGAACTTTCCACGTGACATTGATGTCGCTTCGGCAGCTTGCGACCCTCCTCTTCAGTTTTTTTTAAATCTTCCGTCGTCCTGACCCTCCGGCAGCTTGCAGCCGAATGAGACCGGGCACATTTTGAATCTAACAACCCCCTTCACCTAGCCCAGTAGGTAAGAACACCCTACGGCAAACTGTTGCGTCAGGAAAAATTGGGTCACATTACTTATGGAATGCACCACGTACGACATGAGTTTGAAAGATTCATTCTGTTGGTAGTCATGGAGATGAGCAGACTAAAATTTAGTTCTGCCCCACCCTTTATTCAACTGCTTTGTTCAATAACCCAACCCAAGTTTCAAAAAGTGGTAAATTCCTTTTGTTTTAAACCCTACTCAGATTTCAAGTTGCTCCCAAATCCCTAAGCATAATAATAAACACACTAAACAGAAGACACATTGGGCTCACCATTTCCCAATCTATACTCTTAAAGAAGGAATGATTTGCTATGTCCAAGAATCCAGACTCAGGATGGCAGCCCAATCGGTCCACAGGACTTTTGTTCAGGAAACCTTTCAAGACTGAAGCAGCTTTCACAGATAGAGAGCGTGGGATACGGATGGTCTTATCCAAAATAACTGCAAGAGAGGAGATGCAGCAAAATAAAATAAGATATGAGTTTTTAGTGAATATGACTAAATAAATACAGGCAAATCAAAAAATCATTCAAGCATATTTAGTACCAACAAAATTACTAATCAATATACAAAATAAAGAAAATAAAACAAAATTTTGCCTCGAAGTGGTACATCAGAAAAACTTCAGGACTTTGCTCTGTCACCAAAAGCATCCAATCCAGCAAGATTTCTACAATTCACTTGAGTTTTGTATGGCTAATTAAGATCCTGCCCTGCAGTAGCAACTTGAAGAAAAATGCAGTCACCACAGAGGGAAAGTATAAAAATAAACTGCACAAATGATAATATTTCATCAACACACTAATATTTATAAAGAGAACCTCAAGAAGTAAACCCCAAAAAAATCTTGATTACTAATAATACAAATAAAACTTATGATCACATGATAGCGAAAAAAGATGATCACATAATGAAACCACCAATAATTTTTCATTTGACTAAGTAGCCGCTACTATTCATTTCATTACACAGATATTTAAATCAAGAAATTCACCTTGAAAGAGATAGTCCTCTGTGTTCTGGTCAGGATTTTCTGAAGCACCCGCTATATCAAACGGACTCCTACCAGCCAACATCTCATATAAAAGCACACCCAAGGCCCACCAGTCCACACTGCCAAAATAGTAACAAAAACCATATTGATCAATACGCAATCATACAGAAATGTGACCATGCACCTTAAACTATAGCTAGCATGATACAATCAACACGTACTCAACTGGTATGACAAAGAATGGACACATGTTCTATTAAGATACCAAGGCAGTAAAACTTCAAATAGTATACAAACTCAGAGCTGCACACAGATCACAACATTGAGGTGGAATCTGATAAATTTTAGCCCAATCCATATACCTATTGCTATCTTCCTAGCTAATTTACTGAAAAAAATCAGAGAAATAGGGTTGAGAATGGAAAGATTAACACCATTATTTTCTGCACAAATAACAAAAGACCATAACAGAAATTACAGTGGAACTTGGTTAGTACGTTCCCCCTTAGTACGTTTTCCTCCTTAGTACGGCGATTTCTCTTGATCCCGGTACCATCTGAACAAAATACAGGTAAAAGTATTTGGTTAGTACGTTTGAAAAAGTTGCGCTTTCCTGGTTAGTACGCTCAATTGCTTGCCGCGACACAACCCTCAATTCGTTCTCTAGTATCTGCTTGAGGGTTGTAAGCCTCCGATTTCATGATTTAATTTATTATTATCAGTCATTGACTTTCTTACATTCATTCCACATCTCTCTTTCTACGACCGTGATTTATCCAAAGGCATATCTCAATTCTTTTGATGTGATGAATAATAAAATGCGGCCATTTTTCGGGAATGTCTGACTATGCAAAACTGCAGCCAATGAGAAGCCCCAATTCTCCCCACCCCGAGCTCCTCACCTTCTGTAGCCTTTGGAGTGCCACACACTGCACAAATTTTGCGAGTGGGCAGTTGTAGCTATTGCACGAGTTATTAGTGATGGGTCGATCATGAACGATTCGATCAAAAAGATTGAATCACTAGGTGAATCAAATAACTCATGATTCATTTCGTTAAACAAGTCGATCATCAATCATCAATCACTCTGACTTCCGGTTTCATATCAATCATCCTGGTTTCCGGTTTGTTTCAAAATTTGGAACGATCGATGCTTGATCTCTTTTCGTCAGGGCAGAAACAGTTGTGAGAAAATTAACTACAGTGGAACCTCGTTAAAGCGAGTACGGGCTATAGCGACACCCCCGCTATTACGAGAGATAGCCGATGCACCGTCAATTGACCCTATAATAAGCGTGTTAAAAAATTCGTTTTAACGAGACCCTTTCGGTGTTGGCTCTCGCCATAGCGAGGGTTTCACCGCCGGAAGACTTTCATGAAGACTCCTTAACCTCTGTAATTGCTAGCGATCTGTTAGAAATGAAGTTAATGGAGTGCTCAGTCTCAAATTTATGTGGTAAACTGTCGTTCAATAAATATAATGATGACGAAACAATGCTTTGCATGATTTTTATTCAGTGCGGCGCTTATAAATTGTTTGAATAGTTAGTCGTTATTTGAGTAAGGAAATTTAGTGATGCAAAAAAACATCGCCTTTCGTCTGGATTTATGCTTACGTTCATCGGATAGATGTTTATCTGTCGCCGCACCACTCCTGTTCCTGTATATCTGTTCGCAACAGGCATATTGGCTATTATTTGCTCCACCTCCGGTAAAGCGACAATTCGCTATAGCGAGTGTTTATTAGTGCACCGTGGGGTGTCGTTATATCGAGGTTTCACTGTACTATGTTATAAAGAACTGAATACTTGTGTAATCTTTTGCTTATATGTTTTCCAGCAGTTATTAGTATTAATAACACCACTACACACAAAAGGAAAATATTAAGATGACTCTTGTAGGAGAATGTTAAGAAGTAGAAGTTGCAGCTGTTAACATTTTATTGTGCTGTCCATAAAATTATCCTGCAGATCAGATTCATGCAAAGTTTGTGGTGTATTTTGTGTTGTAGTTTGAAATTATTCTATTAGTGTTAAGAAACTGTGGCAGTTTTGCCTTCCCAAATATTTTCACGACACTACTTCCTTCATTTTTGCCATCTCATTTACTCATATAGGAATTCACAATCAAAATAGTATATGAAATGATAATATGGATAGCAATCAGCGTTACCAATGCTCTTCGCAGATGGGGCAGTATTTATTCGATTATTCAAAATGATTTATTACATCCATTGATTGAGTCCTTCAATCTTGATTCCTTTGAGTCTTTTCAATCATGATTCCTTTGAGTCTTTTCAATCTTGATTCATTTGAGTCTTTTCGATCATAATGATTGAATCAATTGATTGAACCATTTATGTGACTCGAGTCAAAATGATCGAATCACTAAAATGATCGACTTTGCCCATCACTACGAGTTATCATAGCTAGGGCAGTTAAATTACAATTGAAATGGAGAGAAAATGAATAGTGAAGCAGATTACAACTTTAGAAAAGATTGAAATTCTCGAGGAAGTGGACCGAAATCCTTGCTGAAGAGGTGAATTTCAACGAGTATTGCGAGTGTGATGATGATCTCACTGTTTGCCAAACCATGCCAATCGATGAAATTCACGAATAGGAGTTGAAAGAAAACAAAGATGGAAGTGATGAAGATGATGCTGAGGAAGGAAATGAGTATTATCCAATTCCCACTTTATCTAATGCAGTCGAGTCTATGGAGTACGCGCGTTATTATTTGACTACTATTGCGGGAGCAGACGATGCTCTGGATCTCCACGCGAAGCTTAGCGTAAAAATACTTGATCTCGGCACGAGAAATAGAAAGCAGACAGCATTAGACAAATTTTTAAAATAAATTTCAACTGTATAATATAAAAATCTTCATGTAATGATGTTGTAATGTAATTATCTCGTAAGTGAGTTATTGATCGATATATCGATCGATATCTAACCTAAAAAATCAAACAGGAAGAATTAATTATTGCATGTATAAATTACACTCTTTATATCTCCCTCAAAATTATGACTAAGGATTTAATGGTTTCCACATTCCGTTCAAACATTCCAAGAGAATTCCATTTGAAACCACAAACTTTCAGTAGGTAGGCAAGGACTTAACCCTGTCAGCACTGAGGCTGGAGGAACAGAGAAGCAATAAGGAAGGAGTAACCAAGTCAAATGATGTAATCCACACAAATGTGTAAACAGCACTTGTACAATTAAATTAGTTCTTAAAATTACCTGAATCCATAGTCCTCCCCACGTAGAATCTCTGGAGCTATGTAATTAGGTGTGCCACAAAATGTGGACGTGGTATCTCCAGGTCTGATGCCTTCCTTACACATCCCATAGTCAGTAAGTTTAATGTGACCTTCATGGTCCAGTAGCACATTGTCAAGTTTCAGGTCACGATAAATTATTCCTGAGAACAAATAGAACAGTAATTTTTCACGAGCAAAAATAGCAATGAGAGCAAAATATTTAAATAAAAGCATACTGGGCATGGCTTCGTCATGGCCACATACATGAAAAAAATTAACCCCAGTTATTCAAGGGCTAGAATTTGTTTCACTCTTATGAATTCTTAATCAGTGAATCAATCAAAATTCCAAGTAAGAACATGCAATGAGATTGAGAGCATAACACTTGCCTTTCTCATGCAGGAAGTTCAGAGCCAGGGATATTTCTGCAGCATAGAAACGAGCATGCTCTTCAGGAAGGCGTCTTTGCCTCTGCATGTGAAACATAAGGTCACCCCCACGAACAAACTCGATAACAAAAAAGAGCCGGCTTGGAGTCTGGAAACAGGAATGTAGGCCGACAAGGAATGGATGATTGGAAGCAGTTTCAAACACATGTTTCTCTGTCTGGACCCAGTCAATGTCCTACAAAAAAAACACAACAGTAATTTCAATTACTCATTTCACAAAATGTGCACCATTGGTAAGATTAATCTATAAAAAATACTAATTAACAAGACAATAACATATGTATTATAATACATATATTGCTATAAATCAATATGACCAATATAAACAATATAAATAATAATATTTAAAATCAAAGAATCCATCAATACTAATTTAGTAATAACAAATTAATACATATTTCTTTTGGATACCTGTAGCTTTTAAAGCGTTTATGATGTACTAAGTAATTCCTTAATATTTGTGAGTGCAGCATGGATGGCAGTTTTAAATATGCACAGCTTATGTCTTAATGAACTCGCGAATATTGTTAGTGCGTCTGATTTCTAGTATAGGAGTAAGTCTGCATTGGTTTGCGAGGTAGCATAGAGTTTTATTTTGGAATTGTTCAAAGCGTTTGATGCTACAGTGCGAAATATTGCTGAATATTTTGTACCCATAAAGCAGCTGAGATCTGATGGATGACTTGTACAGTGCCACCTCATTCTGTCGCAAAATATGCAATCTGCTGTTGAGCATTAGGGTGAGCAATATTCTCATTCAAATAGCATTCAATTTACATTCATTCGAATTGCATTCAATTGCTCGCTTTACATGTCAAGTCCAGAGTAGTTATGTGTCAAAGTGCAACCCTAAGAATTTGTTTAATATCCATTGGCATTTTTGAAGCATAAAAGGTTATTGTTAAGAGAGGTTAGGTAAAGGTAGAAACCTATAAAATGCGAAAACACAAAATTTTAGCAAGCAAAACCAGCCATTTTAAAAATACATGTAACCTGTTCTTTGCAAAACCTTTGGAATGCTAAATGCTATAAGGAGAGGTCATTGATTGCACAATTTATATCAACACCTGAGAGGTCAAGGGTCTACTCCAGTCTCATGAGGCGTGGCATAATATTGATACATTTATTCAAATAGAAATTATAGCTTCTAAGCTTCCTTTCTTCTTTCATTTTTCATGCTCAAGCGATTCAATAAATCAATGAATAACATCTTGCACAACCATATGAGCCTAAAATTTTTGATCATTCCAAATGGGCAAAAAGGTAAACCTGTTGTACCTATTTTCCATTGTTGCGAATGGAAAATAGATGCAACTGTTAAAATTTGCGAGAATACAGAGGCACAATGGGTTAAGCTAAATATCATACGCTAAAGAAGAATATCTTACCTCATCATCAGTAACAAGAGCTTTCTTGATCACTTTCATTGCATATATTCTTCGTGTTTTTTTCAGCTCAACCATTAAAACCTTAGCATAGCTGCCACGTCCAATGACTCGAATCAAATCAAAGTCATTCAATGAATACTGACGCTGACCCTCTGGTTCTAGGGCTTCTTCTTCTAAAATGAGATAATCAACAATTGACAAAAAATCACAGCAATTGAACAGATATAATGCTAACCATAAAGTGAAATACAGATACATAGAGCCATGATACATATAAAGAACTTGTAAAAGTTAAATCAAACTTAAAATTTTTCCTTTTTGTGCTGAAATTTTATTCTCATAGCTTTAACATTTTAAATTTTAAATTTAAAAAATGTTAGGTAGTGCAACTAGTTTTTAATTTACAAAATTAGATTTAAAATATTTACAGTGGAACCCTGATCTATCGTTCCCGCATTGATCATTTTCCCACATTCATCGTTCGCCGCTCCTGGTCCCATCTTAAGTTCCATAAAGACAATGTAATTTTTTCCCGCATCTATCGTTCCCCGAAGTATCGTTTTCCCGTATTGATCATTTGAAGAACGTGGTCCCGTCGTATAATTTTCCCGCATCCATCGTTTGACAAAAATGAGACGAAGTGTTTACAATGTGTTATTTATGGCTAATAACGACAGACACATAGTTTGAATCTTCCCCAGGAGATTGAAATACGATAGGGAGAAGCTGAGTGCCGTGGGATAGTTACAATAGCGCATTTCCCAAGATCCGGTATCCCCCTCGAGTCTGCACCCGCCTCCCCCCTCTGAAGCTTTAATCTTCTCCGAAATAAAAAAAAGCGGTCCCAGCTCGTGCTGTGATCGTATTACAAAGACCTTAGCTTCTAAAGAACATATAGTTACACGAGAACAAAAGATACCTTTTTCACGCCTCCCCCTTTCTCGACCGCTGACTTTTTTTTAGCCGACTCGCTTCAAAGATCCCCTATTCTGGGGGTCAACTGCTGCATGAATTACCAATTAGGCCAAAAGGTGTCTAAAAATGCATTTCGGCAATTGGTATTATACTTTAAATAGATTGAGATATCAGTGATGTGCACGTAATTAAAAAAAGAATGATACTAAACACGACGTATTTCTAATGTTATTTAAGCATTTTAAGCAAGGAAATAGTTGGAATAATACGATGGTGATTTCTGGCGAATATCGATATCCTCGCAGATGATTGTGAGCTTCACGGCAGTTGATGCAGATTTCTTTTTCGAAAATAGGACATCTGGTTACAATTTACGAGTTATGCTACAAGTCTCACTTGTCTGAGTTGCTAACGAAGCGATGTCTTCTCAGGATATTTTGTTTCTCCCTACTAGCAATCTAAATTCATCTGCTCATCTAGAGCTACCCTACTTATTGTTAGAAATGAGTGGGTAAGTAGCCTTCTCTATAGGATAAAAAATTTCATAGCGCAGTCATATGGTCATGCTTCACCCTCTGCAGTAAGCTCTGCTTATGCCGTACGCAATAGCATTAGTGCCGAACTTCACCTCGTATGAGTGGTTCCGTACTTTCCAGGGTGGGTTGACTTAAATTCAGCGAGTGTTTTCCGTGTGGGTTCAATAAAGTCCGGTTTCATTTTTATTAGTTTTATTCTTATTCGTCTTCGGACCATGGCCCTTCCGAAGACACAAGTAAGAACTTTAAAAGATGGACTGAAAATAATTGAAGATGAAGAAAAGAATCTGGGCTAGAAATGCGTGAATATTGCAGAACGCCTCGGTATGTCTGCTAGCACATGACGGCAGGGGTGGGGGTAGAGCGAGATCCCTGGTGAAAACAAGAAGTGGGATGAAGCCAAGGATCAGGTGGTCATGCCGCTGACGATTAACGCCACATTGCCTCAACCATATTAAAAATTTAATTGCTAGAAAGGAACATTTCAAATAATAAACTATTTTTGGCCTTCTTGATCCATCTCATAACCAATCACTGCATCGGCGACAGCAGTTGTTGAGGCGTAACATGCACATTTCTCTCGTAAATACGTGTACTTGAAATGGCATATGATGGATAAGAATTTTTATCGTGAAATAGCAGTGAAAATTCCAAGTGGAGTGCAAACATTTTTAAGCAAGGCGGCGTGTTCCTTTAGGATATTTGAAAGAGATATAAGTCGAATCAACAATATGACCTACGTGTTTCGATAAAGTAATAATATTCCTGTAATCAGCTAAAATCTTGTTTGAATCCATTACTGAATATCATCATTTGAAAAAAATCCAGCGTTTCCTGGGACATAGGCAACTTGGACAAACATTCCCACATCGATCGTTTTCCCGCATTCATCGTTTTTTTCGTCCATCCCCCTGAAAAACGATAGATCGAGGTTCCACTATATTTGTGCAAGCTGAGAGCCCATCTGAATGGAAACTCAGGATTCTAGCCATACTAAAAGCTTGACTCACCTATTGTGTCACAGAAAAGAACACTACAGAAAGAGAAAAACTTATCCCTTCACTTGAAATTCAATGGATAAAATGCATTTGCAAATACCAACCTTTTGATGGGTCTTCAACTGGCACAGAATCATCTCCGACATCAGAAACCTCAGGAAGATCTTTTGATATTACTGATGCAGCTTCAGGAGCTGGGGCTGAAGAAAAAATAAAATTATCAATGAAAGTAATACACAACAGAGGTGGGCCATATAACTCCTTCTAGTAACACAAGTCACACCATTCACATCACGTCATTGACTCATTCATTTGAGTCACCTTTCTGAAGAAAATAATTAATGAGTCCGATAACTGAATGAATATAAACTAACTAAAATGTATTGTAACTCTCTAAAAAAATATAGAAAGAATAACTACACATACGAAATCTGATAAAAATGCATGTGTTAATAAGACAACTTGATTGAGAATAAATTATATTGAAGTTCATGAGCAGGAAAAATTGCAATAAGCTTGATAATAATTCAAGCATGGCATAATGCTATTCTCCCTTCATAATGATAGATAATATACAAAACATTATGTATGATCTCTAGAGTGAAAAAAACAATGATAATAATTAAAATTCCAAAATATATTATTTTATAAAAAAAAGCTTCAAAATTCTACCAACCCCTTTATCCTACTTTTACAACCATTACGTAGATATCAAAATTCCACTTACCAACAGGGACCACTTCACCATTTGCATTTTCATTGACAATTGGTTCTACACGCTCATCACTGCAAGGTCTCTGCACCAATTTATGGCATTTCTTATGCACTAGAAGTTTACACTGGACACATTTAAATCCTTGACGTCCTAACCCCCAGATGCGGTCTTGACAGAATGCACAGAAGGCCCTCTGCAAAAAGATAATCCTATTTTTTTAGTTTCCAGACAGAACTCATACTGAGCTGTAATTGCACTAAAGATTCATTGCATAAAATTAAAAAAAAACACATTTAAAGGTTTCATGGTATTCTTTTACTTCCTAAGTACCAGTTTAAGTACCATAAAGTGATGATGGCACCTCATGATGTACTTAAGAATATTGGATAAGATAAATTAGTGAGAAAAAAATTATCTTTTGGCAATTTACCACATTTTTAGCAACCAGGTTAATCAGGTTAATACTGGAAGGATCACAAAATGGGTCCTCTATTGACAAGTTTGATAAACTGCTGAATTTGCTTACTGATTACTGTACCAGACCAACTAAGACATTGGCTGGAGATTCAAATTGTTTGCTTTTAATTAATGGTCATGTAAAAAAATCAGCTTTTGCATGTCTTCCACAATTACAATTAATGAGACTGCTATCAGGATTACCCTCAGTTCAACCGCTTTGCAAGACAAAAGTACTGCAAACCAAAGGTAAATCCAACTGTTTTTGACACTGCAGTCTAGGGCTAATAAATCTATTCTATTCCAATACCCTATACTACCAAAGTGAATACAGGGGTAGTTTTAATAAAGCTGCATGAACTTTTTTTGAAAACACACAAGCCTCTTACATATAGTATCATAGACATCATACCCTATTAAATCTTTTAGCCTGGAAGTTGTGTCCATTTACTCTATACAGCTTGCGCCATCTCCTGGCTCCTCGTCTGTATATACTTCCTGAAAATGACCAAAACATCCAAGCATTAAAATCCTTTCACATATCCAAAACAATACTTGGTGAACCAAAAAGAAATTCTGAGACTAAGTAATCTTCAGTTTTAAAGCTATATTTGGTTTGATCAATGTGGGCAAAGCTCATTCATTAGCCCATCTGTGTATTTAAAATCATCAATGATCACACTTCCCTTACACATTTTTGAAACAAAAGCAACTGTGGTGTTCAGCTATGACTGACTCCACCAAAAATCATAAAAACAAACCAAAAATACAGTAAAAGAAATTACATAATCATATAATTTGATACTGAAGCAAAAAATATTATCAAATGATTTCAATTGTTTCATGTTCTAAAAAACCATGGCCTTAAACACTATGCATAAGAAACACAACCCTTCACACACACACATAAATTATAGAAAACCCTTACACACACATTTCAACACCAGTGTGTCCCCAGACAAATGCATGGCAAGTCTTTTGCCTTTGAAAGCTAAATTTATGGCTGATGCTGAATGAAAGATAAACGACAAATTTAACCTCTTTTCTGAGCATGGTACGGATCCAGATTGGGCCAAGGATAGGGGATATCTCCATATCCATGATGAGGATATCTCATCATTCTTCGATCTTAGGGTCAGTTGTAGGCATTTAAAGAAGTTATTCTTGCACAATTTCTCAAGCTATCCATCATTTACTCATTAATAAAATACAGAAACAGAACACACTGATGTGTTTCTTGTATTACTGGAGCAGCATTGCATATAATGACTTTCTTTGAATTCTTAATATATTCATTTTGCTCTCCTGATTTTGTGGCTGCATTTTATTGCAAAATTTCTAAAAACAATAATTTGCACATGATTGCAACCTTGTTAATAAGCCACAATGTTTTCCTTTTTCTCCAGGCTATGACACAATCTTCTTTTGAGAGTGAGCCTACACTAACTACACGGTGAGATAATATTGGAGTCAAAATGACCCATTACATCTACAAATCCAAAGCATTTTCATCAATGAATCTGTCACTATTTATGGGCCACTTCATCACCGACAACTATGGTACTCTGTCATCAAAGCTGATGTCTAGAAAATCGGAATCACACTGTTTCTGCAAAATAACTATCAGATGAAGCGCAAAAGTTTTGATTCTCAAGTACTCAAGTGCATTAACTATTGGTAATTCAAAGATGCATACTGTCTATTATCAGCACTTTATCTGGATAGTATATGGTTAAGGAGATGTAGGCT
Organism: Ischnura elegans; assembly: GCF_921293095.1. Taxonomy (NCBI): domain Eukaryota; kingdom Metazoa; phylum Arthropoda; class Insecta; order Odonata; family Coenagrionidae; genus Ischnura; species Ischnura elegans. The sequence continues at coordinate 28,441,968 of NC_060259.1, forward strand.
AGAATGGACAGAGCTCTGTGTTTGCATTCACAGGAATATATTTCACAGAATTAAAATGTTTACAGAATGATGTTTTTTTAGATTTCCCGATTTTCCCTGTGAGATAAAACATGAGCAAAGTACTATCACCCTTTTCCTCACTAAAACAAATAATGATTATTCAAAAATCAATTTAAGAAGTTACATATTTATCTGATTCAAAATGCAGTTCTTCAACTACAATGTATATTCTTCATTCATTGTAAAGTGCAGATGAAAAAGAATTCTAAACAAATTAAAATTTCCAATACATATTAAAGTAATCTTCCATTCTCTTAAAATATAATTTGTGAAGTACACGACAAAACACTTAAATTTTGGCATGAAAGGTTTATAACAAATTACAAATGTATACTGACCACAATACTGACCGCCTGTTACACTTTGAGAAAGATGCTGCCATTTTTGATAAAAATCAGATTACAAAAAATAACAATAGCATAATATTTCCACCATAGCTATTTTCCATTTTCATTGACAAGTACGGTCCAAATCAATGGAATTGCAATCCTTCCTGTAGCTGCTTACCGGTAAATTTCACACCAGACTTCAAGAACCAGTCTCCTTCATTAGTTATCTCAGGAAAAATTTCAAAAAATTGAAAAATAGAAGTTGATAACAGTAGCCTGGATATTTTTGAAGGGTTCAGAAACCCTTATAGATAATCACATTGCAAGTTCCAAGAGCTTCCAGGGAGTTGGCAAATACACACTAGGAAACCTAATATGTACTGGAATTTCCCCAGAATTAATATTTATTTTTGGTACTAATAAAAGATATGGATGCATTATTTTTTCGACAAAACTGTTCTCAGTGACAAAGATGGACATCATAATGAGTTCAGTGAAATGGCATGTATATTCAGCTCATTATTTTGATAACATTCCAAATATTGAGAAAAATCAGCATTTGAGTGGTTTGCATCACAGTCTGCAATACTAGGATCATAATTAATAGGTTGTCTATTGCTAAAAACTATGTTAGTTTAAAAACTGTTAAGCAGTACCACCATCAAATTTTAACATATGCCATCTTAAATTACATGAAATGCAATTGGGAAAAAAATTCTAATAGACCGGGAATCGAACCACAAACCTCACGATCATTTTATATTTTCACCTGAGGAGCCCATTTATGGCATGGTTTCGGGGTATATATTTCTGCATTGAGCATATACAGCCAAATTCATGAGCAATGAGACAAGAGTGGTCCAAAGCAGGTTCCGTCCTCATGAAATAGTTTTGATGTTGGAACAAATATTTTTCCCTTGTACCACAGCTACTGTTTAAATGATTAATTTAGGGAAATCAGAGATTTTGGATGAATTGAATATACTGCTTGAAAACCATCCAAAACCTTCTGTGAAAATAAAACAAATTCTCCTTACTATGTACCTACAGTGCTACTTGCTCACTCTGGCTTGGGATGTCAAATTGCCAAGGTAGACAGATTTCTACATTTTTCAGCAGTCTCAGCAACTCACCCCACTATGTTGCATTAATTCTTACCAGGAAGGTAAAAATTGCACTAAAGAACCCTTTCATGTAAAGCGAAAAATTCTGATATGTCATACTTTTCTAACAAATTATCCACTAATTTTAATGAAATTATTAAGGTATATAATAATATTACTAGTCCCTTGAAACATGAAGTAGCACTTTGAATACTTACTATCTTCTCCTTGACAGGGCATGCCTGGAGCTTCAGGTATATTAGGAAACACTGTAGGAAACAAAGAAAAACGAGATTAACTCTCCATAATATAGAAGCCAAACTTTTAGACATCTTCCATGCAGAAAAAACATAAAAATGAATTTAAACTTCCACAAATATATCTAACTTACAAGTATCCACTTGATTTGATAAAGGCAAAAATATTACATCATGATAATACATAATTCAGTAGCTAACAAATCCTTATGGATAGTAATTTTTTATCATTGGGTGTAAGGTAGCAAAGTGACTAAAGAATGGTAACGGTAAGCTACCATAGTTTTTCTCAACAACTTAATCAATATGTACTTACTTAAGAGTACAATTCTTTACAGAGTTTTACTTGGAAACAGAAAAGCCAAATTTTAATATTTTACTAATACTCAAGTATTATCATACAAAAACTGGCAGAGCCACAAAAACACACTTTGGCACTCCAAACTACTCAGATCTTTCTACCAACTGTCACAAGTATAGAGGAACAAAACTGGATGCTTTTCCCAATCTCTTGATATATGAAACGTAAATCCAACAGGTTTGATATGATGATAAATGAGATACAGATACATCTTTTATCAAAATATGTCCTTTTTATTACCACTGAGGACCTTTACATCTATATTACGACCAAATATGGTTGAAAGAAAAATTCATGATTCAACATTTTTTTCTATGTAATGGCTGAGTTATGGCGAATAACAAACCAGGGTCTCTCTTATTTTTATATTTTTATCTGATTTTATGACCACACAAGGCCGCAACTGCTATAACTACAGTGCCTATGGTGCAATGAGCTGCTAATTCTACAACATTCCTTAAAAAAAACTGGCCCGGAAACCGCAATGATAGAATTTACTTTGGAAGACGCAACTTGATTACACTTTCCATAATTTTCTGGGAGAGTAATGGCAATTTGCATATTTGGACAAAATCTGACAAATAAGAAACCACTTCTCATACCATAGTACACTACATATTAGGGGACCAATTCCCACTTCTTGGACACCTTTTGTTGTAACCGTAAATCCGCCATGCAGGAAATTTTCCCATCTCTATCTACAGGAGCTCAATTTTAGCTTTATTTTTATTTCCCTTTCAAGTTTCATCTCATAAATGAAGTGCATGGATATTAGGAGAAATAAAAATAAATTTCGCTAGTCACAACCACTCTATACAGCATTATAGCACCTTCTTTCTTCTAAAAGTCGATAGCAATGGCACAATTCTAATGTTACACAGGAAATGGAACAAGAACGCCAAGACTTGTTTCACTGTAATATGTCAGATGGCAATGATGTTTGATTTTGCAATGACAATCTTTTATTGTCGAGTTAACAAGTTCTTAAATACAGTGACATATTTTGTAAATCATATCACTAACGGCAGACTGATGAAAATTGTCACATCTTTTTGCTAATGAGGAAATGATTGTTGAGTGATATATATCAATTATTATTTTGAAGGGTTAATAGTTTTCCTGGGGCCTAAAATTAATCAAGTCCAAACAATCATTGACCACACTGTTACTATACTTTTCCAGACAAGATTTTTTGGTAACCGAATAAGAATTATTTTCAGCTATATCTAGCTTCTATTTAACTATCACTTCACTGTTCCCATGACTGTTGTGGTCATTACCTCTAGCCTAGCCATCCTTACCACCTTGTAAAATTGCTCTGCACCTCTATTTTTTCTCTGGCATAAGGAAAGTTTTCGTTTCTCGTAGATTCATTATTTGATAGTGATGGTAAACTTGTCACCAAAAATATTGACAAAGCTAACACATAAAATTCCCACTTCGAAAGTGTATACAGTACTGACGATACTCAATTTAATTTAGACATCCCAAATAATGAGGAATCGATGGAAGAAATATATATACAACGTGATGGGATAACTAAACAACTATAATCAATTAAGAATAGTAATACTCGGGGTCCGGAGGGAATACCCATAGGGTGTCCTCAAGGAGTTAGCTCCACAGATCGCACCTTAGTTAGAGATAATATTCAAGAAGTCACCATCTAAAGGAAAGTTACTGCTAGACTGGAAAATTGCAAGCGTTACACCCATATTCAAAAAGGGAAACAGAAATGACCCAGGCAACTACTGTCCGATTTCATTAACATCAATTATAGGCAAGATACTTGAGCATATCCTCGTTAGCAATATCATGACTTTCTTGGACTTCCTCCATGACTGTCAGCATGAATTCTGAAAAGGTAGATATCATGCGAAACATAGCTCACGCTCTTTCTTCACGATGTTCTAAAATCTGGTGACTCGAAAAGACAAGTTGACGCACTATTTCTAGATTTTAAGAAAGTTTCGACACCGTACCTCATAATTAACTTATATACAAATTACAGTCATGCGGATTAAACAAAACAGTTGTAAACTCGTTATGCGACTTTCTCAGCGATCTTAAACAAAAAGTAGTTCTTGACGGAATTAGCTCTGATGTAGTAAAAGTTACACCAGGTGGTCCACAAGGAAGCATAATTGGCCCCCTGTTGTTCATTATATACATTAATGATCTCTGCTCCCACATTAGCAGTAAAATATGTTTATTTGCTGACGACGATGTCATCTATCGTGAAATTAGTGATCACTCTGACTATGAAATTCTATCATCGGACTTAGACAACATTCATTTGTGGAGCCATGAGTGGGGACTCAAATTTAATCTGAGTACATTTACGGTACATTTCTTGCGGAATTCGTCCAACTATAACCATGTTTATGCAGAGGATGGTATTAATATAAAGGCAACAGACGAGGTGAAGTACCTGGGAGTTACGATAACCTCGAACTTCATGTGGGGAACACATATAAGGAATATTTGCGGCAGAGCCCTGAAAAAATTGGGATTCGTCAAGCATATTGCGGGAAGATTTTCGGAAGAAAAAGTAAAAGAAGAGTGCTATTTCGCACTCGTCCGACCGCACCTTGAATATGCAGCGAGCGTATGGGATCCGGTGCAGAAAGACTTAATCCGCAATCTGAATAAAATACAAAGGAAGGCTGTTCGTTTCGTCAAAAACTGCTACGGGCGTACAGTCAGCGTTACCCAGACCTTAAGCAATTTAGGCTGAGAGCCACTGGAGACTCCGAGGCTGCGCGCTAGGCTTAGATTGCTTGAATAATTGGGAATAGATGTCTTTAAGAGCGACACGGAGAAAATAATATTGGAGCCTCAATATATTTCCAGGTGCGACAGAAGCGGTAAATAAAGAGAGATGTTTTGCCAAACAGATAGATATGGGAATTCGTTTTTCCCCCAAACCATAAACCCTGCCACACGCCTTTTAGGCGGCTTGCGGGGTATTATGTAGATGTAGATGAAAGGTTAAAGAGTAAGTTTCCCTTACCGAATGGTTTATAGCCCATCAAAATAAAAATGTAGCATATGTTTAAGTAGGCACATAGTACAAAAGGAGTCAATTTGAAATATTAAGCTCAAATTATTAGATTGGTATTCAATGTCTTTTTTGTAATACTACTGAAAGATATGATGAACCTAGGGCACAGAAATGCAGCACAAGCAAAAATTATAAACTAAAAACATTTCTATCTAAACATCAGCTGATTTACATCTAAGATGGTCTAATGGTCAAATGGTACTCAAAAACCACAGCCATCAAATGAAAGGATATTTCATCTAACCCGGAGTGGAATTAAAAGGTATGCTTGTACATAGAAAAACTTAAATTTGAAATGCTCCTTCTCTTGCTAGGGAAAAATTTGCATTGCAAGTACAGTAAGCCTTCAAAAAGTGAAAATATTCAATGACAGCAGATGCTATTAATGTTATTCGTAAATGTAAACCTGACTCTACCTGTATAATTGGAAAATAATATTTTAGAAAGACTTCAGGAGGAAATTTACAGAGAAAATTCACATACTGGCACACTGCCAGGGATCAAGAGCAGGTATGCCTCAGAATTTTATATTCCAATGTAAGTGAGGCATAAATAATGCAATTATATTATTTATTTATCTTCAACTCCCCAAAAACGGCACATTTGAGGCCAATACATCAGGTAATTCTAAGAATCAATAACGATGAACAATCACAAACACCCATGCCCTGGGTAAGAGCAACCTCCCCACACAGGACTTGAACCAGCAATCTTGTTGCAGGTGGGTACGTGAGGAGTTCACCCCAAGACAAAAATTATTAAGATTTCCACAATAAAGCATCATTGAGACCCAATAATTGAAAATAAGCAAATTTTTAGGAACTATTTCTGAATATGTTAATACAAATAACATACCTTTTAATTGCCATTTAATGCAGTGTTTGTAAAAACCAAGAAAAGACCTTACAGCTGATGGTTATCTATTCAGAGTGAGAGTTTGACCTCAGATTGGATGAAATGCTTAGAAATCATGGCAGAAAGATGTAATCAGCAAAATGATAGGGACAGTAAAATATTGAAAACATTAGCTGAATGAAAACTTCAAATTGTAATGTGGGTGGCCTAGTTGAGAAGGCCTGTTGTTTCCAGTCTGCCTTAACACAAGCATGCATGAATAGTTACGTAGTGAGCCTAGAAAAAGGCCTGATTAGCTTTCAGTCAAGGTTAGAAAACCATTAGAGGGACAGAATAGAGTTCATTTACCTTAAAAACTGAAGCTGAAGCAAATTACATGCACATTTTTTAGGGTTCCTACAGAAAAATAGTAGCTCATGCATTCAAAACATCACTCTTTTATGTTATGAGAAGCAGAGAAAATAGAATATTCACCAGAACTCGGCTAAGAGCATAGGTGTTTGGCAGACTGGAGTCAAGAAAGAGGGAGAGCAAGTCAATGGCACATGTATCAGCACTCAAAACTGTGGTGTACTTGAGAAAGGTGAAAAAGGAAAAGGGCAATCTCAATCAGTTTAATAAATAGAGGAAATATTATGTAAAAACAATTGACCAAAGTTGCATATGGGAAACAAAGAGAAGCACGAGATATCTTGGCTGCTGACCATTCTCTTTTCTGATACAAAAAAAAATTAATAACTGTCATTAACAAAAAAAATAACCCCTATTTTACCTCACTTTATGAGCCACCGCGCAAGTCGAGAGTGTGACTATCCGGTGTAACTAAGGCAGAAAATTACATAGGGTTAGCTAGTTCTATTGTCCAGGACTTTAATTGTAAGATGCAGTGTACTGTATCTACAGTCCAGTAAGCCAGATATGTCCCACGACAGGTAGAGGGGTTGAGCTAAGAGTTCAAGGTCACATAGAGGAGCACCCACAGCCAGAAACAAACAAGATGCTCCACCAAAGAAAGGGCTTGGTAAGACTGATACTGAAAGAAATAGCATATCTGATGATTCATTTCCAAGTGATGACGGTGAGCGGCAAGGTATGGCTGTGGGTTGCAAACGGGATAACAACTGACCAAGGTCTACGGGCCTCTGTTTGTGCTATGAGAAGCTTGCAAATGAACATATCCATTCAGTGGACATCTCCTTCGGTTAATACTTCCCTCCAAAACTTACCCACTTTCACTTTCAAATAAAACACTATTTCTTACTTCCTGCCATGAGTGATTTTTGGTCACAGCAATGACTGCTCAAGCGGGTTTTACTTCATTATCAATAGTATGTGACAGTAAAATTCTAGAAACACAAATAAAAATGCGAAATGTCTACAGATTCCCCATCATTTATTCTAAAATAACTGAATATAACATAAAACAAAAATTTCTGAAAATATTACTTTCAAGAACCATGATAATTATTATTACAGCATAGAATGCCCGTAAATGTTTAATATTTAACTTTTACTTGGGGGAAACACTACCCAACTATATATCAAGATGCCTACAGATTCCCCATCATTTATTCTAAAATAACTGAATATAACATAAAACAAAAATTTCTGAAAATATTACTTTCAAGAACCATGATAATTATTATTACAGCATAGAATGCCCGTAAATGTTTAATATTTAACTTTTACTTGGGGGAAACACTACCCAACTATATATCAAGATGCCTACAGTGCATGATTTATCAAATTTAAGAAATGACAATCGAAACAAAGGAAACAAGGATACAATTCCCAAGAAAACTGCACAGATTAAAAGCAGTAAGTTATTCGCATCACAAGAAAAAAACAGCTAGAAAGGGCGAGAAGGGAAGAATAAACACAAAAATTGGTCGACCCTCGCCACATTCACCGATGCTTTCGCGCGCCCGCGGAAATACTGACCGATACCCATTAACGAGCTCCGGGCCACTTCGGCGGGGCGGGGAGACCCGGGTTCGAAAGGCGCACATAACTCTCGTGCACCCGCGTGAGCACGGCAGCAAGGGGCACGATCGGCCAACACTCAGAGCAGTGGAGCCCACGCGGCCGGCCGCGGGCCGTACCTGGGTGCTCGTCGGGAGGCGCGGGCCGGCGCGCCGCCTCCCGCCGCGGCGAACGGCCGCACTCGCTGCCCGCAGCCGCGCTCCAGTACCCCCACGCCATCGACTCCGGGACGATGCCCGCGCGCGCGCGCGCCCGGCCCTTACAGGGGCCCGTCCCCTACCCTTCCCTCCGCCCCGCCAACTTCCCCTCCACCCTCCCCTACATCTCTGCCTCCCCTCCACCATCAGAGCGCCCGGTCGATAAAGACTAGAGCTGCGTTTTTCGATTCGTGTCTGTGATTCGAGTCATGCGATTTGGTTCATGCCATTGAACCTGATGACCACTGCATCAAAAAATGAAAAAGCGAACCAAATGGTAGCAGCGATTCAAAATAATACAAGCAACGAATTTATCGCATTTACATATTTTCTGCGTGAATTGGTTTCATGCGATAATTCTTAATAAACCACGAGATCGATATGAACCACATAAAATTCATTATGAAGCATTTAAAACGAATAACGCAATGCAATTAATTCGGTTCATAAAAGCGAATCATTCATCAATTATGAACGAATCATTGTCATGAACGACACAGCTCTAATGAAGACACCACTGACGCAGCGAAATAGACTCATCCATGGCCTTCATCGCCCCCGTCCCGGGCTCGAGGCCCACCACCACCACGCACTCTCCTCTGCGCTGTTTCGGATGTCACTCAGAGAGGCGATCGATATCAGTGGAGGGGATGGATGGGATTCCTTTAGATCGATATGCGTCTCCAAAGCACACCCACGCGAGGCTGCCGCATTGACCTCCGCGATCGAAGCATTCGGCCCACGCTAAAATAAAGAGTGCGGTGAGCTCTACCCTCATCTGTCCTTCCAACCTCCGGGATGAACACTGAAATCGTGAGTAAAATTTAGGATTCCCGGGCGAATGCGGCAACACATTCCGGCGCAGGGGTTACGTTAAGTCAAATGAAAATAGTAGTTACCCTAAAAAAAAAAGTAGTTGGCAACAGACTTTGGAAGGAAAAAAATACGACGGTAGACGGTTTATTTGAACCGAACCGGCAGTAACAATACAAGTGACCGTAGGAGGGCCTTGACGAAAATGAGGACGACGAACACAAGCTGTAAACGAGGAATTTTCGAAGAACTTGAATTTTGAATAACTGGATAACAATGATTAGAATAGTTTAAAATAACAGATTAAATCACTATGCATAAAACCTTGCTTTAATTACAAGAGGTATGTTCAAGGATAGACTCCAGCCGCGGTCACAATGCGATAAAATTTTAGCGCCGCAAAAACGGCGCTTGTACGGCGGTACAAAATTTTTCTCGTTTTAGGCTATTATGTTCGAGCATTCGTACACTACGAGCAGCTTCCGCCAATTTCGAAGGCCATTGCCAAGACAACAATGCCAAGGGGAGCGCGCTTCCAACACGTAAACACGGCTATGAAAATCCTTTTTCTCTTTTCGGTCACCAACTCGCTTCTTCGCTGAGAGAACTCTTACAGGTCCGCACATTCAACACATGTCCCAGGCACCGCAACGGGGCTCAAGGGACGAAATGTCGACGAGACAGACGAGGCGCAGATCCCGAGAGGCTCCTAGGTAACAAACATAAAATTCCCGAGTTTCTGGAGTACATTTTAATTTTTTTCACCGGTTATTTCGCATTGTGTTCCTATACGTTTTCCATTCATAAGGGAGAAGGGAACAATAAAGGCATTAAGTGTTACTCCCAATTTACCTGATACTCGAGTGGAATAGATAGCGACATTTATAAGGACAATAGCTAATTATTTTTAACGTTGAGTTGTTGGACAGTATGCTCTTTAAATTTTCCAGATTTACTATGTGGAACCACGAAATAGGAAATGAAAATTCATTTCGTACAAACCAAACTGACAATTTATTCCAGACCATGGTTTCATGTCATATATATTGATAATGGTATAGTATTGTCAAAACCACCGTCGAAAAAGAAGTATTAGTGTGGCATGTACGAGGTAAATTTTCATTTCCTTTGCCAGTATCATTTCAAATTTTCCAACGACACGTACGGCAAGCAGTAGTGAGAGAAGCAGACAGTATAATTAGATGGCGATAATAAAAATAAATCAGAATTTTTTTCAATAATTCCACTGGATTCCTACGTTTCTTTCGAATTTTTCTCTCTTTTCTGGAGTGGGTGGCCCGACTGCAGATTGCTGACGTGGCCGAAGACTCGAGAGCGTCGCTATAATGGCCCAGGGAAGCGAAACGCGAAAGAAAATTCTCTCAAGAGGTGTAGTCGGTTGAATGCGCCCCCACTTGAGAGGAAAAGGGAAAGGGGAATGCCCGCGGTGACAAACGCCACATAGATGCGAATCGAGCCTCTTGATTGCTCCACGTTCATTCCCAGACGTGACTGAATAATTGAAACCTGGAAGACCAAACGACCGCATTCATCCACCTTCACAGTGGCGTATACAGATCCTTATATTCAAAGGGGGGTTTGAAGAGAGGGGCTCCCTTATATTCGCGAAGGAGGGGACTACCATTCGTAACTCTAAACAGTGGTTTGCAGAGCGTAACGTCGGTGACGAGAGTCATCGCGCTAGGACACTTCAGGAATATTTCTAAAATTTAGTTTGGCGATTAGGGCTTGCCTTTCTAAATCGCTCGCACGTGCTCAGTCTAAACAGCAAAAACTTAAGATAATGAATCGATAAGAGTAGGAAACCACATGATATTTTGTATTTAAATATACCTGCGAATAATAATATATCATGTGGAGTATTACTACAAGCCGCGGTCATGACCTCGCGCATTACAAATTCTGAATACGATGCTTGTATTCTACTATTACTTAAGCGTCACTACGCGTGTTCATGCATGTTCAACGTTGGAGATAATATATCAAAAATATATCCAATAAATTAGAGCTCAAAAGTAAATATTGGGTAACACATGGTGTAAGTTAAAAAATGAAGCATTCTGATGAATAACACCCCATAAAAATGATTTACGTCAAAATTGAGTGAATGCTTGACAACAAATACGACTTAGATACGATAAGTTGGATTGTAAATGCTGTTCCTTATCGTTTTGAACTTTTTATGATAACCTATCATGACTAGATGAGGATGAGTACCTATTCAACATGTCATTGCTAAGATAATCAAAGTCGTCTGTCCAAAATATGACCAAATTCACCTAAATATGACCTTGATGAAACTGTCCGAAATAATTTACATTGCTGCCATCTCTCTTCAATGCCTCGATTCATTTAACGTTACTGCGGCCCACCTATCCCTCTAGGTATTTTAGTTTTGTAGCGTGCCAGTGGGTCATTATGTATATATTTTGTTATTTTCTCTCCATTTTCTTCTTTTCTCACTCAAGTTTTAAACTTTAGTAATGAAGTTTGGTGCGTTTAATGCAAATTATCTCTCTTCTTGAGTTGGTTGTAGTTTTGGATAGTCATTAATCGATGGAGCAGAGGATAATGTAAAATAACGTGATAATTTTACAGTGGAAATGAGAACGTATTGCGTGACCTGCAACCCGCGAGACTTTCCCTCCTTGTGGGCTGTCTAATCGCCAGGAAACCCGATCCCTCGCAATTTCAAGCTACGCTCTATAGCTCACAATTTGTGAGAGTGCGCACAGAAAAGTCTTTCGGCCCTGCGGGTTTACGCTGGGCCAGAGGCCGAGTCCATCACTCATGGAGGTTTTCTCCCAGCATCCTTTGAAGATTTGGGAAAGATTAACGGTAGGGGTGGCCGACCAAAATGACCTCGCGAGCCACTTTGGAAATACATTCCACATAAAAAATGATCTATTTTGCTTCACTGCTGTGCCTTGGTAGTACACCAGGGAGAGTCTATCTGGAAAGCAGGTATCAGGTCTGCTAGTAGGTCATTCATTTTCCCACATTATCTACACCGTTTGGCGTGAGTATTTCGGTAAAATGTTTTACCTAACCCATTTTTTCTATATCGATGCAAAATTTCATTCATTAATCAGTATGTCCACAATAATCAAAATATATACTTCAAGTTTAGCCTTTAAAACGTAGGATTATATATTAAATATATAAAACTACGTTTTAAAGGCTAAACATTTTAAGAGCAAGTATAAAAAACTCTCCGGGCCATATCATTTCGGTTTTCACAGGAGTGTGACTATTTCAAGTATAACGTAAATCCGTGATTACTCCCAGTGACTGCATTTAATTATGCACAAAGTAGTAAAAAAATTTAATTTATTCTACGTAATTTCGAATTTTTACTCTCTGATAAACCTTTATCCAAGACCAAAAGTAAATTCATTCAAATTTAATTTTAAAAATGCAACCTTCCTCAGAGTACCAACACGAAAATAAAATTCGGCCGAAATTACTTCGCTAGTTTTTCCTTAATTCACATTTGTTCGAGCATTATTGACTCACATTAAGTTAAGTCCATCATATCATTTACTAAAGTAGTCTCTATTTACTAAAGTAGTATTTTACAAGCAACAAATATTTAGTTTTTGTTAACTTCATATCTTAATTTAAAAATTCACGACAACAAAAAGAAAATTGAAAATATTTGAATGAAAAATCCCGGTTCTGAAAATTCCAAGCATAATTCTTGGTTTTGAAGGGCCCGTGGATACACAAACAAATACAGAGTAATATCAAAAAAGTGGGACTAACGGATACGCCAGCTAAGGATGCTCCTTCGACTTTTTCTAAAGTAGCTAATAGAGCATAAAATATAGCCATGGTTTGAGCCACTTGTCCACTATTTCAAGGATTTAAGTTACGACCTTCATGCAGAGAATTAGAAGTTAGGGAATACATTTCTGATGAACGACCAAAAATTAGTTAATTGATTTACCTGACATTTCTTTGTTTAAATAACATCGCTGGGATAAATAATTATATATATATTTTTTTTAGATCACGAGATGTGGGTCGTGATCTAAAAAAAATATATATATATAATAAGGGGTCGTGAAACATAAAGTTTGATAAATAATTATACAATGTCGTAGATATATCATAAGAATTACCTCAGTTTTGATAAGTTCTCCGTGTAAAACCAGTAAACCAGTTTCTTTTCGCGAAGTAAAAATAAATTACTTAAATTTCATAAATATTATTGAAATTTAAAAATATTTTCAATCAGTAGCCCTTTTTACGGAATAAATATAATTTTAATAATGAAATATCGTTTGATGTATTAATTAAAAGGAATTCAAAATAAATACACGAGACGAAAAGAATTGAGGCTACGATAAATCTCCATCCCTACAGAGACGAAACCCCAACTTTCGGCCCTTTAGACTTCATTATTTTAATGGAAGGGTTTACGAGTCAGCACTCCACCTAAATCGATTCTCTGGGTCATAATACATTCCCGTTCGTCGGCCACAAGAGCGGGACGACACAGGCGTTACGGGAGGGGGCGCGGAGGCGAAGCCGTTTGGGAGGAGGCAAGCGACGCAGCGGCGACGCGGCGCAGCCGTACCAGTAGATACCGCAGGTCCCACCACTAGGTGCAGTACAGTACAGTAGGTGCCGCGCAGCCGCCACAGGGGGTCTAGGGATCGAAGCGAGTAATATCCTGAAGGTAACCTTGCCGCAACAACTCCCTACATATTTGTAGGAGTTGAATAAATTATTTTGGACCGCCTGTCATCATCATCATTAGTCAACTATCTTAAAGACCGTTTCACACGGGGCACGTCTTTGCGCAGGTTAGCACTGAAAACATGTTGAAATTGCGAGAATGAGAGCTTAGAATTAGATCAGGGGCTATGATGCCGTCTCTCATCCACGCATTCTCGCATGTGTTCCAGCAATTCACCGCTTTACACGACGCAATTTTGATTGCGCCTTGCACACCTTGCAATTAAACACTACCAAAATTTAAAATAATTTTGATGAGTTTTTTTCTCGCGTCCAACGAGGTAATATTTCTTCCCACTTCGTCGTATGATCGTGCAAATCCTTCACAAGGAACGTCCACTTTTTTGACGCAAAGTAAGACCAGCGCTTTTAATTTCTCATGCACTGTAAGGCATGTTTACCTCAAACATTGATCCACGTTGCATGAAAATGAGTAATATCATCCTTTTCGGTAAGATTGCTTCGTTTCCCCACCCAGTCGCAAACACAGAGCAGCCTTGAGAGGAGTCAAAAGGGGGAAGTTCGCCTCCGGACCCTATGAGGCGCCATCCATCTTTCTTACTCACTGAAGGTGAGGAGGGGTGGAGCGGAGGGAAAAGGTTAAAAAGCCCAACGGAAAACATTCCACAAAGCCTAATGTCTCTAGCAAAGGGCACTTCAGAACCATAACCGGGACGCGTGTATGATATAAAAAGCATTCCTCCTAAAAGAAATTGCTCATGTTAACGATTTATAACGAGTCATATTTTTTGTCGGGCGGATACTTTTTCACTTCTGATCCCAAACCCATTATCCGACACCATATTTTACTCAAACAATCCACTATCACAAACTACTGATTTCAACATCCTAAACTGGTCTATTTCCTTAGTTTTTGCAGGCAACTTATGGACCTTTCGACGCTTCTTTTCCTATCCAGTAAGGATAAGACAGAGATCACTGAGTTTCCTTCGAAGTTTCTTTGCACGTTTCAAAAACGATTGGTAAAGCAACACATTAAATATACAACGACGATTAAACAACACAATAAATATTGGTTCCTTTTATGGCTTCTCAACTTTCCCCTGACTCCTACTTTGTTTTGAACATGGCGATGGAACTAATTTATGCGGCAAACGCCTTCACGGCTTTGATAAACGCAGAAGACTACATTGAAATAATTAATCACTTACGATGAAATCTTTAAAAGGCCTCTAAATATCGGGTTTGTTACAAAAATGTTCAATGAATTTGTATATGAGTAGAACTCTCTAAAATAAACTTGTTATGATACTGCGGATTTTCTCGGAATTTTTGGGAGCTGTGGCGGTCACGACCACGTTCTTTTAACAATCAGCTACGGAAATACTATCAATAATTATGAAATATTATCATCTACGAGAATGTTATTAAATATACAGACCTGCTCTGATTTCTATATAATAAAGGAGATATTATTATTGCATGGAAAATATTTCATCTTCTCTGAGTTTTGGGGAAGTAAAATGACACTTTCGACATAGGACAGCTACCTTAACAAGCAAGAAAAAAATGACGTCTAGGAAGCCGTTGGTACAGTATTTGCTACCGAGTGTAATAAAATAAATATCCTTCAAAGGGCACGAGGATCAATACCAACTTTCGCATGCGGAAATCCATGCCCATCTCACCGATTGCAACTACATTAACGGCTGAAGGCCCTGTCCAAGAATCCGTGCTACGTTTTGGGGGCAGTTGGCGCTGCTAAAGCAGCGTAAACACGTGCATTTCGTTTTTTTCCGACGTTTTCAACATTGTATTTTCAACGAAACCTTTCTCGGGCACGGGGTAGGTGTAATATTTTACACCTAAAATGGCCATTTCTAAATTTCGATGTCATTTTGATGACTTGGACACCTGGTTATCCGAATTTGTTCCCACCTTTTTTTAGCTTTAGACGCACACTCTCCTTACAGTAAAAATGGAAAGTCAAGTTCTAAACTTGAACCTTTCTTAAGAAACTTTTTTTTTATTTGAACTTGGATTCAACTCTGCTCTCCAGGTCAGACTTAGAGCCCCAAAAAAACCATCAAATGAAGCAAGACAAGGATGGTTCACAAGTTATACAACGCAGGAAGAAAAAGGTAACAAAACCGAAGGAAAGATGGAATTTTTGGCTCTAATTGGTAGTTACGGAACATTTATTTCACTCGTGTTTCGTGCCGTTCCTCTTCGTAAATCAGAAAATAGAAAAAGCCGGTATATATTCTAAATTACATAAATGGACAATTTCCACGAGATAGGTTCACGGGGGTGGACGGTTCATTAGTAAGTCATTCTGTTCGTTCAGAATAGATGTGCCACTAAATATTCGCGACGAATATTTGATACGAGATATTTGACCGAATGAAGAGTTCGTCGGCGAATTTTATTCACCCAAAAAACTTGCTTTCTTAAAACATGACAACAAAATGATGGAGTATTTGATTTATTTAAACACCGTGAGCGATATCCTTTGGACATCTTCTATTATGCTTCGCGATACACGGTCGCGCAAGATTCTGACTCAGAGGTACGATGGTCTTCAGGTACGACGTTTCGGAAACAATTTGGACGGATATATTACGATTATGTACCGCATATGCATCTCGATTTCAATCAAAGGAAACAGATGGTCACCTTCACAGCTAAATGAAAGCAATAAAAATGGGCAGAAATGAAGTAAGTTTGGCGGGTTGCATTCCCTAAAATAGCCTCAATTTCCCGCAATAACCTTCCGCATTTTCAATCGAACTTTTAAGGAAATTATAAAAACCGTCCAAAATTCCGTTTGCATCGTGTCATTAGACCGGTTTTCCGTGATTTCCAGAAGGACACCTGCGGTCCGAAGAAAAAAGTAATTTTCCCTGCCCTGTACTGTAAAGCTACTCTTGCTGAAACACATTTGTTCAACAAAGATGTTATGACATAACAGGGAACTCAGTCGAAGTTATCATCATCTTCAATCGCCGAAAGCGCAAGGGTGAAAGACATTTATGTGATTAAGTGATACAATAAGGACAACACCAGCAGGCATACTTAATTACCTAAATGGAAAATTTCCATGAGAAGGTTCAAGAGCAATGATGCTACATTATATAAGAATATGTCACTATGCTATATATAAAATATAGAATAAGTGATCAACAGCTCCTCTTCGATTGAGGTTATACATACGGGCTTAATAATACTCCCATGAAAGTAAGGCAACAGAAAATTTCATTTTCATTATTCCCCACTACGGGGTCACCCATGCTCACTTTCACATTCTATAGTTAATTATCTGCAATGGAACAGGCTGTCAGGCATTCTTTTGGGTTAGGGTATCTTAAAGCGACAAATTTCCCCAGCGACTATGTTGGTGCCTTAGATCAGAATTTATGACCAAAAGGAGAAGATCTCTATGGTAGAGGGAAGCCTCAAGACCTACTCCATCATCTCGAAAAATTTTATGCATAACCGCAGGCAGGAATTTTCGTCCCTTAAGAAAACATCCAGACAGGATTCCATATCATCAGCTACCTTAATGAGTCTCATCTTCAATCTTTGTGGGCGCCTCTCTCATCCTGCTAATTACGCAACCCTCACAACACACCAGAATGACGAACCCTCTAATTTTAAAAGCCGTTTTACACGGGGCACGTAATTCCACAATCTGACTTGTTTACCAAGGCGCAATCGAAATTGCACCGTGTAAAGCGGTGAATTGCTAGAACGCATGCGAGCATGCATAGACGTGAGATGGCAAAACAGCCCGTTCCAATTTCGTTAATGAATTCGCGTAATTTCACGCAATCATGAGAAATTAATGCAGTTCTAACCTGCGCAATTACGTGCCCCGTGTGAAACGGCCATTATACAGTAATGAAAAAATGGAAAATGATAGTGATTGAAGGAAAATGTGGACACCTGTCCAACTTTCTGAGGGTTAAGTTTCATAAAAATAAACTTTTCAATCAAAATAAAAAATATGTAAACAAACACTGTCGTCAGCCTGTAAAACAACCTCAACAAGACACTATTTTCCAGTCCCATCAGGAACAGCCAGAAATTTGCTCTGGGGACCTCGAGTGGTCTGCGGGTTGCTTATACCAATATTTTGTAGTCAATACGCAGGCATCATTTAATACATACATTTAATCGAATCGGTACAAATTTTGTTTGCAAAATGCTGAAAGTTAAATTCATCGTTTGTTACTATCAGACATTATGAAATATAAATACATCGAAAAAGGGAGTGTTAGAGGATATCCACCCTTGGGCTAGTGGTCTCCTCAGCATATGTCTTGTGGGTATTCGCTACCAGAGAAAAAAATCA
The DNA here is from genome assembly GCF_921293095.1 of Ischnura elegans. Taxonomy (NCBI): domain Eukaryota; kingdom Metazoa; phylum Arthropoda; class Insecta; order Odonata; family Coenagrionidae; genus Ischnura; species Ischnura elegans. The sequence continues at coordinate 28,460,069 of NC_060259.1, forward strand.
AGGGGGTGAGGCAGAAGCCCCCAAATCCCCCTACCTGGCTACAGGTCTGAGTCCCATTGTGTGTGATGAATGGAGATTTTCCAGTAATTCCTTTTCTATAAAAATTCCTATCAATAGAATCATGCCTTTCCTTTACAAATTGTCAATTCCAAACATGGAAACATAAATCAAGTTTACATATTTGACATAAAGGAATATCTAAAAAATGCAATTACAATTCATTCGTTTTTATTCACCTCATAATGTATATAGAGCTGCAGGGAATACCATCAAGTGACAAACAAATAATAGCATAAACCAGAAGCCTACATCTTTTACAAAAGTTTGCCGACCTTGATTTTGAAAGACGAAGACAGTTGATCGTTTAAATCAAAAGCTCTGCCAATTTGGTGACGTTAACAGTCTATAAGCATTTATTAAGCCAAATAAATAGGTATATGTATCTCAATACTCCTCTTTTAATTCAAACCTATGGATGCCAAAAAGAATAAAAATTCTTCTGCCAATAAATTATCTTCTGGAAATGATGTGCCAAAATACCATCTCTATCTCCCCTATCCAATGCCTTCTCATCAATCTGAAATGGTCATTTCCCAAATAATTAAATGAGTACCTTAGTGTTTCCCAGTTCACAAAAAGGGATCTTCCAGTGCATCAAATAATTATATATCTTTTGCATTCCTCTATTTAATCTTCAATTAAGAAAACTTTCCTGCAATCATACAATCAACTAGCTGTGTAACTTAAATAGTGAAAAACGTAAGATACAATCCATAAATCATTTTTATAAATGAATTACAAACTCACAAACTAAGCATTGGTAATACCCTGGAGTAAGGCTTTTCATATTAACCGTTAGCAGATGTGAGTAAGTGCTGAGATATAAACAATGACTCAACGCTGAAAAAATTTTGAATATTAAATAAAAACAGCTACATAATTTTCACAACAAATTCCATCCCTCAGCATTAAGTCAACTTCTTGAAATTAGCGTAAAACAGCAACGTCATAGGCTAGCTCCAATCAATTCAAAAGATTGAAATGAATTGATCTTATATCAGGAAATGCAATAAAAAACACATGATACACAAAAAACACCAACTACGTCATCTGACTTTCTGAAACTGATATGCTATGCCAAAATTCATATCAATTTGACTTGTGGTTTTGTATAGTAATGTAATATAAGTACACACCTAGTCATTTTCAACTTACAAAGATAATTGAAAGACATGGCAAATGATTACATCAAGATGCCTGAAAGGATGCCCTACTATTGTTAAAATTCAATAAATATAATAACTTTATCTAAAATCCACACTCTTCAATGCACCTAATTTTTAAAGAATAGCCCCTATTTTTTTGCCTCACCCACACATGCATGGGTATGTAACCTGCATGGGTAATATGTACATATCAATCAAGCAATCAGATGTAGGGATAGGACCAAATTACTTGCTCTTAACTATTATTAACCATTTACCAAAAAAATCAAAGAAAAATCCAGCTAGGACTTCTTATAAAACTGAGCGCAAGACTGAACACAATACATGCTACCATAAAAATGATTATATTGTGCTAATGAATTTAAGTCTGATATATGTAATTTAGAAGGAGAGAAAAGGCCAACATTGAAGTTGAAAATCTCAGGTACAATAGAAGACAATAGTACAATAGCCTCGCCGGCCTTGGTGGTGGAGGGGTAAAGTTCTCTCCTGCCAAGCGAGAGGTCACAGGTTCGAGTCCTGCCAGGGTAAGTTTCCCCTATCCAGGACATGGTTGTTTGTTACTTGCAATTGTTGAATTTGTTAAATACCCCGATATAAAATGGCCTATGAGAGCTGTATTCGGCGGTTTGGGAATAAAATAAAAAATACGAGAAGAGGCTGAGGCCAACCCGGAACTAGGAAACCATAAACTTGAGGAGAGAAGGAGTTCTGCTTCTTAGGTAGCCGAGTTATCAGCTCTGGACAAAGTAACAAAGAAATATTTATGTGCATAGTAAATAGCCTAAGCAAAGACAGCATTCCTAAAAAAGAGGAGTTCCTTATCAACTGCAAATACAGGGGCTGAAGTAAGGAGGCAATTCATTAGGACTAATATTTGGAGTATGCTTCTTTATGACGGTGAAGCATGGATGATGGCAGCAGCAAAGAAGTCAAAGCTGGTAGCTACAGAAGAATGATGAAGATCAAATGAATAGATCATTTGTGAAATGTTGAAGTTTTAAGAAGGATGGGAGAGAAGACAAATCTTTTGAAAGCCTTGGGAAGATGACTAGACAACTTAAGCAGCCACATCATGACACATGATGGTCTGATGAATATAATTATTGATGGTCAGGTGGTAGGAAAGAATGGCAGAGGAAGGATTCAGATGAGATACTTTGAACAGGTGATCAAGGATGTAAAACCAAAGAAATGTGTGTATTAAAAGACTAGCTGATAGGAGAATTAATGGAGAGCTACATCAAAACCAATTGTTGGATTTCTGGCTGCTGCTGATGATGATGTGATTCATTTATGTCAGTCACTAATTTATCTATCATGCAATTTCTTTAGATTGACCTTGTTCTGAGCCATATTGAGCAGCAGAACCATAAAATATTTAATTATTATCAAAACCAGTAGTAATTCGAAAAAGGAAATTATAAAACACCACTACCTATCAACTATTAAAAACAATATAATTTTACTAATGGACTCACCATGGATTGTAAGCTCCGAGTCCTTGTTCACTTCATAAAGACGGATTGCTTCATCCAATTCCAATTGAGTTGATATTGTACATGGATCCCCTGTGATGAGAAAATCACATTTATTTAGTGCAATAAGGCATTAAAGTATTCAAGGATATATAAGGAATCCAAACAGAAGTAAACCAAATATGCAGCGGCTTACTGAAAGAAGTTTTAGTCACGCAAATCCAAAAACATCGGAGGCATTACAGAAACTCTTCACAAGTTTTTGAGTAAAGCCAATAAAGAAGAAGCACATGGATAAAATATACTTAAATTAACATACAATACTATCAAGAGAACATTTTTGTGAGTGAGGCATTATGTATATTAGTTTGACTCAACTGGTTGAAAATCGAAGGAGAAAAGTAATCTACAGTCAATCCACAGATACCACAAACAGCCATTATCATGAGATGCATGAATATTGTGATATCCACCCAAAAAATAACAAGAGAGCATAAATCATCAAACATGTAATTGTCTTACATGCATGAAAGAGTACAATTAATCTATATTTCAACCCATGTGTAAATTAAATTTGAAGAAAAGATAACCACATACAGTCACAGGCAAAACTCTGTGTGGATGAATGTGGGTGTGCTCACTTGAGAGAAGTTGCAAGGCAAGTTCAACTAGGTAAAGTGGATGCAGTAAGATGAGCAGGATGATAGGGTATGAGGCAGAAGAAGTGAGAGGGAAAGGTAAGGAATAAGCATAAAGCAAGTCATCAATTGGAGTTGAATGAAAGTAAGCTCGCCCCAGCTAAGTAGAAAATCGATAAATTTGTTTCGTGCCTTCAAAATGAAGCATTGACCTTCCTTGAACCAGGTTAATTACTTCCATTCTTTGCACAAATATTTACCAACATATGCCCATTTAAGGGTGGATTTTGGGATAGGATTTAGATTTAGATTCTCAAATTCTTACAATTCTGTAAGTCAGATAAGTTAGTTGGATATCTGTGGCACGGTTAAGATAAAATCTAAGTGTCATGAGTTTTACATGGAAAGTAGCAAACGTCAGTCTTCTGAGGAAATTGATTCATTTACTCTAAGATTAAAATCATGCTTAAAGCAACATGGCTCCCATAATAATATTTAACTTTGACCCAGGTAACTTGGGCTTAAAATATTTGAAAATGTTGATTTGATGTGCGAGTAAGTCTAGGTAAACCATTGTTCTTGGCCAGTAGGAATGATAACTGGGAACATTTAAAATGTAATAGCATTTTTGCATCTCCTTGAACCTTCATAGCAAGCCCAAATATAAAAAAAATTTCAATAAAAAACCAAACGAGATAACTGGGACCACAATTTATGAATTGAAGGGCATGGAACAACAAGAAAGGTCGCAGACGACAAAGGTACGCCACAAAGTTATTGGTTATGTACTCAGCTTGGGCCATCTCACTTCCATTCAGCTCCTACTAGACAGCTTACTTTATGCACGCCTTACTCTTTGCAGAAGGGTAGATTTCCACGAGGTCATTTGGATTCCGAATCAGGAAGATGGTAACACACTTTCCAGCACTTGGAAACAAGCGTGTGTTTCTGGACCCCAGAAAGACCTCCTCCTTCCCATACTTAGTGGACAGAGGACCAATGAGTAATGAACGTGCCTGCACTCTCAGTCTGGCGTTACCGTTCAAATACCGGACACCCTAGAAGCACTCTTCACTTCAACCTGGCCTGAGGATGCCTACAGCACAGTAGGTGAAATTTCGCCATCAAAATGAAAACATGTACAGAACCCAGAAGTCTAACCTACTGCAAACCTGAAGGCTACAAAAACTTACATCAGATGCCTTTCTATTCCTCACTTTCCCTTTCCACTTCTCTTTCCCCTGCCCTGCTCACCATCTCTAGTTTCAATACCATTTCCAACATATAAGTTGTTTTGAGAATTTGATGCCCTTCCGCTGAACAACACCAAATCCATCTACAAACACTTTAGACTGTAAATACATATTCAAAAAAATCTCTTATTGCCACCAGGGGCTATCAAAAAGACTTCAAAAAGTGCATTACACATGAATATACTCATTTCTAAAGGCATTGATGGATTCACTCACTGGATTGGAATCACTAAATTGCTAACATATAACTAACAATAAGTATAAAGTTTCAATTCTAAATAATGATCTACACATGTGTACAATAAAACAAACCACACCCCAAAACAAAACTGGAAACATAACAGAATGAAAAATTAAACCAAGACATATTCACTGGAATTTTTTAAAACTGCATCATTTGAACTCATATTCATATAGTTACATAATTACAGAGTTTTCATGTGCTCAAGCCCCGGAATTTGCTATTACGGAATTGAGCGGACTCACTGGCTTTGGAAGGGGGCAAGGTTACCAGCTTGAAAGGAAACACAACATTATGAATGTAGTTTCCTTAAATTTTCAATGCTTGGAATCAACACTCATAGGGTCCATTCATCCTCTTCTCACTAGTTCAGAAACCTATTCACCTAGACATGAAGCCAAAAATTTACCCACGCCCTGAACTATAGTTCACTTCATACACAATGCAATTAAGATTGAAAAGACCAATAATTAACCATGCTCATGCATGAAAATTATCCTCATATCAAAGAAATTAGCACTTTAGTTAGAGCCAGAATAATTAAAATGCATCATCAAAGGTAGCAGTTTCAGGTGAAATCTTTTTGGTGGAAGGGAGGGGTTGTAGTCCACCCTCTTGGCTATGAGCCTGATTTTACAATACCTAAGATTACAAATATACCTGAAGCTGAGACAGATTTACGAAGAGCATAAGTCAAGAGAATAAAATAGGAAGGGGCTGGAGACAGGATTGCTCCCATAGAAACTCACCTGATTAAAATATTTGGGACACATTTTACCAATAGGGTAGTTTCCTATTATTTTTTTATTGCCTAAATCAAAGCACTTTTACTCCTGGAGTACGCATTGCAAGCTTTTAGATTTTTAAATGACAATATCTATTTTTCATAATTAAATGAAAAGTGAAAATTTTCAAGTGCGTGAATATGCGACGGCTAAGGCCCAGCGCACACGGTGTGACTGTTTTACAACTACCGTTGCAAACCAGTTGCGCGCGCAACTGTTTTGTGACATCGACAATGTATTTGAGTGGGGAGGCGCACACGACGCGACTGGTTTTTGACGATCTCAAACCAGTCTGAAACCAGTCACATGCAACCGTGGGCCCGCGGTTGCAGTTGCGTTGCAGACTTCAGTTGCACGAGACCACGTGGTGTTTTGGTGGTATTTTGGCGGCCGTATAGTGTCGATCTCAAATTGAATGATCAAGAAGTCAACATGAAGCTCGTTGGAGCAGTAGAGAAGCATGAAGTCCCGAACAAATGCAAATTATATAACGTCTTTGGTATTGATAATAGTTCACAGCGTCTTCTTCTCCTGACTCAGTGTTAGTAAGCGCTGACGGCCAAGGCAAGGGCTAAAAAACAACACGGACCACACTAAATAAACACTTCACTGATTGCACAATGGACGAAACTGATTTACAACCAGCCCTTTGTCATTACACCCGTGCGCGGACAGAAGTTTTGTTTCAGTTGCAAACTGGTTGCAGACGCAACTGATTCCCAACTGTGGTCACAAAAGAGTCGCTCCCTGTGCGCTGGGCCTAAGTATGAAAGCTGGGAAATGCCCGTGTGATGTCATTCTGCTTCCCTCTGCCGCCGTGTGAGGTGACCTTGGGGCAAGGATGTGTGCGCTGCTGCGATGCAGGCTGCTGGCAGGTAGCAGAGTACCCTGCTAGCAGGTAGCGCTTGGCTTAAATAAGAATTATTTATCAAACGAAGGAAACTTTCCAACCATAGGCAGTTTTAATAGGTGATTATTAAGAGATATTTCCCTGAGCTCTGTGCCTCATGCATGCATTGGTAATCTCAGACAATGTAAAACTCCTATCTACTCGTATAGAAACTAGGTCCCTGTGACGCCACGTGGAGTGGCATCGCATGGGCGCAAATCTGGCCTTTTTCAAATGCGATTATAATTTACCATTGCCATTTGTCTAAACTGGGATTTCTAAAACCAAATAATTTGTATATTATGAATATACTAATGGTGGGTAACAAATCGCAATCAATGCCCTTCGTTTTCTTTGATGAAGGAAACTACCCTATTATTTAGATGACATTCTATACAGCATACACTCCACACCAGATGTGTGCGTGCATGAATTACATGCATCATGTTGTTTTCTGGAGGGTATATTAGTGGCGTTGAAAGTGTACTAATGAGCAAATGTAATAAAATTAAAAGTAAGAGAAAAGAAGAGAGATAGAACAAGAGAGCATGATTGAAGCTGAATGCGGACCACAGTGAATAAGCTGGAGACAGGAGAAAAACTGTTGGGCGAGTGACTGGGATCAGCCATGAACCATTGGAGCAGGCAATCCAGTCCTCATAAAAATTAAATGCAGTCCAAATGGATCAAGGAAGAATACCAAGGTATCCTGCATGCTATATGACCAATTCATCCGCAACCGCCTTGCAAGACTAATAACTTTCACATACAAGACATACACAGTCAAGAGGCCCATATGTTTCCATTTATTATCTATTGCCTAATTCTCGAGCTATTCACAGTCAACAATGAATGGCCTCAATCCTTTCACATGTAAGTTGATGACATCACACATTCCTGGCTAGCTGGTCACCGCTTGTCAGTTACTCCTTGACCTTGAATGGTGTGTTGTTGCTTACACACTTATGAGCAATTTATTTCTCAATGATCAGTAAACCAGTTAATGAACCATATTCCTGAGGACATCACCAACTCATGGGAAGTGGGATGCAACTTTTGATTTTAATTTTTAATTTATGAGAGGATGGTTAAATGAGAAAGATTTTCACTCCAGCAGCTGATTTATTTTTTGACTGTGGTTAGGCATAGACCTTTTTATGCACTGAAGATAGGAAAGTCTGCAAGAGTTATTGCCAGCGAGCATGCATGCAAACTGAGCCAGGGAGGCAGGCGGTGCAATAAAAGCCAAATTGCAAATGATCATTGGTGTTTTTAAATTGATTCCCGCGTTGCTTTTGAACCTCACCCACAGACTATACTCAAAATTTGAGGCTTTGAGGTACTCTATACACAGACTATACTCAAAATTTGAGGTACACACTGATGACGAGAAACTAAACTGGGACGTCTGATCCAGGGGCGCAGCCAGGAATTAAGGGTGGGGGGGGGGTTTAGGTGCAACTAATACCGGGGTGTGTGGGGTATGGAATACCGACCAGGATAAGCAGCAGGTGCGAGATTAATAAATTGCGGAATTTTAAGATAAATGGTTCAAAATGGTGATTTTTACGGCTTTCTTCTTATTAATCCTTTCACTATTATATTAGTAATATCAATCGAATTTAGTAAAATGGATTTAACTTAAAAATTTCTCTGAGGACTGGGGGGGGTTTTATCCCTCAAAACCTCCCAGTGCTGCGCCACTGGTGTGATCCATAAAGGTACTGCACAAACTATATAACGCAGGCCACTTTCAGATAGATAAAGTGAAAATAGCTTAAGATGAAAATTAATTCCATCAGAAGAGGGGGTATGGGTGACCTTTGGGGAGACGGGACCTGACTGCAGATGCTTCTTCAGCAACTGGGTACATTTAGAGGAAGTGAGGCATGGGTGAAGACGCACTATTATAATTCATTTTCGGGTATACGTCTGCGTGCTTAATATTTAACTCAACGTTTCGTTCCACTTACTGGGAACGTCGTCAGGAGAAATGGGTGAAGACCCCTGGAGTAGGAGTATGAAATGATGATGGTAATGCTCAGGGATGAGAACCAAGGGTGTGGAACAGCATGCATATGCCTGATGAGGGTGATAGTGAGGTTTAGGGGATGCAGAGATTGGATGCTGAATCCCCCTCCAGGCCATACTGTACATAAGTACAGCCCAAGGCCATGAAAAAATTCTAGACCCTGTGGCTACTTGACTATTTCCCACCTTTTCCTTTTAAAAGGATTGGGTTTTTCCCAACATTCCCATTATGCCATCCTTTGACACATGGCCTAGCACTACCCATACAGATAATTTCCTACTTCCTGGTTGAAAACTGTATGATACAGACAATTCAGTGCTGGCTTTTACATAAATTTTAACCTGAAAAGTTTAATACCAGCTCGGTCTGAAGTGAAACAGATAATTTGTACTTTGCCAAACTAGTCACTTAACTTTAAGTTCCATACCAGATCAAATCCCTGCTATAAAGTAGTGTAGAATTCCAGACATCTCTGGATTCCACTCATCCTGAATGTTGGTAGAAGATTGTGAAAAGAAAATGGGACTGCTCCATAAAAGCAAAGAGAAAATGGGGGCAATACTATAATGCCTAGGATCTAATATATTTTCTAACCTAGACTGAAATTTAAAAAAACTTAACTTCTACACAAGCTGTTAGATTCAGATTTCTACTCTTGCATGCTTCAAATTATAATGCTAAAGCAAGAGTGAAATATTATTCAAAAAAGTACATGATTTCCAAAGCTACAATCATGCTGATGCAGTTCACCGCTAAATGTATACAAATATACACCATTACATATTAACTGTGGAGCATTCCTAATGATGTGGTGTTGATCTTCTGCCAGAAACAGATCACATTCATTGACATGCTGAGTCACTTTCATAATAAATGCAAGTGGAATAAAAATCAATCAATAATTTAATCCAAATAACTGCTGCACTTTACATCTAATTTTAAAGACAAGACAAGAATTTCGTATTGCAAAGTCAAAGTGATTAGCAGCAATGAAATGATTTCTCAGGCTTATGCATTAGTTAAGTCATCACATTACAGATTCTTATTCATGTTTATTTTACCAAACAAACCCTTTTGGCCTGTCTGAAAGCATCCAGTGATATTTTAATGATTCTTTCTACCCTACACTTGGAATTCCAAGTATTTTTGTAAACTAAAACAGGCAATATTAAACATAAAATTTAGCTTTCAAAGTAACTTTCCCAGAATGACCATATTTTCAAATATGTAGTCACCAGCTTGTAGCTGTATAGCTCAATTATTTGACATTTCAGTCATCATAAAATTATCTACAGCTTTGGATAAGCATTGATTGGCTTAATTGTATATATACATAGTTCAATTAAATGTGAGCCTCAGCTTGGAGTTGATTATTTAATAGGAAGATACTTCAACTTGATACTTACATAACATAATGAGAGAATTGAAGTTCTCAAATCACTCAATTATCAAACTCTATGATTGCCAAGCTTGAAATAATGACAAACACACTTTTCAATTTAATATGAAACAATATAAAATACTATCAGTAAAAAAAAGCATGACATCCGAATTCGAGGAGCTAAATTATCTAAACTAAGCAACTAATTTGAATGTGAAGAAAAGCAAAGAAGAGACCATTTATTTATTCCTTAGGTCATATACTTTAAAAATATCCTCTGCTCTGCAATATTTCTTATGCTCAATTTCTTCCCAAAAAATACCCCTTTATAGAAGAACAATCATGCACCCAACTTTGAGAATTTAGTATTCCCACAATTAATAGTTTAGAATTATAGAAGCTAGAGCTATTTCAAACACACTTCGAGAGATATTGCTTACACTAACATAATTAATAATATTAGTGAATATCTCTTGGAGTTCACATCGGGTAAGGTTTTCCATCCCTCCTTCCTTATACGTTTCGACAAGCTACAATATTTCGACAAGCGACAACAATGTTTTGACGAACAAGATCTTCAATACTTCATTATGGCAAAGCATACGACATTACTTCATTATAGATGATGTTGTAAATAATGCAAACCTCTGCTAACTTTGAAACCAATGCTGCAATAGCAAATTGATTGCTAATGCCATGTACTGAAGAATTTAAGCAATGTAAGTGCTTGGAAAACTTTAGATCAAATAAAAATGTCACAGCCAATATAGTTTTTTTTTATACAAATGCATGTTTTGCTAATAGCAGCTTGGCTATGGACGTGGGATGAGGAAAGACTGGCGAGGTTGCCAACTACTCGGCAATAGCTAACAGTTCATGATTCATATGTGGCCATGGCTCTGTGCTTCAAAATGCACATTGTGGGATCTACCCATGGTTCTGAGAAACCTTCTCCTTTACATTGCTTTGTTTTGATCTCCCTTGCTAGGCGAAGAAAAATTGATATCCATCACTCAAAATATAGGTAAATATCAACCAATCTTAGACATACAACCATTATCCTTCCTGAATACTCTTTGTAAGTGCATTACGTACATTATACAGCACACAACGGATAGATAGATACAATTGAAAAAAATACCAATAGATTACTCAATACCAATAGATTACCACTACCAATAGATTACCAATAGATAAGTACCATTAGATTTTCAATTCAGTGGTTATTGGTTTCAAAGTTGGCAGAGGTTTGTGTTGTTTGCAACAGCAAACTTAATTTTGGCAGTATAAAAAATTTGTTTCCAGAAAACAGGGATAGATCTATCTACCTTATGTCACAAACAAGTTATAGGAACAAAAACTATGGGAATGCCAAAGGCTCAAATTTGGGCAACAAGATTTTGCTCACAAAAAGGGGTACCTTTTTGAGAAAAAATTAAGGACAAGAAATACTAAGGAGCAACAAATTTTGTGAGGTGTTTACCATCGAAATAAACAATCTTTCTTATGCTTCTTGTTGCATGTTGATATTAGTTGCTTAGTTTAGACAATAAAGCTTCTCAAAGTTGGGTGTCCTGCTTTTTTTTTAGAGACAGTAGGCAGTCATGGTGACAAATGTGAGATACTGATAAACTACACGGCTGTCAAAAGACTTAGCCTGTACTGAGAACAGTTTTTTGGATGTGGGTCAATGTGGTCCTTGTATTTTCTTATAAATAATTATGTACTAAGAATTGATTCCCTGTGTTTGAACAGTAAATGAAAGAGCCCCAAAATTCGCTTCCGTGCAAAAGATAACAAATGCATATCGGGGCCAAAAGTAAGCATGCTTCACACAATGCAAAAAAGGCTATAATACTGAGGCCACATTTTTGCCTTATGGCACAATAACAACTCAAACAAGCCACATTTCCATTCACCAAGCCCAATTGAGCAGCTGTGAGCAATCGTGAAACATTGATAGAGGCAAATGTGAGCCGATGTCAGCTGCTTTGATCATAAAAATACATTAAATACATCAAGAGCTTACAAAAAATATAGAAAAAATAGGTATGTGAAATGTTGGATCCCTAGAGCTACTGCCTGTATTGACGACATGGCTTTAAAGTGCCACAGAAAATAGAATTCAACTATTAATAATTCTTCCTGACAGAAACTGCTGTCACTCATATGTGAAAAAAGATTTCGATTACCAAAGCAACTGGCTGTGGCAATGCCAGACATTACCAGTTCATTCACTGACATGGGCCATTTGCAGCACAGGTGCAACACACTATCCTCGCACACTCAGTCCTCAATAGAGATATTCTAAAAATCACACTACTGCCACTTCATTGTCATGTTTTAAAATAGCTTTCACTGAACATCATATCCTTAATGATCTTAGAAGCTTATCAACATTATATTGCATTCAAGGAGATACCATAACACCGAATACAATACAAAGAGCTTGACTCAGGGCAAAACAAGTTCACAAAAAAATTAAATAAAATAGATACCTCGCCAAAAATGAAAATGTACATGTACTAGAGATCAACATTTCAAACATCATAATAAATAAATATCAGCAGAAAAATTATTCTCTGGATGCCATAAACATATATTTTTAGCTTTTAGGCAAATTATTAGGAGACAGATTTTATTTTCAGGTCTAATACCAATTGCCTAGTGACTATTTCCAATTGCAGAGTGATTATAAACCAGTTAGTTCAAGGATTCTGTTTCCACAGCCACTAAAAATGACAACAACAATTTCATTCTGGGTGAGAAAAACAGTGTCAATGGCAAGCATGCAGATATCAAAGAATTTAAAATGGAAAAAATAATGACAGAACAATCTACAAATCATAAATCACAGTTACTGTTATTCATCTGTCTGACATAACATTTTGTGCAGTTTACCTTTGACAGGGAATTTTCCTAAAACGGGTTAACTGCTTGTCAAGAACCTTCAAATCAGCTTTAAACATGGCTGTAACTACTTCTACATACCTGGGAAATACAAAAGATTACATTGATGATTTACTAAATGTGGGGAAATTATTTTCCTTGAAATGACCAAAAGAATACACCCTTTGTAGGAAATTGACCACCATTTCAAAATTTCTTCTTCTGCCTTGTCTTCCGTCACTTATTTCAAAGTAAATGAAGGCTTATGGACTGCAAAGTTTTGGGGTACAATTAAGCAATTCATTCAAACATCCTTATGATACTTGGAAGTTACTCCATTCATTTCTCAAGTGACACCAAATGAAGAGTTCCTGGCCCACACCTAATAAGAATGGCAAGAATTAGAATATTTGGATGGTGCCATCTATAACCTTTTTGAAATGGAAATGTCCCCAAATTACTGTTAAGAGAACTAACTTTGGAAAACTACAACTATGAGAAAGGTACACTATACTTAGTTCCAAATATCTTTACAGGTAAGGGGGTGCAGTTACACTCGGTTGGCAGGTTGTCCTTTGTTCAAGTCTGGATGCTGCTATAGGGCTCCACATATGGGGGAGGGAGAGAGGGTATTTCCGGCCATTTTACAAAACAATGCATGAGGGTCCACAATTGGAGAGGAGAGGGCATAATATCTACTCAGTTGGGTGCGTGAGTTGGCAAAAAAAAAATTTAAAGAAAATCATTGCCCTGACACAATTTTTCCCTTTGAGTCATATGAAGAGAATTATAAAATTTTATCTCATTAGAATGTTATCAACCCGTGCCGAATTGAACGCTAAATTTCAATAGGAATCCTAATAGAAAATTGGGAATAATGTTTTCTTTGGCTTCAGTAAGGGTAAGAGTTGGTTATTAGTATGTTTTAACTCTGTTTTTGTCAGTTCCTTTCCTGAGCTACCTCACACTTAAATGATTTTATTGGGGGCATCCGAAGGCTTCACTACGGATTTGAACACGGAAACCCTCGATCAGCGGACAAGGGCTCTAACCACTACATTACCACACTCCCTTTTTTCAGACTATGCTACAGAAAAAAATACATCATTTAAAACTATTTTCAATTATGTTGATAAAATACACAAGACTTCTGATGAATAAAGCTTGTAGTGCTTTTATTTTCTGAAGTTACTTCTGTCAGTGCAAAACTCAAGGATTTCATAACTTAGATATACCATATATTAAATAGATATTTTCAATACGCTCCACAGAAAATAATACAGCCTCACTATTTAAGGTATACTATTCAGTTGGCTGTTAGCTTTCTAAGGGGATGAAAAAATGTTACACCAATTTATGTTTTACGGCAATTTTATGTCCATTCTTCCATATGCACTTCTCATTTAATTCTGCATTCATTTACAGAGTCCCACAAAAAATATGCTGGCATAGCAACCCAAATAAATGTGTAACAACTGACAACCACAGAACTGCTAACTGCAATGTCAGCAACTCATAGTGGCAGGCCCAAATGGGACATTTCAAACACCTCTAATAGACATAGTTTCCAGTGACTTTGTGTTCAATTTGGCACAAGTTGGAATGTTCCGATTTAAAAAAAATTCAAAAGAATGTTTAACAAGTATTGTTACAAAATTGGCGTATAAGAGCTAAACAGTTTTAAAGTCGAAAAATAAGTAACACCCTAAATTTCTTCTCCTAATCTTTTCTAAATCCTCATGCTCAGTGGCCCAACAAAGTGTCAGCAACTCCTCTGAACCCAGTTCATGGGAGAGTAAAAGGCATACCAATCTTGAGGGTTTTGATGGCACAAAGGCAAAGGTAACACCGATCGTTCAGACAGCACGGCTAGTAAAATCAAGAAATTAAATGACAAAGATCTGAGAGGAACTGAATGTACAAGACCCTCGGACACACCTGTTGCCATCTTGTAAGTTATGGGCACGTAATTTGTCATGGAATTATCTCTTCCTTCAATTGCCTTACTTTAGCCAAACCCACAAATATATTTGAACAGAGAATAGATCCGACACATTTTAAAACGGTGTATTTAAATATGTACGTACAGCAGTTGAGACAGCAGTCAAAACAGAAAACAGAGTGGGAAGAAGGCATAAAATGACTGATGAAGTGAAGACATGAGAATACATGACAAAAAAGAAAGAGGATAGGAGACAGGAGATAGCTAAAGTTTGGGTTTAAGGACTTCTGCCAAGCCATCAAAACAAAGAATAGCAAGAAAAGAATTACTAACATCCCTCACTTACATATTTCATAAAAATTATTCTGCTTCAAGAAACAATACTTTTCAATGTTGAAAATCGAAAATAGGTGACAAAAAAAGTTTGATGCATGAATGAATAGTAAAACTATCACTTTCTCAGCTTTCTGTGCAACACCATTTTCATTTAATTAACACAATTTAACCTAAATTACATCATAACATTGCTATTGACAAAAAATTGATATGTACATACAAGGCTCATAATGCAAATGTTGGTTTTGATGTAGGGTTTGGTAAGAAAAAAATACATAACAATACTGGAAAGGTACAATATCATTTAGTGATGGCAACATGCACTCAAATACTATCAAAAATTTAGAGATCATTGATTTTTCAATTTAACCATCAATTTTCAAACCAAACTACAACCAGACACATCAGAAAGAGCTTTTGGATAGGACTACTTCCATCAGGGTCCCCATATCTATTGGGTCTATACTTATGGGATCAGAGGGAGCTATGGGTTGCGAATCCCTAGCTCACAGACCCACTACAGTGTCATAAAAAGACAAATGACACAATTTTCATGAAATATAACATTCTATTTCTTTGTATTCTTAAGTGATCCTTAGGCAATCCCTATGATTTCAGAAGAATTAATGATTTTTTATCAATAAACGTGGCTAGATGATTTAACCCCTAGGACTGAAACGATGAGTCATGCTTGTCATGAACTTGCGATGCCAAATCACACAATGACAAGTATACCTTGTCATCAGATTTTCCTAATTTTGGAACTACAGCAGACTCACGATTATCCGGCTGTGGTTTATCTGTGCATGAGTTTCACACTTCTTCGATGTTTTCCGCGATAATTTTTTGTGCCGGATTAATTTTGTTCGATAAAAAAATTAATCGGGCACAAAAGCACCAGGATTTTTGCATTTTAATGTAAGGCTACACCGTACTTATTATTTCCATTAGAATTCTCTTCATAAAAGGGAATTATTATTGTTCATTTTTCACAAGGAATGTTTCAAGTTTGCTTGGGCGTCTGCTCTAGCATGCAGACGACGATCAGAGGCGGGGAAGAAAAAACTCTTGATTAATTTTAGGAGATTATTCAATGGTTAACCAATCACAAATTAAGAGAAATTTTGTCTAAAGTCGATAATAGTATATTTTATATCGCAAATGCCAAATTATTGCTGTGGCCTCGCATTCAGTTGAATACGGCCCAAAGTAACAGGAGTTTCATCACACTCAGACATATTTACGCCGACACTATTCAAGGTCAAACTGGAGAGGAAGGGAATAGTAGAAGTGATGGAAGCCGGGGAAATGGAAGTAGAGAAAGCATGAGTCATAGCCAGGCACTTGCCTGCATAGACAAATTGCCAAAAGTGATCACGGAACCGCATCCCACATCAATTGCATACGACAACTTGCGCAAGACATGACTACGCAGCATGGTGCCTGACAGTGTAGTTTCCAACGTCGCACAGCAGTTTGGAAGCATTCCCGCAAACCAATTTACTGAATACATAATCTTGCAGACATGGGTGTGCAGTTTCGGAAACCAGGTATTACATGGAGCAGTAGGAATACGAGTACAATCACGTTTTCACCGCTAAAAAGATCGCAGTTATATGGAAAAGATAGCTGTGAATGATTCAGAAAAGCAACCTAAAATAACAGGCAATGTGCATAAATAATAATAAATTGTTTTATTCACATGAATTAAGAGAAATACATGAAATTAAAGTGAAAGTTTGGATAATTCCTGTTTTCCAATTATTCGTGCCACCTTTCCCCATCATTAGCCCAGATACTGGGGAGTATGCTGAATTTTGAGGAGCAATATAAATATTTTGAAAGTTTAACAATGTTAAAACATACATAAGGAACTCATACCTCATAAATAGAGATGCGTGAAAATCGCAAATGCAATAAATGCAATATAGATGTGATGAGCGCAAATATATGCGACATAGATGCGATGACTGGACTTTTATGATATTTTTATGCAAATTTGCCATTTTGACAGGAAAATTCGTAAATTTGGTGCCGAGTGCAGTTTGTATGCTCCGCCGACACTCACCGCACTGGCCAGCTGCTAGTTGGCTGGGACTCTACGTTTAATTTAAAAATTTAGAGTAGCTCACCATATTTAAAAAAAAATCATGGAAAGGAATTTTATGTTTACTAAAACAAAAGCATTACTCTAAGTACCAAGCACACACTTTGAAATGGTGAATCACTGTTTCAATAGAGGTAGATAGGGCATTAAACATAACAGAAAGAGACTCCAATGTAAGTTAAAAATTTAACATCTTAAGAAAGCTTAAAACAGTTAATAGCAAATTGTATTGTCCACTACACCACAATTAATTATCCAGTGGTAATGTTTAGTTTGCTAAAGCCACATACACTTGAACGCAGAAATCCCAGTAAATTGCACCTAGAAGATTTTGGCAAAAAGGAGTATCCTTTATTCAGAAAATATGTACATCAATAATTACCAGTCATACATATTTTATCTACTTCATAAATTCATAATATCTAGTTATGCAGAGTCCTTTTTAAACAACTAGCTTTCTAGGTGGTCAATTAGAATTCTTTATCAACTCCACTCAACTCCAGTTTAGAAGTGACCATGGGAAATTAAGAAAATTTTCAGGCATTTAAAATGTTTGAGCTAATAATAGTAATAGTTGTAGGATAGCAATAGTAGTAGCTGTAGGATAGCTATAGTAGTAGGACAGGAAAACAGTGAAGACTGCACCCAAAACTGCATACGAAAGATTGAAAAGTTGGAAATTAAGAAAATAGAAAATATGCAAGAAAAAATGTAAAATTTGTCTTTCAACTTTTCACTTAGGTTGACAGTTGGATGAAGGAGAATAACCTCATACGTAATAATAAAACATACTAGATTCAAAGGAATCCATTAATGAATTAAACATTCCCTATTGAGTATTAACCATGCAGGTACTATAAGTTGGTAGCTTACTAAAATAACTGTGGTGCAGGTACTCCCCAACTTACGCACAAAACATGTTCCAATTAGTTGGTTGCAAGTCAGAAATGACATATTAATGCTGGTATTAAATCATCTACAGGCCAAAATCTACATTAAAAATAGCTGGGCCAATAGATGTGGATTTGCTCTAATTAGTAAACATAATTTTTTATGCATGGTCCTTTAATAGATGTATAGATAAGGAAGAAAGACATAAATAAAAATAAAGAATAATATCGTGACAGAATATCCTGCCACAATATGTGCAATGTTTGTAGTATCTTCAGCAAGAAACAAAAGGGATTTTTCAAAATTTCCCCTTTAAAATAATTTAGGTCATAACTTTCGATTGTCGAAAGTTGGACAGATGAAGTACAGTATTTTAAAGAGACCCATAATCAGCAACAGATGCATAAATTTAATACAGATAATACCCTTTTACAGTGCAGTATTTTAAGTTATGAATGAATAATGAAAGACACTCGTGCAGGAATCTGGCCGTGACTTTGAGGACGACGAAGTGCATTTTAAGTTTGGACACAAAATTCATATTCTAGTCACTGCTTCATGCCGGTTCCAAACTGCCGACTTCATGTAATCGGTTCTCGTACTGGTTCTCAGGGCTAATAACCGACAGTACTGAGAACCAGGTGCCAGAACAGAATCTCTAGTATGTACACATCTAATTTGACCAGTAAAATAATAATAATAATTAATATACAGCAGGCTCCCAGTTATCTGGCTGTGGTTCATCCTTGTTGCGATTATCTGTGCCTAGGTTCACACAACTTTGACATTTTCCGCAATTTAAAACAAAAAAAAAAATCAGAACCAGGATACTTGAATTTAAATGCAAGGCTACACTGGACTTATTATTTCCATTAGAATCCCCTTCGTGAAATAAAATTACTTCATTTACCCCATAAACGTGTGCACCTTTATTACCAGGAATTGCAGCAGAAAATGGGGGTTATATGCATTTCTACGGTCGCAAATCCAAGGGGAACTGAGTGGCCTTGGTTTTCTGCGTGAGTCAATCATCTCAAACCTAGGTCAAAAACGAGCGGCAGGCAGGGGAGTTTCTCCTGCATCACGCCATCGCGTTGGTACCTCAGAGGTGCACATAAAAGATCGCGCAGGGTTCCTCGCTCCGGAGGGAGCACTAAATTTACTGCTACGAGTGGGCATCCCACAGCATGTATACTGCAAATAGTAATCTCATATGAAACTTACAGAAACAGTTTTGAAGGACAATACTTCGTTAACCCTTACGAGACGGTGGAGTTCTCTCCTTAGCATGACTGCTGTACTGAGCCCAAAGAGACTATTCCGTCCCATCTTTACGGAGCATTTTTGCAGGACATTTTGTTGAGTAGGGTCTTGCCGATAATCATGATGCATTCTCAGCACCAACCTTTTTCAACCCTTCCTAGCGGGGACTCCGCATTATCTCAAACTCCGAGGGGAGTTGGACTCCCTTCTTTCGGCGTTTATAACCCTACCAGCAGCAATGGTTTGCAGTCAATCATGCTTTGTTTATTTGAATTAGCTATATGGATAATTGTTACTTGAACGTAAATTGCAGACTTCGAATTGAGTTCCTCGTTTTATTCTGAGAATTTTCAAATTTTGAACAAAGCTCTACCATCAATATTAATGCATTTAATGCAGCAATAATTTCCATGTTGATGTTTAAACTGAAATCGAGATATAAGTTAATATTTATCGTAGAATTTCGTTCAAAATTTGTAATCGCTGCTCGAAAGACAAATAAATCAATTCTAAGTTTATATTTTTTGAGAAAGGAACAAATATTTATTTTGAAAACTGACTGAATGAACATTTGAATAACCCCGGTCCCTGACCACCAAATCTTAGGCTGTACCCTCTTAGTCTTAGTTTCAGGACTCAGCAAAGCGGGACTTAGGCTGTACCCTCAAAATCGAGGAGCAGGTACCCTGCTCCTCGATTTTGAGGGTACAGCCTAAGTCCCGCTTTGCTGAGTCCTGAAACTAAGACTTTGCGAACCCGTGACCGTTATAAAAGGGGGAGAATAAGGCAACGTATATGACCAGCATTCGATCGCTTGCGTAGGAAAATCTCCAACGAAAATTTGCAGCTTTCGTCCCCCAGGTCAGGAAACGTCCTGCCCGCATATTTTCATCATTCATAGGGAAAGGGTTAATAGTCAATATTGGTTTTACTGAGTAATTTCCCTTATGCTAAGGGATGCTGAAATTATATAGGTGTTAAAACCTACAGTTTAAAAAATTCAAACGAGTGTGTATGATGTTGGACTAAATGGTGGATAGTAGAAATTTGAAATGCTTGTAAATGAAGAGTGATGGAAGACAGGGAGAGGGGAAGGAGCATGCTCCCTCCGTCTTTCAAGCAACGAGGCTACAAGCAAAGGAGCAAGGGACAGACACATCCGATCTTGCATGTGAAGTTGTTGCCTTCAAAGCGAAGGGGCAAAGGAGCAGTAAGGTGATATACGCAGTTTGCATTGCCTGAAGTTTCCAGTCCATCTTGTCTAGTTTGAATGCACTAATGCTACCCTTATTTCTTCGGAAATTGTGCTGCTTCGATTATATTAAATATTAGTAGCCTTGTTGTAACTACAAAGACTTGAGCCAGTCAATTACAGCTTAAAACTTGAATGCAAAGCCCAGGCATACGTCTGCAACACCATGCGATAGGATTTTTAAAAAATCAGCAAAATATTTTTTCTTTAGCTCTCATGCAGAAAATAGGAGTGCATCTCTTACACACCTTTATAAGGTACTTGCTGATTAGGAATGTTTCAAATTTACTTTGACGTCTGCTCTAGCATTTCAGACGACACTCCTAGCGGCGAGAAAAAAACTCGTGATTAATTTTAGAATATTTTTCAATGGTAAATTAAGAGAAATGTTTTTTACGATTTTTAATTGCATATTTCAAACTGCAAATACGCAATTATTGCCATGGCCTCAGTTGAATACGGTCAAAGAGAGCCGGAAATTTTGTTGCACTCGGGCATATTCACAACGTGACTAGTCATGGTCAAACTGGAGAGGAATGGAATAGTAGAAGTGAGGCAGTGTGGAAAGTGGAAGTGGAGATAGCATGAGTCACAACCAGTGCTGCGCTATGGTGTGATTGCACCCCCGATGTCTTCACAGAAGTTCCGTATTCCTATTTCCCAAGCATTGCGGTGGATGATCTTGCTCAGGATGATTCGCATCCCGCAGGTGTTGCATCCCCGGCAACTTGTAGGGAGACTAAGCAGCGTGATGCCGAATAGAGTAGTTTCTGACATCTCGCAGCATTCATGCAAACCAGTTTTATGTCTCCGTGATCTTGAAGCCACGGATGCGTGGTTTTCGGAAACCAGGTATTACTAAGAGCGTTAGGAATACGAGTGCAATCATATTATTGCTGCTAGGAAGATTAAAGTTGGGAAAATAAAGGTTAAGATGATTCCTGAAAGCAATCTAAAATAACACACGATGTGCATAAACAACAATAGAATGTTTGATTTATGTAAAAAAGGAGATTTACAAGAAATTAAAATAAAAGTTTGGATTGTTTGTGCTGCCTCTCCCCATCATTAGCCTGGATAATCGTAAGTATGCTAAGTAGTATACAGTGAGTCCTCGTTCTACATCACCCCGTTTAACGTCATTTTGCGATAACGTCACGAAAATTTTGAGACCGCCATTCGTTAATAGCTCCTTCGCTTCGCGATAACGTCAAGGCTTTTAAATTTCGCGCTAGAAAAAAACGCGAAGCAGCGGGCGTTGAAGGTTGTTCGTTTTGTGGGCGGTAATACAGTCAGTCTAAACGAAGTGTAAAACGGTGCGTTTATTGTTAATTGCGACTACGGTTTTAGCAAATTTTCTGCAAAATGAATTCTTAGGTAGGTGCGCAAGGTTTTACTTGACATAATGGTTTTCAGGAACCTAAAAAGTGATTTCAAGGAATTTTTCCGTGTAGAACTCGGATTTTTTGTCACCAATTTTTTCGCCGTGTTCACAATAATTTTGGTTCCTGTAACTACGACGATGTTTCAGCGATGATGATGCCCAGGCGACACTCGCTCGGGCGACCACCATAGCGAAGCCGGAGAGCAAATGCGGGAAGATACAAAGATGGAGAAGGATTTACGTCAGTGCTGCTATTGTCGTCGATGAAGACAGGAACTCGTATTTATGCCATAGCTTGGCATTCCCATCGTAAAAAATACCCCAGATATGATATGCTAAAATTTTTTCGCTTAGGAGCCGATATTCACTTTTTACATTGTTTCTTATGGGATATTATGTTCCGATTAACGTCATTTCGTATATTGTCACATTTTTCAGGAACAGTAAGTGACGTTAAACGAGGACTCACTGTATATCCAATATTTTTTGCACATCAAACTTGATTAGAGACAATGACCAAAAAGTTGGTCACAGTTCCCTCTGCGACATCTAGTTCCCTCATCATCTGGTGGTTTTTTAAACATTTCAGTTTGGGAGTTGATTGCAGTTGATGGTGTATCAGAGAAATTTTCACTTCTACCCTCCCCTCCATTCCTCTCACGGATAACCTATGCTCGGTAAGCCATGTTCTGAGCCGTTCTTTTCTTATCCGGCCATCCCACGTAAAAGGTCCTGTCTGCCATGCCACCCATTCCACCCACCATTGGTAAGTGCCATGTCACTCCGCTGTCGCAACATCCTATGACGTCTGATGTGCTTATTTGAAGGGTTGGGTTCATGGGAGCAAATTTCGAATAGATTACCCATTGGGTCCACCATGTGGCAGTAGAGGGGCCCAGTCTCCTCTCATGAAGGAACACCACAGCACCGTAATAGCTACCTGCTATTCCCACTTTCATTCTTTCAACGTGTTACTCACCATGTAATGTGTCAGTAAACTCTTAAGGAGTGTGATCTTGGTAGGATGAAAAAAAATTGTAGCTCCATCTTAGTTAGGGAAATAATTATTGTATATTATCCATTTTTTGTGTTTCCAGAATATCAGTTGATCTAATCCAGTGTCTGACTTAGTTACATCAGTGAACTCTTTGTGTGAATGCCAAACCTCTTTTGGCAGTGCATCCAGAGTATGCACCTGGCACCCTGTTAGATAAAAGCCAAAGAAAGGGGACCTTCCACTCTACCATTGGTGGCACGATCACCACCTCTATTCTGAACTAAGCCTGGGCAACAGACGTGGAGGACTAATTGGTCATTCTGACTGGCCGGAAGATGAAATAATAGTCTTCCTCTTATTCACTCTTAGTCTACTAATCCTAAATCAATTTGTAAAAAAAAACTAAGTGAAGCGAGGCTTTCAAAAGCACAATAATGTGCAGCTTCTAGGAATAACATCTATATGATGTCACTGGATGAAATTTGGCAAGTAAAAGGAACAATAGGCAACCACTGTGATCCACATGACTCACATAGGATTATTGAATTGATGACATAATTAGTGCGATCAAATTAGAGCCATTCTTATTGTAAAAAATACAACTGTGGCAGCTAATATTACCAACTAAAACTATGTCAATTAATTGAACTCCCCACAGAAAAAGGTAAATCAATGCACAAAAATTTTTAAGCAAAGGAAAGACAAGGGAATAAGACAAATCATCATTCCTTAATAGCTCTATTTCTCATGAAAATTTTAAACTGAGGAATCCATAACTTAATGGAGAAAGCAATAAAATGCAATACTAACCTTCTTCGTCCACCCACTTCATAGTAAAAGGCTGGTCTGGGGTAAAACGGCAAATATCTCTCATTTCCTTACAAAGCTGGTCCACAGAGATGCGTGGATCAATGTATGTGATCATAATTTCTCTGGAAAGAAAAAAGTTATAACATGAGACTCATTCAATATGGTTTTCATGCCTCTTCATTCTTGCTTATGACTTCGTTTCATTTTAGAGAACATTATTCCAGTGTTTTTAGAAAACCTTCGACATGCAACCTCACAACAAACTTTTATACAAATTGCAGTCATGTGGATAAAACGAAAAAGTTGTAAACTAGATACTTAACTTGTGAGTGATTGTAAGCAAAAAATAGTTCTGGACAGAATTAGCTCTGAAGTAGTTAAGGTGGTATCAGGTGTCCCACAAGGAAGCAAAATCAGCCCTCTTTTGTCCATCATATACATAAATGATCTATGCTCTCCAATTAGCAGTAAAATGTGTTTATTAGCTGATAACATTGTCATCTAACTAAAATATAGTGATCACTCTGACTTTGAAATTCTATTATCGGGTATAAACAATATTCATGTTTGAAGCAAAGATTGGGATCTCGAACTTAATCCAAGCAAATGTACAGCAGAACATTTCTTGCAGAGGTCATCCAACTATCCCCCATGTATATACTGTGGATGGTGTAAACATTAATGCGACAGATGAAGTAAAGAATCTGGGAGTTACAACAACTTCAAACCTATCATGGGGAACACGGATAAGAAATATTTGTGGCAGAGCACTGAAGAGACTAAGATTTGTCAGGCATATTGTGGGAAGATTTTACGAAAGAAAGAGAGGTGCTATTTCACACTTGTCTGGCCACACCTTGAATATGCAGCAAGCTTATGGGATCCGGTGCAGAAAGAGTTAATCCGTGAACTTAATAAAGTACAAAGGAAAGCTGCACGGTTAGTGAAAAACTGCAGTGGGCGTACAGAAAGCGTTAGACAGATGTTAAACGAATTGGGTTGGGAGCCGATAGAGACTCAGAGGCTGCACACTAGGCTAAGATTGACTGAGCAATTGAGAATGGATGTTTTTAAGAGAGACACGGAGATCATCATATTAGAACCATATCAGAGAATCATATTTTTTGCCAAACGGGTAGGTATGAGAAATAGTTTATTGCCTGCAAGATAAAGTGCTATAACAAATGCTGGGCATTATTTCGTTAGAACATATCCATTTTTTATGTAAATGGCTGGTGTATTAACAATCCCTGCCAAGCACCTATTCATGCGGCTTGCAGGGTGATATGTAGATGTAATTTTAATTAACAAGGGGCTTTGATTTGAAGGAAAACCTTCAAAACCTAAAGGAATATAAAGAACTATTACAAATAAAATATTTATTGCAAGCATGGCAGAAGGTATTTCCCAAACCATCATGTCACCAATTGGCCACAGGTTGCTTATGCTGCACTTGGTACACTCACTTCTTAACCTCCTCAGTTCCCTGTTCTTCCTATCCTTAACAAGCATTACAATGAGCAAAAACACAATCTGAGCAACAGGTATATGATCATATATCTACCATGTATTGTGCACTGCGCCTCAGAAGTTTTCCATAGGGTAGCAGCATGAGGGTACAGAGTGCTAATAAAATTGTGCAGAAAAATTAATATGGCTGATTCGTACACACGGCAATTCTCTGGGACAGTACTACACCCAAACCTTACAACTTGTATCCATAAATGTAAATGTACAGACTGGAGTGCAAGGCATGACATAGACTTGCAAGATAAGTAGTGGGTGGGAAATTAACGATATACAAAGCCGTGTTCCTTTTGGTGGTCAAGAAGTGAATATTCAGAGCATTAAAGATGTTTTCAGAGAGTACCTCCAACAACTATGGCGGAAAATAACCAAAATAGCACTGCACCAGTAAAGGCAAAATTTTCTCAACATGATTGAGCCGTTCCAAGGCTGGCCTCCAGATAACAGTGACACCTTCCTAGAGAATCACCATGTAACCAGCTCACTTCAAGATAGGAAAATTTTATGACAGATTTTAATATCATTGTATTCAGTTCATTCATCAGTTTTCACAAACACCAGAAAAGGGAAAAATTTACCCAACATATCAGGGTGAGGACTCACAAAATGACAGTAATAAAATTGTCGAAATATTTCTTGGATTACCTATATAAGTTCGACATTGGCAAGTATATAGAGTCCCAATTAACACCAGCCCTGTTGAATTCGTTTCATAGGGAATTTAGCAATGGTCCTAGCAATGGGCTACTTACTAGGATTTTACATGTCCCAAATTGAGATTTGAGAGGAAATTTCAGTAGCATCAATTTTAGATTACAGATGTCTGCTGAATTGAATACAAAAACCAAAGCTGATACTGCTACAAATGAAATAAGTCTGTCATAGATAGTGTGACACTGGTAAGACCGGAAACACATTTAACATTACACAGCGTATTCAGAAAGTACTTACTTAGTTTACCATTGATTATGTACTATGTTCATATGCATACTATGGCTGTCACAATTTCTGCTCGCCACGCATCTGACACCCTTGTCACATTCTTAGCACAGTCATAAGGCCACTCTACACACTGAATGATCATGCGAATGAAATCACTTGCCGTGTATGATGGAAAAATTCACGAATGAACTGTCATGCACATGATAATTCAGTGAAAATTAGAACATGTTCTATCTTGGTCGCATGATCCTGTGAATGATCACGTGATCATTCAGCATGATCATTCGCATGATCATTCAATGTGTATAGCAGCCTTTAAGATCTCAACACAATTTATTCTCACTACCAGCGGCACAGCGAGGGGGGGTCTTGGGGGATAACCCTCCCCCCCCCAGAGCTGAGAGAAATATTTAAGTTTAATCCATTTCACTTAATTGGTTTAATATTACTTATAGAATAGTGTAAGGATTAATAAAATATCCCTCAGAAAGCTGTAAAACTCACCATTTTGAATCATTTATCTGAAAATTTTTCTGGAAAGGGCCCCTGCACCCGCCGTTTACCCTTGCAGGTATTCCACACTCTCAGACCCCCAGTATCAGTTACACCTAAATTACAACATTAAAACACCACCCTTAATTCCTAGCTGCGCCCCTGCTCACTACTGAATTTTTTTTTTTTAGTTCTGGTCAGTTCTGAATTTAGATGAAAAGGCCCTAGGTTATTCCACTTATGAGGCTCTTTCACCTCCCATTTCTAAGTCTGTAAATTACATAAAATAATAAAATACATCATTGCAATGATGTATGTCAATGTGTCAATTTTTTCGAACAGCGTAATTTTAATTTTGCAAAACAATTTGAATGTAGGCCCCCTTTGATCTTGAGGCCCTAGGCTGAAGCCTAGACAACCTGTAGGAAAATCCGGCCCTGGTTTTGGAACTCTTAACACAGACTATTTTCCCATACCGCCAAATATATAATTCTGGATAGCATTGTGTTTAATAAGAATGACACCAGTATTTTACATGCCAGTACTAAGCAAGCATTGAAACACCTATCTTTTCATACTGTAGGAACAGGCCAGTCTAATAATAGGAAAGGAAACAGCCCGACCGATTTCCTTACAGGAAAATTAATGTTAAACATAGTCAGGTACTCTGGGGAACCATGGATTACTGACGTACTAAAGTGAAATAATACATCAACAACAAGATACATAACTTTTGCGCTGACTTATTAATAATGGCACGAGATGTAAACACAATGAGATGAAACTTATGAATGGACAGTAAAACAGGTTTAATTAGGCACTCATGATGTACATCCTCAACCGTATAAAATTGTAAAGCTAAGATAAATATACAATAACATGCACTACTTATCAATAAATTTCTGCCCAACTAAAATTGAACTAACCCATTGTACGCCGTCTTCACACGAATTTCAGTAACATCTGATTCCACAGCCATTTGAGTGGGCATCTTGTCAATAGCGCTACCAAATCCAGAAAGTTTTCTTCACAGACATCCAATGGATAAAGTACAATCGCAATTCATTCACAAATAAGAGAGATTTCTAGGTCTGAAAAGGAAACCAAAACATGAATTTAGTTTGTATACAGCATAAATATTGAAATAGAACGAGTGACAAAGAATCAAGAACTTATTTTTGAAGTATAATTTCACATTATCAATCATCCAAAATCAAGAATCCTTACACTATATTTCCGAAAGTGGTTCTCACTCCTCGTTAAAGCGATACTCGATGGTTCATATTAATACAGAGTAAAAAAAGAGTAACTGTCACAATTACCTCATACCAGAATTAAGACCTATACACAATTGACTAATTATTACGATGACTCCACCCCCGTTTAATCCCAAGGCATCTCGACCTGCAGCGCCTACTCATAAACGGAATTCGCTAACGACTACGGTTGAGTAGTTTTTTCGGCAGCAATTCTTCTCAAAGTGTTTGGCTCATAAAATTAAATAACATTCACGTTTAAAATTGATTGACAGCAATGTGATTGCGGTATTTCATTCTCCGCTCTTCTAGTTGACAAGATATAAGGAGACGGCTTCAGACATAATAGTAAATCAGTGAAAATTGTTTCACTATCATATCAAGCCCAAAGAATTAAAAATAGCCTTATTTAAATTTATTTGGAGTAATAATAGCTATTTATCAACGTACAAACATCAAAGTTCTTCAACTTCAAAGAAAGAGTACTCCCTTTGACTTTTGACGTTATTTCCTTCCACCGACTGTGTCCAAAGATATCGAGTAGATTCCGGTCGTCAGGTGTTTAGTGTCGTTGTGAAACTGGATAGAAAGAAAAATGGTATGTTTATATAATTTATAATTATATATCTGAATTTCAAATTAATATAATTTTTGTTACATTTAGTGTATCATTTTGGTTCTGTATTTCGAACTCAGAACTTATTATTTTACTAGAACTAGCTATTGTTGGGTCAGGCAAAGATGAGAATGAAATTTTTTTTCCTTTTAAACTATTGTAACCTGTCGATGTCTCTTTGGGTATTTATGTAATCCATTTTAATGCTTTTTGTATCTGCACAGTGTAATGAAAGTGCAAGGACACTTGGCTGTTTTACTAAAATGGTAATTGTCATTGAGAATGTTATGGTTTGAGTACGACATATATTTTGGTTCTTAGGGAACTTTCCAGTATCAGTAATCAACTGTTGAATAACTGCTCGGTTATTAATAGTACTGGGTCGATCTATTAGTTACCCATGTGAATGTTACTGTGGGGAATGTGTTAGTAAAACTTGGGACCAAAGGGGTGCAAATGAGGAATCGCATCATCTTGTTTTTCTGGCATTGTTATGAAGATTATAAATACCCCCCGTGAAGTTGCGGTGTATTAATGTTTCATCGCCATTAGATACTTTTATTTCTTACTTTTTTTGTCCTTAGACGGAGCAGCAATTGGACTGTGCTCTGGATTTGATGCGGAGACTTCCACCTCAGCAAATAGAAAAGAATCTCAGTGATTTAATTGATCTTGTTCCAAGCTTATGCGAAGACCTTTTGTCTTCCGTGGATCAACCGCTGAAAATAGCCCGAGATAAGGAAATTGGAAAAGATTACCTTCTATGTGATTACAACCGTGACGGTGATTCATACAGGTGTGTGATGTTTCCATTTTATCATAAGTGTGTCAGTATTATCCTTTAGGTTGATTGATATCAATTATTGCTCATGGTTTAATATTTTTTGCCATTTTTGTTAGTTGTTTGCATATGATCAAGGCAATTGGTACTATCTTCCACTGTTACAGATACTTTTTGTGCGCAAAGATATTGAACTTTCTATCGTTGTCTCTCTATCTTAGTATGCATGTTAAAAAGGGAATATAGTGAAAATTAGTATAAGAAATACTTTTTTTCATGAACGGTTTTTAATGCCGCTTTACATGCCCATGTTTTTTTTAAGAATTTGCTATTGAGTGATAGGACATTGTTACCTAAGGTCAAGTGTCACTAATCAATGTATTTCATTAGTCTTTGCAACAGTGGGAATATTTATTATTCAATTCATACTTCTACAGGCCACTTATAATTATTACAAGGTTCAACCCTCAATTTTATAAGAGCTTCAATTCGAGTCAGTCTGACATGTCAATGGTATATGTTAGATTTAATTGGTATCAATTGTTGGTACTTCAATACCACTTGTTTTATATTGGCCTAGTTTCAGATTGATTTTTTTTGCTGATGTCTGTACTGTGATGATTGCTGCACTCTTAGAATTTTTCATTGAATTTGGGCTTTGCAAGTGTCCTCTATCCAGTCATCTACCTCTCGATCAGAGCTTCTTATGTAGTATCTGATTAGGAATGTTCGAATTGCCATGATGTCACATTTATGGGAAAGCGACAATATTTGTTCATTTCACTTAGAAAATAGATGCAGAAGTAGATTTATATTTTGGATCTCTGAATTAATACTAGAGTGAAATCTAGTGACCCAAATGGACACAAATATGAACGTGTTACTTCCTTAATATCACAATTGAACCTTTCTCTCTTCCTTGTGAATTAAATAGTTTTTTTTATATGGCAGTTTATTTAAAAAATAAATTTACAGTGACCATAAGGAACAGGTTTATATTAAATTGTCGAATGTATCATTTTCTTGCTGTGAGCTTCATGCATTAGCATATGAGAGTGCAGTATAATGTAACTCCTCTATTCTGCTGTTTGGTTTGCTGCTGCATAGTTGTTATTTTTCAGACAATGTGTCTCCTCCAGTCCTGGAGGCCAGGGCCACACACTGGTGGAGGTCTGGTGCAAGTTGCTCCATGGAATAAATTTAGGGGGGAACACCAAATTTTGAAGAATCTTTGACCTTAAGATGCATGTTATGTTATTTGGAACTGTGTTTAACAATTTTGAGACAGAAGATAGTCATGTTATTTACGGAAGCAAGATTATTTGGAGCTGTGTGGAATCATATGGGAAGGCAATATCCTGCAATTGGAAAGGCAAATGTTGCCAAGTACAATTTCAGTGCATGAGTTTCAGTGCAATCAGTTACTTCCCTAAAGGAGTGAAGACCTAAAAGAGACATGCCTTTGCTTTTGACTGAATGGTCCACAAAAATCAACATATTATCTTTTAAGCAACCTAAATATTTCACAGTGGAAACTTCAAGGAGAGGTTCTTAATTAGAGAGGCTTTTTTTATAAATAAATTGACTCAGAATTTTATTTCCTGGAAATGAAGTTGAGCTTCTGAGTATTGCACCATTTAGCAATCAAATTTTTTTTCAAAATTTTTCAAATTCAAAAGTTTTTCTGACTACCTTTGCAGTCTAATTTTTTGGAAGATTTTACATCCATCACCATAGAGTACTGTATTAGCTTTGGAGTAAACAATGAGGGAGCTGAGTTTGTAAATGAATAGGTTGAATAGATATGGTACAGAGACACTACCCTGTGGAACACTAGATGTGTTCAGGAACCAGTGAGAAGAAGAACTTGAGATTATTACCTGCTGCATTGTGTTGCTTAAACGATTTCATTTGATAGAGAAAACTGCCATGCATGTCGAACCTTAGGCAGGGTTTGTACTGGCTAGGGAAATAAATATGGGGGCTGCAAGTCATGCAAATGCCAGGGAAACTAGGTAATGGTTTGGGAAAAACTCCAGAAGCATAACATATAGATGTAAGTTGTGGTTGAATGGAGCATTGTGTTGGGCATTATGTTGCCCTTCTCACTGAAGTTGCTAGAGGTAGAACAGGCCTAGCACTACTTTACTTTGATTCTTCAACTACTTCCTGAATTTATTTTATAATATACCTTCCTGTATTTTTCCATAAACTTCCTGTATCATTTTTACTATGTCAGGGAAATTTGAAAGATTTGGACTAGAAATCAGGGAAATTTATGGAATGTTGGTATGAACCTTGATAGTTTCCAAGTAGGCTTCCGCGGTGGTTATGACGGTAGGCTGCGATTCTTCTGGGTTTCCTTCCGAGTTTATCTATTTTACTGGACAGTTATTTTAAAATCCAAAATTTATCCAGTAAAATAGATAAACAAGGAAGGAAACCTAGAAGAATCACTTCCTACCCAATGAATCTTAGTAGACTGAATTTGCAAAAAAAAAATGTGGTTAAGAGATTTGAAGGCTTTCGATAAATCAGGAAAGATCTTATCTTGGAATTGTTTGCTATTAAGCTGACTCTATGGTGTTGATTGATTGGCAGAAAAGGAGATAGTTATTCAATTTGTTTGAGAATAATCCTATGGGTGACATTAGAGAGGTTTGGGAGTAGGGAAATCAGGTGATGGATTGAAATTCTAGCTTTAGGTCTAGTTTTATTATTAGGAACAATGTTTGTTTGCCCTCTTGTATTGGGGGAAACTGACAAAGAGTAAAGGAGCTATTGAGCAAAAGAATTTTAAGTATTTGTCAGAGAGGACGCAATGTGAATTAAAATGTCATTGTTGTGTATAATGAGGCCATTGGCACTTCAGAATCAATGGTGAGGTATATTAGAAAGATACCTCTTGTGAATCAGTCTCCAATCATTTTAGACAGTGCAGAGCTCTAGACTTTATGGAATGGCCATGTGCATTAGAAGTATAGCATACATGCATTAAACGGTGTGAAAAACATTTAAGAAACAAATGGGGATTGTTTGCACTCACAGAATTGATGGTTTCTTAATAAATGTACTCTGGGTCATGGGAGTGAAAGTGGGTCAAGTCATACTATTTTAAAATTTCTTGAGGGTATAGGTAATTGATGAACGCACCTATACTGCTGATATTGGAGTATGATAGTCTTTTTTTGGTCTCAATGAAAATGTGCTCTGTATGGTCATTTCGAGTGGCCGTGTAGATATACTATGCTTGGTGTTTGTCTTTTAAAATGAGCAAGCTGTTGACTTTGAACCAAGAGGGAACTTCTTGCTTCTGGGTTTTATCAAATGGATAAATTCCTTTATGGTACTTTAGGTGATAGTATACAGGAAGTCTACTCTTTTGGATAGGAGTGAGGAGAGGACAGACCGGAGAATGAGGTCAAGGGAGCAATTAATATCCGTGCAGTAGACCCTCATCCAGTCTGTTAAGGGTTTTGGGGGGTGGGTCCATTTTAGGGGAAGGAAAACAAAGTTGAATCAAGGAACTCATGGTTGAAGTCTTAAACCTGAATCACACGATCATTATTTTCATCATTTTCGAATCCTCACTCCAACGATCACTCTAGTGATCACTCAGAAATGATCGTCGGGTGCAATTGTTTTTCCCGATGGCTCCAGTGATAAGGATTCCTATCTCTTTTTTCATCACTCGGCCCGTCACTTTTTCCGTACTTGAAACCACGTATCAGCCAATCAGAACACATGGCTGTATAGAGCAATTGCAGCACAATGTTTGACAATCATGGGAACGACATAGGTAAACATGAATGACTAGCTGTGAGAACACCAAAAATTGACGGATGGAGTAATGAAAAGAGTGACTGAAGTAATGACCATGTGATTAAAAAAAGTGATGTCTCGAGCATTCAATTTTCTGTCCCCGAAAAGCAATCACAGGGGTGAGCAATAAGAAGGACAAAACAAATGACCATGTGATTCAGGCTTCAAATGTTTCTGCTGGGAGTGATTGTCTGAGGGAAAATGGAGGATGGGAGAAAGACCATCATTGCCAATTTTGCATCCCTCCATGCAAAACTGGCGAAGAAAAAGAGTACACATGAAAACTTGCAGGAATGATCATCTAATGTGTCAGATGGATACCCACTTGTTGGAGACCCTCTATGGATTGATTTATTAAAATCACCGAAAAGGATGAGTAAACTAAGGTTAATGGCTCTCATTAGCAAACCAAGGCAGTCCTCTTTGTTGGTTGGTTGGTATCATTGGTGGAGAGTCGAAACAGCCAACTAGAGTTTTTAGTGGCTTAGAATTTTAGTCAGAGATCAAAGAGACTTTATACCATAGGATGTCCATACCAGTCTCAGGTCCATATGATGTTTTGATGAAGAATTGTTGTTAATGGCAACAAGTACCTTTGAATGGTCTATCATGGTAAATGGTGTAAGGTGGCCAGACACTTAAAATGGGTAATGGTCCTGAATTCACTTTAATCCTATTGTTGGTGATAATCTCTCATGGGAATCTGTTATAATTCTGATGCTGTCAATCCTCCCTAGACAACTCTGTGGATCTATGAACCCTTTTTTCAAGTAACCAAATGTTATTTGGGCCTTTTTGTATATCATTCAGGATTGTCTCTTCCTTTCCAAAATACCTATGAAACACTGATGGCCCGAGCCACCCTACTGTCATGAATGGGCTGTTGACATAAAACTGTCCATTTGTGTCCTTGTGGAACAGAAGATGAATTGATACTTCGGAAGATTTTAATGTTATCATTTAAAATCGAATGTTTTTGAGTCTGTGGAGTGCTTTGACTTGAAATTTTGAGTTTTTAAATTTAATATTTTCCGATTAAGTATGTGTCTATTTTACTCATTCTGGAACAAATGAGGCAAGCATGTCATGATAATGAATTGTGCCTTATCCTCCTCCAGATCTCCGTGGAGCAATGCTTATGACCCTCCCCTGGAAGATGGCTCCATGCCATCGGAGCGGTTGCGCAAACTGGAAATAGATGCCAATCATGCCTTCGATCAGTACAGAGAAATGTACTTCGAAGGTGGTGTGTCATCTGTATACCTTTGGGACTTGGACCATGGGTTTGCAGGTATGTCTGCTTCCAGGTTTCATTTGTGGTTCACTCTGAACCAGAATAGTGCATTCTGGTCTGCCTAACTT
The DNA here is from genome assembly GCF_921293095.1 of Ischnura elegans. Lineage (NCBI taxonomy): Eukaryota > Metazoa > Arthropoda > Insecta > Odonata > Coenagrionidae > Ischnura > Ischnura elegans. The sequence continues at coordinate 28,494,661 of NC_060259.1, forward strand.
GTATTAGTTTTTAGTAGTTTTGTACATATTTTAATTATTTTCTGTTGGCCTTTTTTGCATTTGTATATACCGACCAGTGGCACTACCTTAAATTATTGTTTAGGCCATTAATAATGATGAGTTGACTTTTGATGGGTTTTGGCTACATTGAGTGTGGAGTAGTCATTTTCTGTAATTAATGAGCTTGGGTTGCAATGTACTTCTGTTGTAGTTCTTGATGTCATTTTAACTCTGAATTAAGACCATGAATCTGAAAAATACTGAAAAGAATAGTTTGAATTAGCCAGGTTGGCATCAAACACAGGAATACTAATATTGTAAAATCCCTACTTCTTGTAAAGCAAATTGTGGTAAACCACATTTTCTTATAATAGTCTCACCAAAATTCTAGCATGTAGCGTAGGGGAAATATTTTCATACTGTCCATCTTTTTATAACCCCCATATTTTGTGTAAGAAATACACCTCAAACTAGGAAACTGTCTTTAATAGTAAATATTGTGCATTAAATGTTCATCATTACATTGGGATGTTCCCACTGCTATGCTTGTAAAATCCATAATTTTAAGATCCCTTCCTACTTACCATTTGTTACTAGTAATGTGCCAGTACTCGAAAATTCTAGTGAAGTCAAGTAGTTGGTACTCGATTCGAGTAGTATTATGAATGTTGAGTCAAGTAGTTTTCGTTTGAGAGCTGCTGAGGCCCGTAAGTTCAGAAATCTGCCGACAGAGGGCGTTATCATGACACTCGCGTACTAATATCATTTTAAAATTCATTCAGATGCCTTCACCTAGGAGTTTCAGCTTTTTCATACATAGCAGTCTACCACTATAGTAGTTGCTGTGGGTGCCGAATACCTTTTTGTCAGCCGTGGCATGCGACCGTCTTCCGCCCCGGTGGCGTAATCATAGTGGATCACAGCATCACTCATACTTTCTTATGTGATACTTTTATACCCTAGCATACTTTCTTCACTCAATCGCAGAGGGAATATGTAAAAATTGTTTGAATTCCTATTGAGAAATGCAAAGTTTCAGCGGGCAATGCCGGTTTTTCCCGGTGTTTGACGTCACAAGTGGTGCCATGAACGGACAGAAAATAGAGTCAATGGTTGATTAAACGAAGTAAGAAATAAAGAAAAATTCTATTTTTGATCTGCAAAGCTAAAGCTAAGTTCTATAGTTCATTCGCTTCGTCCACAAAAAGCCATGAATATTCAAGATCCAAATAAATCCTTGATGTAACTTTTAATAAAACTTCCCAAACCTTGCAACTTTGGAAAGAAACTACTTGCCCAGCTACACAAGTGTGTTGCGGTAGACATTTCTCAGCAGGCAGTAATACTGTAACGTGGAGACGTCAAAACCTGCTTCCTGAGCATGTGGAACAATTGGTTTTACTGAACTGAAAATTGAGAATTTGAAGGGATCAAATATTACATGATACATTTACATATACAATCTTAATTACAATTGTACAAATATCTTTATTGAGGGTTCTTATAAGCAGTTCGGATACATACATTGATGACATGTTACTGGAGGTTACTTCATTTCAAATGTGCTTATGGAACTGTTTAAGACACATTGATTTTAATTCATCTCCTAATTGTGACTCAATTACCATCAACGTTCGTAATTATCTTTTCCTTTTTACATCAAGCTAAGCATTCGAAATGAAAAATTCGCAACAGGATTGAAAAAAATGAGAATATGTTGGAGCATGCTATGCTGTATTGCCTAGTTCAAGAATTACCATACTTGACTCGATACTCACGAGTAGTTTTCAACTCCACTCGATACTCAACTTGAGGTCAAAAAGTACTACTCGTACATCCCTATTTGTAACCATTCTAAAACATTCAAATCCACAATCAACACAATGCAGGCCAACAACTAAAGTCTTTCACATTGTCACTCTAATCTAAACACGAGGCTATGAAATTGGTACAGAAACCTGAGGGGACAACAACCTAAAATTGTTGGTTACTTCTCTTTGCCAATCCCAGGATTTGCCTTGTTATACCTGTATCATTTAAATGGCTAATATAGCCCAATGGCAGAACCATGTGACCTTAGATTGTGGTTGTAGGGAATCGGGTTGGTGTGGTGGCTAGAGTGTTGGCTTCCCACCCAGTGGGCTTGGGTTCAAATCCTGGCAGTGGCTGAGAATTTCAGAGACTGCCTAATCCCTCCTTGAATGTTGTGTGGAGGACATTTTCAAGCGAAACACTCCGTCCATCGTTTGGGACGTTAAGCCGTGGTCCCCTTGGTGCCTTTCATTAAGAGCAGACTAACGCCGACGACTGTTTTCTCTCCACCCTTTCTTACCTACCCTTCCCCCATGGCGCAAGTGACCTAAGCTGTTGGTTGCCTCCTCCAAATACCGTATCAGATTGTGGTTGCTTTTTGTTTGCAGATGCTTATTCGAGCTCATCTCATGCTAACCTGCACATACATATATCTAGAGGCCAACCAGATAACATATTAAGTAAAAATATTTCAAATAAATGCTCAGTCATAAATTATGCTTTTCCAGAAAAAAAATTTTGAATCATTGTCAATAGCCAGTGGGGAAGTATTAATTTAGAACTATGGGAAGCATGTACCTGTAAAATATGCAACCTTCCTTATTTTTTTCTATGTCACTTCTCATGCATAGCTATTAATAGTATCACATGTGCATCAGGAAACTGACATGAAAATTGATAGATAGAAAACTGACTTTACTACTGAAGAAGGCTGAGTTCAATATGGTGGATTGCGTTGGATATAGTGAAAAGAGCTGTATAGAATGAGTGATCAATTTGAGCAACAATGTTTATTTCATTTAAATTAATATCCTGCGTAATTAATCGTAACGGGCGTAACTTAGTGGAAATCCATAATCGCAGGACTAGGAAGATCAAAAACTTTGCTATCTCCACATAGTGATTTATTAACACCGACCATGGTTTCGTTACAGAGTAACATTATCAACGTGAAAATTCAGGTAAATTGACGATATATATAGCAGGAGCTGTTGGTTAGGGGGAGGTAAGACCACCTTTACCCTTCTCGCTCCCCCCTCCTCCACTTTCCCCCTTACTCATCCACCCCTCCACCCACGCCACCCACAGTGACGCCAAACCCAGCTCCAACCCCCAACCCTTACCTCCCCCTAACCAACGGCTCCCACTATATGTACTCTCAATTTACCTGAATTTTCACCTTGATAATGTTACTATGTAACGAAACCATGGTCGGCTTTAATAAATCACTTTATGGAAATAGCAAAGTTGTTGATCCTTCTATTCCTGCGTAATATCCTACAGTTTAACTTATGCAGAATCAAAGTGGAAAGGTTTTGTTTTGTTTATGTTGTAATGTTTTTTTTTTCTCTGCTTCACTTCACTTACAAATATTTTTATTACACTTTAAATAAAACAAACTCGGGAGCAAAGAAACACCCGTCCGCCATAACTATCACAATCCAACTACCCACTTCACACTCCTTCCCGCGCCATCAACAACCACAACAATTACCTCACTCCACCTCTGCTGCTTATTGTTGCCCGCTTCATGTCACACCAAAATCCAAAACAAACAACTCAAAATTAGGTGTTACAATGTAGTATGTTTTCTTGGCAACAGCCTGTATTAGAAGTAGTTGTATAGTTAGTTTATTGTGCATTATTAATTAATTAATACTATTCAGCTTATCATTTATTTTTATGTGATTATTTTAGGTGTCATCTTGATTAAGAAAGCTGGTGATGGTTCAAAAAAGATAAAGGGTTGCTGGGATTCCATCCACGTGGTGGAAGTGCAAGAGAAGTCAAGTGGTAGGAGTGCACATTACAAATTGACCTCCACTGCCATGTTGTGGCTGCAAACGAACAAAGACGGTTCAGGGACTATGAACCTTGGAGGAAGTCTGACCCGCCAAGTAAGTTTTTTGTGCTCATTTCTAGTTATGATCACTCAAGCTACTCTCTTTGAATCAACATATCACACTTTAAATAAATTTACTCATGTTGATTTTATCAAAATATATGGAGCTAACCTGCTCCTTATATTTTTATTGGACAAAAAATCTACTTGATCATCATTGGTGTCCACTGCAGTATTTGTGTTTGAAAAAATTAAAGGTGTTGAATTTGCTGTCAAGCCAACTTGCCTTTGATTCTTGTGTTGTGGTATTTCCAAATGTCTGTTGTACAAACCATTGCAGGATTGGCTAGGAAAAGCTTGTTCTAGTCAAAGAGAAGGTTTATTTGTGCATAGGTGATGGTTTTCCTAGAGGTTTTCATATGTTAACCATTAAAAGGGTTTTATTTATGAAAGTAGAGTTTGGAGAAATGACTGCTGGTAGTGGCATACAAAAGTGGAGATTCTCTTGGTGGGAGAGTCACAGTACAAGAGTTCTGGTTGATCAGTATACACCCATGTCTCGTATAGCGCAATTTCGATTAGCCCAATTTCGATATAGCGCAAATACGTTCCTCGGGGAAACATTGCAACGCAGTGTAGCCTAATCAAAAATCTTAAACGCTCTCGTGATAAAACGTGAGCTTGCGCGAAGTACACACAAAATTTCTATCATTTTACGCATATTAATATTATTGCTTGCCTCAAAGCTTCTTTTTGTTTATATATTAATCGAAATCCATTGCTGTGCAATTGCCAAAAGTATTACTCGTCATTGGGTCCAGATAGCCGGCCTACCGAAGTAATTTATCTCGCCTCCTTAACAGAATGATAATAAATAATTTAGATCGTTAATTAAGCGTGGGGCTAGTGGAAATGAATTTTTTTTTCAGCAATACGGTTTGAGACGTATTTTTGCCGTCATAGGTTATCGGGCGATTGACTTCCAGGTAGAGGGTCTACGCTAAAGCCTTCAAGGTCATCGGTATTCACGGGGGAGAAATGGAGCGGTGGCCGAGTTGCGCATGAATAGCATCAACACATAAAAGGGTCCGCTATAGAGTCTCAAACACAATGGCTTCGTTCCCTCCCCTCAGTCGTAGGCCTTCTGCGTCTCAGGAATACAGCTCAGCAGTGGAAGGTGATTTAGATAGAGCCATACAGAGTAAAAACCAAGAGGTTATGGCAAAAAATAGGAATGCGTGCAGAAAAATCAAGAATTTATTAAGAAAAACCATAAACCTAGAAGAGGAATTGAAAGAGGTCAATTGCTTTGAAAATGGAGAGCGTCAAAGCGATATTGCGTGGAAGTTTAAACGCACGATGCCTTATTCTTAATAAAGACGAAGTTAAAACATCAGTGACCTCAGCCGCACCAACTTCAACCAAGCGGTCTACACATACGGAAAGTTCATAGAGAATCAGTACAAAAAGACGAGAGAGGTAATCGCTCCGAGACATTAGTGAAAGCTCCGGTTGGTTCCAGAATTTAAACGGCCTGCAGGTATTTTCAGTGCGGCGATATCAGGTGAATATGCAAGTGTTGATAGCACTGTCACCGCAACATTTTCTGATGAACTCCAAGCTGTGATTGAAAGTGGCTCCTTTCCCCCTCAACCAGTTTTTAGTGTTGACGAGACGATATTGTTTTGGAAAAGAATGCAATCTCGTTCATTCATTTTCAGGGAAGGATAACCTGGGTCAGATTTCGAGGCATTTAAAGACTTTCACGTAGCTGCTAATGACTCGGAGGACTTCAAATTAAAATGATTTATCATTCATAAACTCCGCTAGCTATGAAATGGCTAGCGGAGTAGCGGCTTCAAAGTAGCATTTTCCTGTCATTTTAATGAGCGACAAAAGGGCCTGGGTGACACAATAGTTGTTTTTAGACTAGTTTGAAAAATTGTCAACTGCCGGCAACGCATTATGATCCCCTGATATAGCAGATGTTAGCCCACCCGCACGACAGGAGGGAATTTCAAAAGCACGTAAGAATTTTTTTTAACGTGAATAAAAGTCTTTGAATGCGTGTATACTATCTTTAAAGATGTTTTAAACTATAAACATTTATATAAATAATGTTTTCTAAGGCTTTTTATGGGAATATAGATGTTTTAGAGGAAATTCAATACCCAAGACCTATGCTACTAGGAACGCATCCCTATCTTCCCAATGATAAAACGCTCTCGTATAACGCAAATTCGTATAGTGCAAAGACCCCGAGGAACGTATCCCTTGCGCTATACGAGACATGGGTGTATCTTAGTTTGTGTTTTGGGAAAGATGTGAAAATGAGGTGTATGGATTAGGAGGAAAAAGGATAGGCATATCACCATAGCCCATTTGATGGGTCAGTATCTGGAGAATTTTATTTTGTCTCTCTCTTTAGGATTTGGGTCCAGTGAGACAAGTTTAATAGAGAAGGTGCCACTTGGCTATCTTATGACTTCTGGCTTGTTATAATTAAATAATAAATGAATATTCTTTGGCAAATAATAAATAAATAATCTGGAATTGGTGCCAAGCACTACGACATAAGCACTGTATCTTAATTGGTAATTATTGTGTCTGGTTCATTGAATAGTCTATTATGATTGAGCTAATGCTTAGGTTGGGGAAAGAATGTGATTGGGGTCTATGGAATTATGGGGGAAGAAATGTGGACTGAAGCGATTAGTGAAGATTTCAAGTGGGTGATTGAAGGGAATGATTTTGAAATCAAACTTGATGGGGAGGTTTGAGTTAATGAAAGTCAGTATTATCTGGATTAACCGACATTAGAATTACCGTATTTCTCCGAATATAGTCCCCCTCTGAATATAGTCCCCCCCCTAATTTTGAGGCTTCAGTTTCGCGAAAAGTTTAAAAAAATTTGTTTTAATATAGTCCCCCCCTTTACTTTTAACACAGGCATTTTTGAAAAAAAAGGGGGGACTATATTCAGGCATATACGGTACTAAGAAGGACTTCTTGTTTCTTACATTAATCATTATTTAATGTGTGTTGTTTCTCCTTGTCAAAAATTGTTGCAAATGTTTTTAGGTATATTTTTTGGATAATCGAGTGAGTTCTTCACTCAGTAGACCTGGTCTTGTACCAGATGATGGCTCTATGCAGAGGCGCAGCTAGGATTTAAGGCTAGGGGGGTTTCAGGCGCAACTAATACTGGTGGGCCTGGGGGTGTGGCATACCAGCCAGGGTAAGCGGGAGGTGCAGAGGCCCTCTGCCAGGAAAAAATTAAAATAAATGGTTCAAAATTGTTAGTTTTACGGCCTTCTGAGGGATATTTTATTAATCCTCACACAATTCTATAAGTAATATTAATCCAATAATGTAAAATAGATTTACTTTAAAAATTTCTGTGAGCTCTGGGAGGGGTTTTATCCCCCAAAACCCTCCCCTTGCTGCGCCACTGGCTCTGTGAGCTGAAACACATTGTATGCAGTAAAACAATTCTGTGGAAAAGTGCTACGATCTTTTATTTATTTAAATATGTATGTCTAACTTCCACTAATTGAAGCCTGAATTTGTTGAACAAGTTTTAATTCTTAACAACCGGGTTACATTTCACATAGTACAAGGGATGAAGGCACCAAAAAAATCCTCCAGCTCTTCCAATGAAATAGCTTGATGAAATACTGGTGCTGACCTGTTTAAACAACTGAGTGGATGGTTTTCTCTATGGCAGAGACAGCCATGGCCATTCATGTTGAGCATTTCTTCCTTTGTTGTGTTTTGCAGGTGGAGCAGGATGCAAGTGTCAGTGAGGCTTCTCCACACATAGCAAACATAGGTCGAATGGTTGAGGATATGGAGAATAAAATAAGAAATACTCTGAATGAAATCTACTTTGGGAAGACAAAGGATATAGTTAATGGCCTTCGTTCTGTTGAGCCGTTGGCAGACAAGCGGCGTGAAGCTGCCTTACGCCATGACCTTGCGGCTGCCCTGCAACGGAGACAGGCCAAGGGGGAGTCCAACTGATGAGGCTAGCGAGGAGGGTGCCCCTGAGTGCTCCCTCCCTGCCTGTGCACAATGGATTGTGTTTGAAATGAAAAAATTGATGGGACATGAATGCAGGAGGACAGGTGCTAACTTCTCGTTTGGTTGCATCTTCACCCAAGGACTACTCCACGCCTCTTAGAAAAGCTGAAGTTTGAATGTGCGATTTTGTACTCATAACATTATTGCCAATTTGTGGTTATTGTATAATGGGAGAGGTTGGCCATTGAGAAAGCGGTTGTGTTGATGGAAATACTTGCCCTAAGCATAGTATTTATGTGAAAGGTATGACTGAATGACATCCTCATATAATGGTTAAATTTGCAATTGTTGGAAGGTGGTTAACTAAGTCCTCTTAAAATTTTGAGGATGACTTAAACGAACTGATGAGTTATCATATCTGTTATGGTTGCATAGCTAATCCTGCAATAGAAAACAATTAACAAATAAAATTATTTTGAATCATACCATTATTTTGTTTTAGTGTATCTAACCTTAATTTCTTAGGATTGAGAAAACTTACTCAAGGTAAGTTTTAATAATTAACATGCACTTTTGTTTCTGTACCGTCATGTGTATCATAATTATTATTATTATTATTATTTGAAAAACTTAATAATTTAAGTGTTGTTGAATGTTCCAGAATTTTAATGTTTTCAAGTTTTGTTCCTACAGTGTTAGGCTTCCATATAAAATTGAAGCTGACTGTTATGCCAATTTTATGTGTTATAAGCAATGCATTAACAAATGTTTTCTTTTATGATTTAAAGTGACATTAAATATCTTTCAAATTTTGAATGACTAGTTTAATTTACCCGTTATTCCTTATTTAGTTATGCTTTTTTGTAAAAAGACTTGTTGGGCTTGATAACTGAGTGGAATAATTGCACCGGCCCCCATACTGAGTATATCAAATTTGCTCTCTGCCTTTTATTTTTTTGATTTTTGTGGAAGGTACATGATAGTTACATTATGGTTACAACTTTAGTTTTGTGCATGTGAGAGCCCTCGTAAATAATATGCCATTTGCCTTGTGGTGTACAAATGAAGAAGAGGCATGATTTGTCATCTGTGAAACACACTGCAGCATGACCATGCAGTGCATCTTTCTGTCAAACTGCATGCTCTTGTGGTTTTTATATTTTTGAATGAGAAATCAATTTAGGGAGTTCAAAAACTGATTGTAATCCCTTTGCATCTGGAAGTTCTATTTAATATTTTCAGAGTTCAAGCCTATAAATGTTATATTAGTACATATATAATTTTATTGCCATGTGAGTATCAAGTTAATCATTACTGTGCTATCATCATGGTCTGCCTGTCTTTGGTAGCCTTCATTCAGAAATCTTAAGAAATTGGGGTGGTCTGCACTGTATAAGTTTATGTGTGTAATTTACATCTTAAAGTATAAATTACAGTGGTATGTGATGACAGTTTCAGTAGGTGAAGCAGAGGCCCATTTCTGTGCTTATAGAAAAGAGCTGATGTAAAAAGTTTTGAATGATGTGCAAAGACATACATATTTCACGGCTATTCATTGCAAGTTTAATTATGTTATTGCCACAAACTTGAATGCACCAGAAGCAATAGATTGAGACAGACAGTAAACGATCATGCTCACAACATGTGTTCTTGTCTTTGAAGAACCCAACTGAAGCATGCTTCAGTAACCATTCATTAGGCATAGATCCTCCTTACCTAATGAGGTTGAGGGTATTAAGAGAGTGGCTTTTGGAGCAATGGTGTAACTATAGATCCCCCCCAAAGCCTCAGAGAAATAAAAAATATATTTAAAACTATGTATTGTCTAGTTTTGACATATAATAACTATATCTGCTTAAAATTCAAGTTTTAGTGCCGAAATGATGCAAAATGTAATTCCAGGCATGTCATTTTTCAAAAATTTTACCAGATTTTGCCTGGGGGAGGGATCGCCACCCCGGGCAATCTCATCCCCCCCTAGGGCATATTGCTAGTTACGCCACTGCTTTGGAGCATATATAAGTCAGTGAATCGCTCTTGCCAGGGCTTCGGTGAAGCATCTTAGCCTCTGCTTCAGATGGCTTCCTAATGGATGTCATCAAAGCCTCGGAGAGCAAGTGTGGCTCATGAATGGAAAGTAATGTCATATTTTTCCCTCGAGCCGCATTGTATTTATAGCATAAAATGCAAGTTATTTTAGTATCGAGGCTGTTAGTCCCTCGAAGTTCCTAGCCCAGAAGAAGGTGGTTGCACTCGCTACATCTGAGTTCAGGCCACTATAGTTCATTTAATTTATCACTAAAACAGGATTCCGTTATTCTTGGAACTCATCTTTGGAATTTTGTTACAATACATATGCATACTTTAAAACATGGAGGTATGCAATAGGGGACCAGGGCCTCTCCCTCTGCCTCTGAAATATATATAAAGAAAAAATTATGTAGTGTTGTCTGAATCAGTTTTAAGAATCATGTACAAATGCATGGCTGCAGCTTGCGGTGATTCTGCTTCCACGAATAATATTTTAATACAAATTTCAATTTTATGGGGAAATATATAAGGGAGAGGGCTCCTTTCTCACAATTGAATACACACAAATGCTAAAGATTTAAAGTTACACGTTCGATAAATGGAAAGGTCTGCAGGGGGTTCACATTGCATCCATTCTAGTAGCAGCAATTTTTTCATGTTTTAACTACATGTTTTTAACGTGATTGATACCAGCATATAATATTCTAAGTTACCTAACGCTATTCTGCCATTATTGATTGGTCAGTCCTAAAATATAAAGCCTTGGAAGTTGTAAAGGATTCTCAAGTGTAATATGTGAAGCAATGAGTTTTTAAGGATGTAAAAGTGGATAGGAAAATTTGATTGAAGCAAACAACATTTCATGGTCATGAAAACTAAAGCCTCTCCAATGTATGCCACCACCATACATTCCAGAAGGTTTCAGTCGTCTCTTCTTTCATTAATAAGACCATCTCCATTGGTGACGAGGAGAGCTTTCTAAAGAAAATACAGCATCTGAAGAAAATTTCTTGCAGAAAATCAGTAGTATACCCACAATTATGTACGCTCTGATTAGAGCTGTAAGACTGGAGGGCAGTGGCGGCTCGTGAGTCAAATGCTCGGGGGGGCACACTTCACCAGGGGGTCAAATTTTTTGAATATTTTGGGTAATTTAGTGAGTTTTTAAGGCTATCTAGATGTTAAATTTTTTTAATTTAAAATAATATAATTTAAATATTTATAATAATAAAATTGAAATCAAAATAAGGTATTCTGCGACACTGCAGCACCAAGTAGACACAAGATGCTGCCAGCTGTAGTGGCGATGTTATCTCACTAGATACATCGCTCTGCACACGCTCGGGTTGCGTTTCAAGACTTCCATAAGGCACAAGCTTAGACGCGTCATTGCACCAGCAGCCCCCACCACTACCACTCTTCATATAACTGCATGGCGATGGATTGGGACGTTCTGGCCAGCACCCCGCGGCTACAAATGCGGACTTGTCGCGCTATTTTTGTGTTTTTCCTACATTTTTGATGAATGCGATTGAAAAATACACTTTGGTTAATTAGTTGTATAATTATAATTGAATTGGTATTTTTTTTCCTTTTTCAAATCTTTGGGAGGGGCAACATCCGAGAGTCCTTAAGGGCAAGCCACCACTGCTGAAGGGAACAACCTCACCTAAGACTCCACCATAGGCGGATCCAGGGGGGGGCACGGGGGCACGTGCCCCCCCCAGACCCTCAAAAATATGCAAGATTTTTAATACGGTCCCATTATCATTGCGTTCGTTTTGTATTACGAGATATCCTTGTGCCCCCCCCTGAACAAAATCCTGGATCCGCCCCTGGACTCCACCCTGGTAACCAAGTATTTTATGTTATTTGTCTAGGACATATCAATCAAAATTGCCGTATTGTAAGGAGATTTGATATAAAAATTATTCACCTTCCACTGTTACAATTGAGAAATAAGTTAGTGTGAGAGAACGATCAAACTGGACTGATGTGGATGTTGACTGAGCTGTACAATGGAGACATTGTATAACTCAGTCGACATCAACATCAGTCCAACACAAGTTATTGAAACTGAAAGAGAAGTAGATGAAGATGATATGGGAGTCCCAATTTTAAGAACAAAATTTGACTCAACATACAGCAAACTTAAAGAGCAGCAGTCTTAAGAGACCTGCAGATGAAAAAAGTATCGGAATTGACAATATTCCAGCAGAACTAAGTACAAATGTGGGAGAACAGACCATGAACTAGCTGTACAAAATCATAAACAAAATGTGTTCAATGGGAGAGTAACATTTCTATCATTCCAATTCCTAAGAGAAAAAGAGTGGAGTGCAATGTAAACTTTAGGACAATAAGCCTTTCAAAACATGCATCGAAGATACTGACAAGGATTATCTTCTAAAGAAAAAAATGATGAGCAGAAGAATAGCTATATTATGATCAGTCCAGTTTTATTTTATCGTTCTCCAGAACTTATCTCTACAAAATATAGTCAATGGTACAATTGTTATTATTACAGCTGAACATTCACTACCACACAATTTTATAAGAGATGCACTTTAGACATGAGGAAAAGATAGAAAACATCCCTGAGATCTTAAAAGATACCATAATTCTATTTGCTGTAGACGATTGACCACGATTCCTCTTGTCCCTGAGTACACTTTCTGTCTTTCATTCAAAAGGGTAATTTTTCTTTCCATAATCGCTAGTCTATTTTACATTTACTTCTACTTAAATGATGTATTTTTGTATTAGTTTATTATATAATTTTAACACATTTACAAAAAGATTTCAGCCAAGTTGAGTTACATAGCACATTCAAAAATAAATGTTTTCAGTTTCTAGTTTTGCACCTCTGGTTTCCATTTCCTCTGACTAGGAAATTCTTTTAAAATTCATGATTCATATTAGCGTTCTTATTAGGTGCATAGTTATGAATATGGAAAAGGCTTCCACAGACAAGAAACATGGGAAGTCATGGGGATAGGGTAAGGCAATGGAAGAAGGAGGAAAATCCTCCTAAGTCGGAGGCGGTAAGGCCGCGGTCCCGCCGTAATTCGTGGGCTAAAAGTTTTACTTACGACGCTAGCGCCAAAGTGCCAGAGCTGGTACTACGAGCGTTTATTACGTTCTTAAGTTAAATGATAGTGGTGGGAATTTTGAAACGCTAAAGAATCGAATTTATATCAGTTGACCAGGTCCTCTTGACCTTACCTCTTGTATTTCTGGCGACGGATGGTTCAAATTTAACTTATATTGTCATCTTGAAATTTTCAGAGTGAGTAGAATAGATAAAATTTAACATTTACGTGCATATATCTACAACTGAGGAAAATGGCATATTTTCAAACTTGAAATTTCTTTGGATTTTTTTCTTCCTTTATTTCAGATTTGTTACTAAGAATGAGAGGCTGCGTGCACTTGGAATTCATTATTTGGCAGAGTTGACAGGAAAAAATAATTAATAAGGAGTTTGTCGATGGGTTTAAAAAATATTCTGATCGGGGTCCTTCAATGTTCTCAATTTTCTTCCAGATCATGGGCTCCTTTTTTTCGCCAACGCTTCATTTTCTGATTGATTATTAACTACCTCCAACCCTATGAATAAGGGCAGATGATGATACCCATGGTAGAGATAGAAAATATGGACAATGAAGAGCTCTTGACCGAGTGAGAAACCTACAATGAAATCTTAATCGATTAGGATCCTACATACCATTTATGATTTTTTACTTGCGCGAAAAACCTCTCTTGGTGAATCTTATAGTATTGCTCCGTGTACCTGTGCGGATGTTTTAGTGTGAGCACTTGAGTTCCAATTACTTCACTCAATATCATGCCTGCATGAATCTAAGGTGATAATTTTTCCTTCAGCAATCATGAGGATTTGTGAGCTTTTCTTGCGGCCTATTCATTTGATAAATTATATCACACAAATTCCTTAATGAGCAATGGACGTATTTTTGGAAGAATACCAAAGTAAACATTTGCCGGTATCAACACAGTAAATTCCTGTGTACGTAATTATACTCATTATGAATACTTCCAATCTGAAAAAAGTGATACGGCGGTGAAAGACAAATCAAGTAATTCGACCCCTTTTCCTCATAGGATAGCGGATCCTACAACTCAAAATTATCGACAGGAAGGATATTGACTACGGAACCACATGATATGACCTCAATTGAATGACTCATATCTTTCAACAAATTTTACCATCTTCCCGGGGAGTCCGCATGTGTAGAGAGCTTCCTTGCAATACGCTATTGCGCAAACAGTGATTCAAATTGCGTGCAGTACGTTCACAGGCATCACAGGAGTCGCAGCGATGTGTGACTGTGTGTGACTACGAAAGTCAAAAACATTATGATGATTTGAGGTAAAATTTCAATCCTTCATCTCTTTAATAAACTCGCCTATTTTCAATTGGTCCGTAACATCGCTAATGCAGCAGCATTCACCTCTTAACTGCCAAATACATCAGCATTACTACGACAGAATACTTGTATCGTATTAACTTGGTGAAATGTGCGTCCAGTTCTTCTGCTGTTGTTCACCTAATTCCAAAAGTTACTAGTCGCTGCATTCACAGGACCACAGCAACAATGTTTTTGTCAACAATTGCAGCTATCCGGCCTTAGTAATGTGCATTGTGGGATTTCCTATCGATGTTGTCGTGGTCTAAGAAAGAAACCAGTGCAGAATTATGGACTGTCTAGATGATATTGCTGTGGAAATTGACGACCGAAGTTACATTTGCTCATACTTGCTGACAAAAGACTGTTCAGGCACATGAGAAAACGTCGTTAACGCAAGTTTTTCATGTTCTACAATTAATAAAGGTAAATATTAGCTAACTTTCGTATTATATTAATGTAGAAAGAGTTATAACTGTATGCGGCGGTACCCTATGTGATCATCAAAGCCAATAAATGGCCTTTGTTATGGTTTGCTTTCAAGGTTTGTAGCATTACTAATTTCAACCATTATTCCCTTGAGGGGTTGTCTTGCAATATTAGGATCTAGTGTGCAGGTTCAACAAGAGTACTTTGTCTATTTATTCTTTATTAACTTTTCTGTTCGGTATAATGCCCAAGTAGAAACCGTGTATAGGGGATATCGTTCTTTTCATTGCTCTTTAAAGTATACCTCTTTCATGGTGAAATGGTAGTGGAAGGGAGAAACTATTTTTATTTCTTCGTTAACTGCGATGACTTATTATGTTAAAGTTAATTGTAAAAACAATGTTATGGACTTGCTTGTTAATCCCATGCAAATTGCATTTATATCTTAATGACTGGCTTAATTGATGGCTGCTGCTGCATTAGCAACGCTTATTTCTGAAAAAATATTGCTCGATTAAACATGCTTTTTATAACTAAGAATATTGTAATTAGGTCATAGAACATTCAATACTTCAATATGTCACGACATAGTGGATGAAGAGGATTGATGTTGTCTGTTCATTGTAATTGTATATGTGGTGCTAGAATGTGTGATGTTTCATTTAAGGTGCTGAACTCGCGGTATCATTCGATGGCTGAGGGATGGCTTTCTCAGGCCCATCTCCAATGTCTGGTGAGTAGGTGAAAAAAAGCCTTTTAAGATACCTTGTATGGCCATTCATTCCATTTTTGTGGTGGTTTTGTGTGAACGGCGGAAGACTTAACCTTGCATTTATTATCAGTGTGTGCCTACTACGTTACAATGAGTGCCTAGAAAAGCTTAACAGAGAAATCGTTTGACTGCCGCGGAATTTTGTGGGTTGAGTGTCGTCCTATTACCATTAGAGTGCTCTAATATTTTTCCAATATTTTCTCAAACCAATTTTCATTGTTGCACTGATATATGTACGTATATTAGCTTAAGAACGTGCATCAAATGCCGAACATTGAAGACTCTTTATGTTAATTAGAAGACTTGGATGTTCTTTTTTCTGTTTTCCCTAAAATTATTAGTTACCTTCTGTTTCATCGGCTCTGAGACAACTGGGTTAATGAATCAATCTCACGAGAAAAATTTTTTCATTGCATGGAAAGAGATGCTGAAATAATTATTCAATCACTCAGTATTACTGTTGTGTGTTGAATTTTGGGAATATTTCAGAATTAACTGTAAACTGTTGTAGTTTTAGACGAATCTTTTTACTAGATAGTATTATAGTTTTATGAATGCCGTAAGGAAAGTAAATAAACATAGCTTAAAATGGGAGTATTCATTTAAAAATGATATTCATTAATTTCTGGGTATTTTATGAGCAATAAACGGCTTGTTTTGATATATTGTGAATTAATTTGGGTATGCATTGACTTCAGATGCAGAATTTGGCTGATGAAAATTGGATTGTTTACCAATTTTACCTCATTGATGAAAGCAATTGATAGTGAGATCCGTATTTTTCTGTTTTTTTTTGTCCTCTAATTATAGAAGTGAGAAATTGACAGTCTTAACCCTTTCACTCATTATTTGATGGCAATAGCATGAGATTATCATTTTCCCCTCATATTGAGAACATCAGAGTAAAAGCTTATATAATGTTGGGATTTGTTGGTCGATCCTGGAAGTACTCCAACAACTTTAATTGTCTTAGATACCTGTATCTAGCATTAGTGAGACCCATCCTTGAGTATTGTTCCATTAGTCGAAGTCCCTATCATGACGAATATGTTTAAGGGCGTAGTCCAGTACAAGCTCCCAGTGCTCCGAAGCACTGGAAGCGAGTCTTTTCGTGGTCCAGTAGAAGCTACAAAAGCTCCCGTGGCACTCTCGTACGTCACGCATGACGTCACTATATTCGCTTCTCTCTCGCTACAAACGCTCCCAAGAAATAGGTAGGGCGGCTGGAGCGAACCGGTTTTCAGCGCGAATTTGAACGGGAAGGAAGGCAAAAGAAAATGGTGTTCATAACAATTGTGGACCTGGGCGGCAATAATATGACCATTTGGAGTTGATGGAAGAAGTCGCTAAGATAGCCTGGATAGTAAATGCTAAAACCAAATGGTTAAAGAACTATTCGGGGGATATTACGGTGAGGCAAATGGCTGTAACTCAATGGTTTCACAATTCAGAGTCGCCACGGGCCAGATCGGGGAAGAAATTGAGCGGCAAGACCAAGATATCTTATAAAATTTGTTGTGATAATTAATTATATATAATATTATTTAATTATTAGTGGTTTAAGCTTGAGCTAGCGAGAAGGGGAGATAGAAAATGGCTATTCGAAATTAATAAGACATGTAGTGAGTGAACTTTCCGGTCGAAGCATTCCGTCCGTTACATAAGAATTATGTTAATTTTGTAAGTTATATTGATTTATTTGTTATTTAGATCAATTATTAGTTATTTGAACTTGATATTGCGTGAAATTGAGATAGAATATGACTTCTTAGGTTAGGGTACGTGAACTTCTAGTTAAAGCATTCCGTTTGTTGCTTTTTGGCGGCCAACCTAGGTTTTCTTCAAGCTTTCCCCATGAAGATTGTATTCTCTGTTAAATGATGATATCTTCCTCAAATCTTCAACTGAAGTTTAATCAATTATTGATGTTCGGTTGTATTTTACTTATGTAATTTTCTTAAGGTCAGGTTGACACGCATTGCATTTATGCTTAAGGCTCGTTGTTGACGAGATTGGTTCAAGTGTAGGACTGCTTTTGAGACTGTCATACAATGTCATGAGTGCAATTGATAAATCGCATAAAGGACACTCCACTTAAGGCCTTTTTACACCTACATAAATCCGCACAAGTCTAAATGTATGAACGCGAGAAAGAACACGAAATGTACCGTACGGTTGCGTTGTTGCACGTTAAGTGGTTACACGTGTAACCACTCAACTTGTGCAAATGCATGATCGGCAAATTTAACCTATTTTAGCTAGGTTCAAACATTCGTACATGTTCCGTTTCGGTCCACAAAAATAATTCACGCAAACAGGCATTAACTTGTACGTGTATCGTTTAAACGCAGGCTTTTAGGTGAGTTAAGTTAATTAGGCTTATTTTTGGTTTCATTGAAATTTCTCTAATAAGGTATTTAATCGGTCTTATCTTCTTTTATATGTATCATATGATCTGCTCTTTATAGTTTAAGTTTATCACCTTGCTGTTAGAGGATTTGCAAACCAGTGGGTAAAATCTTCAGGACAAGCATCGGTCTGCTGTGGTGCCCGATCATGGTATCCAATGAAGATCTAATATTAAATAGGTTTCTTGTGGTGTACCCCATGGTCATATTCTTTTTTTCATTTATATTACTGACCTCTCTAACACGCTAAGTAAAGTACAAGGGGCTATAACAATCCCTAATTCAGACGATCTAATATCCGAGCAGACGATACTAGTAAAACAAACGACTAACAAATGCTACAATCGCTCCAGCTGTGATCCAGTAGGGTAGCACTGGGAGCGATAGGAGCGAAAGTGGACCACGAATCTGTAGCGTCTGAAGCGGGAGCACTCGGGAGCATTGGGAGCGTGTACTGGATTACGCCCTAAGTCATTGAGTAATTGCAATATAAGTTCCTGAGATTTATTTTAAAATTACATCTAAATAGGATTAATGGTGATTACATTGAGCTAATAGCATGTATTAATTTAGCCCCCCTCCACCCCTGGAGAAAGCAATTTGCCATCATTTTTTTAATATCGTATTCTAAGTAAGTATGCTAAATGCTCATTTTTGTTATCTCTTGTATCCCTCAGAGTTCCAATAGTTTCATCTTGGAGCATTTCGCAATTCCATTTTAAGAAACAACTAGTCTTTTTTCATGCCTATTTTTCATGCAATGAGAGATAGCAATACGAGTTGTGACATGGACTTTTTGCTACACCAATTAATATTTATTTCCATACCACTGAAAACAGCTCTATATATCGGGGCTCTCTTTTATATCGGGGTTATAAACTAGTTAACAGTTTAACGTAAACAAACAATCATGCTCAGGATAGAGGTAACTTAACCAGGTGGGACTCGAACCAGCAACCTCCTGATTGGCAGGTTAGGACTTTACCCCACTGCCACCAAGGCCGGCAAATGCACAATAGCATAGTAACTATTGCTTTCTTTCTAAATTACCTTGTGATGAGACTAGGTGAATTTGTATTGTCACATCGAGTCTCCATTTTTTTTACACATTCTATGCGGGCCTGATTTTCATGAAAGTCGTCAGAATCGGCTGTTAAAATAAGAAAGAGAAAAAGGGAGTTTTCCGTGCCATACCTTCCATTCAAATACTGCTACATATTTACAAATGGCACACATGGTATTAAAGAAGGAACCTTGCTGAAGGCCATACACATGATGGAAAAACTCGGGAGTGGATAGTAGTTATGTCTGGAGGTGGAGAAAGGTCTCCCGGCCCGAGTGGCTGAGCACGTCAATTGACGTGATCCGCACTGAATGTGTTAATGGCTATTCTTGTCATGCCACGATTTTGTACTATTGTGTAGTAAGTACATCTTGTCAAAACCACACTAAGGTTAAAGGCCTAATGCGGCACTACAGCATAATATACCTCATGCTCATACTTCGTACTTCCATGCCATCAGTTGCAGTTTTGGTGCTCTCTGCTTGCATGCTTTGGAAGGACCTGTTTGGTTGGGCTTTTGGAGAGTCACACCATTGATACCGGTCTGAGTTTAATCATGCTTTTTTTCGGGATACTACACCAACTCAACTTGGTGTTATTGAGAAGCATTCCAAAGACTAAAATATCAAAAACTCCCATGAATACATTTGACTCTCAGGAAAACTGTTGACATAAAAAAGAACTTTCACATGTGTCATATATTCTGGAGTCCTTGTGAATACATTACATATGTATTACTTGAGTGGTAGATTTAAAGACCAGTCTTTGTGTTTCCCTATTGCAGGAATTACTCAAAACATTTTTATTACAGCAATACTACAATAACTATTTTTTTGCTGAATGGGGGCTGATTAAAAATTTAGCCTTTCATTTTTACAGTTTTGTATTTATTGTATTTGTTAATATTTTTGTAAATGCATGTTATAGTAAATTGTTGTTCAGATACATCTCACTCGGAAAGATGCCTTACTGTCATTATCAGATTATGTTCAAACTTCACAGTTGGCAAGAAAATCAAATTTTGAGGGGTAGAGATTTTTGCTAAAGCTTCCAGAACCTTAGTTTTTCAGATATTTATTATAGAAAGTACTTGTGTAAATTCTTCTAGTATTATGCAACCCACACTAAAGGCAGTAATGCCTATGAGCATATCTTGTGGTCTTCCTTAAGTCTAATGATGAATTGGATGAGTCGCTGTGAGTTAATGGTAGCCAAAACAATTTCTCTGAATATGGTAATGGCACTACATTGCCTATTGCCATAAGAAAGGATGACTTGATAAAATGTTGAGTACTCAGTAGATGCCTTTGGTGGTGCACAAAACTTGTTGAAGCAGTGCATTGGTTCACGCATGCGTATCATTAATGCATAACATTGGTGCATGGCAGAAAACCCATAATATATATTGCATTCTAGTGGCTTACTCTTAGGGGAAAATTGCTCGAAATTGCCTTCATTACTTATTGCATGGCACTGACTAGAATGTATTGCTGAGCAATTAAAATTTTTGCATTTCTTATCTTCATGGTCTTAGAAAGTTGGAATTAAAGTTTTATTAAAAATTTTAAGTGGTTTTTTCATCCTGAAATTCTTTTCATCTTTGAGTTTTAGAGTGTGGTAGATTTTTTCCCTATATTTATGCCTCAATACGCGTGTTGGTACTTCATAGTTAATACCATCAATGGCAGTTTAGTGCTCTCTGCAGGTGTATGCAATGGAAGGATTTGTTCAGTTGGATGTTAACCAGAGTCACAGTGTTTCTCTCTGAGTTTTCTTGTGTTTTTTTTCAGGAAGAGGCCTATTTTCTTTACAGATTTTGCATTCAAAAAAACTCTTGCTTCTGCTTGTTTTTTATCTTTGAAACATGTCCATTGCCAGAGGTGTGCAGTATTTAAAATACATGTACCGTATTTATCTGATTATAGTCCCCCTTTTTTTTCACAAAAATGCACATGCTAAAAGTAAAGGGGGGTCTATATTCAAGCATATTTTTAAAAATTTCTCCCAAAACAGAGGCCTCAAAATAGGGTAGTTTCCTTCATCAAAGAAAACGAAAGGCATTGATTGCGATTCGTTACCCACCATTAGTGTATTCATAATTTACAAATTATTTGGTTTTTGAAATACCGGTTTAGACGAATGGCAAGGGTCAAATTTTATCCTCATTTGAAAAAGGCCAGATTGGCGCCCATGCGATTCCACTCCGCTTGACGTCACAGGGACCTAGTTTCTACACGAGAGGATAGGAGTTATACATCGTCTGAGGTTACCAATGCATGCATGAGGCACAGAGCTCAGGGAAACATGTCTTAATAATCACCTATTAAAACTGGCTACTTTCGGAAAGTTTTCTTCGTTTGATAAGGTATTAATAAACCTTTTTTATGCCAAGCGCTACCATCCAGCAAGGTACTCAGCTATCCGCTAGCATCCTGCGACGTATCAGCGCTAAGCCTCGCCTCAAGGTCACCTCACCGGGCGGGAGGGGGAACCAGAAATACGACGTACGGAGATATTTCCCGGCATTCATACTTAAGCGTCGCGTTTTCGCGCGCTTGAAAATTTTCACTTTTCATTTAATCGCGAAAAATAGATGTTGTCATTTAAAAATCTAAAAGCGTGAAATACGTACTCCAGGAGTAATAATCTTTCGATTAAAGCAATAAAAAAATAATAGGAAACCACCCTATTAGAAGGGGGGACTATATTCAGAGGTGGACTATATTAGGAGAAATACGATACCTAATTGAATTGCATATATTCGAGACTTTTGTATTTTGTTGTTAAAATATATTTGAGAACTATTTTTATAATTTCAAAATGCATTCAAGATCAAAATGAATGCACAGTTTGAACCAGTTTCGATTACACTGCTGTGGTCACCCCTCTGGCTCCTTGGACATTTGTTTGGCCCGCTACTTGCACAATGGATTTTTCAGTGGAATTAAATATACTGTTGCCTCCATTTCAATAATGACTATTTACAATGTAAATAAGTAAGTTAGAGCTTACAATGGGTGGAAAAATATCACGCCATAAATTTTATGCCTACTGCAGTTGTACCTTATTTAATACCACTGGCACCGACGATAATTATACTATCACAGTGTGGACTGATATTAAAAAAAGGTTAGAAAAATTATAAAATGACAGCTTTCTATCATAAATTGTTGATTAACCTGGAATGGGTTGCCAATTGTCATGTTCATTTGCCATTCTCTAGGTACAGGTATGTAAACATGAACTTCTTGAGAAACTGTGGTTTTCAGTTTTTTTGAAAAACCTTATAGATAAGTTGCTGCTGACACAGTTGGAATTAATTTTGCGATAATATCGGTTTCATTTATTAATGCTATACTTATTCTTTATTTTTACTGACAAGGGGAGATCATGTACCTTGCTTGCCTTTTTCAATGCCATATTTTTTATGGCATTCGGATTGGCAAATGTACCGTATAAGCGTGTGTAAGAGGCGCACCCCTATTTTGAGCATCGGAGCTATAAAGATAAAAAATTTGCGGCATTTTTTTATCCCATCGTTCGGTGTTGCAGACGTATGCCTGGAATTTCGACAGTTATCGAAATTTCCTCTTTCAATGCTAATTGAAAGAGGAATTTTTTATAACTGCGGCGGTAATAGCGGCATAAGAGGGAGTAGAAAGTTCCGATCCTCTCTTCGAATACGCCGTTGCTCTACGGTGCTAGTCCTACTCATGAACACTTTAGTTTAAAAGCCCTCGCAGGAGTATTGCAATTGAATTGCAGCCGTGGAAAATTTTAAGGCAAAGCACGACAGGCTTTGCCTTAAGCCTCCTTCAGCCGATGCCTCTGCCATTTTTTTCCCTTTCCGAGGCCCCACAGGAAAATATCAATTTACAGGGGAACAATGGAAACGTGTTTCATCCCTACCCCATATCGCTAACTGACCTTTTTCGGTCTCAGGTTCAATTCTCCTGGTTTCTGGAGGCCAAATGCTAGGTGAGTCACCTACTGAGTCCGAAGATATCTCGATATCTTTCAGCAATTGTATGACACGGACAAGATTCTAAAAAGAATGAGACCTAACGCGACCTATATCTGACAGCATTTAAGTTTTTTAAGCTCTAATTGATTGACACAAAGATTTATGATAAAACAAGGCTACTAATATTCAACATAGTCCAAACAGCACAATTTCGGAAGAAACAAGCGTAGCATAAGCGCATTCAAACAAGACGAAACGGACTGGAAACTTCAGGCAAAGCAAACTGCTATATCACATTGCTGCGCCTTCACCCCTTCGCTTTGAAGACAACGGCATCACATGCAAGATCGGACGTGTTCTTCCATTGCTCCTTCGCTCATAGCCTTGTAGCTTGAAATACGGAGGGGAGGGAGCGCGCTCGCTCGACCACTCCTCCAGTGCTCTTCACTTATAAGCATTTCCGATTTCTTCTATCCACCATTTAGTCCAACAATGAACACACTTGTTCGAATTTTTTAAACAGCAGGTTTTGACACCAATATAATTTTCAGTCGCAAAAATCCTCATATTAGCGTCTGAAGATGATTTTGAAAAAATCAGGTCCTCAGCGTAATGGAAATTGCTCGGCAAGACAGATGTTGACCATTAACTAGGCGTGCCCTTCAAAACTACGCGTTTCTCTATGTTTGATATGCGATTACTATAAGCAGTATAAATGTCGCGGGATGCCCACTCGTGGCAGTAAATTTAGCGCGCCCTCCGGAGCAAAAACCCCGCATGAACTTTTCCATGTTCACCTCTGGGGTACTGACTGCATTTTCTTGGAAAAAAGGTGCGCCTCTTACACGCGCTTATACGGGTATCTCAGAACTGGCAGTGTTTCCATTGAATGGGCCTTAGTTGGGCTGTAATTAATTAATTCTCATGCGGTATTTTTTACATGCCTTATATAATTCCCAAATACCTCCCTCCTCATCAGACCGGTCAGTTGGTGTAGTGGTTAGCAACGTTGACTCCCACCGCGGGGGCCATGATTCGTGGCTCAATGAAAGCATAACACTGTTTTCATTTTTATCATTTTGCGACTAGATAATACTTAATTTTTACTGTAGAACGCATGGTCAGGAGAGACCTTTTTTATCAAAATGACTTGGGTATTTAAGCAGTGTTATTTCGAATGCAAAGATAGGAAGACTACGTTAGAAAGGGATCCCAAAAAAAACTTTTACTGAAATGGTTGGTATCTGATTTTGCTATGTATTATCTATGCTATGCTATGTATCAAAACCCTGATTGTGTTCAATAAATTTATGTATAATTACTTAGTTGCTGCATTACATATATTTTCTGTGAATGCAGTTGACTATTAAAACATATGATTTTGGCATTGATTGTTTTTAATTTCTCAGTTCGAAGATGGACTTTATTTTGTATTTATAGACAGTATTTTAAAATTGCAATTGTATTTCAAATACTAGAGATACATTTTCTTGAGTGCATAATTTGCATTTTGCATTCAAAATAAAAATTTTAGGAGTATTTTATATCAAAAATACTATTTAAATGTAGGTATTTTGTCCACCTCTGCCAATGCTCATGTGCCCTTTTGCCTTGGCCTCTAGTGACATGCATGGAAAGTGCCTCCCTAGTAAACTTTTGTCAGTGAGTGGAAAGCACTCAGTGAAGTCCTCTGTATACCAAGCTTCCAGGGATATTGTACCATTTAGTTTTTTTTCTTGTGGTATTTGCCTCAAATCAGACTTCAAGGTGTGGTGACACAGTATATTAACACTTACGAGTGACTGTGTGGATGCATGAACAGAATGGAACACGTATGAATGCATGAATCAAATTGGAGTAGGTTCTATTCTCTATTTATGCATTCGTACAAATTGGGTAGTTATACAATGCATTTTTGTTCTCATTTTCATACATTTAGACTTTAAATCCTTGTCACATATCATAGATGCAGTGAGCCATGTTTGGAATAGTTACAGGAGTAGCTGGTGGGTTAGTGGTATTTAGTATGCAAGTGATAATTGTAGTTCAATATTTCTAAATTGTGGCTTATCAGTGACAATAGTCTTACCATATTCTTGATTTTTGCAGCAAGAGTGAAACCAGTGCCTCCTCCCAAGCCTTCAAGCCAATTGGCTCAATCTTCATCCCAAACCAAGGTTTTTAGTCAGCAGAGAACTCCATGGGAGAAATTGGCAGCCTTTTCAAATGTGGGGGATTCGAAAAGGTATTGATCATATAGTAGGCAGTAGATAATACCATTTACCAGACTTGGTGTTCTATGTTACTTACTTAACATTGCTACAACTTTTTGGATCAGTAACAAGCGTTAGCTCCACCAGGTAACAAAATTTTGTTGCATGATATGTATAAGATTGTTTCCTTATCAAGTCAGTCTTATCACATCTTTTGTTACATCCATGGTCATCAAGCTTGTATCCCTTGGGTGGTCTACTGTAGTGATTCGGGCCCCCCATTACTAACCAGGGCTCAAATGTTAGTTTATATATTATTGAGTTCTTGCCTTAGTTGTCAGTAATCAATGAATGAACAAAACAGGCTGAATTTTAATGAAAGAAATATGGGGAGGGCATCAATATTTTGGTGCTGTCTGGTGAAGGGATGGTGTTGGTGTGAATGGAATAAAAACTCTTGAGGGTGTACTTAAGGAGCTAACCCAGACACAATAGCCTTAGGGGCTTCCAGTATTTCAGAACAGTGTTGATAAGATGGAATGGTCTTAACTCTGCCACCTGGCAGTGTGACATGCAATACAAAACAAAGAAGCTCTGTTTACAGTTGTTTGTGCACCCTTTAGTACCCCATTCTCGTTTCATTTCTTCTTCCCCTCATTGGCCAGAGAAGCTTATGGACACTCAGTTTTTAAAATGAAAAATAAAAATGGAAAGTTGAGTATCTGTAAAAAAATTCTGATGGCTGTGCTCTTTCTTCAATAACATATTTTCTTGCCCCTGTGTCCTTCCATTCCTAAAGTGAGTGCAAGCACCCATTGCCTCCAGCTAGCGTTGCACTGGCCTTTGTACAGTAAAACCTCATCTTAACATACTACCGCTAAATGAAAAACTCCATTTAACAAACAAATGCTCTTGGTCCCGCCAATTGCCTAAGTAAGTGCAGTAGTGAGAAACCCCAATGATAGAACTCCTCTTTTACAAAAACTCCCGATCAATGAAATGGAATTTTGGTGCGAACGTGAAATTCACCTCTCAATAACCAATCTTTCCAGTTAAATTTTTATTTTCATATTAATAATTTAATATTCATAGCTTTGGAGGGCCAATCAGAGACTTCCACTGAATGAGGCAATCAGAGTTGTCGTTATTAACGGTAACCATATCCTTCTCTGTGGTGTGTTTCTGCTGATGGCTTTGACTCGTGGCGACTTATGAAAAATGTAAATGCTGACTTTCATAAAATCACTCAATGGCCCAATATTTACACGCTCAAATGTATTAAATCTAGATCTATGTACTTCGATCGCATTCTTCTGAAGGTTGTTAAGGATACTTCCCAGAATTGCAACCCGTCAATTCCCAGAAGCATTTTTTTCACTCGCCACCATCTTTGATAACTTCTTTAAATTATGGAAGATACAATGTGTGTGCTAGACGATGAAAGTCAACATTTGCCTCTTAATTATCTTGAATATGACTCAGCAATAACTCTTTTTCCATTCTCATAGTTTATTTCAATATCATCTCAAAACTAGGAGAAATGTTCGCCTTCGCCGCAATCTTGGACAAATAAATATTCCCACTTAAGCAATGAAAATTAGCATTTACCCTTTGCTCTAGACATTATCTTTATTGTAGCCCTGTCCGAACGCGATGTGAAGCATTGTTGATTTTCTTTAGAGGAAAAGGTTTTCGACAGCCATGGATCGTTGCATGAAGATGTAGGTTGCAATTAAGTATGACATTCAGTCATCAATACTGTAGACAATTCTTGCTTAATGGTCAGAAATAGTTAACGCAGCATCCCAGGGGCCTAATCCAAAAGGCATCCTTACCAATGTCAATGGACAAACGTCTTCAATTGGCTTTCTGGGGCTGATTCCCATTTCAGGGCCCATCTAGCTGGAACAAGCAAGTATAGAGGCCCTGAAGTTGGGAATGGATAGATTCATGGCGTCCAATGGGTGGCTTCACAAATTCAATAGACAGTGGAATCTGACATCATTAAAATTTGTGGGGAGGAAGCTTCTGTGAATCTTAATGTGGTGGAAAGTTGGAGAGAAAAGTTGAAGTTTTTAATAATAATAATTTGTCTTTATTATACAAGCGAATTTAGGACAAAGTTGTCCTCTCTTACAATTAACTTGTTAGACATTCACAAACATCCATGCCCTGGATGGTAGTCAAGCCACCCAGGAGGGATTCGAACCCGCGACCTCTAGGTTGGCAGTCGGGGACTTTACCCCGGCGCCACCGAGGCCGGCGAGGGAGACAGCAGTAATTGGAGAGGGCAACAGCATTTGCTGACGAAGCATTTTTTATAATTTGCATCCTGACTGTACTAAGGAAGAGGCGTGCGATGGGGTATAAATGAGCAAAGAACATTTTACGGTACCCTTGTGCACCAATAGTGATGGCTCATAAAAGTTTCCTTTACTTTTGGTGGGTAGTACGCGAAACCCCGCTGTTTTAAAAATGTTAGAGTGATGCCTTGTCCTTGTGGTAGTAGCAAAAATTCATGAATGACAGCGGGATTATTTCAGTGGCAGTTAGTGGGTATTGATGCTCTCATGGGGAAAAAGATTTCTTCCTTGCTTGCTTGCTGCACAGCCCTGAATATAGGACTTACAATAAGAAAAGTGTGCATTATTTTTTTCCTCCTCAACTACACCAGCAAAGTTGCAACCTCTCGACCATCATATACCGGGATCATTTCTGCAACTAAGCAGCATACCCATTGAATTTTAGTGGAGTTTTTCGTTTGCCAAATGGATGTAAGGTATCAGGGAAATTTGAAGTAGACTATTTTTCAGGTAATGCAGCAGCTTCGCGAAGCTTGGAAGTGTATCACATCTGTCACTATTTATAATTATTTTGCAAAACCCTGGTTTGCAGTGAAAAGTGAAACCTGCGACCACGGGATAGAAAGTGATGGCATCTATGAATTCTGGTAGGGTTTCTCAAAAGACGTGAATATTGAAGGGTCATTTGATGAGTTCACCAGAGTAGACTCAAAGGTTTAGCAGGTTAAGATGTTGAAAAGTGCCCCCAGATATTATGAAAAATGAAAAATATACACGTGAAGTGCATAAAAAATTATGTGTTTCCCCAAAGTTTCAGGCCTAACTATGTAAATAAAAAAAATTAGAACACGATTTTTAGTTTTTAACCATATCTCCAGTTTTTATTTTTGTAAAATCATTTTCTTGGTTTTAAAATGTGTATACAATTACATTCTACCATCCTGATTTTTTTAAAGAAATTTTTTGACTGAAAACTAAACTTTTACATAAGTTTTAAATTTGCAAAATTAAATTAAAAAATTTAGAAAACAATGGGCACGCGGAAAAAGATATATGTTGTCCTACATCAAAGTACGTTTCATCCTAATTTTTTTCAGATTTTTAAAATTAATTGTTTGAGGCGTAACTTGGTGAAAGCGATTCATAATTAAATTAAGAAAGAAGAACTTTGTACTTTCACATTAATATTTATTCACGACCATGGTTTCAACGTTAGACGTCATCATCAGGTGAACTCTACAGAGTTCCATCACATCCTTTTATACCATCCTCCCCCCCTCCTAGCCTGGTATAAAAGGATGTGATGGAACTCTGTAGAGTTCACCTGATGATGACGTCTAACGTTGAAACCATGGTCGTGAATAAATATTAATGTGAAAGTACAAAGTTCTTCTTTCTTAATTTAATCAGATTTTTAAAGTTGGTGGTACATGGTCAAAAACACAATTAACTGCTTTGCGCTTATGTATTCCAGAAGTATATGTGATTTGATTGTTGAGAGCAATGATTATTGATCAGTTCATAATAATATTGATTATGAATAAAAATTGACATAAATAATACCTATCACACTTCGATCAATACTAATTATTATTAATGTTTATAACTGTACTGTTAAGCTTTAAGTTAAGCTTCGAATATGCATCTGCCAAAAATGATTTTTTTCATATCTCCTGACTCTAATTAACCATAAATTTATTGCTTGCATTTATATATGGTTAATAAACTATGCATATGGTTAAAAAACTAAAAATCACGTTCAATTTTTTTGGGTTGATTTCCATTGTTAAGGCCTGAAACTTTGGGGAAACACAATTTTTGATGCTGTGGGTTGAAGTGGAGACTGACAGGAAGAAGGGCCAAAGTCCATCAATTACCTCTGTTCAATGAGACCCTAAGTTGCAGTTCATTTAAGGGGGTAGATGGCAGGGAAAGATAAGCTGCGACTAAAAAATTCTTCCCCTTTCAGAAGTTTTCTCATGAGCTTAAAATTAAATGGAAGAATTGCCGCCCACTTTTCATGAGTTGCTGATGTCGTTGTGGTTTTTGCTTCATTTGCTTGTTCAAGAAGAAACGTTCATTGATGGAAGGAATCGCTTGCAAGAGTGTAAGTAACAATGAACAACAAAGCATGAAGCGCGGAAGAAGTGACCCACTTGATGGGATTTCATGATGTGATCAACTTATAAGTGTAAGTGTTTAGGCCGTTGATTTTTCTTTGTCCATAGCTGAAGAAGTAGGTGACAGATATGGGTCTTGGCTTCCGGGCGTTCCTCGCGTATAGATGTCCATAAGTGACGAGTTCTCCCAGCCATCCTGCTGGCGTCTTTAGGTCAGAAGTACCTGAGGATGCCAGCAGGATGGATGGAGAAACTGTCGTCACTTATGGACATCTAAACGTGGAGGAACGCCCGGAAGCCAAGACCCATATGAAGAAACGCCGCGGAAACCTCAGATCAAACTTGAAGTAGGTGACAGATCAAGAACTGGAAAAATATGGGTCTGTTTGTTTGTCAAAGCCTGCTATATATGGGAATTAAATTTTTTTAAACGAGCCCATTGTGCTTTAACTCTCTCCTGTAGCAGCATCTCTACCAGGCACATAGCTGGGGAGGCTTCTGGTGCTTCAGCCCCCCAAAAAGTTCCATCGCGGCTTGAATATCCATGATACATCTGCTTAGGAGACCAGTAGCTCAGGGACATCTATCCTTTGACTCTCGATTTTTCAATATACATAATTACATTTCAGAATTTCCGCCTGGATACAATGCAGTTGTATCTGGATTTTGTATACATTAATGTAAAACATGATAAAATAGGTAGTTATTAGAATGGAATTTGGTCCTAGTTTTTTGGGTTTAATCCATTTATAACCGATGAAAAATGTGAGACCTCTTAGCTGTTAATTATTCAAACCACTCTTAACTTCGTTTGCCTTCTTTAAATCCCTTTTTTAGTATTATCCATTTTTAGTATTCATACCATAACATAATGGCCCAAAAGGAGCTCTGGTGTTATCCACTAACTGTTATGTACTTTATGAACTCTTTATCATCTTGAGAAAGGTTAAATCCCTCCTAATATATAAATTTAGGAAGTGTGTGAATACTGGTTTGCTAACACAGTTTCTTGAGTAGAGGTTTTGGAATTTAGATTTTCTGGCTTGTCATCATGAACAATTTTTACAGGTCTTGCCTGATATTGGATCAGTTGGTAAGTGTATTTCTCTTTCTGCATTCATACTTATTCCAATGAATTTGGAATCCAAAAAACATTGACTTCACATTTGTTGGCATTGTGTAATGTTAATTGCTTAAAGAAGCCCTGTGTAAGGCAAAATGAGTGTGCTGCTTCGATGATGATTTATTTTGTTATGTCGGGTTGCAATGTCCAGTGGTTTCTTTATTTGACGGCCAGTCCATAAGTCATTACATTGGTTGTAGCCCATTCCCAATTGAGTACCTTGGGCAATGTGACATGCAACCTGTTTGTTGAACATTTATGCTTTTACTAATTTTTGCTAAATTTAGAATATTTGAGAGCATTTCACCATCTCTAATATTGATTTTATTCATCAGTATTTAGTTATGTTTTTCCTCCTATGTATGCCTAAAAAGAGCAAATATACTCTACAAAGCCCCAATCCTTTTGCATTTGGAATTAGTCTATTCCACTGTCTCTGTTCTGGGGTTAAAATTTTTGAATAGCTGTTCAGTATCATCTTGATTTTTATTTCTATCAATTGAGGTTGGCAAAACAAAAAAATATTTTTCATAGGAAGTGACATTGTACAGTTTTAAGAGAAAATATGATTGGTGCTATATAGTTGATGTTGTGCTGTATTTCAGCAATAGAGAGCACAACAGGTGAAAATTCAGTCATTTCCATTAGGGACCATTTAAAAATGTTTATCCATGGTATAAAGTGAATATTTAAAATAGATGTTTGAAATTTGTTCCATTTAAAAATAATGCTGGCTGTAAAGATGGTGTGGGGGGGGGGGGGGGTTATTTTAGAGCATTTTCATATCCTTGCTGGTAGAATAATGCATCTTACCAGCAAAAGATAAATTTAACTTCTTGTTTATGAACATTTTGAATGTGTAAGGCTATGAATTCAACATGATCAATTAAATTTCTAAAAAATTACTGTTTACTAACCTGTTGATAACCGAGTCACTTCCTAGTGCAGTAAAAGTGCAGAAATTCCACAGAGCATAATTCTGCTTTTATGGCATTGAATGTTACACAGCAGGGGTCAGCACTTAAGTCCTGGTCAAGTCTAATTTAATGTCCCCTGTGGAAAATTTGAACCCTTAGGTTCTACTGAACTTTAGGAATAAAAATTTCATCTCAAATCATTTCAGATTTTCTCTGGGTGAGTGTGTCCTTACTAATATTAGCGTCCCATGTGTAGCACCTTCCTTCCACATAATCTCTAATTATAGACAATTTATTAGGTCTTTCTTCAGTCAAAATCTTCATAGTCATGGTCACTTGAGACAACTGTTACTTAGTGTTTATTATTGGTGCTATTTAATTTTTCAATAGTCTTAAATAATTTCACTTAGCCTAATGTTGATTTCTGACTCAGTGAAATAATTCCTTTGTTTATCTTGCTATTTATTTGTGTAAGTTAAAATGGTCTCATAGAAAATTGCAATTTTGCTTATGTAAGATTTCTTATTCATGGTAATAAATGGCTACTTGCAGTGCGAAACCTTCAAGGGAACTTAACCTCAGCTCAGGGGATGGGAGAGAGGATGCAACTGAAAGCAACTTAAAATGGTCTCCATCTAGAGTCACCAGGGCATCTAATACTCGTCCTTCAGCATTATGGAAGAATCCTCAGGAATTTAATTTGGTGACTCCCTGCAAGTCTAGTCCTGTTGAGGCAAGTGCTCTTGGGAGTCGATTACCTCTGAAAGAGCCCAAATCACTCCCATCTGGTGTAGGTGACAACACAAGACCTCCCCTCCTCCCTAAGCCCTCTTCCCTTGCAGCAAGGAATGCTCCCAAGCCTCCAATTCCCAAGCGACCAGATGCATCATTCTTGGCGAGGAGAACAATTCAGGAGAGTGGCACGCAAACTTTTCCACCTGCAGAAAATGCTGCAGGCAAGCGAGAGCCATTGGGTAAGTTGAACATCTCTCGGTCGTCTGTGGCAAGCAGTAGTCAACATGTTGACAATGCTGACAATAGTTGTGGCAGTCCCATTAGGCCTCCCAGATCTCCAAAAACAAAGCCTTTTTCTGGAATGCCTTTTGACTTTGCCAGTACCAGGCATAGTCTCAGCCCCAGCCAAAAGATATTAAGTCTTCCTCATGGTGAAAGACAGAAGTCATTCTTATGGTCATATAGAGAATCAGAAGCAGTCAAGCCTGGTTTTGAGGACAAATCCCAAGTGCGAGCCAAGTCATGTAGCCTTGAGAGGAATGCGACCTTGTTTTCGATGGGGAGTGCTCTCTCTAGGCCTGGAATCAGACACAGGGATCCTATTCCTCCACCACGAAGGTCAAAGAAAAAATCACCTGTAGTTGAAGAAGTTCCATTTCTAAATGTGCATGATCTTGATAACTACAATCTCTGCAGTATTGATAACTACAATATCAACAATAATATTCCTGAATATGCCGTTGTTAACTATGAACTCAAAAAAAACAGAAGGTTGCTGGTAGCCACTAGTGAGGAAGCCAGCAATGAAATCTCTAGTCATGAGGCAACTGCTGAAAGCAATGAACGAAGTCCACCTCTCAGCACAGGCGACTTGGGGAAGTCAACATGTTTCCAAGAGGGAGACAGCAGCTGTGATTTTCAAGTGAGCAGTTCTGAAGCTATTGCTGACAAGGTAGCTCAGTGCCCAGGAAGTGATGCCTCAGTTCGTATTGCTCAATCATGTCCTAGTGAGTGGGACAAAGAATGTGGAGAGTTTAGTGCTAAAAATGTGATAAATGGTAGAGAAGAATCAAAGACTGCAATAATAGGAGCTAGGCTCCCCAGTGATGAAGTTATTTCCGATCATACTAAATTGTCAGCTACACTAGTGAATTTAGAGATCAATGACATTTGCTGTAATCAGTTCTCCAATAAGAGTGAGCCCTGCCAAGAGGGTGGGGGAGTGACGACAAGCACTACTGCATCTGCTGTGGGGCAATGCCCGCATGAGGAAGGCAGAAGTTTGACCATCTCAGAGACAATCACCAATCGGTTCATCTCAGAGTATGTGGACAATAAGCCACAAAAAGAGGTGATTGAGGGGGCTTTATTCAGTTCAGATAACAGTACTGTTTCTGCTCTGGAAGTGGATCGTTATCAACCCTCTGTAGGTGATAGCTTTACAGTAATCAAGAGAACTAAGTCACTGGAAACCAAAATTACTAATAAGGCTCAGCTTCCTGAATGTGATTATTGTTTTAGTAAAGAAAATAATGTTAGTAATATTAGTACAGTGGACATTGACATTGGTGAAAGTGAACTTGAGCAGTCGAGTAAAAGCACTTTAGTGTCTCATGAGCAAGGTAAGGAAGCATCTCCACTTCCATTGAACGTGAATGATGAGGAAAATTTGAGGAAGACTTCATCGGAATCAGATTGCTGTGCATGGGCTGATGCTGTGGAGAGCAAGCACAGTGATGAAGATGACTATGGGAGAAATGACTCAGCGACACTTCCTGCGAGGAGCAGACTGAAGGCAGATGGCAGTGATGATCATTGTCGAAGGTGAGTGGTATTTTGGGTCTCTGAAATTCAGGGTCACTAATGAATTTTTAGCTACAGATCTGCATAGCAGCTCAGGAATAAATACTTTTTTGTTCAAAAACAAATGTAGTTAGTGGACTTAGCATTTTTTGTATGGCGCATTTTTGGATTTAAATTACATTTAACCCTTTCGAGATAGTGGAATTCTCCTCTTAACATGACTGCTGTACTGAGCCCAAAGAGACTCTTCCGTCCCCTCTTTACGGAGCATTTTTGCAGGACATTTCTTAGAGAAGGGTCTCACGGATAACCACACTCTCTCAGCACCAACCTATTTCGACCCTTCCCAGCAGGGACTCTGCATTATCTCAAACTCCGAGGGTAGTTGGGCTCCCTCCTTTCGGCGTTTATAATCCAACCAGCGGCATTGGTTCATGGTCAATCATGCTTCTTTTTATGTAAATTAGTTATATGGATAATTGTTGCTTGCACATAAATTGCAGACTTTGAATTGATTTCCTCGTTTTATTCTGAGAATTGTCAAATTTTGAACAAAGCTCTACCGTCAATATTAATGTATTTCATGCAGCAATAATTTCCATGTTGATGTTTATACTGAAATGGAGATAAAAGTTAATATTTATCATAGAATTTTGTTTAAAAATTGTAAACACTGCTCAAAAGACAAAGAATTCAATACTTAGTTTATATTTTTTGAGAAAAGAACAAATATTTATTTTGAAAACTGACAGAATGAACAATTGAATGACCGCAGTCCCTTACCACAAAGAGGGGTAATATAAGACGAAGGGTCTGCGTACCTGCTCCTGGATTTTGAGCGTATGGCCTAAGTCCCGCTTTTTTGGTTCCCGAAACCAAGACTTTGCAAACCCACGATGGTCATAAAAGGGGGAGAGTAAGGAAACGCATATTTTTGGCATTCGTTCTCCTTCGTACAAAAATCTCTGACAAAAATTTGCAGCTTTCGTCTCCCGGGTCAAGAAATGTCCTGCTGTATATTTTTGTTATTAGTAGCGAAAGGGTTTAAATAGCACATAAAACAACCACGAAGAAGAAACGGATACAGAAAAAAGACAAGGGAGGGGTGCAAAATGTATTTTGAGCTGCCTATACTTTTATCGTTATGAAAAATAATCAAGGCACATTCAAAGTATAAGATAGTTTTATTTAAACGGATTGCATGCATATACAAGGCAATGGTATCTTATGATATAAAAAAGTTACAATTGTGGTTCTGCAATGTTTGGCAAAGTGGGCAGCCCCCCATATGTGTCCACCACTGCCACATAGTGGATAGGAATCTGGGAGCTTTGAAAAATAGAAGGGCAACAAAAAGAAAATCCAGAGGACAGTTTAAGCTAAGTGTGTGCAGTTTTAAAAGGTGTTAAAAGAAAGAGAGACAACAAATAATTGCTAATATTATATTGAATGATGAAAAATTCTTTGGCTTTCGAGGTGAGAAATAAGAAATTTCATTCAGGGATAAGGAGTGAAACGATATATTAAAAATAGCGCACATATATGTTATGGATATTGATTCTGTGAATCATTCACAGTTTTAAAAATCTTCTCAGTTTACAGGTGAAGGTTATGAGACCCATTATATTCTTAAAACCAGCTGGTAGTTTGAAGGAAGGATATTTATGAAATGAATTTTCCAGCTTTACTTAACCTTTTGAGGGGAAGTGAATACTAATTCACCTTTCATCTTGAAATACTATATTTGCTAATTTTATTGGGTATGAAAATGTGTAATTTTCTCCTCAAACCTGATTTTGATTTTGTTTATGTGAAATCCCCAAATTATGTGTTAATGCTTTACATCCACTCCTTTCAATTTCACATTTTTTCTTATTTCTTTTATTTATGTATTTATACACATATTTTCTTATTTCGAAAGCCAAAGCATTTTTCAACGTTCATTGTAGTATTTGCAATGATTTGTTGTCTCTCTTTCTTCTTAGGTCTTTAATTCTGCACATAAGTACTTAGCATATGCAGTCCTTTGTAATTTCTCTTGTTGCCCTTCTATTTTTCAAGTCTCCTAGGTTCCTATCCACTAAGCAGTTGTTGGTTGTAATGAGCTAAAGGTCATACCCACTCCATAATAAAATAAAAGTCTTATCATCAGTACAG
Organism: Ischnura elegans; assembly: GCF_921293095.1. Taxonomy (NCBI): domain Eukaryota; kingdom Metazoa; phylum Arthropoda; class Insecta; order Odonata; family Coenagrionidae; genus Ischnura; species Ischnura elegans. The sequence continues at coordinate 28,531,023 of NC_060259.1, forward strand.
TTACTATTGGACAGCACATGAAACTTGGCATGTTGAAACACACTATACTATAACACAATAAGCCATGCAAGGGGTTATGTTTTTTATTGGCATATGTATTTCTTTGGTCTGAAAATCTCAACCCTTCAAAAATATGCCCCAATAGAGGTCCACTGCAGCTGATATATTTCTGACTCAAGCCTAAGATGTATGTGAAATCTGTGCTCATCCTGTGACAATGCAAATTGCAAAGCATGTTCTTGTATCGATTCCCCTTACAACAGAGTCGCCATTTCCCCTGACCTATCCATTTTGATATACAAGGTTATACTGCATGTAACAGCTAAGGGATAATGCACTATGTTGCTCTTTGTTGATGTTGATTTTTGAAAGAATATTTTATATTTCAATTTCATCCTAAGTTTAAGTTCATGTCCAAAGTTTAGTCCCAGTATACATTAGAGGTTTCCATAAGACAATTTTTTATTATTCAAAGCTCTTCATTTATTTGCAAGACAACAAAAGCACAAATAAAGTCAACATAATACTATTACCAATATGATCAGAACAAGTAAAGGAACTTCTCTACAAGAATGCAATATTCCACTAACGTATGTATATTTTCAAGTACTTTCACACACTGTCATTGTTTTTGTCAGATGTACATGTGGTGATACACATGTTAATGAGTGGTGCTTCCATGTTTTGCCTAGACAATCTTGGAGTGACAGCCAGAAGAAGGAAAGTGGAAAGCAAAGGCGGAAGCGCAGAGGGAAGTCCTTGTGGTGTGATGAAGGCGATTTAAGCAGCGGGGCTCTTGGCGATCAAAGCTCATTTGAGGACGTTCCCGTTGATGATAAATCTGGGGAGTCGTCAAATGTACGCCGTCGCTTGTCAGCCCTTTTCAGCTCATTTGGCAAGAATTCTCGAAAGTCACATGCTGTGGGACATAAGCATAAAGAGAAGAAGATCCGAGCTATTACCAGATTTCACTGTGATTTAGACGATGATGGAGGCAATTTAAAAGTCGGCAAGTAGAATTTTAATGTATATTCATATCAATATTTTTTATTCATGAGATGAGTGCGGGATCGTCTGCTTCATTCTATCTTACTTTTCCCTTTTCCTTTGTTTTCATTCCAATTAAATGTATTTCCAATGAATTTCAATTGAAGTAAATACATTTTATGCCCGTACAATTATGTGGTATGCAATTAAAATTCAAATGTGGTATGCAGTTCACACTAGTTCAAATTAAAGGTGCTTCAAAAGTTTCCTTTTTGTGGCTACCATTTTCCACAATTCTTCACCGTGATGGCATTAGGAAGTATAAAGTAAAGGTATTCCTCATGCCTCATTCCTCTTTCCTCATGCCATGCATCAAATATAGAAGTATGGACATCTACCTAGTAATCCTCAATTTTGCTGTGGCGACCAATGGAATGAAATATAGCCGTGTAAGAATTTTCGACAATAATTAGCCCTCAAACTATTTTTTGGATATTTAGAAGAACATACAGCAGACTCCCAATTATCCGGCTGCAGTTTATCCGGGTTGCATATTATCCGTGCATGATTTTCACTCTCGCTTACTTTTTTCCTCGATCTTTATAAAAAAATTGGACCCAAAATCATCGGAATTACGGCATTAATGCTAGGATAAACCGGGCGTATTATTTCCATTAAAATCCCCTTTATAAAATGGAAGTGATCACGCGCTAGCACGGGAGCACCCTGTTCGCTACACTGTGTTGCGGTGTTTACCCGAGGAACAAATTTATTATCTATTAAGCTATATCGAAATTGGGCTATGCGAGGCGTGGGTGTATATTCCTGGATATGGTACAGAAGCTCCACAGTGTCATGTAAAAACTATCACTATACTAGGCACTTTATTTAGCTTTCATTTCTATTTTGTTATTTCCCTGACATATGGCTATAATATCCTTCCATATTCATTTAATGCTTCCTTGAGACAAAATAAACCAAGTTACATGTATATAACCTCCAAATTTGATTTTATTTTCATGCATTGTTGGATTATTGCCATGGAAAGTTTAATTCGATGAAGATTAATTGATGTGCCCTTCTTCATTGGAGTAGTTGAATATTTATACTACAGTAGTTTTTCAATTAATATTTCTATTTTTTAGCATATTAAGATTTTATTTGGAAACAGATATTCATGCTACAGAGTTCTGTGAGTTTGAGAATTTAATGTGATGGTCTCCTTTGTCTTTGCAGAGAAGCCAACATCTGAGCCAAAGAACGTAAGCGATGATGAGAAGGCCTTGTCTCCTTCTATCCAAAGGGATGGGAGTTTGAAAGAAATGGACGGGAGCTCTGCATCCTGTGCCGACATGGAGTCGAGATTGTGTGAAAAGATGGACTCATTAGACATGAAGAGGCAGTCTGGGGAATTTGGGAGTGGGTCACACTTTTCGGAGCAGAGTTTTGACAATGCACCCTCTGAATCAGAAAATGAAGAGATGTTATTTCCTGAAGAGAATGCTGATGCATCTCTGACAGAGGCCCAGAGGAGGGAGAGGAAAAGATTTTATATTGCCCAGGAGATGATGTCTTCGGAAAGAGTTTTTGTAGATGCTCTGCGACTGCTGTGCGACTTTCGTAATGTGATTTCCAAGGCTGGGTATGGCTATTCTTAAAATATTATTCAATGATATGTTATTTTTCCGATTTTTTTTCTAGGGCAATGTATCAGAAATATAGCACTTGATAAACATGGCCAGTTGGAAAGTACAGACGAAACAAAGTTTAGTTTTTTCTTAAGGTATTTCTTATTACCAAGAACGAATGACACATAGGGCTGTATTGTTTTGGCTCTTGGTCTGTTGTTTTAAATTATATCATTGGACTCATTGAGAGTCTTCTTCACCTGAAAAATTATCCTATTGACAGTGGTAGTGTCATAGTATTTGTCTCTTTCGTCCAACTCTCAGAACTTGTGCCACTGACTTTGCCTTTGGTTTTGCTACCTCCAATTTTGTTGAAATTTGTGGATGGACAGGAATTCAATATAAATTGAACTCCGTATGATGTCCATTGTTCATACTGTACTTCCCTTCATCTCCTTTGCCATGAGTCATTGGTTGAAATTATGCAAAAAAATTCTTTTTCACTCGTGTCTACAATTGTATTGTTGAATATATCATTTTGGTTACCCATGCTCCTTATTAGAGATGGGTCGGTTCTGATACCTGGTTCTCAGTACTGCCATTCTTGGCCTGTGGAACTGGTATCGAGAACCGATCGCATAAGGTCAGTACTTGGGAACTGGCTTGGAACGGTGGTGGGGATTTGAATTTGGCGCTCAAAGCCGAAATGGTTAGCGGCATATTAAAGGCCAAGAAGTGGAAAAAGATTAAAAAACGTGTATATTACTTTCTGATTGCATGGCATCCACGTTTTTTTCTTTTGAGAGTTGCTCGCTTACACGCGCATGTAAGGGTCGGTTTATTGCTCTCACTAGCATTGTAACATTTCAGTAGCTGCGGCCGCTTTCAAACGAGCTTACTTTTTGCCTGCCACCATCCATGGCACGGCTCCGTTCTTTCAACTTACCATAGGCCTCTTTGGATGTCTTCAAACGTGTCGAATCGCGCTGTTGTTGACGGCATGGTGCCCATTTCCATCTGGCCCAGCGATGCACCATCTATGGCATGAAATACAGACAATGCTACATTGAGGCTGCTTTCAGACAAAACGACTTTTCGCTGGCCGCCGTTCTCATGCAATTCAGGTGGCTTTCAGATAAGGCGACTCCATGCAATGCCGTGTGCCATGCCGTGAATGGTGGCCGGCGGAAAATCATTTCGTCTGAAAGTGGTCTTACGATTGAATCATGTACGTATACAGTAATTCTTCAACATTTGAGCAAGATGAGTTCCGGGAGTTTGTTCGTAAGTTGATAAACCTATGAAAGGCATCGAAAAGTGTGGTTATCTGGCAGAATGCAACACTGTGTTACAATTTTGCGTTATCTCACAGCCATTCAGTTTGTCCATGGTTACGCTGTAGCAGTGTGTTGTGCAGTTTATTGTTGAGGTTAAAAGAACTCTGACAGTGAAGCATGTGAATAAGTTGTCAATTAAAGTTACAATTTAAGCTACATTGCGGGATACAGAATATATGTATTTTGAACTGACACACAAGTTACTACAGATTAACGGATGGTGTTGTCAGAAGTTGGGGAAGTTTCACTATTGATCCTGGTGCTATGCCAACTATCTAAGCAGTATGTAAACTGTACTCCAAGTATATTTTGCCTGGCCCTTCAAAATCAACATTGTTTTCAATCAACATCAGTGAGCTGTAGGCAATATTTCTGCCAAAAAAAGAATAGATTAGACCGAGATAGGGTGAAAATGTTGAATTTTAAAAATCAAAACCTGGAGAAGGAACCAGTGGCTACCTGATGTAATGTGAAATATTGGTCGGTCATGCTTTCTTTGGCAACGTTTTATTGAAACTGTTTTACTTGTCAAATCTAATTATGGAGATGATCCTAAGTATTTTTTAGAGCTTTTCTGCTAATTTACATCTTCAATGAAATTATTTTCATTCACTATTTGTGATTTTTCATTTAAATTTGCCAGCAATTCAGGTAATGAGAAATCATCCTTGGAACAGAGTATCAAGAACTGAGAACCGATGGGGAAGAACCGCACCGGTACTGAGAACCGAAAAATATTAAGAACCGACCCATCCTTACTCCTTATTATAATGGATCAGTTATGAATGGCTCACTTATAACATATCTTTTTTGGGACAAATGGTTGTAGTAGAAAGTTGGTGCATCCAGCAGAAGAAATCAATTAGTAATCGATTAGTTATAATCTGCTGAATGTATTATTTTGAAACTGATTAGTAATCACTGATGTGATTACTAATCAGTTTCAGTGATTTGTTATGATTAGTTTCTACTGTTCCCATGATTTTCCAGTGTATTATTTTTGATAGCATAAACTATTTCATAGTATGAAGTACAGTTTGTCAATGAGTGCAGTATTTATAATGGAAAAATGAAAACTCGTCTTTACTGATTTTCCTTACTGCATGATGTCCATATGATGCTGTTTTGTTTAGTACTTTATTATTTTAAACAGAAATAATGGAATTTGATTGGGTTGAGACAAGTAATATACCTAACATTGGGGATATTGTACCTAATGAGAATTAGACCCTACCTCAGTGAGAACTTTGGAATTTTCTGCATCAGAATTGGGTCTATGGAATCTGTGGATATTTTTCCAGTTTTGCTCATAGTTTTCCATTTTTGTGGCATAATTTACTACAATTACTCCTATGCTTCTTGTCTTTCCTAATGTATATTTTTTCCATTACTGTTACTTTCAGAGTGGAGCAGAAGACTGAAATTATATCGGAGGCAGATATGGGAAAGATTCTCCATAATCTTCCCCAGCTTCTGAGATTTAATAAGGAACTTTTACATGATTTAGAAGAACGCATTAGCAATTGGAGTAATAATCAGAAAATTTCTGATATTATTGTTCGGAAGGGTCCATTTCTTAAGCTTTATACATCGTATTTTCAGAATTTTGAGACTCAATGTCAGTATTTGGATGATTGTTGTGATAGCAATACTCGATTTGCACGAGTAGTGCGTGAATTTGAGGCATCACCTCGGTGTCAAAGGTTAGCTCTGAAGCATTTTATGTTGAAGCCAATCCAAAGACTGCCTCAATATCGCCTTCTTCTTGAGGACTACCTTTCAAAGTTAGATGCTGATTGTACTGATTATGCTGACACCAAAGTTGCCCTTGCTATTGTCTGTGATGTGGCTGATCATGCCAATAGGAGCATGAAACAGGGGGTGAGTACTCCTCTTGCCATTGTGGCTAAGCTACAAAATGCATCTTTTCTTTGTGATGTAGTATCAGTTGTAAGGTATGATTCCTCATTAGAACTTTCATTACAAGTTTTAAAAAATCGGAAGTTACACGGGGTATTATATTTGAAAATCATGTAGATTAAATGTGTCAGCATGCGTTTCGGTACCTACAATTTTAGGTACCCAAATTTAGCAATCCCAAATTACTAAAAAGACCACTGCAAGCAAGTCACTTTATCTCTTGTGTAATCATTAAATTGCGTGTAGATGTTCCCTAATGCATGCATGTATGTTTAAACACTTAAATATGATGGTTTAAAAGACAGTAGTGCCTTTCATGTCCGAATGATATGAAAAAAATGGTGTCTATCACTAAAACCTCTCTGTAGTGAACCTCCATACATCAAATAACCCAAATTTTGGTCCCCTCCAGTATGATATAAAGAGGTTTTACTGTATATTGAATGTGATATTTGCAGAGCTTGAAAAACAATTATGTACATATTGGACTGAGCACTTAGGCACCCCCTTTTGCTTGGCGCCCTATGTGGCCATGTACTTTTCTTACTGCTTAAACCGGCCCTGTACCTGAACCTTAATGTAAAGAATTGCTCCTTAGAGTGTTAATGACATGAAGCCACATGAAATGAATTCATGAGGGCGAGGAATAGTGGAGAAGGGGTGAGGTGCATGACAGGAGTTAGTGATGTTATTAACTTTTCTGGGAATGGGTTAAGTCCATCAATTTCTTCACTTTAAATAGCTCCAGAAGTAGGAGATGGGCTGAAAAACAGAAAAATTCAGGGCTCTTTATTTTTCAAACATCATCACCATTTACAATAAAAATATTTTGGTGGATGAGCCCATTTGTGATTTCACTCATATTTTATTTGTTCTTTAGCATAAATATTTTAGTTTAAGGGCTGATGAAAGTCATTTTGCTTCTGTTGTTAATTGTACTATGCAGTTATTATACATAGTTACCCCACCTGCCTAGAAAATGTTGTGAGTTGATTAGGAAATTGCTGCTTAGTAATGAAATTGATTGCTATATTTCTTTCTACCTCCAGGATGCTTTATCTAAACTTCTTCAGCTTCAGTCCCTTTTGAAGAATTATGCCATCATTAAACCTGGCCGCACTTTTCTAAAGGAGGGTGAACTTCAAAAACTGTGCCGAAAAGGAATGCAAAATAGGTATTTTATACTGGTGAGTATTGACTTAAAAATGTTGTTAATGTTGCGTTCTAAGTTGGGCTATTTGTTGCTGAATGAGTTTTGTGAGTACAACATTTTACGAGAATCGCATTTTTGTGAGTGATAGTCATTGTATCTCCAAATAGCCTATGTTTTACATTTAAATAGATTTAGGGAGGTCAAAAAGTTCCTTCCACTGTGTATACTTGGTTTTACAACAGATATTTCTTGAGGGGGATGCACCGCTGAGCAAGCATTAACTATTATGCTTTATATTTTCTGTTTATTAAACTAAAAATACAAGATGTGTGTCAGATCTATAACACCTAAAGCCATTTACGTCCAAGCATTTACAGTAAAACTTCGATTATACGCACTTTGATTTTACATCAAGTCTTGTTTTTACGCAGCGACACTCAAGTCCGGCCGTAAAGCATAGGGAATTGCAATGGTGAAACTTCGATTTTACATTTTTTCTTGATTTTACGCAGTTTTTCGATTTTGCGCAGCATAACCCTAGCCCCAAAGAGTTCGCTAATCTTGATTTTACGCAGTTGTCTTTCAGCTTGTTTTAAAAATCCGACTGGAAATATGAAGTTAGGTTATTGTTTCGTCTCATTGAGTTGCAAAAATGAATACAGGAACGGTTGATATAACGTCGCGCTGTTGAACGTGAAACTAAAAATATCGCGAATCTCATTATTGCTTCCCCGTACGCCCTCTCAGTAATATTTCAGGCTCCTTTACGAACGTGAATGTCGCTCATAGTTCAAATTCGCCGTAGAAGGATATCGAAACCTAAAACACACGGCAATCGCCATGCATGCGTACGTAACTACTTTTGATTAAGACAGATGATCGCTGGAGAAATTAACATTATCACCTTTTGCTTATTATTCGACGCTGTTTTTAACATATTTATTGTAATTACAGTAGATGGTTGTTAATCCAAAATTACGAACTACAGAATATCTATCCCTAACGGAAGGTTTTCTAGAATTTTGCCAATGCTATGTTTTCCGTCGCCCCAGCGAAATATAACGGCGGAATGAGTCGTTAAAAATCCTCCTGTGCCAAAATTTTGGCTTCCAAGGTGATCCAAAAAAGATAGTCGTACTTCTAGTATGGACTAAGTTTAAAAGCAGCATGCATTGCCTCATTCCGCGGGCTAACCCCACATCTGCGGGACGAATGGAGGTGAGGGAAAGTTGCTTGCGCGGCGCACTCATCAGAACTGACTCAATTTGAATATCATTGTCAGTGGGTTTAAATGCAACATGGTTGGAACTTGGATAGCTATTAGCTTAACTCTGCTTGGTGGCAAGGATTTATTTTTAATGGAATGGGAGTTAATGCCCTCAGAAAATAACTCACGTCGTCAATCGTCATGTAATCACTGAAGTAAAATTCAAGACTTGAATGATAAGGCAGTCCCTTTAAACTCAGGAATGGCTTAGTACCATTAAATCGAAATACATAAAGTGTCCGGTGTTGTTATCAGATATGAGGAAGCAAAATATTACGTGAAGATGAGTCACACGGCTTGTGAGTCAAAGGTCCCGGCGCTGAATTCGCAGAAGAATGCCCACAAAGAAGCTATACCCGGCAGATTCAATCTACTAATGCTAAAATTTCACGGGAAAATGCTTTTTTAATGCGTAAAAATTATAAAGTGGGAAAATTGTTCCAGACTATTAATCATTTTTTTACTTATCACTGGCGGCATGACGGTAGTTGCGCGGTTATGTAAATAGCTCACTTAAAAAAAAGTGAGCTAAACCCCGGAAAAATCTGAATTTCTGAATATCCCGGGTACTGTGAGTATTATCTATGGTATGCTATTTGGAGGTAACCAACAACTGGGGTCATTAGCGCCATGAAGTAAGGGCTGGCGGGATAGGAACCCTATGTTGGCATTAGCCAGGTTGTAATGATAAGCTCAAAAGCGACCAGGACTTCATGTCCCATCTGATGGACAGAGTGGTGCACTGGAAGTGCCCTCCACATTACACTCAAGTAGGGATAGGGCCATCTCTGATAAGTTTCTGCTACTGCCAGGACTTGAACCCAGGCCCACAGGGTGTAAAGCCTTTGTGATGTATTGGCGAAATTTTGCTCCCTGTTAATGGGGTTAATTTGGATGACTATCCTCAGATATCTTATTTCTTCAATCCCCAATCTTTGTTTGTCTGCAGGTGGTTAAACTGATATCCTGAAAACTGCTTTTAATGAGAATAATTTCGAAAATAGCTTCTCTGCGAGCATTTAGTATCACCATTCCAAAATTTCTCCGGGGTAACAGAAGTAATCTTAGTGCCAGAAATGCAGGCGATTCAACAATTTGGTTCAACCATGGGAAACATCGTTCAGGAATGCAACGTTGTTTCTCTTAAGGTAACACGTCATCTGTGGTGTTGCTTGTGAGTAAATAAGATTATTAGGCTTCATTTTCTTGCCTCCAAATGAGTAATTGAATCAGGGAAACAAATATCTGATGCGATTGAAAAAGATTTCATGCTCATTTACCGTAAAACCTCACATATGAGACTTTTTCTGGTTCCGGTTCTGGCTTAAATCAGAACTATACACCCATGTCTCGTATAGCACAAGGGATGCATTCCTCAGGGTCTTTGCGCTATACAAATTTGCGTTATACGAGAGCGTTTTATCATTGGGAAGATAGGGATGCGTTCCTGGTAGGATAGGTCTTGGGTATTGAATTTCCTCTAAAACATCTATATTCCCATAAAAAGCCTTAGAAAACATTATTTATATACATTTTTATAGTTTAAAACATCTTTAAAGATAGTATGCACGCATTCAAAGACTTTTATTCACGTTAAAAAAAATTCTTACGTGCTTTTGAAATTCCCTCCTGTCGTGCGGGTGGGCTAACATCTGCTATCTCAGGGGATCGTAATGCGTTGCCGGCAGTTGACGATTTTTCAAACTAGTCTAAAAACAACTATTGTGTCACCCAGGCCCTTTTGTCGCTCATCGAAATGACAGGAAAATGCTACTTCGAATGCCATTTCATAGCTAGCGGAGTTTATGAATGATAAATCATTTTAATTTGAAGTCCTCCGAGTCATTAGCAGCTACGTGAAACAGTCTTTAAATGCCTTGAAACCTGACCCAGGTTTTCCTTCCCTGAAAATGAATGAACGAGATTGCATTCTTTTCCAAAACAATATCGTCTCGTCAACACTAAAAACTGGTTGAGGGGGAAAGGAGCCACTTTCAATCACAGCTTGGAGTTCATCAGAAAATGTTGCGGTGACTGCGCTATCAACACTTGCATATTCACCTGATATCGCCGCACTGAAAATACCTGCTTGCCGTTTAAATGCTGGAACCAACCGGAGCTTTCACTAAATGTCTCTGAGCGATTACCACTCCCGTCTTTTTGTACTGATTCTCTATGAACTTTCCGTATGTGTAGACCGCTTGGTTGAAGTTGGTGCGGCTGAGGTCACTGATGTTTTAACTTCGTCTTTATTCTGAATAAGGCATCGTACGTTTAAACTTCCGCGCAATATCGCTTTGACGCTCTCCATTTTCAAAGCAATTGACCTCTTTCAATTCCTCTTCTAGGTTTATAGTTTTTATTGATAAATTCTTGATTTTTCTACACGCATTCCTATTTTTTGCCATATTCTCTTGGTTTTTACTCTGTATGGCTCTATCTAAATCACCTTCCACTGCTGAACTGTATTCCTGAGACGCAGAAGGCCTACGACTGCGGGGAGGGAACGAAGCCATTGTGTTTGAGACTCTATAGCGGACCCTTTTATGTGTTGATGCTATTCATGCGCAACTCGGCCACCGCTCCATTTCTCCCCCGTGAATACCGATGACCTTGAAGGCTTTGGCGTAGACCCTACCTGGAAGTCAATCGCCCGATAACCTATGACGGCAAAAATACGTCTCAAACCGTATTGCTGAAAAAAAATCATTTCCACTAGCCTCACGCTTAATTAACGATCTAAATTATTTATTATCATTCTGTTAAGGAGGCGAGATAAATTACTTCGGTAAGCCGGCTATCTGGACCCAATGACGAGTAATACTTTTGGCCATTGCACAGCAATAGATTTCGATTAATATATAAACAAAAAAGAAGCTTTGAGGCAAGCAATAACATTAATATGCGTAAAATGATAGAAGTTTCGTTTGTACTTCGCGCAAGTTCACGTTTTATCACGAGAGCGTTTAAGATTTTTGATTAGGCTACACTGCGTTGCAATGTTTCCCCGAGGAATGTATTTGCGCTATATCGAAATTGCGCTAATGGAAATTGCGCTATACGAGACATGGGTGTATGTACAAAAAGGAATGACTTGTGTGTGATTTATGACCTTGAGTACGCTCCGCGCGCTCCTATTTTACGGTCTTCTTTTGTTAGGCTCAATTATCAGTGGGAGGGGAATGGGAGGAAGATGACAGTGGGAGATGGTTAGTTCCCCCTCCCTTCCTTTTTGGCGGGCTTCGTCATTGTGGGCTACGTCCTGAGCGTGGCAACTTACATTGTAGTGAAACCCCCTCCATCTCTTCCCGTGTTATGTAAGTGGAAAGCGCAACATTGTCATAGTTAGATCCGCGCCCTTACATTGACTTTAAACTAATGGAAAGCTAGAGAAATGCTGCCTGTTGCTGCATGGTATGGGGTGATGTATATTTCAATATTACATTAATGTAATGACAACGTGCAAAAAATTTTGTTTATTTTTGTTAGAGTCAGGGGGAGTACGTGCCCCCGTTCTTTGGTTATTCCTAATTTCACGGGTAATTATCATTTTTCATATCACGTGGGCCCTGGAGATGGCAGTACTTGCATGAAATTTGTCGTGATACCCAGGGTGCCTTCACAGTACGCCGTGGCTTGCGAGCCAATCAGAGCCTGTCTTTGACAATTGATAACGTCATGTCGCCAGCTGGCTGCGTCATCACAGAAAAATCTCGCCCTGTCTCTGCGTGAAGGCGGCAGTATGCCGGCGATTTTGAATTAATATTTGTTTATGGGAAGCTTAGGTGTACAAATAAGTAGGAGTGGCTCTAACAGGAGTGATGTATGTTATTAATTTCCACTATTCACTATTGATTTTAAAGTTTTAAGCATAGACATTATGTATCTTTCCGAAACGTAAGACAAATGTTAACCCTTTATGAGGTTACAATCACTTAGGTGCATAGATTAGCATAACACATACCCGTCAATGGTATCACAAGCTAAATGCAACGTGAGAGCTCCTTCCTGGTGACTACGGTTGTTTAAATTCCTATTTATAATTTATAATTGTGCCCTCATGATCTGCGCAGTTGAAGCTATTTAAATAACTTGGCTGGAGCAATCTGTTTGAGCTACAGTTTTCATAAATATATCTTCCTGATAACTTTTCACATTACTCATGTTCACCTGGCATATTTCATTTGATATTTTTCATATATTCAGGGAAAGGAAATAAAACTTAAAGGTCATAGTAATGAATAGGCAAGGGTCATCACCACATACATGATTAGGAACTTTATGGTCGCCATGTTAACTTCCAATGCTATTTATAGTTAAGAAGAATATTTTAAGAAATGAAATTGTGTGAAAATGCACAAAACAGCATGTGTATATATTTTGCGTTTGTCTCGAAATCATAAGATGATATTCTACTGGGCCGATTTTTAGGAGCCGATGCTTTTTACCTTTCATTTGTTCTTGCAAGGCAGAGCTGTGAAGGCACCCCCAATTGACTGAGGTATTTACTTTGAGAGAGGTTATTGAATTTGACTAATAGAAACTGCCAGGAGAATTATCTTCGACCACCAAATCATGCCATATTTCAGTGAATGTTTCGGCCTATTTTCCAACTGACGGATTTACTTGTTAACATTCGAAAACTGATATTATCGTCTTAATAAATTCCTATAATTATCCAAAAACTTCCACCGCGTACCAAATATATCGATTCCGAAACTGGGGGAATTAATATTTTATATGATTGAAAATCCCCTGTTTATTTCTTTTGATACTAACCAGAATGTGCCTGATAAGGAATCTTTACCTGTTTAACTTCCTTAAATACCATGGAGACAAAAGAAAAACTGTAAATACGAAGGATTATGGGACTTCGGTGGGTTTATTCAACACCTTTGGATACAATGAGTGCTTGGTTTTGCGAGTAATTTCCGAGGGATTATGAGCACTCATAAAATTGGGCTTCTACTGTATTATTAATCTAAATATTTTTATTTTGTGTCTGTTGCATCAAGTAGTAAGACCTAAAAGGGCCCCATAGTGTTTCTTATTGAGGGTAATGTTTTAAATGATGGCATCATGACCCATGTAATTTTGAGTATCTACCCATGGCTATGCCCATAAAATCCTTACTTTATCATTTGTTACAAATTCTTTCTGAATTAGCAGAAAATAGTCATCAGTAGGATGATGTCCCACCTTTAGTCTGTACTGTGGAGAGTCCTTCATTGACAGAATTAGGAAAGCTAAACATATTTACTTTCCATCTAATTTTGTAGTTTCCTTTACAGTTTGGCATGCGTCACATTAACACTTATGGAGCAAATGCCATTTCACTCTTTGAAAACAATATAAAACAGTTTTATAAGTGAAGCACTTAAATTACCTTTGAAATTTTCTATGTTGCAATCAACACCACTTACATTTATTCCAACTAACCGCCTTAGAGGATCAATTCATCACAAAAATGACAGCATTGCGAGGGGTTTCAACAAAATCAACAATGGGTAAGGGAGCTCGGAGATATTGCTAATCATCATAATGGTAGTGATGTCAGCATGCTTACGAGCACCAACACTGAGGCCTTAAGTCAAGGTGGTGTTGGTTTGGCCCCCTAGTATTTAAAGGTTCCACATGTTGACTTATTTGATAATATGTATTATGGAGTGGATGATGTGAATAATAACACATTATTCCAATTTACAATCCTTTTTCCTGATTTTACAAAGTGTTCATTCACCTCGTAATTTACTCAAAGTTAATTGTTGATTCTAATTTTACTCTTGTTCATTGTCGTTATGATTCCAGTTGAATGATTGTCTTCTGTATGCAGCATATGATCGATCTGTTCAAGCTCCAGGCTCTCTCAAAGTGAATAATGAACTCCCACTCAATGGAATGAAAGTTGAAATACCTATCGCTGAAGGCTATACCAATGAATTCAGCATTATTAGCATCACAAGAAGTTTTACATTATCTGCTAGGTATGTATTTGTGATGTATTTTGCAAGTTTGGTGAAGCCAACCAATCAGTCTTAATGCTGCAGTTTATTAACTTACCATTATTGTCTACAGCTCAGCGCAGGAGAGGGATGAGTGGGTTAATGCATTGCAGAATGCAATACAAGAATATACATCACGGCAGCAAACTTTCCTTCAGATGAAGCTGGCTCAGAGTAATGCCAATCAAAAGGGCAATGAACATTTTCAGCTGGGAACTGCGGTAAGTTATCCTTTTTCTTTCAACTATGTACAGTAATGCTCCTTTGCTATCGTGAATTTTTACAGAAATCTTATGACAAAGTCATAGCCCCAGTCCCAGGCCCTATCATTAATGCATAATGTGTGGAAGGAAACCTCCCTTAATGAACGTCTATTATTACGTTTCCTCCCAATGATGAAATACACAGGTGGATTTCAGTAAGGGAAAAAAGCTCTCTTAAGCAAAAGTTTTCATTTATAAATTATTAGCCATTTGATCATCTGCAATTTCACTTCCAAATTCTTATCCTAAATTTTTTTACTGTGATTCATAGCCTTGGTTCCACGTCAAGCATAACTGGCTAATTTGTAGAAGTCACCCCATAATCGATACCTAGTAAACAGACCCTTCATAAATTAGACATCTTGTACCACGACATCTGGCTACCAAACAACTCATAACTTGCTATTCTGTTAGCGTGCAATTCAGTACATGACCAACATTTTAACCAGAGAAGACATAGGCTGCCAATAGGAAGGTACGAGAATTTTTCTTGGGCCAATGTACATTTATTCAAACATAGATAAAATGAAGCAGATTTTTGAGACTGGTTGACTTGGGAAGTAAAAGAACCATCAGCAACAATGTGTATTGCTGAGACGTATGACAAGATTTTATGTAGTGCATTTTAAAAATGGGTGGGCACTATGAAAACAACGAATGAAAGAGTAATTGATATTATATAATTGTTTATAGGATCATATCTTATGAACTAATTATCAAAAATACAGGTGGGAAAATGCTATTCGGATCCAAACTAATACACTGAGCCCAAGCCACTCTAAAATAAATGAGGGTAGGGCACCAGAAAATAAGGTGACATTCTTTGATGGATAACTATACATCACAGGATACAAGCAATTAAATAATGTGCTAGGTGAATGGCTAACTATTCTAACACCATTGTAATTCGTTTATTTAAGAAGTAAACAGTGGGCCTGATTGGCAATAGCCCTCTTGGAAAGCTGAATTATTGTTTAAATGAACATTTCAATCAGTAATAAAAATTAATGCATGTTGTAAATGGTATTTGGATGGAATCTAAGAGGTTGAGCTCAGGCCACACTTAAAATTGATTCAAAATTGTTTACAAAAGCTCATATGACCCAAAACTAGCTATAAATCTATCTTGCTGATTGAGGTTATAACTTATTAGTTAATTTTTTTGCTGTATTGTATTTGTTGGAGAAAATCAATGCATAATATGTACACAACATTCTTATTTATGTGATCATAACCAATACTATTAGTTTTTATACCTATTATTAGATATTCTTGGGATGCTATTATTTTTTCAGGCCCCAGTTTGGATTCAAGATTGCCGTGTAACTATGTGCCAAAGTTGTACATCTGAATTCACAGTTACGTTCAGGAGGCACCATTGCCGAGCCTGTGGAAAGGTAATTAGAGTAGCTGTGTTATGTATATGAATTCAAGCTGAGAAATTCAACCAAAGAGTTTATATATGGTCAAAAAGTTCTCTTCCTAATACAGAAACTATTATGACTGGATAGAATTGCTGTTTCATTAGTTATATACTAGATGATTTGTTGCAACATTTCAGACTTGCATATTTATGTTATTGCTTAGTGACCCAGTAACTTCTACAAGTTTCCATGCTAGTGGAAACAGATGAAACTGAAGTTTTGTGCCATCCTAAAATAGTATAATTTTTTGCCCCCTTAGACATGTTTTAAGAGTTACTTCTAAGTGTCCTTGATACTTGGCCTTACAACATTAAACATGTATGAATGACGTAATAGTTAAAAAGGTAACATACATATGAGGTTAAATAATGAATGAGGAAGTGAAATATGCGGTAAAAGAATAAAAATTCATATTTTTGCATTAAGAGTCCTTATAGCTCAAATTTCCCCGTGGTGGTATACCTGTAATACTTTTTAAATCAGCCATGAATTCAATTTATTTCATGTTGTACTTTCTTGGTGTTATTTCTCATAACGCACATATTTCGAGGAATATAAGTCTGTGCTCGGGTGCTCCGCTGGGTAATCTCCTCCGTGGCTGCCAATGTTTCGGGGAACGAGTCATACTTCATCATTTGGGCTGAATATTGTGGCTTGGAAAGTGGTCGCCTTATATACTGTTGTCGGGGTCTCAGCTTTCCTCTGATTGTTCCTTGGTTTTGTTAGGACGTAATCGTCACAGAATGGGTTTCAAGTTGTTGCTCAGGGAGTAACGGCCATCTCTATTGATAATGTTTTCCGATAGGCGTATTGCTATGGCCTCCTAACTAATTCTTTCCCAATATTTCTTCCCTTGGGATAAGACCTTCACATCTTCCCATTGAATGGAATGGTTTTCATTGAGGCTGTGTTCGGCCAGTGCAGATTTTTCTGGTTGACATAGCCTGAAATACCTCTGATGTTCTGAATATTAGTTTTTAGTATTGAGAGTGACTGGGTTATGAAAATATCAGTACCAATATAGTTGTTGACTCAATCGAAGGTCCAAACTAAGTGAGAAGGATGGTTGCTTGCATTATTTGCCTGTTTGCCAGCCTCGGTGTTGGCAATGGTGATAAAGTCTTTGCCAGCCAAACCAAAGGTCATGGGTTTGAGTCCCACCTGGGTAGGTTGTCCCTATCCAGGGCATTGATGTTCATAAATGTTTATTTCTAGCTTTTTGCAAAGCCCCTATCTACTAAGTCCAATAAAGTGCTGTTTTTGGTGGTATTAAAAATAAACAAGTTAATGAATTATGTAAATTTTGGATTTTGTTGATAAACCTTTGTGTATGTATTCCTTTAGGGTTTTATGAAATCATATTTTGTCTGTTATTTTATTAGCTTAGATTTGGTCCGTGTTATTTTTCCTTCTGATTGTAATATTATTGAAATTTTGATAGGCATTAGAAGGTCAACTTGCAGTCTTCTTAAATGAGCATAAAAGTAAACATCCATGTTTTCGATAGGTTTACCTATAGACCACCTATAGATTTCTGTTCACTTAATAACGGCTTTCAGGGAGAGTGCTAACAGTTATGAATTAATCACAAATTTGTATCATGTAAGCTCACTAAAAATATCATTCCAGTCTTCAGGTTATAACTGCTCACTGTTTTATCATCATCATCATCATTTAAAAATAAGAATTTGAAATGCTTAAAATAGCATTGCATTTTCTCAGGTTGTCTGTGGGAAGTGCTCTGCCAACAAAGCACCGCTTCAGTATATGAAATATCAAGCTGCCCGAGTTTGTGATGAATGCTTTGAGAGTCTACACCAAGGTAATATTATTTTGAGATTTGAGCTGTTTTATGTGCTGGTGATGGTGTATCTTTGGTCATTCTATTTTTACTTGAGATTCTAACATGAGGGTAACCTCCATGGATCGATAATAGCTTATTCACACTGAAGCAGTCTCAGATTGATATGCTTGAAATTTTGCTTTATACTTGTTGTGTGTGCTGATGTATCAACTAGGCTTTTAGTTTCTAATCGTAGATTTATATCTTGCAAAATATGCAAGACTTAAATGCAATATGGGGAAAAGTTTGTGAAAAATTGGTTCTATTGGTTTCCATTTTGATGTCATGTTATTTTTGGGCCTGATTCAGGACAGTAGAAACTCAAACATGCTGTATCATCCCTCTTTTTGTCATCATGTACGATGGAGACATTTTCAAAAAACTCTCTCTCCATGAGCAAACTTTGCTCTGGAGCACGTCAGATAATGCCTTTGAAACATACTTTTCAGCTCTCTAGCTGAAAATTCCCCCTTCCTCTTTTTCTTCTTCCCCTCTTTTTGTTACTCCCTTGCTCATACTATACCAAGTACCTGCGATTCACTGGAGTCCATCTCTGCATCTACACTCTTCAGTCTTTGAATATGCAAAGAAGCTAATACTTTTCCGACATCATTGAGAATCCATTTAATTTAAAGTATTGGAAAAAATAGGTAGTGCAATATGTAAACCTTAAAAATCACCAGAATAAAATAGCATAATCTTATAACCATTTTAGATTGCTCCACCACGGAGTATTTTTAAGGTAAAATCAGTAGGTGCTAATATGCTGAATGAATGCAAATTAAATAAAATATTACAGGGAAACCTCCCTGAAATGAAACTCAAGAGGCCGAAATTTTGCAGTTTCGTTAAATGGGAGTTTGTTCCCTGGAGGTGATTCGCACGTTGCATCATTCCAGGGGCACACAAATTGATGCAAGCCTGCATGCGTTATCTTTGTTCTAGCTTTGCATACTTCATAACCATGGAAATACAATGCTAATTCCTGCAACTACAATGAGAGTCACGGGTAAGGGGCTACATTTAGGAAGCCTCACTTCATATAATTCTCTCACTTCGCGGGCTTCGTAAACAATATGTTATTATGGTATCATTTCCACCTTACTCCAGATAGACTGCCAATGACCTAGCCATGAGTCAACACTGTAAGTTGCCGGAAACACGTTAAAGTGAAAGTTATGGTTACCATTTATAATGACGATTCTAATTTGCTTGTTCAGTGGAAGTCTCCGATTGGCCCTCCTAGGCTATGGATACAAAATTATTCATATGAAAATGAAAATTTAGCAGGCAAAATTGGTTACTGAGAGGTGAATTTCACTCGATGGCGCCAAAATTTCATTTCGTTAATCGGGAGTTTTGGTATAAGAGGATTTAGTTCATCAGGGTTTCTCACTCCTGTGTTGACATAGGTGGTTAGCAGGACCAATATCATTTGTTTGTTGAATGGAGTTTTTCATTTAGTAGGAGTTCGTAAAGTAGAGGTTTTACTGTAATTAGTTGCTGGTGGTAATTTCAGCTCAGTATTTATTACGTATTAATAGTAATTGACATTACTATTAATTTTTTTATTTAACTATGACTTTTTGAGAGTGACTAGTGATACAAAGCTCACGATGGATGGATTAGGACTGCTCTCACTCAACAGATGCTGACTAAAAAATAGAAGTGCCACTCTGGGTAGTTTTATTCTTACGGGAATGGTCTTTCACTTCAATCTCCCAGGAATGGCACTGCCTATTGGTGTTTGTGAGCATTTATTCGTCCTTGTTTGCAAATTATATTTTCTTTTCATGGACATTGCTTTGTATATTGTACTATATTCTTCCAAGTGCATGAAAATATGGTTGCATACTGAATGATTTTGGGAAAGTGTTAGCTTTCTTAGTGTGATCAAAGAAGATTGTCGAAGATTGTTAGCCTTGACTGAGTGTTAGCGTAGGAAGTATTTATAAAGAAAAAATGTGTGAATTATTTGTATGAGAGGAAATAACGAAAGTTTCCAAACCATAAAGCAAGGATAGTCTAATGTGCTACCAATCAAATAACCCGAGCAAATTACACTCAGGACAGCCAATATGCTGGCATTCTGTGTCTAACTTCTCCAGTGAAAAATAAGTGATGAAAAGAGTTTTTATTTCCCTAGAGATGAGTCAGGCTTATGAATGAAATGCTATCATAAAGGAGACTGATTTTCTTACTGTGTTGGGAAAATTTTCCCACATAATACATAAAAATCGGTTAACATAATAGTAAAACCTCTTTATAACGAACCTCCTCCTTGAAAATTTTTAAAGAAAACCTCCTTATTGTGAAGTTACAGCTTTAGTCCTAGGGCCGTCCCAAACATAATAAACTACAGCATGGTCAGGAAAGAAATTTTGTTGTCCAAGGACATCCTAATGCAAAGAATGCCTGGTCATGTGTACTCTTTTGGTTTTAAAGGCATTTGACTGGAAGTTTGCCCAGAAATGCCTCATGAAGGCATTTTTAAATCTTCTCTGGGGAAGGAGGGAGCATTAGAGTATTCAGTATTTTCCCTGCAAGAAAATCCAGATGGCAGTTTTACACAAAATTCCCAATTTACAGTGGAATTGGGAGTTATAAGAAAAAAATTGTATAATTTTGACTAGCAGGTTGCATACAACTGCAGGGTATGTGGCTGGCCCATTGAAGTTTAGGGTCGAAGCCTTGCGTCTCCTGATTCTAAGGGTGAATGAAAAATAAAACACCCACAAAGCAAAGTACTTATTTTCCCCCTATCCAAATAATTGACTTGTGTTAAGACCTCCTGTGTACATGTGACATTGGAAGCCGTCAACTGGAGGCATGCTGGAAGAAGTGGAATTGGTGCCATTTTCATTTTTTTTCTAAATTTGTGACTAGCCTCTTCAATCTATACAAATGCGACAAGGCAAACCTCAAAGCACCTCTGTATACCAAACCCCCTTGCATACAAGATTTTGCCATTTCTGGTCCCATCAAATCTGTTTTAAAGAGTTTTTACTGTACCAGGATTAGTATTATTAATGGCTTGTCTAATGTTGAGATATCATTAGTAATTGTTACTTAAATAACTGGTGCAAAAATTCTACTCAGGAAAAATCATTCGCCTTGACTGAGATGATGATGCAAATGAGTTTTCCTCTGTAATTTTTGCAGATTGTTTGTAATTGCTGGTGGCTATTTTAAGGTACACCGCTGGCTAGTCCACAGTTATTTCTCTGGAAATAAAATATAGTAAATCTGGGTTTCATGGAAGAACATAAAAATCTTGTTAGCATAAATTAATGTGGTGGTGGACATTTTAGTTGAGGCGGCATTAATGAGTGTCTATTTTCTATGTATGTATAATGTTTTCATTTGTAATTTGGGAGTTAATGATGTTATGTTTAGTTCAGTTATCCACTGGCCGTGGTATATCGGGATGGCCTTGGAATTTTCCTGAAAATGACGTTTCTTGGAAAAGGTGGGTCATATCATGGAAACACAAGGAAAAATTTCACTTCCAGGGTGCAATAGTTAATGTTTATGTGGCCCTAACTTAAAATTTGAGTGAAGTAAATTTATTTTGGAAGAAACTAGATTACTTATGTCTTTAATTGTTCACAATTTTAAAGTCTCCTTAAATTTAAAAAATAAAACATCAAGTTAATGGTTAAATAAGTGCAATAAACTTTGTAAATATTTGTACTTATTTCTCTTGGTAAAGACACTAGAGTGTTGAAACTGGTGGTCCAGAAAGCCAAAGGTTCATGATTCAATTCCTGGTTTAGGGGATTTTTTTTCTGCGGCAATATTCATGAACTTCACCACTGTTTATGTGGCAGATTAGAAATATCTCACAACAAGCTTGAATGTTGAGTTGCAAAATTTGGGTGTGCTTTGACAGAGTGTTCCTGCTTGAAGCATTGTATTGGTGTGACTAGACAAAGGAATCAGAATGAGTGTTGGGGAAATTGTCAAAATACTGACATAATTGGCCGTTTCTTATGATTCAGCTTATTTCGGAATGGGTGTGATGGGTTCATGTTTAAATGTTTGCATGTGTAATAATGAATCTGAAACTTTCCGGCAATTGCTAGAATATTGGTATTGTTTTCATCTTGAAGCTTTTGAGAAGAGTACATGTGAGCCTTTGGATCTTGAGTTTGGTCTTGATGCTGCCACCATCGCGAGCATCCGAGCGTCATTCAAAAAATTGGGGCAGCCTGCCGCTGGGAAAAGAATAAAATTTGTGCCACAGCGCCTGAAAGAGGTAGGACAAAGAGATGGATGGTTGCTTGTTGTGTGTAAGTTCCTTCAGAATTTCTCTCTTAAGATGAGGAATTATATATTGTAGAGATGGGTCAAATAGCAGATTTCTCGAACTCGAATATCGAATTCGAGTATCAAATCATGGCTCAAATATTTGAATACCTCGAATACTAGAACTGCGCAAAGCTTAATAAACGTACGTTTCTTCTTCTATTTCACTTGATGAGTGTATAAATAAAAAGGTATGCAGTGGAACCTCGATCTATGGCTTTTCAAGGGGATGGACGAAAAAAAAACGATGAATGCGGGAATGTTTGACTAGGTTGCCTAAGCATCAGGAAACACAAGATTTTGGCGAGTAATTGTGATTTCCTTCCTTAATGGATTCAAACAGGAATTTATCTGATTAATGGAACATTCATTTTATGGAAACAATTTGGGCATATAGTTGATTCAACTAACATATCTTTCAAATACTCTAAGGGGACACACCACCTCGCGAAAAAATGATTGCATGCCATCTTGGCTTTTACACTGCTACGATGGATTTCTGTCTGATGTATACATTCTTATCTACCAAACACCATTTCAGCAGCACGCTCATCTGATACTCGGCTTCATCCAACTTCTTATTTTCAACAGGTAGCTCGCTCTACTCCCTCTCCTACTTTCAAGTGCTAGCGGACAATCCGAGGCGTTTTGCAATATGCACGCGCTTCTCCGCCACATTGTCTTCTTCTTCAATTATTTTCAGTCCATCTTTGGAAGTTCTCACAAGATAAGCAGATGAATTCAAATTGCTAGCAGGGAGAAACTAAATATCCTGAGAAAATATCCCTTCGTCTGTGACTGTGACAATAGAGAAGATTTATCGCATAACTCATAAATTGTAACTTAATATATGTTTTTGGAAAAAATACCACGTCAACTTCTGAGAAGCTCAGCTGCAAGGATATCGAGTTTTGCCAGAATGCTGAGTCTCTGTCATATTTTGACATTTATTTCCTTCCATATAATGCTTAAATAGAGTCAGAAATACGTCGTGCTTGGTCTTATTCTTTTTTAAATTATGCGCACATTACTAATATTTCAATCCAATAAAGGTGTAGTATCAATTTCCAAAAGTCATTGTTAGACACCTTTTGTGCTAATAGATGACTCATGCAGCAGTTGACCTCCATAAATGGGGAACTTCAAAGCAGGTAGGCAGAAAGAGGTCAGTGGGGGAGAAAGAGCGAAGGGTGAAACACGATTCAATTATTCTCCTGTAACTTGATATTTTCTTTTGAAGTTTTTGATTTATGGTCTTCATAATACGAACCCTGCATGAGCTGGGGCCTTTTGTTTGATTTCGGAGAGAAGGAAAGCGTTGGAGGAGGGGCCGAGGGCTGATGGATGGAGGGAGTAGCAGATTTTAGGAATTTTGACACGTAGTTACTATCCCAAGGCACTGATGTTCTTCTGGTGGGGGAAACCGGGGATTTTTGGATTTTTTCATCCGATCATTTTCGGTTCCCCACGTCAAACTCTTTTCACCGCTCTAATCTGCGAATTTGATGTAGTTTGTCAGCTTGCCTAAAACGGTGCTGCATGCACTAAACGACTAGAGTTTTCTACATTTTTCCGAGTCAACTACCAATGACATGCGTGTGACTGAGTATGGCGCGAAATTCAAAGTATTCGAGGTTGTACCTTTAGCATAATTATTCTAGATCTCGCATATCGAACACTTTCTAGTATTCGAGGTATTTGAGTATTCGCGGATAATATTCGCACATCTCTAATATATTGTTTTCATTTGAAATGTTGTTTCCCTCTGAAATTGGTGTTCTCATGGTGCTCTATGCTAAGGATTATTTGTTGATACTTTAATTCAAATCCCGTTTATAAGAAGAAATGGTAAAAACATTGTCCTTAGTCATGAGTCGTAGTGTCCTTATCCAAGATTTGTGTTAAAGTCCTGATTTTCTTTGCGTATAACTTGTCAAAGGTTCTCAGACACAGTGAGTCCAATAATAATAATATGCCAATCTATGTCCTATTTGTTGTTATATTCATGTAAATTTAATGTAGTACACTTAAAAATTCACGGTAGACACAGATAATTCACAACTTAGACATGTTTTAATCATATAGAGGTACCATTATTTTCTTAAGGCAATTCTGTCTACTGGTTTACAAAGAAAAAGAAAATTATCAATGGATTTGTAAAAAATTGATATTAGGAGGTCGTGAAAATCTGCTTCTGTTTTATGTCTTTTCAGTTTTCATCTCTGTGCACAACTGTTATATAAATCTATCCTGAGCTGTAATTCTACTGATCAGGTGGTCTTTCTGAGTTCATTTCTCTACCTTGAGTCACTGAAGTACTGAGTTGAGCCTTAAAGAGACTTTTTAAATGAATCCATTCACCAATCAGTATGATGATTTTATATGATATTTTTATATGATGCATTTATGTGATATGATATTTGAAAGTCATAAAATGGTGTATTACAGCTGCCCCAGTTCTTATATAGTGTATGCGTGCCCCGCATTCATATGTATATACTTATTCACGTAACATGTCTTAGCTCTGTTGATGGAGACTTTTGGGGGGTGGTGCAGCATGCATAGCAAGGTTTTCGGGTTAACCTCTGCGTCGTTTCATCTTCATGACGACAGTTTCGCCGGCGTTGCAGCTGGCATCTTCAGGTTCGAAGTGTTTGATGCAGGTTTTTGCCCATCTTATATAGGCCTTGGTTTGGGCTAGGTGCATTCTGATTGGTCCGTTTGGGTAAAAGTCTCTTCCAGGTGTTTGAGAGCGAATAGCTGTCCTCCCTGTTGAATGTGGATGTTTTCGTTATTTCGATAGCCTCTCATATGAGTTGGGGAAAGTAATGCTTTTCTCTAGCGATGATTTTTGCATTTCCAAAGTCCACATTGTTTGTTGTTTGCGCTTCTTCTCTTTCTTCGCGACCATGAATACCCAAAGCAGAATACATATATGAAGTTAAGTGCTCTTGCGTAGACTCATACATTGGCCAAACATCAAGAGCCATGAAATGCAGAATGCAAGAGCACCTAAGGGCCACCAAAAAGAGACAGTTTCGGTTATCTGCCATCGCTGAGCATGTATGGGAAGGACCAACAGACCATGTGGACTTTGGAAATACAAAAATCATCGCTAGAGAAAAGCATTACTTTCCCCGACTCATACGAGAGGCTATTGAAATAATGAAAACATTTACATTCAACAGGGAGGACAGCTATTCGCTCTCAAATACCTGGAAGAGAATCTTACCCAAATGGACCAATCAGAACGCACCTAGCCCAAACCAAGGCCTATATAAGATGGGCAAAAATCTGCATCAAACACTTCAAACCTGAAGACGCCAGCTCCAATGCCGGCGAAACAGTCGCTATGAAGATGAAACGATGTGGAGGTCAACCTGAAAACTTTGCTACGCGTGTCTTAGCTCTGTAATAAAATGCATTGTCTTATTTCTTCAGCTAGAGAAAGCTGCTAGTGGGGATTAGGTGATTTAGCAGTCTTTTTTTTTCCTACAGTAGTGTATCAGACAATTTATGTTCATCACGGCAAGTTGAAGTGTTGTGAAAACTATTGGTGCCTAGTTTAAAGAATTTGGAAACTAATGTGTATCTTCTCTTCCCCTGAAAGCAAATCTTTATTCACAGCCACTCTTATCTTTAGATAAATCATAGACCCCCTTGTAGCATATTTATTGGCCTTAACCAGTACATACTCAAAATAGTTTGATAATCATGCATAATCTGATTCTTGTATTATCCTTTCATGGATTCTTTGGAATATGCTGTAGCACATGGTTTCCCTGAATTTTTTGGTATTGGTGGGAAGATATCTTGTAGTTATATTATTTTGATAATAGCTGCTAAAGTATAAGCCTAGCTAAGATTGAAGTGACAAGCTTTTAAATAGAAATTGAGGTATTGGTTTAGGCATTTGCTACCTTTCATCTGGACTAACTCAACTGGGACCCTGGGGAATGCCTCGCTTTTTTGCAAAGATAGTGTTTATGGTGGTGTGGTGG
The DNA here is from genome assembly GCF_921293095.1 of Ischnura elegans. Taxonomy (NCBI): domain Eukaryota; kingdom Metazoa; phylum Arthropoda; class Insecta; order Odonata; family Coenagrionidae; genus Ischnura; species Ischnura elegans. Next base: position 28,557,156 of record NC_060259.1, read on the forward strand.
TTATGTTTTCAGCTAATGGTGGATTATTTATATGCTTTATTTGAAAAATTAAATATTGCTCTCTACTTACTTTAGTTATTCTTTCTAAACACTTGAGGTTTTCTTTCACCCTGCCATTTTCTTTCCAAATGGATAAATAAGGGGAATTGATTTAAATCCCTGCTGAAGTGAAAATATGTCACTTTTTTCCGATTGAATATTTCTCTTACATCCTCTGTTAAGAAATAATGATTTGTGGATGTGCTTTTTTGCCATCATATGCTTCATTCTTCTTTACAGGTTTGTGCTAATGACACTGGTTCACAGATGTCGGGATGGTTACAGTACCGCAATCGAAAATCTTGGAAGAAAATGTGGTTTGTTCTGAAAGATCAAGTTTTATATATTTACAAAGCTTCAGAAGATATAGTGGCATTGGAAAGTATTCCAATTCTGGGCTGTCAAGTGTCCATTCCGTGTGAGGTAAGCCTCCAGCATATTTGATTGAACTCATTTTTCTGTTAGTTTATTTTTTCCCTTGAATTTAAATTTAATGAGACATTAAAGTCCTAGCTTGCATACATTCTTGTATAAGCAGGCAGTGCTCTTTTCCAGCAGATCTATTTCCTTTGGAGCAATTCAATCATTGCTTCATAATCATCTATGATAGATCTCAAATTTTAGAATCTTGTTGAGCTATATGTTTGTAATGAATCTGCAAAGTTTTGTTAATGTAATATTTCTTGCAAGATAGAAAAAAAGCTAACTGCTCAATGCATAGTATTTTTACCTGAATTTGTTACTCTCATGTGGCTCCTTTTTCCAGTTGGAAAATATGAAGCAAGAAGAAGCTGAGAATGGGGTAGCCTTTAGTCTCACTCACAATAATAAACAGTTTTTGGAATTCCAAGCTGAAAATCTTCATTCGTCTAAAAGGTATTTAGAATGTAATGCATGAAGAATTTTTAAAGAAAATTTATTGATTTGAAACTTGAAGTGTGCTATCCCTTAATTGTTTTTATCATGTCCTCAAAATAGTATGAGCACTTACTTCAGTGCTTGGATCATGGTTGGAATGGTTTCCATCTTAGATTCTATGGATGTGTTGCCTTGGAAGTCCTACTTGAGTATAGGGCACCTCTTCAGAGAGCACTTGGTTTTGGCAGACCTAATTTTGCCCTGGCTCACTTCTAGTAGGGTGTGGATTGTTTTGTAATATTTCCTTGATTCTTGATTTCAGCCTCAAAAAATGTACTAAGGGTTGTGAAGTCTACATACTACAAAAATCATGTCAATTTTTATACATTTAAAGGTCAGATTGTTCAGGGTGAGTTTTTACCCTCACCTATGCCTACCTTTCTGTTGAATCGTTGAGTGAGAGTGAGGGTGATGAAAAACCATGTTACAGCAACATATTTTAATGTCTATGAGGTGTGTGTTTTGCTGGGGAGTAATGGATATACCGTATATGTCTGAATGTAGTCCCCCCTTTTTTTTCCAAAAATGCCCAAGGTAAAAGTAAAGGGGGGTGGACAATATTCGAACACATTTTTTAAACTTTTCCCGAAACTGAAGCCTCAAAATTAGGGGGGGACTATATTCAGAGGGGGACTATATTCGGAGAAATACGGCATCTGATGTGTGTGGCTGTGTCACCTTTATTGGTCGTGAATTGTCGTCGTCATGGTCGTTTTACAGCAGATTAGATTAGGCTTTTCGTCGGGACTAACGATGTTCTTTGTAAAAACGAGAACTTCGAAATAATGTTGTTCGTATTATCAAGGGTCTACTGAATGCAGGTTTTCCAACATGCAGGCTCAAGGGTTCAGTCAGAGAGGAGTTTTGGGGATTAAAGTCCCTTACCCAGAGCTAAAGTGGCTCCTTGTAAATAGAGGTTGTCTTTGGAAATTCTTTGTTTTAAAATCATTTTTACTATAGAAAATGAAATAATAAACTTTGTTGGGTTCACTTATATATTTGAAAAGCACCACTGAGTTTCATAACATAGATACATCATCAGGTTAATCACCTGTTTTCATAACATAGTTATACCTGACGATGTGACTATGTTATGTTGGAAGGTCGCACTTTTTCAAATATTTTAGTGAACATAACAAAGTTTATTCTTTCAGTTTCTATAATGGAAAGGTTTAAAACAGTTAAGGTTGAAATGATCCCTTATATAATTTTTTATTGATTTAATAGTTAGTTGTATTTGTAATTTTATATCTTCATTCATATAATCAATTTTAGGGGCAGTGATAATATTAGGGTGGTTTCCTATTATTTTTTTACTGCTTTAATCGAAAGATTATTAACTCCTGGAGTACGTATTTCACGCTTTTAGATTTTTAAATGACAACATCTATTTTTCGCGATTAAATGAAAAGTGAAAATTTTCAAGCGCGCGAAAACGCGACGCTTAAGTATGAATGCCGGGAAATATCTCCGTACGTCGTATTTCTGGTTTCCCCTCCAGCCCGGTGAGGTGACCTTGAGGCGAGGCTTAGCGCTGATACGTCGCAGGATGCTAGCGGATAGCTGAATACCTTGCTGGATGGTAGCGCTTGGCTTAAAAAAGGTTTATTAATACCTTATCAAACGAAGAAAACTTTCCGACCTTAGCCAGTTTTAATAGGTGATTATTAAGACATGTTTCCCTGAGCTCTGTGCCTCATGCATGCATTGGTAACCTCAGACGATGTATAACTCCTATCCTCTCGTGTAGAAACTAGGTCCTTGTGACGTCATGCGGAGTGGATTCGCATGGGCGCCAATCTGGCCTTTTTCAAATGAGGATAAAATTTGACCCTTGCCATTCGTCTAAACCGGTATTTCAAAAACCAAATAATTTGTGTATTATGAATACACTAATGGTGGGTAACGAATCGCAATCAATGCCTTTCGTTTTCTTTGATGAAGGAAACTACCCTATTGTTAAATTTTTTCCATTTATGGTAATGAAACACACCTCTGAGCCATTTTATGTCAGTACTACTGAGTAGAAAGGTGGGCTGAAGAAGATCTTTTTCAGGATTGTAGTGCCCATCGCAGAAAAATTGCAGATTGGTATCGGGGTCTCAAATGCGAAAGTTTTTCAAAATCTAATTGTTCTAACTACCCTAAAGTTATAAATTTTGCGACAATTGTAAAGGTTTAATTATAATGATTATTTTCTTCCTTGGGATCATTGAAACACATATAATGTCGAAACATCAGAAAAAATATTTAATTTACCATGCATTTGGCTTACAAAAGGCAAAATGTTAAGTGATGCCATGTGTTTGCTAGACATTTTGAGGGGTATGTCGGCAGCTTACTCTAAATTTGTTAAACACGATGGTTTCAGGCTTAACTTTGTGAAAATCCATCGTAAACAATTAAAAAGGTATGCTACTTTTTCACGCAGTTTATTTAAGACGGCCGGTTTTATCGCAGGGGCGACATCCTCAGGTACAGAAATCGTTATTTTTGTTATTATTTTGTTGTTTATTTGGCTGAAACCGGTCGTCTTAAAAAATGTGTGAAAAAGTACCATACCTTTTTTAATTTTTTCTAAATTTGTTGGTCATTCACAAGCATTACTAAACCAGAGATTTCATTTAATGAACTTAAAGCTTCATTAATACAATGCTTTAAGTTTTAGTTTTTATTGGCCTCTACTAAAATGACCTCAGTTAAAATGACTATGCATGTCTTTATGCATCTATGTCTTTGTATATTGTAACCCCTCGTGATGACGTGTCGCCCGTCTTCCCCCTATTAATCGGGTGATCGGCGACCAGCCTTCGGGGCACATTCAGGGAAAGGGGAATTGGAGGGCAAAAGGGGAGGGCAGAGGTGTAGCGGGGATATCCCATGCACCTCAGGCGAGGGAATGGGGTTTGGGAAGGGGAAGGAGGGGAAAATTTAGGTATGACGAGACCGGAGATAGGAGCGTTCGGATAAAGAAAGCCGTTCGACTGCATAGTTCACTCAACATAAATTTAATATGTTTTTAAATATGATCATTTACAAATACAATCAAGTCGATAACAAAAGGAACAATTAACTTCTTTTCCTTGGATTTCAATGAAATATAATGCATAATTCACTAAGCTGCAGCCTCTCAAATATCCACAATAGAAAAATTTAAGTCCTTAACCTAGACCAAAAAAAAATCATGTTACACGTTTTTCACATTCATAACCCATACGAAAACCACAAGAAAAGGGAACAACAAAAAAAAAAGAAGCAAAAAAGAAAAGGGGGGGGGGAATGGAAATATAAAACAACAAAATAAATGCTGCACTGAAGTTCACACTGTAATAGGGGTAATACTGTCATCTTCTCTACTTGTGCGAGGGAACTTCATAAACCTTTTTAGTGAATTCTCTTCTTGACTTGGTGGGGTAGGAGTTCTCTTCTGTTCTTTTGGGGGATTTCGTGGGTTTTTCTCTTAAAATTTGTTGAATTTTTGGGGCTCTCGATCTGTTGATGGTGGCGATTCCGTTCCACGGCGTAGGCTGCCCTGCACCCTCTCTGGCAGGTTCACGGGTGGGAGATGATCTCTTGGCAACAGTTGGGCGATCCTTTCCTTGGTACCAACGAGTCTACCGTACAAACTCCTACTCGTATCTAGCATCCTCTTTCTCTCTCTCAGGATCTGTCCATCCACTTCGTTTCTCATGCCGTCTCCCACACTCCGCCTACTCTTAGGAGCGTTTTGCTTACGTGGAAAGGCCAAAAAAAAGAAGAAGCTCTTTTTCTTAGGTACACCACGTTATATAGTCTTTGAGGGGAGGGATCACCAGGGGGGGGGGGATCAGGGGGAAAAAAAGAAAAAGGAATGATGCACGTGGGGATGGACGGTTACTTCACCAAGGACACGGGGGAGGGGGGGGGAAACCACGTTCTTCTTCTTCTTGACCGTCTGATTGGCACACTTATGGAGGGAAGGGGAGAGAATTTCACATTTTTGTGGGGAAGAAAATGGGGAAACATCAAATGGGGACCCAACTGACTCATGTCACACACTCAAAACCCTCTTACACTCACTCACACATACAGACGAACATATATCTAACCAAAAAACGGCCTTCCTTTACCGTCGCACTCCCATCTCCCACGTCCAAATGTAATCAGGCAAACGGCACTGGTTACAATATCTTTGTTTTAAAATTCTCCCTGAATATTTGCCATGTTTTAAATTCAAAAGTATGGCGGTAGTGGTTAATATTACATGATTTTGGGAAAAAAAATGTTACCTGAGAGACTGATATTGGTCCGTAATCTTTCGACTTTGTGCAAATTTGATCCCCTAAAAAAAAATAGCATTTTTTTGCCTACCCTAATGTGCAGGAATGCTTTGCTTGTGATACAATTGAAGGTCTAAGCCAGATGCTATCACATTTGAGCAGAGAATAATGTTTTTATTTCATGGAGCTTATGAAAATGAGATAAATTTAAATAATGTGATAAGTTTACCAATCAATATTGATCACTATCAGCCAGACCTGTTACTGTATACCTTTCTTACATTTAAACTCCTTATTATTTTTGCAACATTTATTGGTGCCTCGTGGTACATGGTTTCTTTAATGTGGATAGGCACTTTGGAAGCATAGATTATCATGACTGTTTTAAGTTTAATGGATGCTAATAATGATAGTGATGAATGCCATAATGGTGAAAAAGATGGTTGTAATAATGATTATAATAAAGTTATTGCGATCTTGACAAGTGCAATTGCATGTCTATTGTCAATGGGATCAGATAAATAATGGAAAGCACAATGCTCACATCAGGAGAAATGGCTTTGAGATAGTAAATATCCCTAAAAAAAAGTACAATGCTGTAATGGAAAATAAGAGAAGCTGCTGAGACAGTTGCACAAAGCAAGTTGCTGGAAGTGAGGGGTTTACATGGAACCTGACGAGGTGAAAGGGAATTAATGCATATAAGGCTACTCAGGGTAAATTAACCCCTTCCACTTAATTTTTTCAGAATATCGTGCTCCTATCCTCTATTTATTTTTTCTGTGGTTCCTTTTAAATGGAATGGAATGGTCGGTAATGCAGTTGTGTATATTTTTTAGTTTTTAATCAACGTGGAATAGTGAAATAAAAAGTGATTATTATATCATATTGTAAATAATCTAGTTAAATACATAGAGAACACATTTTTCACTACTTGTAAAAGATAATTTTATTACTTCCAATGCATAATATTTCCTGAAATATGAGTTCTTTATGTCATTATGGATGTTTTAACATTGTTTAACTCTGAAAATATTTATATTGTTCCCCTAAACAGTGCTAAAGTTATGAAAATATGATGACAAGCTACAATCATCATTGTGCGATTTGGCATTGGAAGTTCAGGACGAGCTAGATTGTGATTTCAGTGCAAGGGGTTAATCTGAGAGGACAAAATAACTATTATCACATTAGTTATGACAGCTATTAACTGGAAAGGGAAAATAAACAAGTAACAGAATTAAGTCCAGGGCAGGAAACTTATGGCTGGAATTCTGTTTGTGGGGTTGAGAAAATTCTTTACTGCAAACTAAGGATAAGATCTTTTTCTACATACTGAATAATGTTGTTCTTTTTGTATGACTGCAGTCAAGGTACTTAGTAATTATTGATTTTTCACTCCTTGTCAGGTTAAATCAATAAGTATGTTAATATTGTTAAAAGATGGCTACTTACCTCAGATAGCCATGATGATGTTTATTTAAGTTGACTATAATGGCATTGTATTTGCATGTTCTTTATTGTTAAGCCAAAATTTGATGAAACATACTATGTACTTTATGAACAAAGTTTATTGCTTTGAATCTAGGGACTATGGCTAAAACTTGGTGCATGCATATTTTTATTTGAATCATTCAGTATCCTTTAAACTCTTGTTTTTGTACTTTCAAGGTGGATCACTGCCATGCAAGAGGCTACTGTATTGAAGTGATTCCTGCCATGAAGTAATCTACTGATGAAGTGAATTGGAAATTATTTGCTTCTTTTTCTTCTGTCAAGGCATGTATAATGATTCACCTCGAGGCTAAACCAATTTATGAGGACATCTGTTGGCTGAATACCTCATGTAAAAGCAAAATGCCCTTGCTTGTTGTAGCTTGTCTTCCATTTTCATTGTCTTGGATTGTTTCAAAGGAGATGTCCAGTATAGATTATCACCCATGATCATCTCAATGGGCATTGTTATTTATGGATTTTTGGTACATATTCATAACATTAACTTTACAACAGTGAAACCTCTCTATAGCTATCTCTTATGAATGGTTCTGCTCCAATTTTATTTACAAAATGTTTATCTGAATTTCTCCAACTTATGTGTTGGAATAGTTTTAATATAAGCCATTATCTTCAGGCAACTTGTAGCCACTTAAATCTTTTAGAATTTTTTTACCTAGAAACATTATGGGCCTGTACTAACATTACATATTGAGCCAAAAAATGTTATCCACCATGACTTGATGCTTCAGTTGAAACTTCCCCGGGTAATGATTAGTGGCCTTGAAGTGCTCCTACCCGTGAGATTTTATAATTGCCCTGTTGTAAAATATTCCTTGTTTTTAAACTTAACTGGCCACTGATAATGGGGGCACTTGTAAATTTTATTTGTTCATCAGTTATTGGATTGGGAACAAGATAATCTCTGAATTCTGGAAAATACAGGTTAGGTACTTCTTAAATGTTATATTTTTTATTCCATTTTAATTATTATTTTGTTTTAAATTGCATAGCATAGCAATGCATAATGGTAACCAAATATAGTGAATTAGGTGTTGAAAGAGACTATTTTATGTCTTAGTTCTGTAAATTTGTATATTCATCATATTTTATACAGAAGTATATAAGCTCTAAATGTGATTTCTCTTATATATATTGCACTTCCTGTTCCCCTGCTATATTGTATATCTTTTTTTAAAACAAAAAGCGTGTATGCAATATTTATGTGATAGCAATCACGTTGTTGTTGTGAATCTTGTTGGACTTGAATGTTAGATCATTTAATGTAATAAAATTTTAAAAATAGATGCATAAAAATAGGAATGTATTATATATATTAACATTACTATTTAAGACCTGACCACAAATCTAATGTCCAATTCATGATTAAATCACTTTCTTCAGTGTAATAATGTGAATGTGGTGGTAATGATTGATTACTTGATTTTTGTTCGTATTATTCGTATTATATATTCCTCTCGGACACAGTATGCATGTATGAATCATGTATTCCATACTATGAGCTAATGTGAAAATCACACAATATTATTCCCATGCTCAAATTTAATACCTAAGCGTATTTGTCTGTTTGACAACTGTAATTAACGCCTTAAATAACCTTGGCAGAAATAGCATGTGACAATCTGATGGTTAAATCTACAAAACTATGATTCAATGAAATGAATGGGACCCAATAATTAATGAATTCATTAATGCAAAATTCTTTCTTAAGACGCTCAACTCTTTTTCCCTTCATTATGTTTCTTTTCATAGTTTTCATAGGCCAGAGGAATTCATTAAAATTATGTGCATACTTTTCTCTTGAAATTCACAATAAATTGTAAAAAACATTACAATGTTCATAGTGAACACAATCTATTGTTGGTCAAAGAGGTACATACCCTGTCTGAAACTACTTTGTGATGAAAAATGTTTCTACTCTAGCTATATGTGTGTGCTAGCTATAGTCAGGATTGGTGGCAGTCACAGTGGCTATTTTTGTGGTGGCACTGTACATTTGTAAATATCATGATTGAGTATAATTCAAAGCAGTGCTGTGTAAAAGTGAATGCTATACTCTGTAAGGCCACTCATTTAACGTGATAATTAATTATTGTATGGAATAGTGCAATTTATTTTGCTAATAATGTCAGATATCTTTTCAAAACTGATGCAGTCAACTTTCATGTAGTGCAATCTTACTCTGAAAATCATTGTCATATTATTTCAGTGGTATCACAGTCTTCCGATTACCATACTAGAAGTCATTATAATCCCGAAGGTACTGGCATTAATTCTGATGTTTTTATTTTTTTAGCCATAAATTTGTTTACAAATTAATATTGATAATCATTGATGACAACTTATTAACAGATCAATATTAGCCCACATTTAGAGGTTGTGAAACAAAGTAAAGTTGTTTTTACAAGCCATGTTTCACTCTCTACCATAGTTAGTAATTTTTACATAATGATGTAAGAATCATTTTCTTAAACTGTCTTTATTTATTTTGATTCTGTGTGTTCCTCTGGGTATGGAATAGGGAGATAATTCTTCATCCAAATAGCCTCCTATTTGTGGATTTTCCTGGATGTATGGTTTACATGTTACATACCTGATGCTTTTTATTTGTTGCTCAAAATCTTTTATGCTATTGTTGTGCTTTGGTAGTATTGGTTGTTGCATTTTCTGGATTTTATGTGCTTTTTTCCATAATATGAAGGAGTTTCATACAGTATCTGGCATATTGAGCCCTGAATGGGCTTGTTCGCCAGATTTTAAAAATGTTGATTGTGTTAGAGTTTGAAAAGTAAAGAGACCCTTATTTTTCTTATTTTTGCTCCATCTCTTTCCTCTTGTGCTATTTGTCAAAAGGAATTGACATGTAGCTCAAGATTTAGAAAATGGAATATCAGATACTCGAATATGTAGATAAGTTGATAAAATCATGAAATCATATCAAGCTGGTCACCAAATATACATCTACCTAATTCTTTCGATTACCTGTGGTTTTGGGTGAGAGTGAACAACCCCATTATTCTTTATGACCCATTGCAGAGGGAATGAATTCAATTATTGCTTTCATGTTTATCATCATCCACTGGTATTCTCCTTTAAAATGTACCCAATCCAGTCTCTCATGTATTGTTTTCTAAGGTGGGCTTTCTTTCCCTATTCCTCCCAGCTGTTACCTCGACATCCATTTTAATATTTTGACAGTATCAGCATTCACTTTAGTTCCCATTTAATATGGGCACAGTGTCAAACATGTTAAGGCATTCATATTATTTTGTGAACTACCTTGCACTTCATCACATTTGAACTCTTTCAGATGCTATATTTTTCTTTAAAACACATTACTTATGGGTGGGAAAATAGCCATCTTAATGCACTTCGACTTCGTCAAGTTCCAGTCAGTGTGCGTTGGTGTCACTTCGTTGACTTTTGGGACTCATTAGTGTTGGGATTCCATCTTAGGTTTGAGATAATGTTTTGATCTTTTTGTTGATGGAATTAGAGTTATGGTATTTTTTGCAAAATTATTATAATTTATCTTTATTCTTGGCCCTCAGTATATTTAACAATGCTTTTAATGAATTGTTTGTGGCTTGATTCTATGGAAAATTGCATGATGTATTTAACTCAGTTACCTGTGTGTATTTACTGTGCTTATGCACGTGTTGAGTTTCATGGGTTACTATAAATGCACATATTTATGATGACACACTACATTCATTTTAATTTACAGTAATATGCAAAGATTAGTGTTGCCTGCCAATTTTGAGTTTGGTACCATCTAAGAAGAAGGTAGCAATCTTACGTAATACTTTTAATGGACCGATCACTTATCCAATCATTTGCATCAATTGTATGCCCTTTGTATGGAATGAAAAAGATGAACTTCTCAATGAAAGTAATTTCAGTTTTATCTCTGGGATTGGTATCCATATGCTTTACATTTCCTGGAAATCTTCACTAAGTTTTAATCTCTCCCTAAATAAATGTGGGTTTATGTTATCCACTTAGTGAATTTTGGCCAAGTATTCTCATGTTTGTCCTTAATACTAAAATAATAAATAATTTTAATTTCTCTGTGGTGCCCTGCTAATAGTAATCCAGTATGTGTTACATTTTCTTAATTATTAAGTTAAGGTCACACACTATCGTCTCCTGGTATTGGCTTCTTTCTTTGCTGATGTCTTTTACTTTTTCGGTCTTGTCTTGCTGAGGCCTTTTTACATGGGGAAAACCTTGTAGGCACACTCAATGGTGGGGTGCTGATTTCAGTGAACTTATTTTTCTTGCAATATTTTGGTGCCTAGCCCTTTATTTTGAATTTATATTTTCTGAAAATGCTGTTATACTCCTCAGTTATGTGACTTCCTGTGCGGTAATGAGACCACCCCTCCAAGTATACATGCATGCCACTCATTAGATGTAGTCATATTTGTAAATGTGCCCGAATACGCTTACTCAGCCATATTGTAAACTTGAAGTTACTGCCAGACATTTCACTGCCTCAGTGTCCTATTAAGAGTTAACCAGATATTTTTAATCCAAATTTTATCCTCTAAGTAATTAACGCACAACTATCCTCCTGTTTCTGGAAGACAAGGAAGATGTTTTATGCCCTTACGCCTTGTTATGAACCATTCAACCCAGATGATTTTTGTTCACAATGGCTAGGAAATAGATGTTAGTTAAGGGTGGAAATGCATGTTCTTTGGCATGTTTGCACTGCCCATTGGACACACATTTAAATCTTTTGGGTTGAATATGTTCATTGATGATGTAACCACATGTGTCAGTTGCTCAAATTCCTATGGTGGGGGAAGTTTTGAAGTTAGAGTGGAATAAGGGCACTCCCTAGCCCCTCCAAGCACTTTTAATGAGATGGCAAGCATTTTACTCACTGTTTGTCATGAAATTCTGACACCCTATAGCAAAAGATTACTCCAATTTTGTACTTGGCTTAAGAATTCTCTCTGTTGAAGTGGAGGTATCTCTTCAGACAAGTGATATCAATCATTACGTAATCAGTGGTCAATGGTAAATTTTCTGAAGATTCAATGTAATAACTCTCATGTAGATGTAGGAAGCTGGTGTAATACAAAAATAGAGTTGTTATGATTAGAGTCTAGCATAAGATTAGGGATGACTCTGTGTTGACCGTAATTTTGGTGTTGATGGTATTGACCTGAGGAAATTATCATGAAGGGTGGTAACTGAAACGAAAGTCCATAAATGATTCCTATTTTGGGCGAATATAGTATGGTATGTAATATTTCTATCATAAACATCTCGTGTCTTGTGGTGGAAGTATTTGTTTGATTTTAACATTTTTAAGGAGATCAACTTTTTTGAAAGAACTTGAAGACATTAGCAATGCAATTCTACAAGAGGTACACACTTTTTTCCTGCTGATGGCATGATTTTTAAACATAACTTTGAGCTCAATATTTTATAGATAGGTTGTATGCTAATGTCATAGAGACTGCCGGAAATGTTAATACAATTGAATCATGTGATGAGATTTTCCTATCATCTATTCATGCGAAAGTGTTGTAGTTAAGAAATGTTTTGGATGCCACATTGGCACTTTGGAAGCCTAGCGTTTTCATCAGCAGAGAGTTTAATGTTTTCATAGATGTTTAATAAGTTTTTTAAAGTGAAAACTTACTTCTATTATATACCTATCCTAATAGTTATTCAGGTTCAGAATATTGAATTGAAATTTTCATTGCATTGCTAATTAAAATTCACAAATTTGAAAAGATCTAGCATGTTATCATTTTTAAGCTACTAATTTATTTTTGTGTTTTCAAAAAGTAATTTTAAAAACAAAATAAGGCTGAATAAATGAAATATTGGAGAAAAGGTTAAGCTCAGGAAATAACTTCATATTGATTGCAAGTAGCTGATAGAGAATCGGTAGCTTTTCATTGGTGTCAATGGGAACTTATTTGTGTACTGTTGTAGTGGCTGAGAGTTTAAAGCTTATGTATGTTGTGTCTCAGTGATATGTCCTTCATGTTGAAGTCCTAGGGATTTAATATGGAAATTGGATAATCCTGAGCTTTTAACAAGCAATGGTAAATCCATCTTGAAATACATGATCTAAATAGATAACATTTTAAAGGCATTTTTTTGGTAGAAACTGTCATCATGATTGCAATGCTGACATCACAAATATGAATTCATAGTTTATTAAAGATGTGGTGGTTAGTGATTGCATTATGTCAGCCTATATATGATTGGCTCTCAGAAATGCTTGGAACTCGCATTTATTTATTGGAAAAGAAGCATTACATTCAATTAATATGGCTTTAAACTTATTTTTCTTTCGAAATTTCTCTTCTTATTTGCATTTCCATAGTACTTAGAACCTATATCTCCAATAATATTTGTGCTGTTGCGGCACATAAAGCCATAGTGGCATAGCTCAAACTAAGTTCATGACACAATAAATACTGAAAATGACCTTCTACAAAATATACCTTCTAAAGGACTGAATTTAAGTAGCTGAATAGCAGTTTTTATTGCCTTCATTGCAATTACAGTAGTGAATACCATCCTGACTTTCGTGTACATGCAAGAGAGCTTTGACTCTCTGTCCTAATGGGCAATTCCTACCCTCAATGATCAGTTCTTCCTGACCAAGTTAATGAACCAGAAATCTAATAAAGCTGCCAATGAATCAAAAGTGGGCAGCAACTCTTGCCTTTTTTAATTTTAAAGTTGTCTGAAATGGTTGGAAGGGGAAGATTTTTTTCATCATAGCTTATCTTTCCCTTCCATCTACTTAATTCTTTTGATGAATTGCGATTTGGGTCGGAATATTTTCTTTGGTTTCCATTTGTATCATGCTTTCCCACATCTTTGTTCCTATTCCTTGGTTAGACTTGTTATTTTCATCGGGGAAAGATAGGGGAGTGTTTAGGGGGACTGGCTTGGGATGTGACAAGCCAGTAATCTAATAAAGGACTAATTGAATGACAGACAGTCAAGGCTCTACTGTATTTGTGTACTGTGGGAGAAAAAACTATGTATATCTACAAAATTTATGTCACCACTATTTGCCTGTGTGAAAATTCTTTTCCCTCGGATGGTATGTTATTCTCAGGCCTAATTCATGACTTTTCAAGCACTTCGCATCTTCCTCCTCTTTTGTCTGCACAAGTAGTAGATAGAATACTCGCAGCTTGCCTACCTTGAGTGTGATTTTCACTGGGTCACTCGAATGGTGGAAAATTAGTTAATCAGTAGGTACAGTGTTCTGTTTAATTACCTTGAAAAAAATCCAGTTTTCCTTTTCCCTTTTATCATTATTTATCCATACCTTTAACTTTCTCCCACACTCTGGCACAGTCCAGGAATTCACTTCAGGAGTCAACTCCTACTTTCTAGGTGAAAATGGAAGATGATAAGATCTGCTTGCATTTCCCTCGTTGGAATTCAACATGAGAATAACATGCCTATAGGAAGGAAACTGATTCACTCGCAAACTGATATTTGCGATATAAATTTTGTGGGGTTAATAAATTAACTGTTCTTATTGACTTAGTGAAATGTAATGGTTTTGATAACTTGGAGATGGAAGCTTTTGGAGGTTTTCACTGTGGTTTTAAGGAAAAAGAAATCAGGGATGGCATTTTTCTATCCCCCATAATAATTAAGTCAAAAGAACTGAGCAGGGATTAGGTCACATGCTGAAGCATGGCACTGAGGTTGGGTTGAAGGCACTTGTAAAAGATGGACAGCACTATACGTACTAGGATTTTTGGAGGTCTTGCCACCTGCCTCAGAATTAGGAATAAGAAGTCTTTAAATTGCACATCTTAATATTCGTGAGCCAACCTGGTTGCTGTGTTTTTGTATGCATTTATGCGAAGATGTACAATCATTTGTATTTATTTGATAATCATGGTATTTTTTGGCTTATGGTGTATGCCAAAATGACACTGAGAATTATAAACAACACAAGTAATATATGTACTGAAAAACACCTGAGAGGGAAATTTATTTATTAAAGTATTTCTCTTCATCTCTGTTTAGAAATATGTGATGATTTTTCTCATTGAATTTGAAGTTGTTGTGTTGGACACAGATTTTTTTGTCCTAACAGTTGGTGCTGATGTTTCTGAATAATGAAAAAATATTCTTGAATGAGTCCTAGATTCATAGCATATGGGTATCAGATTTTTAGCTAATGTGTCAGTGATGGTATTCATTTCAGATAATGTGAAAGGAAATTAACATTTTGTGAAACCTAGGCACAAGCTTGTGTGATCATTATCCAAAATAATAAATTAATTGTTCCTATTTACTTAATAAAATGTAATGGTTTTGATAACTTGGAGTTTGAAGTTATAGGAGGTTTTCACTGTGGTTTCAAGGAAAAGGTAATCGTGGATGGTGTATTTCTGTCCTTTTTTCTATACATATATTCATACCAAGTTTTGTTAATATTGTTGTAAGCTGAATGAAATGGTTGATGTTCATCTATAATTGTATATTTACTGATGTTATTAAATAATTTTTTATTTATTAAAGCAATGTTTAAATGAATACCTTCAGCGTGAAATAAGTTTCATTCTCATATTATTACCATTAAGCAATACTTTATTCCTTGAAGCTAATTTGATGGAAATAAAATCTACCTGTTGATTTTCTTCAAATATGTATTCTTTCATGTCCCAATATGTTACATTGTTGAAATGCTGAGATGTTCATTGGGAGCTTGCTGAGAAATAAAGGGAGCTCAACCAGTGGCGGCTGGTGATAATTTATCTAGGGTGTGCATTAGAGCAGATATAGGATGATTTAATTATATTATGTCAATCCTAATCCATGAGCGTCATATTTTGTCGTAATAGAATACATAGCAAGCAAAACATATCACTGGTACACTCTACCCTTAAAATTGCATGAACAGAAATAATATTAGCATGTATGAAAATAATTATTCTCAACACACCTTTACAAGTGACAGTAGTTGAAATTCATTCTCTTTTCCTTACACCCTATGAGGAAGTAGTGTAGAAACGGCTATACAGATGGCTCTGTAGACGGACTAGGATCCTGGTCGCAGGTAGTGTAGGTGGCGGCTACACCACTACACTACCTGCTAGTCAGTCACCAAAAATATGCGCGTGCGCATTCGCATGGTTTCGAGTCTGCTCCCATTGCCCCTTTGAACAGCACATACCCCCCCGCTTACCTCGTCCCGCCAGAGCTCCCTCAAGCGATCGCACAGACCAAAAATGCGCCCGGCATGATGCCACGGGATCGCACACTTGTAGAGCGGTGAATTCGAAAAGGAGATAGCTGTAGCGTTCGGAGGCTCATATTTCTTGCATATGCAGACAGTACTTTTATCCTTCGCGTTGCAAAGGAATAGATTTCTTTTATAATTTATTCATCTTTGGGTGTGCACTTGCTAACATGCGTATACGCACGTGCCGCCACTGAGCTCAACCACTGAGTATTTGTGCTAGAGAGCATAATTAATGGTGTCACATGCTAGTGATTATGAGTAAAAAGGTGGCTATGCATATATGTACCGTAAAGCTTTGACAGAACACCCCTTCATTTTACATTGTCAAATCTAGTCTGGCTAGAAAGCATAGAAAATTTCAATAGCTTCAGTTGATATAGCACAATTTATTCCCAAAGAAGAAAAGATGTTGATTTTAACATATTGTTGCATCAAGTTTCTCAGTTATGTGCATGGTGATGGTTGGGTTCTGCCCTTCAACTGCCAGCAGGCCAATGTATCGACTCTCGCTGGTTGTGCAAAAATTGCAACGGGCTGATATATCGGCCCGACTTTTTGGACTTACTTTATTTCATGATGGCTGCCATTTCACAGGCTGCTGTCTCTTAAGTACCGTCCCATAGCGTATTTGTGGTTCTAAGTTCTAAATATGTATACCTTTAGTATTTGAAAAAATCTAGATGCATTAAAATTAAATGAAGTATGTACTTGCAATAATTTAAAATCTGAAATCTTGCAGAGTCCGAAAAATGGCTTTGCACATACCACCCGAAATGGGCTAGCACGGAAAGGGTTAAAGGATGGATTCGTAACATATCTCACTCTAAGTACAGTCAGTTCTGATACTAAAAGTGAAAGATAGAATTAGTTAAAGGGAAGTGTTATCATTATTATATGTATTTGACAGATTGGTACTATTGGATGGTGCGTGAAACCAAAACAAAACTGAGATATAGAGCTTGAGTTAATTTATTCATCTTTGCAAGATATCACGGTCTATAGAATTAAAGGCTCTACTGAGATTAGACAACCAAAAAAGGTATTTTTATTCCATCCTCGACCTACGAATATCAAATGTTAATTTGATAAGGGCCAACTGAGTGTTACAGTTTTGTGATAGCCGAATAACATATTTGCCAACTGGGATTCCCTTCTTAACCCTAAAAAGCTGTGCTGAGGTAAATGAAAAATTATCAATCCACTGTAGAGTTCAACCATAAGGGGACTTCCACTTTGTTGGAAATGCAAATATGTTTGTTTTCCAGTTATAAGTATTTATGATTAGAAGTTCATTAGCAACTGTGGGGTTTGATTTAGAAGATATTAACATGCAGATGGGCATTTATGGGGTTTTACAACATTTACTGTCAAATAAAGGTGAAAATGGAGTAAAGAGCATAGGGCAAGAAACAGTAAATTGTATTTATTCTCAATTGAAGACATTCAGTGGATGCTGACAGACAGTAAAGAGGCTATTAACAATGCCTTTTCTCCTCACATGCCACGGTTTGTGTGAAAAATGGGGTTGACTGGGTCATGTCATTGACTGGATGACCCTATGGAAATATTGCAAAAAGGTTAGGGGTGCAAGTTGTTAATTGTGGACACACGTATAAAGGGTTAGGATCATTATTGTTCAGAGAAGCGTTTAATGACTTCAGCATTTGATCCGTTGACAGTGGAGTATTTGGAGGAGGTGACCAACTACGTAGGATACTTGCACTATAGGGAAGGTAGGCTGTGGAGAAACCCTGCATTGACATTAGGCAGCTTTTAACAAAGGGCACAAAGGGGAGCACAACATTCCATACGACGGACTGAGTGCTGTATTTGAAGTGTCTTCCTCAAAGCACTCATGTAGGGCTCATTGGACTGTCTCTGAAAAAACTATGCCATCACTGGGATTTGAATCAGATCCCATCAGTTGGTTGAGGCCTAATGAGTTTAATTTGAAAACATTTACCATGGAGAGAGAGTATTCAAGCTTTTACCGTCACTTGAGGACAATTGTGAAGGATGAGAGATTTGGGCGAGAGACAGTGAATGGTGGGGAAATATGTAAACCTTCAGGATGGATTGCCCTCATGCCTCTAGGTATCTCTTGCCCTCAAAGCTCCATCTTTCCCTTTGAATTTGATGGCTTACTCTCATTCACAGGTCACTTACACTCCTTTTTACTATCAAAAACCCTCCTTTCACCAATCTTGCTCCTGACTCTTGGCCTCTGTCCTTCCAGCAGTAGTTTCAGCAACAACCAGGGAGAGCACCTTCTCAGTACTCTTCCCTTCCAACCAATTCAGTGTTTCCATTCTCGTAATTACCAACATCTAACCCATCAAGACTAGAAGTCAAAAATTGTCAGGATCTGGGTTCAAATCTCATTCAAAGCATATTATGTTTCCTTGATGGAATTTTTGCACATCAAGTACACTTGCAGGACAATGCTTTGCAGCTATGTTATACATATGAGGCTTGATATGCATAGGGAAGTGGCTTTCAGATATTCATGTATTAATTTTCAATGTAAGTTTGCCAAGCTTGCTGTTTAAAATTATAATTTGATTTTCTGAAAAAATTGGCAAGCTAGTAATATTTTCAATTTTTATAGATTACCAGGAGGGCAGTCCCCCTCCCAAGCCCATCTTTGTTATCTGCTACTCTTGTCGTACGAAATGTGTTAAGTGGAAATTGAAACCAAAATTTCTCAATTTTTTTCTCATCATAAAGAACAAGCCTTAGATCAATCTATTTTCACAAGCCACTTCCATGACTCATTGAGCATAGTCTGCAACAACCCATACCCATGAATACACAGAACATCTGATATAACACTTCAGGCCCAGAAATTGGGCAGCAAAG
This sequence comes from Ischnura elegans, assembly GCF_921293095.1. Lineage (NCBI taxonomy): Eukaryota > Metazoa > Arthropoda > Insecta > Odonata > Coenagrionidae > Ischnura > Ischnura elegans. The sequence goes on from NC_060259.1 coordinate 28,576,002, forward strand.
AGGGGGCACGTGCCTTGGGCAGCAGATCTCAAGGGACAGCAAAATTTAAAAAAAATTATTTATGTTTAAAAAAGTTATTTAATTTTTATAATAAAATTATTTAATGACATAAATTTGTTAATAAATTATTAAATAATATTAATGGAACTTCTAATGCCGGCCTCAGTGGTGGCGGGGTTGAGTCCTCGCCTGCCAAACCGGAGGTCGTGGGTTCGAGTCCCGCCTGGGTAAGTTGCCCCTACCCAGGGAATGGTTGTGTGTGATAAGGTCTGGTTACACGATACATTAACACGTACGGGTTAATGTCTAAATGTATGAACGCGAGAATGAACGCCAAAATGCACCATGTAACCACCCAACTTGTGCGAATGCATGAACGGAAAATAGAACCTGTTCTAATTTGGTTCATGCATTCGTACATGTTCTGTTCTGGTCCACCTTGTGGTCTGGTACATTAACTTGTACGTGTTAATGTACCGTGTAACCAGGCCTATAGTCGTTCAATGTTATTTCCCCCGATGTAAAAGGCCTTGAATGAGCTGTTTTCAGGGAGATGAAATTAAATAAATAAGTAGCAAACATACAGTGTGTAATTTCAACTACCGCATCTCAAAGAATAGCTTACGGATGTATTATATTTTATGTGGAGGGGGAAGAGGGGAGATGCTGGGGATAAGGGGAAGGGAGGCAGCAAATCAATCTTTGCCCCCCTGATAAGACTCCCAGTTCTGGCCCTGTGATTTTTTGTTCATTGACGAGAAACTAAAGCATAATTTTGGCAGTTTCATTCTTGCCCTTGGCCTTTTTCCCTTCCTTTCTAACTCCACTCATACACCGAGGATGTTCATTTTGTTTTAACCTACCAATACCCTTTACCATAATTTTTCTGGGTCATAGAGAAGCTGAAAATTTTTATATCACTAATTTTTCAATATTTAACACCCCAATCAGACTCACTCGACAAAGTGACGATGTCAAAAAAATTATGATTTAAGAAATTTCAGGCTACCTTCAACAAGAGGGCTTGATAGTGACATACCAATCATTGGTATTTATTTTCACTCTTATCTGTATGGAAGCATTTACGCTCACGAAGCAGTTGTAATGTCAAACACTTAGCTAGTTTAATAGCATTCGAGTGAGATAAATTACTGCAACTCCAATGGCACAGAATACAATTCTAGGCTTTGAATTCATTAGAATCACAGGATACCGACATAAATAAAAGGTATGCTTAAAAAGTAATACCAGACAAGTAGCATACTTTTTAAGCAAAAAATATATAAAAATTGATTAATGACTTGCAACTATAAAGAGAATTCCAGAGAGAATACCAAAACATTCCTAAGATAAAACAGTAAATTCATAATTTCTATCACTTCCCTTCATGGTCGGTTACCATTCGGAAAGTATTCGGACACCAAGTGATACCAATCAGGGGGAGATAATAATGCACCACATCAACGTTTAACGATAAGTACGAATATTTAATGATGCTCAGACAACGAGAAGTTTACAATTGCCATACACAAGAACCCCAAGAAAAAGAACAGCACCTTGTAAATACGGTTTTTGTGCGATAAAAATTCTTCTGGCAAGAGTTCCATGAATGTCACATGAATAAAAATACCGGCAGCAAGACCTTGGAACAAACCAGAAATAATTTTTCCATACAACCCGGTAGCAGTTCCGCACAGAATCCCAATAATGATGCCGACAGGAATGCTACCGGTAACCAGCACAATGTACTTCAGACTAGTAAGGAGACCCAAATTATATTTGGCAACATTAACTCCGAGTGCAAATGCAACCAATGACTCGTGAATTAATACTGCGAGAAAAAGGTGAAGAATTTTAACAGTGTCTGTTTGCAAACCCAATGCCATTCCTTCAAAAAGTGAATGAATACTCACAGCAAATAAAAATATTAAGTTTCTCATAGACGAGTCTTTTTGGAAAACATACACAAGGTCACAATGATTATGGCCTCCTAAACTGGAGATTGCCCTAGATGAATTAAAGTTTCCACATTGCTGACCCAAAGCTGAAGTTTTTTTGGTGGACAAACACGGGCTCGAAGATGTCAGTGGATTCACTGTCTCCTCCTTCGATTTCCCATCAAAACATTCTCTATCAGGCGATTCTGACTCTAGTAAACGAATTCGAGATTCATCGGCACACTTCTTTCTGTTCTCACGAAAATCACTGTCTTCAATATCGGACATCTTCAAAGAAATATTTCCCCCTGAAATATCACAGGATTCTTTATTCCCACGGAAAACGAGGAGAGTTTGTTCGATAAAAAGAAATAGAATAAAACTTAAAATAACAACAAACTCAGCGACAGGAAAAGAAGTCTTGACATTCAGTTCCACTAGTATCTCATCAAACTTCTCTCTCACATAAGGAAAAAGCCCCAGGAAACACATTCCCAGGAACACTCCGCCAGCAAGACAATTACAGAGAGATATTAGAGTTGAAGTTATTTCACTGAAATTTGTTATTTTGCTTTTCCATACAGCGACAACAGGGATCAATCCACACGTTGACAAAATAATAAACAAAATCACCATACAGAGGATTTTTAGGAGTGTGGCTTCCATTTTAGTTGACCGATGATCAAAACAATGAGGAACTAAACTACATACGTTGTCTCTAAACCGTGGAACTTATGTCCACTGACATTGTGCTCTCAACTTGAGAACGATCATTCCACGATCTTTAGCACAACTTTCTCCATCAGCACAAGTCCACAATTATCAATGTTTTTCCCCACTTCCTTCACTTCTACGAACTAAACACGCCCTTCACCATGCCAGAAAGTACGCATTTCGATGCTCTCCCCAACTTCAGAATAGGAGGAAGTTTTAAATCAATAGCCAGCCGAACATATGGTTTCACATAACTTTATTGATAAAATATTTATTTGAAGCTATAAAATGGTAGTTTCCTGTAATTTTAGCGGGTGGGCGAGTATTTTTATCGCTTCGATGGGACTCAAGAGCTTGAAGAGGAGAAAGCAAGGCGGTGGCACTATTGGCACCATGATTAGTCAGGTTGCTTCAAACAGAAACGACTGTTTTATTAACTCCACATTTTTTCTCTTTGTTAAAATATTCAATGTTTTTTGAGTAAATATGTAAATGCAATGGGCAAGACAATATTTAAATACTCAAGATAACATTTAAACGGAGCTAAAATTAAGCAGGACATTATAGCTAAAGTAATTTGCATTTTCTTTGAAATTGTTCACGACGAAACCATTTTTATCTGATTTCTGATTTTTCGCGAATTAAAATTTTGTCTCCTTGGTTGGCTAGTGAAAAATGCTTATGCTGGGTGCATTATAAAGTGTTCCGTTTCAAGATTTTTATTGCAATACCTGTGGCTGAATAAATTATCTCAGGGTCGATTATATTACCAGTTAACAGTAATTCTATTGACGCACAATGATAATACACTACACAATACTATACCTATGACTCACAGCTATGGATCAGAAAATATTCTGTTCGTTCAAGCTACAAACCGTGGGATGGTATTCTTCGAGCAGAAATGAAGCCGCGCTCCCTCGGCTTTCCTCTTGAAACTATATCATCACCGCTTCCCACCATTCCACTTTTCTATTCAAAGTTTTTGATCAATTACTTCTTCAGTGGAATTAATACGGTAGAGACCATTTTATCCCAAATCTCTGATCAGGAATTCAAATTGATTGCCAGGAGAAAAAAAACCCGCTGAAGTTATAGCGAGGTTTCTGGTGCTAGAGGCTATATCCTCGCGATCCACTATAAGGACGACATCGCAAGGGAATGAAGGCCGTTTTACACGGGCCACGCCATTGTGCAATCTGACATATGTGCGAAGGCGCAATCAAAATTGCGTCGTGTAAAGCGATGAATTGCTAGAACGAAAGCGAGAATGCATGGATGCGAGATGCCACAATAGCCCCTGCTCTAATTCCAAGCTCGCATTCTCGCAATTTCTAAGTGTTTTCAGTGATAACCTGCGCAATGACATGCCCCGTTTCAAACGACCTTTAGAAAGAATGGACTTCGAATGAACCAAAATCAACTGAGAATCTCATACCATCGTTGGCCGCGCTTGACGTTAAATATAGTGCGTTTCGAACAGGGGCGGATCCAGGATTTCTTTCTGGGAGGGGCACAAGCAAGGCCGTATCCAGGATTTTGTTCTGGGTGGGGCACAAGGATACCTCTTAATACAAAACGAATGCAATGATAATGGGACCGTATTAAAAACCTTGCATATTTTTGAGGGTCTGGGGGGGGCACGTGCCCCCGTGCCCCCCCCCTGGATCCGCCTATGGTTTCGAAGAAACCAACGCTTTGGCGAAACTAACTTGCACTTGACGAGAATGTGATTCATTTCGAACCTGCCGCTTGCACGACGGCAAAATTCACATTAAATCCGCCGAGAAAAACTTCCCCTGGGTGTTAATCGATCTTTGGACCATTTGGACGAAATATCCGTGGTTCTACTCGGTTTTATGCCCAACACCTGCAGGAAACTCACTTTTGAACTCTGTTGCTCGTTGCAGGGGCGCAGCTAAGAATTAAGGATGGGGGAGGTTTAAGTGCAACTAATACCGGGATGTGTTGGGGTATGGTATACCCACCAGGATAAGCGGTAGGTGCGAGATTAATAAATTGCGGAATTTTAAGATAGATGTGCAAAATGGTGAGTTTTACGGCTTTCTGAGGGATATTTTATTGATCCTTACGCTATTCTATTAGTATCAATCCAATTAAGTAAAATGGATTAAACTTAAACGTTTATCTGAGCTCTGGTGGGGGGGGTTTATCCCCCAAACCCCCCCCCCCCCCCTCGCTGCGCCACTGGCACGTTGAGTCCATTTCTTTGTCTGTTGCATTTAGATCACAATTCCTTAAGAAATGTTCCTTAGTTCATCGCATTTTAATACGCTCCTTCCCAGCATGGAATTTACGGTAATATTAATTGGATTCCTTTAAGACTTATAAGTGATTCAAATCGGACATCAGTTTGCAATGCTGTTACTACAAAAAAAGAGTAGATTATAATTGATAAGCATTTCCAACGCCCCACAATTCTTCAGCCTAAAGATGACCCTCCTAAGAGACATCTAGTCAATGCTATAACTAATGTGGGGGATGAAGGGATACATCCTTCCAAAGCCTCAGAGAAATAAAAAAGTTATTTAAAACTATTGCCTAGTTTTAGAATTTAATGACTGCATCTGCTTAAAGTTAAATTTTTAGTTCCAAAATGATGTAAAATGTATATCTAGGCATGTCATTTTTTTTTAATTTTCCCGGACTCTACGGTTCTGTGGGGGGGGGGATGGGATAGCCTGTGGTCGCCACCAGGCCATACCATCCCCCAACCCCCAAAGCATATTCCTAATTAAGCCACTGCATCTAGCGATGAAGCATTAGGGCCATTTCATTTTCAATTTTTTTCATGGAAATTGATAAAAATTATTGTAAACGACCATTATTAAATTTTGCTTGGAAGGGACATCATATTTCCAAAACTCGAAGTTACCGAGTCGAAGGAACCATTTCTCTTCATGAGCACTAATGTATTTATCTTTTTTCCGTACATAATCTAACATATGACGAATGTACGTAAGTTTTTTGTAAATTGATAAAGCAGAAATGCACAAAATTTCAGATGGTGTACACCTTATTTTATTTACCTTACCTAACCGAATTGGGAGATTCAAGTTTGAATCCCGGCTGAGCCAACTGATTATTTCATGGCAAATTTCAACCAAGGTGTAATTTGGTTGGACGTGCCTAATTTCTTCTGCCAGTATCCCATTGCATACTTGTTCATTGCCGACTACTTTCTAACCTATCTTCCAATTGAATACCAGAATACCCCTCGTTCAATTTCCTACCCACTACATCAATCTCATGGGCCTCACTGTAACAGCCTATCCCAAAGATTATATACTCTAGAAAGATGTGTATGTACGTGTTAAAAATGACGTAGCAAGTTTTGGCCGCCTACTGTAGCGCCATCCTACTTTTGCAGCGGCCAAAAAAGTAACTTCGGCTATGCTAGAGCGCTAAATTCAAATTGAATAGCCTTTTTCCCCGCCCCCCTTTCCTAAGGATTACCAATATTACTATTTATTAACAACTCGGGCCAATGACCCGTTGTCATAGTTGATATCCATTACGGTTCGCTAGGGTGAAAACACTAAAAAAAAATAATTGAGTAATACAAAGCACATTTATTAAGATTTCTTGCATATTACATTGTGATCACACTGCAGTAGCCTTTGACACAGAACAATAAAATGATGCAAAACAATTATACAAAAAGATGGGATTATATCCACAAATGTGAAGTAACAATCAAATGTGCAACAGAAAAGTTTGAGAACTGCACCTCAACATTAATAATGAAATGAATCCCTAAGGGTGCTATTCGTAGACGGCACTTTAAGCTAAAGTATACATTAGCTGGGCTAAAGTCTACTTTAGCCAGGCTAAAGTCTGCTTTCTCTGTTTCATAAACACCACTTTAGAAGAAAAATGGCAGAATTGTCACTTTACCGTAAAGTGCCCAACCGGAGCTCACTTAGGGTAAAGTGTTCTTTACGGATGAATAAATATGGCTGCTTTTGAAGTTGAAATATGAAGATATTTGGGTTACGGAAATTAATAGGAATTAATTCTTTGGTGAGACTCAGCAGAAGGCAGGCATATTTCAAGAAATAACCAGACACGTAATGTGTCTCTCTTTCCGGAAAATATATCGAGTCAGTATTGCTGGAGATGACCCATTACTTCTGCAGTTGAACTCTATTAGTTGTTATACTACCTAGGACATTTTTACGATTATGTGATAATTACAGCACAGTAAGTGGTTGAATAGGTTGGCATAATTTGTGTTGATTTTTAAAACAAGCTAATTATGTTCTTAGGTTATGCATGTGTTTATATTCTAGAATTTCCCCCCTAGAAATGATAGCAAATTTCTGTTTATATTGGAGCCAATGGTCCTCTTAAGCAGACTTGATTTTCATATCGTTTGGCAAACCAAATGCTATTTTCTAAACGTTTCATTGTATTTTAAGCGTTTTCATTCCATAATTGCTTTATGTACTCTTTCCACATGCCTCCATATTATGTTAACATTTTCTTGTTTCTGTCATTTTGAAACTAGAGAGTTTTTGTTTCGTTTTTCGATTAGTCATTTGAATGTTTACAATGATGAAATAGTATCTTGCCATGAAAGGCAGCAATAAATAAGTAAAACATACTTTCCTTCATAGTCATATTATCTGCAGCTAAGCAATATTTTATCGAGGATGTATATACATACAGCCGCATACATCAACATCCCAAGAATTAAAATACTGGTAAGAACAAAAAAATTCAATAAACACCAATACCTACTTCAAAATATGCGTCCACCTGAGACAACCACTGATTGGAAAATCTTCAAATTGATTACTACAGTTTCAAGTTAACGTGAGAGAATTTCACTATTTCACCCACCTTCAATGAACTTATACCATCAAACTTCGACTAACATGTAGTCCAAACAACCGTGTGCAGTTAAACAGGCAAGATTATCATAAAATGATGTGAAAATATCAGCATTTGTATCTTTACTTTGCTGAAAACATCGAAGTGCATTTCCAATGCAGGAAGCTAATTAAAAGTGAGCTTTTATTCACCTAACTCAGTCATTATCATACAAAAAAGTTAGTGGGGAAAAGCTTCGGACAACGCAGTATTAATTTACATCTGCACACAAAATGAGAGAACGAGAAAATGTAGCTTAATAAAATCTTTGCACAATACAACATGGAAACCTAGTCCCCAAAAACCTGTAAACAACTTAGCAATTCATATCCTGAGTCAACTTTTTGTTAACCTTTATGAAGCGTTCATTGCCAACACTCAAAATTTCAATGCCTGATCGAGACTTAAGCAGCTACAGTTCCACTTTATAAAGTGTGATCCTGGGGATGCCTTTGAAGTGAACTTTAGCTAAATTCTCACTTTACCGTAAAAAGAGACTTTGTAAAGTGAGGAATTTTAGTGTCTCTATGAATCGCACCCTTAAATGCTTTTTTACCCCAAAAACACTTTGTATGGCACTGCATAACATAATAAATAAAAATGTAAATGAAATACAAAGATTTCTTAAAAATCTAATGGCACAATTAAGTGGTCATGATCCCAATTGGTTACGCATCATTGTAATTCCAAATACATACAGCTACACCATTGATATAAAAACACTGACGATAAGATGGCCTGTAGGCAAAGATAAGGAATACCTTAGATGTACACCATGGCAATGTCAAAAATTTTACTTTTGCATATTTTCCTATTAAGGTTATTAATTTGGTTAAGAGCAAAGCTTCATTTCCATGTCCATTGCCGCAGGAGAAATCTGCAGGTTGAACAACTTCAGTTTCAAGATACTGTCAGAGCAAACAAAAAATATATAAAAATATGTCACCCAATAAAAAGCAGGTACTCATAAAGATGAATGCGAAAGTACATTAGCAATCCCATCAAGTTGATTACATACCTCTAAGCTCCATGCCTTGGAATGTTAGAAATCCAATGGAATTTTTCAATATTCAATCCCATTCATCAGTTTAACTGCTCCATTATCCTGATCTAAGGTTTCACATTGTACTTGGGTGATGAATGACATCAATTCAGATACTGTCAAGGTAAAAAAAAAGATAAATGACAATATGTTACCTGGTAAAAGAGAGATGGCCATAGATATGAATATCAAAGTACATAGTCAATTCCATCAAGTTCAACACGAGCCATTCCATATCAATGCAAAATAAAGTGTTTACCTCACCATTTTAGATTTTGTGGAAATTTGTTACGATGATTGCAAGTGCTGGAGCAATAATTACCAAATTTTCAATTTTTTATCTGAAGCAGTTACAGAAATATGGCTAAGTAATATTTTCATAAACTGACAAAAAAGGGAGAACAAATATTTTTCATCACTCTTTGTGCTGTCTTAATTGAGCTGCAGAGATGGGAAAGGTGTCATATACCAACATTTTGTACACTATTTCCAGTGAGATACAAGTATTAGATAGAAAGTTTTGCAGAAGGGTTATGCAACATTCTTTCAAGTTCTCTGCTGTATTTATCCATCTGAAGATGGCATGTATAGCAGGCATTCCAGTCTGCTTCTTCAGGCTGGAAGTCAAGGTTCAAATGAAAAAAAATGTCAACCGAATTAAAAAATCAGCTTGAGTTGACATAAATAAAATGGACAAGTGCCTATTCAGAAACACCTAAAGTGGGGGAACTTGAAAATTTGGAGAGTGAGATGTTTCAAATTTGATGACTCTCGACATTTAAAGAATATTCTTTTGACAGGTGGAACATCTAAATTAAGTCATAACTTAGGAGTTTGAGACATAATGCAATAGAACCTCTGATGATAAAATAGATGCACATGACTAAGGGCCTATCTGAGGCTTTCGGAGTCCGTACTTCACAAGACTTAATCTACAACCAGATAATGAACGACTATCTTGTTTCTCTGTTGGTGAGACTTTTTCCTTACATTTTTATTGAAGATAAAATTAAGTACCACATGGCTAAGCTATTACATTATGTCATGATGATGATCAAATCTGTTGAGTGATTCATTTATTAGCTTAATTATTAGCTGGACTGAGTGGCCACACCCCACTTGTGAATATTCAACTCAACAAATCATAAAATGAATGAGTGACAATGCCAAGCAAAATGTGGCATAGAAAATAACTTAAGTAATAACAAGCAATGCAGTGTAAAATAGCATTTCAACTGATCACCAATTGATTGAAACATACGTACATAATTCTGAATATTGCCCTTGAGAAACTGTTACACCTAAAACTTTGCAAGACTCCCTTGAAGTAAATTTAAATTTAACATGTTCCACTCTGACTGTAAAATTCAGTTCATTACTGTAACCTTACTCAGACTAGATCATTTAATGTGATCTGTAAAACTGGAATTAGCATAAAATAACCTGCAACATGGCCTCCATTAGGCAACCAGCTCTCTAGCTCCATTAGGACTACCACAAGTATAGCTGAAACAACACCATTAATGTATGAGCCAGTTTTTCCAAACATAAGAATTCTTATTCCATAAAGAAACTTATATCAATTTTAAAATTTGGTAGATATTTAGTATCAGAACCAGCTATGGGTGTACCACTTTTGAACAATATTAAAATTACGATTTTTCAACAGTAAAGGGCACCCAACAGTTCAGAACCTCAATCATACAAATCCAATGTCTCACGATAGAAGAGGATAATGAATGAAACCATTGACTACACAGCGAAGAAAAAAAGTTCTACTAGAGAAAGACTCCAGTTCAGATCAAAGGGGATGTAATCGTAAAATTAAATTTCAAAGATCATTACCTATTCCATTGCGTTGAAATTTATCCAAAAATCACACCCCAACATGATAGAAATCCAAGGGCATTTTACAACAGATCTTGCCAATATTCACTTAACCATGTCCAGCATACAAAGCCAATGTCTCATGCTATACGCGACTGATGAATTATAGCATAAATTTCACTGTGAAGAAAAAAAATAAGATAGGTTCCCATTCGAAGAGGTCATATTCATAGAATGTAATTAGAGTTCTTACCTATTTCATTGAGTTGATCTTTATCCCACATTCACACCTCAACGTGATAGAAATTGAAGAGCTTTTTTCAATAGAATACGCCAATTTTCACTTAACAAAATACACCATACACGTCCAATGTCTCATGCTATATGTGATTGATGAATAATAGCATATATTACACTATGAAGAAAAAAAGCAAATGGGATAAGGTGCACAATCAAAGAGGTTCTAGTCATAGAATTTAATTAAAATAATTACCTATTCCATAGAGTTGACCACGTCCAACATTCACACCTCAACATGATAGAAATTCAATTCAAGGGCACATCCTTCCTTACTCAAATATCGAACATCCATAATTATTTCCACTTATTTTCATGTTTTAATTGTCCAGATAACGAGATAACTGAGTAATACTGGTAATACCTCGAGCAAAACGAATGTTTCTGTCAACAAAAACATAGGCAGGTAAAGCAACTGCACAATGTTCGCATAGTACAGTGGCGTAGGTTACTTTTGCACAATATGCATTAATCCGTATAAAATATCGTTCATATGTATCCGCAGATAACATTACACAATATTAAAATATGTTTCTTCCGCTGCACTGCTCTTTATTTTGCCAATGAAAAGTAATTCACACTAAAAGGAGTATGTTGGTAATAGCATGAAGGATATCGAATAGGATGCTGAACTTGATGAGTTTTCACTAGCGCCCCAGGTCTTCACGCGGTGTCTTATCCACAACATTAGGTAAGCCGGCGGCCTATACTTCTTTCACGGCCTTGGCCTATCCTTTCCGCATTGACCTCTATAAATTACCGCGGGAAGTATGGAACTTGGATAGCTTAGTGGTCTGCGCAGTGGCCCGATCCGAGTGGCAGTGGTCCGCGGTACGATTCTATGTCCAGGGGAATATTTTCTCCTAGTGATTAACAAGAATTTTCCTCGGTCAGATTGATATACATCACACTTCATTCTCATAATTTCGCACCAGAAGTAGGACGGCCTATAAATTCTAACTAGATGATATTTTTAGTCACGTTATCGTGAAATGAAGAAGCGAGTTGTAGCACTCTCGAAACTGGTCATCATCAAGTCACACCTCTAGGGAGTAATCTTGAAAGGATCGTAACGGAGGGTAAAAGCAAACCCAATTTTTTCGCAAAAAATATTTCTTCGTGCGCGTATAAATTGTAATAGAAATATATCCTAAAGATTCCACTGTTGTACCAAAATCAGGTTGGGTTGCACGATAATTGGCAAATGAATTAGTCAGCCAAGAAATTTCCGTTTATGTAAAAGAATCGTATTTTCAATGGAGACAAATAGTTCCGTTTGAAACTGAAATAATTTAATATTGTCGATATATCTCACATTAAATTTTGATCGGGCAGAACGGACTTATCAATTCACTGCAGGTTTCGTCGCCTCGAGAGAAATTTTCCAGTGCGTCAAACTCTTCAAATCGATATATAAAATGTTTAAAATTCTATTCAATCGGTATTTTTTTTATTAAATCTTTCTCCGACAGGATAGCTACCCTCGAGTCTAGGAAGTATTTCCGGTGTATGATCATATTAAGAAGGCGCTAAAATTATAATTCCCTTCCTCGCGGTATGGGAAGAGTTAGAGGCGTGAGTTGAAGTGCGCGGATTGATGCTTTAATCAGTGAGGTTCGAGGATTGTCCAGCATTGATCAGCCAGTCAGCGAAAGGGTTGCAGGCACCGGTGGCAGGCAGGTAGACAGGGGAAGGAATGTAGTATGAGGTTAAATCACAAGACATTAGAAGTTATGGAATTGACTCAGTATCACGAGCAAGGAATGTAAGGCTTAACATGAAAATAGGTCGACAAAAACTTGAGCAGCTGTAGCAGCGGAAATATTAATGCTAAGCATTATAGGGAAACGGATATATTGTTTATTTATTTATTTCCAGACCAATGAAACAGCACTGCATCGGCATTTACAATAGGGCTTTGAAACAAGCTAACAATTAAGCGTCCACGATTTTCCATGCCTTGAATAGACGCAACCTACCCAGGTGGAACCTGAACCCGCGACCTTTGGCTTGGCAGGCTAAGAATTTATCGAGAAAAGTCTGGAAGTCTGCGAGATGTGGGTGTGAAGGAGAATGGAAGTGATATAGTGGATAGAGCAGAAGAAAATATGACTAAGAGCTGGACATTGTGGGTGAAGATTGGAAACTTCTAGATGAGATGCGGAATACACAGAGTTTTGATGGAGCCGGTCCTGAGCGAGAGGGCGCCCTACATAATTTTTGAAAAAAAAACCGAAAAAATTGTTATCATAAAGGTGGCTCTTCAATGAAAGTTTTCATGTAACTAGGCTAAAAAAGGCTTAGAGAGAAAGAGAGAGAGAGTGATGAAAAAACCCACCCGAAGAAACAACGACCTCTTTTTGCTCATGCTTTCATGGCACGCTAAAATCTTATTAACCTGGGAAGGCTCATCAGGAATTATCGCTTATAGGTAAAAAACAAAAAGAAGCTTTATTTGAAAAGATACTTACTACTGACACAAGAGAAATGTCGACTGAATATATAAGAATGAAAAAAACACGTGGCTTAAAATGATGTTTAACTTGGAGCAGAAATAGGGATCCTCAGTGTTACAATGACAATTGGCAAGTGGAATTCAAGGTTTAGAGTGGCCGATAAAAAATAAATAATTTTACATATTTTTATTTTTATAGGAGATAAAACTATTTGAAGAGAAAAAGGGCAAGTAGAGCAAGTGACTTAAGGGATATTTAGTGGCTAGGAATTCCCAAAATCCGTATTATAGAATGAATGACGGTTTCAGGAGATACGAGAAGTATAAAATACCCTGTTTAACATTCTGAGTAGGAGAAAGAGAAGTAATAATAATAATATTTATTGTTATTGGAAAAATCGTCCATTCAGAACATAAGACGAATATTACATACAAAAGAGATCACAAAATAAACTTGTACAAAATATATCAAATATTTCCGAATTGAATTCGGCACAACTAACACATCAGGGCATAGAAATGAAATCTTGAAGTTAACTCAATCAATCATAGCAAGAAAACCTAAGTATGCACATATGCCCATCACAACATTTAGGGTAGAATATGAAAAAATAATTAAATAACTAAATAAGTAGAACATGAATAATGATAAATCATTTACTCCAACAAATATGGCATTCGATTTCAAACATACCTGAGGTTAATGTTATAAAACATTAATTATGACTAGTTGAAATCTCGATGACAAATAAATAAATGCACACTTAACAAGTTTAAAAATCAGTAAATACTTTCCAATAGCATGGACATAAATTTTTAAACATGCTAATGGTATTGCAACTGCGATATATTATGTATTTCACATTATTCAAGAGTTTGCAGGTGTTTTTTTTTAGCACCATCATTTATTGCTACCAAACCCACATCTATACAAACTAAAAATATTTATAAATGGTAACCACAGGAGTAGGTAGACACATTACAATGAAAAACAATACAAGAGCACAAAACGAGGTCATACATTTTCAAGGGTTTTAATGAATTGAAGAAATCTTTGCTTGAAAGAAGACCGAGACATAGAATCTTTTACATTCTTCGGAATGCTATTTTAGTAAGTATAGCGGAAGTAGGGTCTTTTCTGGGATGAATAATGCGTTTAAGGACACACTTCCGTTGGTGGTGAAAAAATTTGCATTAATGTAAAGCTTCCGTGAACAACAGTTAGCTCAAAAAACGAATCATTAATTAAATTATAACATTAAATATCAACCAAAATTAATAACGTGTCGTTCATGACTACTTATGATCCCATTAAGGAGAAGGGGCTAATTGTAAGACAGGGTTCTTCAACCTTTTTTAATGCAAGGGCCGAAAATCGATCTCACATCGTCCGGAGGGCCATAATGCTCCACGTCACTTTACCACCATACCAATAAAATAAAAAAACACATAATTTCAAAGTGCGATGGTCTTTATTGGTTAAAAATTTCAATCAATCAATGCGATTTTTAACATTGTTTATTTTTTACAAGTGTATCGATGTATATTTTATATTGCGTGGCGCGATACAATATTTTCTCAAGGAGCCGCAAGAAATTAGCCGGCTGGCCGCGGGTTGAGGGCCCTTGGGCTAAGATCTCGCTTACCTTAGCTGAAAGTTGGGAGGGGATGCCATAAAATTGATTTACCGAAGACAGGAAGGCCTCAATCATCACCGAAGAAAGGAGTAGTAGAGTAGAACGTATTGCTTAGTAAACACTGTATAAACTTATCTGAGAGACCTGTATACGCTACTGGTCTCAAAGATAATTAATTAGCGTTATGCGTACTGATAATAATATATTAATGAATACTATCAAAGTACGCTATTTATTGTACTCATTTGTCAATGCTAAAGAAACACTGCAGAAATGGGATTTTTTTACCTTTTTGTATAAAGCATAAATGAATCATCGATAAATCTTACGTAAGAAAATGGGGTGGGGGTTAGAATAGAAAAATGCTAATTTTTGCCGACAATGGGAGCGGAAAGGTCATAAATGGCCATAAAATTTGTTACGTAATAACTGAACGCCATCTAAATCACTTTATTTGCCCTCGGACCGGGAAGTATGGACTGGGCGCTCAATGTGACTGGGCGTCAGATCCTGAGGGCAAAATTGTAATTCTCAAATTCAATATTTTTGTAGGAAATTTAAATATTTTGTAATTTTAATACTTGTAAATACATTCCATCAAAATCCAGACAGCTCTCCTTCTTCGTGACGCTGGATTTAACGGGAATAAAATTTTAAAATGCAATTTACAACATGTAAGTAATAGCTATCGTCAGAATCAGCTAATCAGCGATCCTTCCAGAATGGTCGAAAGGAAAAGGGTGTGGCATCACGTGATCTGGGATTTTACAATCTTGGTCGAGCGGGAATCCGAAAATTGTTCTCTTTTATTTAATCTGAGGAGATGTTGAATTGAGCCGAAAGTTTATGACGATGTTTTTGTATTTTTTGCTTTATTTGGACTCTTGGTCCAGCTTCTACAGTAAATCAAAATTTTTATCGTAACATGTCAGCTTCGAGGACTATATTTTCTCCAGGCGGGATTCGAATCCGCAGCCTTCGGTTTGGTAGGCTAGGAGAAACGGTTGTGATAAAGGAAAAGTGGTTGCAAACGATGGTGAGGTTTTTTCGCTAATCGTCACAATTGAGTAAAAAATCGATGGCCCTTGCGTGAAGAAAAAGTGAAATCTAAGTGAGTCGGAGTAAAAATTTGTTTGGGAAATTTCGTTGCTTTAAGTGGGTGTGGCTGAACAGTATTTTCATCCTCCACGACTTGGGGTTCCCAACATTCTGTTTTAAATCGTTTCAAATTCACCATCCCTGCAAACTAAATCCAAAGACGGGCCACGAATTTTTAACCGAACTATGCAAACTTCGCGATCTCCCTTGAATATTGGGAACATTCCGGTGCCGGGTGGTTTGGAAATTTTAAAGGTAAGTGCACTGATAAAAAGCCTGAGCGGTTCAAAGTTCTTGATTCACGCCATCATCTACGTTCTCCTTATCCTGTCGAGTCTTTCTTATCTTTCATTTCGTGCCATCTATCTCCCTTATGACTCCTCAGTTCAGTGCTTACACATCGTTTATCATTGAAATGACACTCTGGGCGACGAAAGTAAATCCACTGTCTCTACTTCCAATGATATAAAGAGCTCGATATCGCTTCGAGGACATAATTGAAGATATTTTTTGAAAAGCTGAAGTTCTCCTTTTTCATCGAGCTCATTTATCTCACACGCCTTCCTTTTTCGGTTCGACTGATTTTTATATGTCCACGAAGGTATTTGCACGTAGATGGGATGCCAGAAAGGCTGATACTCTTCGAAGAAGCTCAAGCCGCTAGAGATAAGAAAAGTTTTTTATCGGCCTTTCAAACTCCGGTTTTCCTCGTTCACTTGATTCAGAGGATCTAGCTTAACTTCATGGCCCTATGTGGGAGTGAATAATGGCTGCCTGCCGTGCTGGCCGGATTATCTGACAGAATATTTTCAGAGTTGTCAATTTTGCGTCCGGAATGCGTCATTTTTTCGTCAGATTTTTGCAAAGTCGTTGCTACACCGATAGGTCTAAGTCCCTCGTTATAAATTTGTCAGTTAATTTTCAACTCTCAACGCCCATATTTGGTTATGTTCCATGTCTGAAATTATCAGAAAGTTTTCAGATCTTTTTCACAAAAGCTCAAACGTGAAAAGAAAAATTACCATTCAGATTCGCATTGATGAAAGTTTTACCTAAATCCTTTTCTTCTCTGACTTTCGTCATTAACATCCTTACGGTGTTTAGGTTGAGGAGGAACCGTAGCAGAAATTTTGTAGAAAATTGTGTTGAGTATTTGAATCCAGAGTTTTCTAAGGCATTGCATATGTTATAAGCGTGTGTCATGCAAAATAGCCACGCAGATCTCGAAACGTTTAGAGAACAATCACATCAGGCCCATTACCGGCTAGACAAACACACTGATCCACTAAATAATCGGTATTAAAAACTCTAAGAAATATTCTTACTCATCTTTACCGTCCATCTCCCACAGTGGCTATGGATAAAATCCGCCCGAACTCAAATACGGTGTCAACATAGCTATAATGAGATTTACAGATTTTCTATTTCACTGAAAAGTGCCAGTCTTCACACACTGAAATTTTCAGACAACTTCGCATTTAACTATGACTAGGTCGTTTCTGGCGTTTCACTGAACAAAGTCTGATATAGCTTTAAGGCTGCGTTAACTATAAAACAGCAGGTTTGGGTCTGAAAAGACACTTGAGGTCAAACATAGATGTCACTTTTATATTATTTATTTTAATTGAATATTTAACATTACTTATTATATCAAGTTATTATTTAATGAAAAATATGATACAATGCAGATAAAAACCTGTAAAAATGTAACTTCCACGAAAGCTGATCTTGACAGGATATTTCTGAATTTCCGTAATTTTTTTTCGCGGATAAAAATGACTCGCGGGCCGAAATTTGGAGACCCCTAGTATAGACGGAAAGAAATAACACTTCATTCTTTAAGCGTGACTACGCGAATTGAATTGTCTTGGGCTAAAAATCTCGCCAGATGAATTTTATTAGGAAATCCTAGGGTAATGCACAAATGGGAGGACCCTCCTAAAAATTGAATAAAAATATTATGGGACCAAAGTTCATCCAATAATAATAACCACTTGATGTACAGTACTATAGTAGAACCAATAATAGAAAATAGTGGTGAAGTTTGGCCTTGGAGATAAGTTGGAAGTTAGCTTTAGATATGGACTTTTGGAGAATAAATATAACATCCACAGGCTTCCTCTCGTAACTGTCATTCATTTTAGAATATTCTTTGTCATAATCACTGTATTTTTCATTACGTTTTATCTAGAGAAGAGCTACAGCATTATCCTGTTTGAATAGAATCTGCAATTATTGCATTATAGAAACATTGGGTGTACCACAAAACTTCACGGACGAAAATAGAGAGAAGTTAGAGAATTTGGAATTATGATAAGGTCTCAACCAGGATAGGTCAATGGCGCAGCCAGGGGGGGTTTTGGGTGATAAACCCCCCCCCCCCAGAGCTCAGAGAATTTTTTTAGTTTAATCCATTTCACTTAATTGGATTAGTATTACTTGGAGAATAATGTTAGGATTAATCAAATTTCCCCCAGAAAGCCGTAAAACTCGCTATTTTGAACCATTAATCTTAAAAAATTTCTGGAAAAGCTCTCAACCAGGAAAAGGTCTCAACCCCGCAACTCCCGCCACCCTGGCGGGTATGCAATACCCCCACACTCCTAAGTATTAGTTGCGCCTAAAACCCTTACTTAAACTTACCCTTAATTCTTAGCTGCGCCCCTGGGATAGGTAGCCTAGACAAATCCATCAATGGATCCCAGTTGATCAAGAGGATCGAGGAAGGACCAGTATGATACGCTGGGCACCAGGGTTATCACTTACGATGAGGGATAAGAGGAGGAATGACTATGGAAATTAGTAATTGGGGGTCGGAGTACACCACGAACTTCATTGAGGGGGAGTCAGACTCCCTCATTACCAGCCGTTTTTGGTTACGCATTGCTAGTTTAAAATTATGCTATTGTCATGATATGCTTAGAGTATTTCAAGTAGACCCGGTCAAAATTTTTCTGAATCTCATATTTGAAAATGTTATCCCAGTATTTTTTACAACTTGAAATACAGGAAAATTTTGAGAGGAGTCAATTCCATGTGCCTACCTTAAATTTTATATTGAGAACATAAGTTGTAAATGAGTGACCGCAAAAGACATAATACGGCAGGTGGAGAGGGAGTGGCGCGTCCTTCTAACGATGGCTTTATATTGAATGAAATTAGCAGTTCCCAAAATTTTACAAGGCAGTTTTGTAATATTAGACTGAATTGTGTACAGTGCGATCTTGGTAAGCCGACAGTCGTGGCATAGCCGGATAATCGGAAACGCCGGATTATTGAAAATGCACAGGAAACAAACACCATGAACAAAAAGCTTTTTAAGGTATAATTTTGTAATTATGTATAGTGACGCCAACTCTCCCTACTGCATAGGTTTTGTGTAAAGGTAGATAACCAAATTAATAATAATGATTATAGCCGATAGAGGCATAATCGCAATGCTTATCGATTATTATTGGATGTCCTTCGGTCTCATAACATTTACATTGGGTATATAAGGTTCGATTTTTAGTAGGGTCCTCTCATTTGTACATGTCTCTAGAATTTCCTAATTTAGCGCATCTCGCGAGATTTTTAGCCCTATGCAATTCAATTCTTGGCAGTAATACATGCGCAGTCCAGCTTATCGGCAAGGCTTCCAATAGTAAACACATCTGCGATTCATGTAAATTCTTGCATCCACATTGTCCAGAGTATTTGCCTGGACACCACTATGACTCTGCGAACAGTTCATTTGCTTACCCGATTCACGGTTGGGTCACGTTATCAAAACTTCATGCAAATTATGAACTGACGAACACCTGCATACATAATAATACAAAATACTTATTATGTATAAAAAATCTTTTATTTTAAGCTAAAAAAAATATATTAGCCCAAGGGAAATCGTTAGCCCTGCATGCCGGATTACTGGACGTGTCGTATTAGCGCAAGGCCGGATAACAGAGATTATACTGTACTAGACTGTAGGTATTATGCTGTACCTGTGGATATTTGTTATTCTCTTTTCGTGATCTACACTTCCCCGAATTAAATTCCGGCAGATCATCTAGAGATGCCATCTTAGTCTTCCTTTCCTCAACGCATCTCACGTGTCCTCATCATGAGGTCTTATGAAATTCCTCGCTAATCCCTCCGCGGAATAACCCCTCCATTCATACTTTCAAGTCTCAGAAAACTGCTGGATGATTTGGGCAAACTGCCCCGCAGTTTCCATGTAGCGTAATTTTTCTCCTGATGGATGGAATCCGGTGATTGGCCACTTCATATAAGGCATCCAAAGAACCACTTTCCAACCGGCACTGCCGTTTTCTCCTTGACTGCAAACATTTATTGTACATATGTATGTATATTATTGAATACTGTATTTATATTCTTGCACTTATGCTGTTGTTTCTCGCAAATTATTTGTCACCGAAAGAGTCAATTATAGCAAAGAGTATGCATTTCAAATTAATAATAGAATGGCGTGAATTTTAAGCCTTTTATGGCGCTGATATTTTGACTTGGCGGATCAGCGTTCGTCCCCAGGAGAAGCCGCGGCCACCGATAGTCTTTTCGCTGATCCATTCGTTGATCCCTATCGCACGATTCGACTCTTAGCCACCCAAATCACCAAGCACTCGCGCTTCAAACTTATAACTTTGTCGCAGTTATTCAGCACGATCACTGATCCACAAAAAATAAAGAAGAATGAACTAAAGTACGATGTATTTCTGACATTTGTTTTTCACATTAACAATAATAGTATTACATAATGACAAAGCTAAATGATGTCAAAATTAAGTGTATTTGAGAATAGACCTCCTTTAAAATTCGAGTATTTTTCCAATTTTGAGATCTCATAGAGATAAAACCATAAGTGTGAAATGTTAGCATTTTGTATTATTGTCGTTGGTCCGGAGACAGGATTAGCAATTGGCACAAGATTTGCCAGGGGGTATGGAGGTTCGCAGGCTCTAAAGGTCAAACTACAAACGATTTTCTCCGACACTAAGAGTAATACAGGGGCGCAGCTAGGAATTAAGGCTGGGGGGGGGGTTAAGGTGCAACTAATACCGGGGTGAGTGGGGGTATGGAATACCCACCAGGATAAGCGGTAGGTGCGAAATTAATAAATTGCGGAATTTAAAGATAAATGGTTCAAAATTGTGAGTTTTACGACTTTCTGAAGGATATATTTATTAATCCTTTCACTGTTCTATTTGCAATATTAATCCAATTAAATAAAATGGATTAAACTTAAAAATGTCTCTGAGCTCTTTTATCCCACAAAACCCCCGCCCCTCGCTGCGCCACTGCATACATACATATAGGAGTATGAATAACGAACAAAAATACTCGTATCAGACGATACGATTCTGCAAAGGCTCTTGCTATTTGTCAGTTTTGATTTGCTTATACTGTCAGCTTTATAATTTTAATCCATCGATAAAATTACTCTTTCGTGGATGAAGGTGCAGGCGATCAAAAATTCGCCTCAAATGATTCGTGTGTTGCCTTTAATACGTTGATCCGTGCAGCCCTCACCTTGCCTACAATCTCGCAACGGTGCCTGCATTGCGACACGTGTCCCATCTCCTTATCACACTGAGTCGCACTATCTTCCTCGCCTTCTCAATCACTGGTGATCCAAATCCCCAGATAGGGGAATTCTTCTGGTACTCTAGTTTTTGCTCTTTCGAGCATTGTGGTCAATTTTTCCTTGACACTCATTCTCCGAGCAATTAATTCGGTTATCTTTTCGGATCATCTATCTGCCTCCATATTTATTTGTTTGCATCCGGACAAAGGCTTTTGAATACTCTAGATTTTTACCTAATTTAATTAGGACTCACACATGGTTACCACATTTTTGATTCAAATAAAATAATGGACGAGATACTCACTGACCGATTAAAATTGACCCAATTTCCCGTCGCTAGGCACCACTTTCAGCTAGCCTAGCCTCACCTATCCGAACCTCCCTTCGGGTTTAATCATCAAGTGAGTGGGAGGTCACTTTCGAGGCATTTTATTGTGTATAGCACATTATAAACCGTTCTCAAGTGTCTCATCGTGGGAGCAGCCCATTTGACCTCTATCGACGTTTCGATGACGCAATCTTGCCATGGTGTGCAGGGTTGAACATGAACCCTGAAGATGATGTCAGACTGCGTCATCAAAACATCGCCAGTTTCAATCACATACCCGGTGGGAAACCCGAGAACAGTTTATCATAAATATTCTCCGGGAAAGCAAGAGATTGTATGTAGATATCACATTCGAAATGGCATCTGGCCGTCGCACTTTTATTCGGGGATGCATCAGCGTCAGTTTGAATCGACGTCGTGGGAAAAAACGCTTGAACCAAGAGACGAACAAAACAGAATAGTTTATCCTGAAAAATAATTATTCATTTATTATAAATTAATATAAAATCAAAATTCCATCAGGGTAAATGCCTGTCAAAGTAGTTTGCTAACAACAATTCTGTCCAGCTTAAAAAGTGATAAATTTTAACATATTACAAGGCAGCTGAGGCTTGTATAAATAGACTAAGATCGAAAATAATAATGATAATACTAACAATAATAATTTTGACAACTAATAAAAATCCCTTTGGAGTCTTGGATTTGACCAATTCGGTAGTAAAACAGGTAAGGTGAGCAATACAGCCTGAATAATGAAACAGAAAATCGTCTCCAATGGCCAAAACGCTAAGCGTTATCGTTACGGCCGAAAATGATTTTCTGATTCGGTGGTGCTCCCACACCCAGCAATTGGATCGAAATCCTTGGGGATTCGGCGGGTATACACTCTTAAGTCGGCTCGTAAGTGAGCTGACTCGTAAGTCTTTAACGCCCTGATCGGCTCACATGGAAGAGTTGCTTTTTATGAATGCAATTTTTTAGTAATTATTTAACTTATTCGGTACCTAATAGTTCTATTATAGATTTTTCTCTCACATATTAATTATTTCCTTGTATATTCTTACTTATCGTGTGTCTTAGTCCTGCTGAAGAGGTGCGTTTGTGAACTTGTGAATGAAGAAGAATTAATCACGCAACCCTTTCCGAGTTGGAAACCCCATGTATCTCATCCAAGTATCTTGTTTTAAAAATGAATCAATCCAATTTGAACTTTATAATTAAAGACAAAAGTAAGAAGTCGTAATTTCTTCCTGAGGGAGAGGAGGGAGAGGGTGGGAAAAGGATAGAGAATCCGGCGCCGTCACTCGGGCGACACAAGCTACCACTACGGAAACTAGGTTTACTATTCCTGGAGTAATGGAAGATGGAATGAAAGATGGAAGAGAATTATCCAGAGATTTTTCTCTAGATATATTCACTCGGCAGATGTACGAAAATCGTGGGCGAACCCGCAGGGATACCCACACAGCAGAGGTATATCCTATGAATATGATGAGGATATTCTCGAAGGGATATTGGAATATTCTAAGAATATTCTCATTGTTCTCAGAATATCCTTGGGATATTCTTGAAATATGTAATACATCCGCTCTAAGGAATATCCCCAGAGAGCATTCCTGGGATGTCCTCGGAGTACTCCAAGTCTCCGAGCCAAGTCTCCAAGCCAAGCAAGAATCTGCGAATACTGAGATTATTCTCGGAACATAAAAAAATCCCAAAATTATACCTGTCTGCTTTATGGGATATTTTTTGCATTGCATTGGGATGCTTATGTAATCCTTCTGACTTTAACTAAAAATGTATGCAACTGATTATATGCGAGCTCTGTATAATGGGATTCTTAAATTCTCATAAACATTATTGACATGTAAGTAGACAACAGCATTAGAGAATGTTCCCTAATGGTTGGCAATGTCCCTGAGACCAAATAGGGGTATTGGAGATCAAAAGGAAATATTCATGGACTATCATCTGCTGTGTGGATACACTCCTACGACCAGGACCTTAAGTTCGAGAATTTTATTTCCGGACCCTAGATGCAGTGGCGGGTTCAGGGGGTCATGAACCCTCCCCATAATTTATGAAAAGGTTTTATTATTTAACTATTTTTAACTTAAAATTGGCTATTTATTCCTTCTCCATTGTTAAACTTCTTAAATGTCTAAAATTGTTCAATTTCATCCGTTATTAATAATAAAAATTAAATTTAGGCTCCAAAATGCGTTTTCAAATAAAAATAAAAAATTGCGATTAAAAATTACTCGGGAGAACCCCCCACTCTCCCGGAGGATATTCCATACTCTCCGGACCCAGGTCATGACCCCCCTCCGAATTTGATGCTGAATCCGCCCCTGCAGAGGAGGTGGCACGACCAAGGTGAGAGGAAAGGGAGGAGAAACCGCCGCGATGTAGGAAACCGCCGACGCCTCTGGGGACAAGGATAGGAGAGTAAAGGAAAGGATGGAAGAATCTCTCGCCCTCATTCCCTCGAACTACCACTAGCAAAACCAGATTTACTATTCCTAGATAAATGGAGGCTCATCCCATGGGAGAATGATCCAGAGATTTTTCTCTCGATATATTTACCCGACAGATGTACCGGAACACTGGGAGGGCCCGTGGAGATACACTCCTGGGTTTGGGCCCTCAAGTTCGAGAGTTTTATTTCCGGACCCTCGGAGGAGGGAGAATCAAGGTAAAGAAAAAGGGAGGGGGCACCGTCGAAATTTACGAATCCGTCAATAGTGATGAAAAAAATGTCGGTTAAAATCGATTATTGTAGCAATTGATTTTTAATCATAATGAAAAGCTCGAATTTTCAACAAAAATCTAAATTTGATCCAAAAGGTTGAATAATTGAAAGAATCGACGTTATTTTATATTCAATAACATTTTTTTGGAAAGATCAACTCTAGGAGATGCTTTCTTGATGATTAAGGGCGTAGCTTTTCAATTTTATTGGCCTTTGTGAAGAGTCTTTCGTACGGGACGGATGAATTTGTCATAGACTGGTAGTGACGCTGCCGAGATCAAACTAAATGTTCTAGATCGAAGTTGAAAAATCGAGTTTGGATCGAAACTCGATGATCAGATCTCGTCAATATTTTACTAGTAAAACTCGTTTTTCAATTTTTGAGCCTCCAGAGACGCCGAGGCTGCGCGCTAGGCTGAGATTACTTGAGCATTTCAGATTGGATATCTTTAGAGGGACACGGAGAATATTATGCTAGAACGCCACTACATTTCCAGGTCCGACAGAGGCAATAAATTAAGGGAGATATTTAGCCGAATGGATTGGTATGGGAATTCCCACGATAAAGGACTTTAAAAAATGCTAGGGGTTATTTCGTTAGAGCATTTCCTTTATATATGTTAAAGGCTGATGCCCTAGCACTCCCCACCACACGCCTATTGAGACGGCTTGCGAGGTAGTATGCAGTTTTTACCCTTTACCTAACAAAATGGTCGCACAGTTACTTATTTAACCATGAATATGATGCTGGTGGTCATATAAATATCTCGAACATTCATACATGCAATCCCTCTTCATCCATGGTATTAATATTCCAATGTGAATGTGTTCGTTGAAATTCAACACAAATTGAAGAGGAAAGGGTTGTGCTGAAAGTTTGGCCGAATATTTAATTGCATTCATTATTATTTTTGTTTAATGAATTTTGTTTGCGACATATGAATTTGTACGTTGAATTTTTTCTCCATCTGCAAGGTATGATCTCAGTGACATTCTTTGTTATTACCTCTCCTTCTAATTAATCAGTGTCTCTTGAAACTAGAATCCATCCGGTAGAACGAATATTGGGGATCCTTCTCCCATTTATAGGGATCCAAGCGGCTGGTGGCATACAGCTTAAAGGCTAAAAATAATTCCTCTTTTCGAGGGGGGGCTGTGCCCCTAAGTACTTCTTATATAGACCCCTGTAGACAAAAGTCATCTGTAATTTTTTTACGAAGGCGTTTTTCCAATTTTTTATCGAGAAGGAACCTTGTACGTAGGGGAACGAGGGGCAAGAGCACGCATCTAACAAAAATTACAAAAAATTAAATTAAGGTTCAAATAATAATTTCCATTTCCAAACAATTTGTTCACTGTTGCATACTCTGCAATATTTATCGTCCGTTGCTGCAGAAAGAACTAAGGGAAAAACAAAAGAGAAAGTTGCCCATCACGTGGGGCAAGGGTCCTCCCTTTGTGGGGTAAGAGTCCTAATCACAGTTTTCAAAAGTAAACGCCCGAACCACGGATAAAAATTACGAGCTCCTAAAATTTAGATAAAAGTTGCATAAAAATAAAAAATAAAAAATATTCTCGTTCTGTCGTCCGTCGTTTTCCACTGAACGCACCCATGGGCTACAATCGGTCATGTGGATGAAACTGATTGACTACAGTGTAACTAAAGTTGCAGATTGACTAAAGTGATGTAATTAGGGCATTTAGAAAACTATTGCGGGATAGGAATCTTGCCCCATGCGGACTCTTGCCCATTAATACCCTGCGTCTCGCACCCCTGGTGAGCATCTGGAGGTGTGGGGGGGCAGTGAAGGATAAAGATGGGGGGCTCAGGGGGATGGGGGCCCGCGACCCCCCCTTGCGGGCCCGCCCGTATTGCCAAACGTTGCAGAACCACATTTATAAATTTTTTATATCATAAGATAGCATTTTATTATATATATGTATCTAGCGATTTGATCGTTGGATTATTCTTCCTCATAGAATAATCCTCCAAAATCGCCGGCACAGCAATGGTTTTCCTGGTTTCGCTGGTGGTAGGACCCGCCCGCCTTTGTGACGGTACGGAATTACTAGTCCCATCCCTTCCTTCCCTATCCCGTCACAGGAGGCGTCGCACAGTGGGCTAGAATCGAAAAAAGCTGGCCAAAGCCTCAAAATCGATTTTTTGAGCTAGGAAGTTGAAACTTCGCATATATATTCTCAAATAAATTGTTCATACCTTTCGAGATCATTTATTTCCTGTCTTTTTACGTTAACAATATATGTGAGGTCAAAGTTGAACAAATTTAGCGAAAAACGACGACCCTCGATTTTTTCTGAAAATTGCCGACTTTATCCTCGTGCAGTGGTTTCATGAATAGTTTTATCGACAAAACTGTTATACCATCTTAATCGAAACTTCTTTTTCTTTCATTAAAAGGGTTTTTAAAGATTTTTTTTCATCAATAACCATAGATATATAACAAAATGGCGGAGCCTGTTTTCAGCCCTTTTTTTTACATAAACGTAGAGAAAAAGTAGATATTGTCATCGACTTCCTCTAAGTAACTTATATCATGCCGTTCTTTGAAGCTCCTATATTGTGAATCTAAAGTAAAACCTTGCACCAACTTGCAACCCTGAATTTTAAATCGTTTTTTCGAGCATGCGGTCGACTCCGGTTCTGGCCCGCGGCGGCGGGGAGTACGGCGACGCGGCAAGCGCGTGGATGCAATATGGTCTCATTCACTTTTATATGTGGATAACAGATATAATAGTGATAGAAAATAATCACCAGAAAGAAAAATTAATAAATATTACTACGAATGACTCTTATTTTGCAATCGCTGGGCACTGCAAGAGGTGCACTGAAAGGTTTCTTTTTTTTGAGTGCATTCCATATACTATTACGGAGAATGGACTTAAATCGTGTGCTTAAAGTAGGGAAACGGACTCTTTTATCAACAAACAAACTCTATTTATAGGCAAGAGCCGTCGATGATCCATGGCCTCCACTTCATAAACTTCCATACATATTTAAAGGCTGATTTTGAAATTTCACTGCTTTTCCCGGAATACCTCTCTTAGTTCAGAAGTTAGATAATAATTGATTTGAACTCATTTGTCTACACGGAGAATAAACTTTGATCCTTGATTAAACTTTTGGATCGATTCAAAATGGTAAAAAATTGGGTTTTGGTCAGCTTTTTTTCGATTTCTGCCCACTGTGCGCCGGGTTTCTCTACTCTTCCCTCTATACCCTTTCCTCTTGGCGCAAAAGACCTCAGCTGTCGGTCGCCTCCCCCAAATACCATACCATAACGCGAAGCATTACGCCATATGCCAAAAGTTATCAGAAGTGAGTGATACTGCCTTGCGCAACATACCTACTGTTGGAATCTACCACGAAAGCATTTTGAAAATAACGCTGAAGTAAAAAATAATAAGGCAATGACCGAAGTGTTCCTTTGATATATCCACGAAGAGTTAATGTTTTACGTTTAGGATTATTTTTTAAAATTATGACAATACTTTGATCCCTCGGATAACTAAAATGGAAGATTCTCTTGATTCAAGGCTCTGATAACTATTTTTAATAATTTGGCATACAAGATTTTTAAAAATTGGCACGAAATATTCCGCACGAATTGTCACACTTAATCAAACCAAGTGATGCATTATTCAATGATCTGGACATTTCTGTAGTATCGTCAGTTTGCTGATTATATATTTTTAAACCTTTTTGAGTTATTCTAATAATATTCCATGCATCAACTATGGCCAAAAAATTTATTTAAAATTTTACCATCAGGTAGATAATTTTATCAGGTGAATTTCCACTAACTTTGAAGAATTGAAAGAAAAATGAATACCGAATATTTTGATTTCTAGGAGAAACAGGAGTGGAAAGTAGACTAGTGGAAATATATTGTCTAATGTGTATCCTTCAAATTGAAAAGAAAGACTAGTGTGACAAGAAAGGCATGCAAATTTCATTGAAAATTATCATAATTTGACATTTTGGTCAGTGAAGGTAAAGCTATTAGTGGTCACGGAACTGAAGAATATGATAAATGACAATATTCCTTGGTACTACGCCCTCTTCGGTTCTTAAGAGCGATGCGTTTGAAGGGATATGTAATTTTTTCTCATATATTCGCCATTGCAGTGAAAATTCATGGTGGTAGGCGCTATTTTCATATTATTCATCACCGCAATTTGCTGCAAGTAAAGCATTTTTGTGCTTTTTATCGTGTTTGTAACGAAAAAAGCACTCGTTTTGCGAATGGTCGAGGAAAGAAGCGACTATGATATGTGATCAGATTTATAAACCGTATGAGTGAGAGGATTAAATCAATACTGAGGTGCCATACCGCGTCGTAGAGATCTGTTCTTGGTACATGGACGTACCCAGCGAGAGGTAGGGAGGAGCAGCCCCCCCTCCCGCCGCCTAGAAACAAAATTCGCAAAAGTCTCTAAGCAAAATCAGTACTGAATTGAAACAAAAGTATTAGACAAAATTTCTTTAAACCCGCGAAAAATAACATGCATTAATATAAGATATGTAACTAAAATAAAACTATTTTTTCAAGGAAATAATCTCATAAAATAATAATGCGCTTTTATAATTTTCTTAAAATGTTTGTTTCATTCACCTTTTCTATGCTAAAATATCACAACTTTGCTTGCCCCCCCTAGACCATGGCTTGCCCCCCTAGTTATGATCCTGGGTACGCCCTTGTCTTGGTAGTATCGTAATCCACATTATCATTATTATTTTCCAGCAATTGCAAAATTGATTACAATTAGATCTCTGCTGAGTTCTGAGCTTTCAAGTTTTGAGCTAATTGTTTTTCTTTCACGTCCTCATCACCTGTTTCTCATACTTCATGTGAGATCTTCTTTTGCCGATTTTCTTCGTCAGGCCATCATCCTCCTGATGTGGTAGAATAATTGCCCCTTTTCTTCTTAGGGCTTTCATGAAATTTATCTTTTCTCTCGCTCCCCCTTCACTCCTCTCCGATAGATCTATTTGGCCATCATCATTTTTTTGAAGCACCACATTTTGAATTCTCCACCCTTGCTTTCCCTGCTTAAGTCATTGCCTGAAAAATGTTTAGCTGATGGCCGGAGGATTTTCGATTTTTTATTTGTGAGATATCGAGTCAGTGAATGGCATTAGCAGGCTTAAATAAATTTTAAAGTGTTTGTTTACCTCGAGCCACCGACCGAATTGGGAAACAAGGCTGATACTCGAAAAAGGCTGAAAGTAAAATATGTGGTATATTGCGCTGTGAATACGGCTACAAAGAAGTAGAAACGAGAGGCTTCTTTACGAAGAGCTGCGAGAATGCGCAGAGTTAATCGCATGTCTTTGCTTACATGTGTTGGTAAACGTGATAGCCGTGGTGAGGGTGAAAATGAAAGCATTGTCAGCATGGGTTAAGTTGCTCTCAACAACAAAGTTATTGTTAAGTTACTTAACAAGGCTAATATTTGGCAAAACGATTTTTAATTATTTACTATATTTTATGTACCTCACTATGAGTCTTTTCTGAATGTGCATGGTTTTACCAATGAGAAATTCCTGGAAACACGGAAAATCGTATCAATTTGGGCTTCCACACTTTTTCCCTGATGTCATAGGGAAGACTGGGTACGGTTGTGACAACTTTCATTTGATCGCCCTTAATTCGGTAAGCAGGCTAGCAAGCTGAACAAAGAGTGTTTCTTAATATAATTTGTACATTATACTCAGTTAAATATTTGTATCCCTAAACACAATTGTTAGCTCATAGGAGAAAGTTATTTTTTTAAATCCATAAGTGTCACAACTGACCACACCCCAAGGGCGGTTGTGACAGTACTTCGGGTCGGTAGTGACAGGTTTCCGAAACGCTCTAAAATGGTCTGAAATAATTTTAATTGCATAAATATTTGACATAATACAGCATTACCTTCTTTCTGAAAACATTGCAACTTAATAAAAAATAAATAAAATCTGGGAACACTTCAATCATTTACAACTAATAAGGTAGTATAGCGTCTAAAATTATTACGTTAGGCATCTTATGTACTCTAAAATCAATTGATCAGTCTTCATAAACAATTAATTGAGAAGTTAATTAAACAATTTCACTTATACTGTAAAGGAATTCTATCGAAATTTAAAGTCCAAAATAAATGTCCGCGCTACGTGTTAAGTATTTTGATAGCTGCTGCTGTTGTTCTGCCGAAAGGCGAAAACACTTTGTTGAGAGCAACTTAACCCATGCTGACAATGCTTTCATTTTCGCCCTCACCACGGCTATCGCGTTTACCAACATATCTTAGCAAAGACATGCGATTATCTCTGCGCATTATCGCAGCTATCCGTAAAGAAGCCTCTCGTTTCACTTCTTTGTAACCGTATTCACAGCGCAATATACCAAATACTTTTAGCCTTTCTCACGCATATTCTGGGCATCTAAAACAAGAAAAAACAACTTTTACTTGTGTCACACCGTACCCATAGCACCCTTTCAAAAAAAAGAAAAAAAAACGCGATGTCGATACAAAATAACTTCGTAACAGATTAATCGCTGCTATTGAGCCACTAATGACTATCTTATATCGAGGAAAAATACTCAACTTTCCATCTATATTCATGTAACAAAAATAATTCAAAGAAATCGAACAATAATATTTACTTTTGACTTTTGAAAACCAAAAAAAGCCCCTGCTGGGGTTTACGTTGCGCGATGGCTGACGCAATACTGTGACATATGTTCATATGGGCAAGCTGCTCCCCTATCCCCTTGCATAGTCCGCTAATCTCAATAGTTTTGCTAATAGGACGACTGCCACACTCGTACCCAGGCACAAACGTACCCAGTCTTCCCTACGCCGCCAGTACAGAAAGGAACCCGAAATTTTATTATATATTATAAAAATTAAAAAGGAAGAAATAAGGAATAATATCGTGAAAACAAGATGCGAGCTTATAGATCACATTCTGCGTCATGGAGGAATTACGTAATCTGCTCTATAAGGCTACATCAAGGAAAGAAGATGCCGAGGGTGATAAATACTGCAATTTAAGAAGAAAATATTAAATGACGCCATAGGCAAGCATGTCCTAGCCCTAGGCAAAAATGAAGCAGGGGAAGAAAATCGATTTATGTGAACAGCAGACGTATACCAATCTAAAGATTGAAAGCTGAAGAAGCGCCAACAGTTTTGTGTGATGTTCCTCATGCTACAACATTATTACTTCTGTTCACGGCCTCTGCTGGCCCTTTCGTGCAATAACCGCTGCCATGTCACGTCGCACTCAATGTACGTGCAACCTGTGCGAAATTGATTCATCCGTGCCTCCATCACGCCCCGCAAACTGCCTCAATAGGCGTATATTTAGGGTGTTACGAAATCTGCTAAACCGGCAGGCACTAAAGAATTTAGATTCGCATCGTGTGAAATTTTACTGTCTAAGTTGGGCTGAACATATATTTAAGTCCTTCATTGCTATGAGCAAAATCGATTTCCTATTTTAGCTATCTGTCCGGCAAAATACCTTTCTTATTTATCTTTTCTTTGGGACCTATAACTATAGTGAGGTTCTTGGATGATGTTATCTGCGTCGCTCTGAAAGATACCTCTCAATTCCTCGAGAAATCAAATCTTTGCACGTAGCACACGAGTCTTTACTGTCCCCCTGCCTAATTTCTGTGAAAACTGTGTAACACTCTCTATTCGATCGTGTTGTCGAAGGCAAGCAGGCTCCGCACATGCCAAATGTGCTTTTCACGAACTGCCCACCGGCAAATTCACCTGAATCGGGGGTGGAACCACGGAACTTTAAATTTCGAGACCAATGCGTATGATATTGAAATAAGTATGTACTTGCAATTTTCCACGATTGTAAAATTCATTGCGACCTAGTTTTAAATGTTACTACATCATCTTCAAGGTACAAATGGTGTGTAGCGAATTCCAGTGGCGCAGCGAGGGGGGGGGGGGTTTGGGGGATAAAACCTCCCCCAGAGCTCACAGAATTTTTTAAGTTAAATCTATTTTACTGAACTGGATTACTATTGCTTATATAATAGTGTGAGGATTAATAAAATATCCCTGAGAAGGCCGTAAAAATCACCATTTTGAACCATTTATCTAAATTTTTATCCGGCGAAAGGCCTCCACACCTCCTCCTTACCCTGGCGGGTATGCAATACCCCCAATCCCCCCAGTATTAGTTGCGCCTGAAACTCTAGCCTTAATTCCTAGCTGCGCCCCTGGCGAATTCAATTGTATTGCATTCAACTCGAGTTAAAATTTTAATAATTAAATGTAGTACACAACATTTATGCTTTGAAGGTGATGCAGTAATACTGAAACCTAAGTCGTAATAAATTGTATAGTTCTGTGAAATTGCAAGAATTTATTTCAATATGGAAAAATTCCACTCCATCACGCTTGAATCTTTGGATATTATTCAATGCTTATAACGCTACGCTACTCAGGTTGTTTGGCCACGAAAATGATGCATAGGTCGAAATCGGTCGATGGCAATAAGTTGGATGGAAGCATTTATTTTAAAAATAAGCAAGTTGGTATTACCCCGGTACACGTATCACCTCGCTCTTTCGGTATGAGAAGTATCGATGACGCAATTAGGGAGATGGTCGCAGCCAACCAAGCTTTGACAACCTCCCCCTCCGTCAACATTTCGCGTTTCCCAATATGCTTGCTTCCCCCACACCCCACCCGTGATTAGATTGATACCTCGATAATTTACAATTAATTTCATTTACGTTTATTCTTGAGATTTTATTTCCTTCCCCTTTGCTTCAATACTTTAGGCTTAGAGTTTTTTCGCTAAGCTTAACTCGATTCTTATCAAGTCTCGAGTCCATATGAGGAATCGGTAGGTTTCTCGTGCCATATTGACTTTTCAGCTCTATCAACGTTCATTATCTCTCGAGAAGTATTTTTATCTCTTTCAGGTACGTGTCCACCTTCTTGGAAGTGTTGAGTTATCACCAACGGCTCCAGCACTTTAACTTTTAGCAAAATAATGGAATTAGTCCCTTCACTCCAAATAAGGTTATGGCTGCGAATTGCAAGAAAATATTCTGTTCTTGAGAGCTGCAGAATGGAAATCTTTCAAGAGGAATGGCGTGAATAATAATAATAATTATTATTATTATTTTTTATTGGTTCTGAAACTAGTATAGTACAAGTATAGGACAGGTCAATTATCAATAGAATCTAGAATCTATCAATAGAATAGGCTTACCCCCCAGCGAAATAAATTTATGGCTACGTGCTATTTCCTGAGCGAAAGGTTTGCAATCGTTACAATCTTATTCTTTAGATCGGTTTAGTCTGCGTCATCATGAAGTCACTCCAATGTGAGGGAGCCGTTTGCTTTTGGATCATCATCATAAGTAAACAATCCTAAGATAAGTTTATGGCAGCTCTATATTCCTCTCTCATACCAGCTAACCTTTTTTATAGATCTCTTTTACATTCTTATTCACCTGCCTCATGTCACTCATTCGGGGCCATCGCATGCCTTTCTTCCGTCCATATCTTCTTTGGCGATTGTTTTCATCAGGCCATCATGTCTCATGATGTAGCCAACTATGTTGTTCCGTCTTTTTCTTAGATCTTTTGAAAGACTTGTTCCCACTCTTCTTAGCACTTCCTCATCGATCTGTCGATCGATTTTATCTCCTTCATTCTTCGGTAGCGCTATACATTTCGAATGCTTCCACTCTTGATTTCTCTGCTGCTGTCAACGTCCAAGCCTAGCTCCAACAGGAACCTTCTCCAGCATCTGGTGAATTTTTTCCTTACTGCAATGGTTATTATCTCAGGAAAATTGATAAATATTGAGTAAACCGCGACAGAAATAGCTCACGAGATTTTTTATGCAATATTGGCCTCGCGCCATTCTACTATGGCAAATAGAGAGAGACAAACGACATGTAGGCGCTATCTCCTCCCTAGAGAGTGATTTAACAGCGCTGAAATTTGTAATTCCAAGACCATAGATTTCTTAACACTCTTTGCACAAGCATTGTAAAGATAGTTAATATTTTCATAATCCAATTAATAATAATTCAACATGTAAGTATTCTTTTTTAGAACCATCTCTATTTAAGAAATTTTCAGTTTAAATATAGAATGTAGTCGTACAATTGAGTAATCATAACTTGGCTCAAATTATGGATGCAAATCACTTATTCTTTTAATGTCAGAGTCTCTGAAAAAATATATTTTTTCAAAGCTATATTGTTAGTAACGGAATTTTAATCAACTTCAAATTTTGGTAGCTGCTTGGATTATAAAGTAATTTTTGAAATATTTCCATAAAATAAAGAAAACATTCAAAAGTAATTTCTATTACACGGGAGAAAGTGGCATAAGTTTTGCTAACACTACAGTCAATTCTTGCTGCCAAGATATTGTCACATTTCCAATTTTTTTCTAAAGGAAAATTCAGAATTTGTAACAACACCCCTCAGTTCTTTCTTCAAACTTACAATTTTGTATTGAAATTTCCATAAAATGTTGAATTGACCACTGCCAGTATTTTCCTGTATCTCAAATTCAAACATTTTGCATTAAAATTCATCCAGACGTGAAATTTGTTTATTTGACGAGGAGTCGAATGTTGGTAAGAGTTTACTAAATACCCACGGACAAATATCAGACGATTTGGTGAGTTTTCAACTAGTATTACCTCACGAAAATGGACAAAGTACGGAAGTGATGCGTTACATTATTAGGATGCGCTGAAATAATTCTGGCTTTCCTAATACGTAAATTTCGTGTCGCAATGTAAAGTAAAACGACACAACTCCCCATCAACTTCCGCCAAAATTAATCTTAGCTATGGAAACATTGAAGTTAAAGAAATGCATCTTGCAATTGTATGGTTATGTGTTGCCCTGCGATGCATCGGACCGGTTCAATATCGGAGTCAGGTAACTCGTGTATTCCGGATACATGTCTTAGCCAAACCGTGGAGTGTGTGTTATTCCTGGACTCGCGCCTCTGAATTTTACCTTAATTATGGAGGTTTAGTCAAAGTTATAGATGGATGGAAGATAATCATACGAATGGTACCGTCAAATTTATCACCAGCATATTATTTTCGATACCATCTATTTCCGGTAAAAGAAATTCCTTCTTGGCTGACCGTCATTATTTTCTTTCTGCCAAAGAATTCCAATCATTATAATGTTATGCTGAGTCCCTCCAAAATTGTCCTTTAGCTCATTCTCTCCGCTGTGTGAAAATGATATCATTTGGTCAAAATTATTTCGCTTTAATGGATAAAATACTTTGTGATTTGCCTGTCTCCTCTTTCTAAGAACTGACAATATCCAATTGAGATAAATGGGAAACTAAAAGCCATCGTAACAATTCGCAAATCATCGCCGTAAACTTATAAAATTAATTGCAAATAATGTAACTTGTTTGGATTATTTAGAGGACTTAATAACAAAATTTATTATTTAGGATTGAGTCATAGTGTGGAGATGACTACGGGAAACAGCCGAAGAAAAAATAATTTTGAATACGGAAATCATGCTAGCCTCTTATAATCGAGGTATATACTGGTATCAAGGGAACCCAAGAAAAGCATTCGCTCCTAGCACTTCAATTGCTATATTTGTAAACTGCAGCCCTCAGTTTCTCCTTATTCTAAAGCAGAACCTATGGTCCTCTGATGATTTTCTTCCGTGTGCACCTCAAGCACTTAATGCTTCTTTGGGGGACATTTCCTTCAGCTTTTCCTTCCATTATATTCCTCACGTAATAAATGGGTTATATGAATAGGCCTATCCACTTTCTTTAGCGCATGGCGCTTCCTTTCTTTTTCTTTTCTTCGGTATCCCTCTTCGCTTCTCGACAAAGAGAGCATAGCTCTAAAATTCGGAAGAGAATGGCTCCGAATGAAGGCCCTGACAACGCAGTGTGAGCAAGTTCGCTGCTCAAATCCAAATGACACAATTAAGGGAACCGTCCCGGGGATGGGTTCGCAAACTGTTTGCAATCGCAATATCTAGCAGGCATATGCTTTATTTGCAGATTAGATGTGTCACGGGATAAAGCAGGCTGATCTGAGAAATGACGGGTCGATTATATTAACATTCAAAACTTTGCTCTCCTATTTTAATCATATTTACTATGGAACATTTCCTAACTATAGAGGAAGCGAGATGCGCTAAAGAAGGTGGATAGGCTTTTTATAATGACCCATTTATTACGTGAGGACTACATGCAACAGGCATCTCGTATGATACTTGGATGGATGGATACTCACGGATGCCAGAGAACAGGAATAATTTTGCTTTATGCTAGCATGTGTTCATTATTTTTACTATAAAACTTCTGTGATGATAATGATACTTTAAGAATCATGATGAAAATAAAAATTTAGCCAATGTTTTGAGTTTTTAGGAAAATCATTTTGAGCTTTATGCTCAGTCACGCTAGTTGTATGTAAATGTCGAAATGGTCGGCTCAGATAGCTGGGGAAAGTGTTAAATTAAAAATACTGCCCCCTAATATTGCCTTTACCTTCGATAGAGTCCGTATACGAGGGAAAAACCTTTTTTATGAGTTTTATATACATATGTGAAAAGCATTTTCTTTGAATCGCCCAGTTAGGAACTTCTTGGCTACACATATGATTAGCACCATTTATATTTCCTCCTCTTAACTACGCTAAAAGTTCGTTAGCGCCTCTCTGCACTACGTACCCACTGAGAGGCGTGGTTGGGCCTCGTGGTTCACTCCTACGGTGAAGCATATCCATTCAACACGTGCTCGTCCCAAGCAATGAGTTATTAATAATCTAGAAATGAATTATTGTAGTTTGGAATCCTGTGTCCAGGCCATTCCTAGGGAAACACGAAATCCCGATAATTTGGGCGTCATTTGGACAATTTGAATACCATTAGGTCGAAAAAAATTGATAAACTCTTTTATTAAAAAAATACATCTTATACCGACTCGCTGTGAACTGAAATCGGAGAAGCTGGCCAAAAGTCAAAAAGTGTTTTTTTGTCAAGTAAGGCTGAAACTATGCTTGAATATCTTACAAATACCTGTGCCCGTGATGATGCAAGCTATTTTTCTTAGTTCTCATTTATAAACAATCTTAGTTGCAAGAATTTCGTAAAAATGGTCAAAAACCAATTTATCTCAAGATATTCAAGATCGTGCCCAGCGGAATCTTTTTAGGGAAGATTTTGCATTAAAAACTTATATAACTTCATGAAACACTTTCTTACTTTGTATATAACTTATCACAAGTACCGTTAAATTAAATAGCAAGGTAGAAATATGGTCCCAGAAGGACGACATGGACGACACCTCAATAACCTCAATCAACCAGGAGAACGTGGGTTGACATTAGGTGAACTTTATGAAAAAACTGAAGGGTTCATGATAGCCACACGAGGCCAATGTACACGATGTACAATGTACACGAGGCCATGATAGCCACACGATGTACTAAGGTTATCCGCACTAAAAATTATGCAAAATACATACTGAATACTCAAAGCATAACAGATGAAAAAATTAGAAGATGTTTTCAGATAACAGGAACAATTCAAAACATCGTATCTGGTAGAAAGATGGGCCAATTCAGGGTATCGAAATAGGCATAATGAAGTCGCAAAAATTATTCACCAAAAACTGGCCTGCCAGTACAAATTAGGAGGTACCAAGACCCCACATTATGAATATCACCACCAAATTGTGCTTGGAAGCAGTTCATGTATGTACACTATTTTACGATTTTTCGATCCAAACAGATCATACCATTGTCAATAATAGACCAGATGTCATGTTGATTAGCAAAAAAGTAGAACTTTTTAACCGGTTAATATTGCAGTACCACTCTCGCATAGCATCGAAAAGACAAGAGACGGAGAAATAAATTAGTAGCAAGAATTGTCAATGGAAATTAAAAAATATGGAATATGGAACCGGTTTTGATAGCGCCTCTTGTCATCTTCGCTACCGATATCGTCCCAAAACAAATACAAAATTGTGTCACAATATTGAATTTTATTCCAAGTACATATATCAAACTGCAAAAGGCCATAATAATCTAAACTTGCCACATCACGAGAAAATTTCTCAACTTAACTTAATAGTACAGAGAGAGAGAGTCTTTAATGACAAGCTGCACTCTTTACATAATACTCAGTGATCATTTCAATATAATTGGACAACACATTTTAATATACTGATACTCTTGCGGTGCTCGAACCCGCTATCTTTGGTTCGGCTGCCTTAACCCTGCCGCTACCGAGGACGGCGATAGAGATTGAAATATTGGATAAGGTTGAATACGAGTGAGGAAATCCGAAAAATATAACATGTTGTTCAAGATGTTTGTTCATACTCTTTACCTGCCTCAATTAAGGCGTTCGTTTTATCTGAGATTTTGCATTAATTGGCTTTTCTTATATAATATTATATTAACCTTAGTTTACCTAGAGAATGGATGGCTTAAAAGCGTATTTACGTGAACAGCAGTGGACATATTTCGAGGTTCCTCGGAATAAAATTCGAGGGCGAGCACCTTGAGTATAGTTTGCAGCATAATTTCAGCGTGTGAAGAAATGCGTATGGAAGATAGTATAAATCTAGAATGTTTGAAATACCTATTATATTTTCAAATTTTTTATCCAATCTCTTCATAGAAGGAATGTGTTGTAATGGACTTATAAATGCCTACCTCAAAAATTGACGCAAGGACACATCTATAATCAATGAACCATAGAAATTTTTCAGCTCTTGGAATGAAAGATGCTTGGAATAAATTCAAATCCGTCATTGGTTCCGAAAACAGGGGAAAACCTCAGGGTTTTGACTCATTCTCCCGATTTTAAGTTAGGAGGGCAGTAAATCGTCCTGGGCAAATGTTCAAAATTGAGATATTCTTCCTAAGTATTCTTCTTCCAAATTTGAATCTATTCCGTAGAAAAATGATCAAGAATCTTATATTTCTAAACTATCGGACTTTGTTAGAAACGTTATTTGTGAAGTTAAGGGGGCGGATTACTCTCGCTTGACTGGGCTTATTTTGTCTTTTCATGGTGTGTAGCTCCTTAAAAACTTGCACCATTATTTTGAACTTTTCAGGGCTAATAGAGTATGCCCTAGTCAGCGTTTATGTCGCATGTAAAAAAAGTACCTCCATTAAAATCTCTGAAAAATGAAAGAATAATGATATTGTTATAATAAAATGCACTTCCTAGACCGAAATATTCAAGTTTGATTTTAAAATTTGGAATTAATAGAAATAAATAGTAAGTTCATTGAGACGGTAATATAAACGGTATAATATATATAAGTATAATTTTCAAATTTCAGACACACGGAAATGTTGGCAAGGTATATATACCCTATATAACTTGCGTCAAGATGACGACGTTAAGTTTCAAATGAGGAATACGTGAAAATAGAAGACCGGGATCTTTCGGGAGTGATCCGTCTCTTAAAGACTCATAGCCACTGACCGGGCAAAATATATTTTTCCCGGGGACAACGGTTATAGGTTATAACTGTTTTCACTACTTGAAATTTCATTCGTGACGTTATCATGATTACAATAAATTTCCTCGCGGACAAATCCAAGAAAGTTAGGCTAGCTATAGAAACATTAGTAATCCTAAAATTCGCTCTAAAACTTATGAACCTTGATTAATTTTTGAATAGGCAATTTTTATGCCTACTAATGTTTCAACAAAACTTAGCTTTCTCGGGTTTATACATAAATAAATTAATTGTAATCATAATAATCATGTCATCCAGTGCCTTTATCAACTTTAGAGCGAATTTTAGACTTGCTAATGTTTTCTCAGGTACCTTAACATTCTGAGGTTTGTCCAGAAAGAAATTCTGAACTTCGAAGGCCCTCTGTAATATCGTATTTAGGTATTTTCAGGGGGCGATCGACAGCTCAGATGATTTGCCTCATAGGGTAAGGAGACTTGAGAGCAACCCGGCGTACGCATTACCTTGCTGCAAGAGAAAGGCGCCAAATGAGCTACGGCTTACGTCCCATCCGACGGACCAAGTGCTGCACTTAAAGTGCTCCACTCTGTACTCAAGCAGTGATAGGTTGAGCTGAAAAGTCTCCGCCACAGGTGGGATATGAACGAGGTATTCTTCCTAAGTATTCTAATATCAACGAGGTACTTACTAGCGGCTTTACTTTCTGTCCCCACCAAAGACTTCAGCCACGTCTTGCAATAATTTTTTTTGTTACATTTCAACAGCGGCCCTTCTTTGAGTGCCCGAAAGTTAAAATAACTTCTCAATGGACTGGAGATTAGAGAAACTTTTGCGCAATTCAATTCGCAAGGCTCCCCTTCCAATCTTAGCACAAGCGATACTTTATCTTCAAGATATCCCACTCACCCCACAATGACTCTTTTTCCGAGCTTTATCGGCGGTCACTGGAAGCAAGATATCATCGACGACCAATCAATGTTAATTTGATGGAGAGGTGCTCCCTGGCCGAGTTGAGCAAACGGCCTCGTATCTTCTTGTACTTTGCCCATCCCAGTCCTATATAAACCGAGGCACGGAGACGAAAAAGTCATTCAGTGGTGGACTCACCCTCAGGTGTTTATCTTCAAGATAGCAGTGGAGTCGTCGTCCGGCGGAGAGGCAAGTGTTCGCGAGTTGGAAGTGGAGATCTCGGCACGGATGCCCTCGGTGCCAGATCTAACTCTTCCAGCTCATGGACACTGCCAATCGCTGCTTCCTCAAGACATTCTGCGCCCTCAAGTGCTCCCGCGGACTTTGACGTGAGGCGAATCGGCTCTTATGCCACCTTCTGGGAATATTACCGACTTTTAAAAAAGCTATTTATTTCTTGTGGGATTTAAAATTCTGGCATTTAAAATGAGACTTTATACTTGATTCATGGAATTTTAAGTCTCATTTGCCAATCAATCATACAATCCCACATTGTTATCTCTGTTTGTGAATTTTGCTCTAAGTGAATTTTCTCAGCTGTGAATTTTCTCATTTTTTGAATTTTTTTACTAGTTAATTCACCTAGCTGTCACTCCAGAGGGTTACATTGGTTCATTTTACAATGCGTCATCTTGGTTTTGTGAATGTGTGCAATATTTTATCTATGTATTGACTTAGGAGTGTTAGTATTTCATTTCACCAGTGTACGCGGTTATCTTGTGATGCATTTCGGTATTTCAGGACGCTCGTTGGCTGAGAACTGATAAGGTTATAGGGATAAGTGGAGAAGTGGTCTCTT
This sequence comes from Ischnura elegans, assembly GCF_921293095.1. Lineage (NCBI taxonomy): Eukaryota > Metazoa > Arthropoda > Insecta > Odonata > Coenagrionidae > Ischnura > Ischnura elegans. Next base: position 28,617,847 of record NC_060259.1, read on the forward strand.
CACTTTGATTAAAAGTGAGATTCAACTCCTCCAACTTATTTCTGTGGCTTGAAATCATCGCTGAAGAGGATTTGTCAAAACACTACTGTTCACAGGAGTAGTACTTGGGAGTAAGAAATTCGACAATTGTTTTTTGAATTTTTTATTTTCTGTTGTATAGCATATGTCTGATTGGGTTGCTACCAGTAGCGGCAATTAGGAGTTAGAAGTGAGTTGGCGGGGAAAATTCATGGGAAATATATGCAGGAAGGGTTGTCTGCTAATGAGGGACTGGGAAACAGCGTCAGAATTTTCTTCTCGGTACACCCTCACCCTCCTTATTGCTGCTACTTGTTACAACCAATTAATAGTGATCAGTGAACTGAATGCTCAATAACTGTTGATCAATAATTGTGCCAATTGAATTTGTATCTAATAGATATAAATAAAGGACAAGAGAAGGAACTCGGTATTTTAATTTACCTTGTTAGTTCAAACGTGGACAAAATACTTTTCAAACGGCTGACTACTTTAGAAAACCCAGGTTTTCTGCTTTTTTTAAATATGTTAAAGAAGATACCTTTTGCCAAAATATCTCTAAAAAATTGAAAGAATGATGATAATTCAATTGTAAAATGCTCTTTCTTGACCGAAATATTCAATTTGCTTTTAAATTTTGTAATTTCTAGAAAAAGATAGTAAGTTAATTTAAATGATTCTAAAATATTTTCCATTAAGAAATTTTATGAAAAGGCTAAATTTACTACTGGTCATAATGTGTCAACATTAATATGATGATATCAAGATTTATCTAGATGTTAATAAGCCTTAACTTGCTAGTTTCCTGGAAAATCGGAAAAAAGATAACATTTCACAGAATTTCTTTCGATAGATTTCAGTGATTGCAAATTAGGTTTTAAAAAACTTGATAAATTGCTCGACGGTCAATTTAAATTTCACATTTTTTTATTTTGCTCGAATTTGGAAACTTTGTTCACAAACCAATCACTATTGTTACCAACCTGAGTCTTGGACCCAAGAAGTGTAGTAATGCTACCACCGTCATTGTATTTACTTTGGTAAGGCAGAGAGATAACGAATATTGACTTTAAGGTGATAGCTCACTGTCAACACTTTTCTGGTAAGGAACAAATCACCGATCTAATGTGCCACGACACTGGTGATGTAGATAGCAAAATTCACTCGGGAGTCTAGGCTGACGTACATTGAAAGCTCTTGTGGTTCACCATGTCGATGAGAGAATCGAATTATTTTGGAGTATTATTTCGCAAGCTCATGATTTAGATTAACGAAAAAGGACATAATGGTAAAAAAAAACAAATCCGTTGTATTTTTCAGTTTTTCGCCATCCTAGAGAGCAGATGTTTTTCTGCTTCATTCATTTCATTAATTGTTCGTAAACAGATATCTTGATATTTTTACAAATAATGCATTTTCCAGTTTTTTGCTACTCCGCATTATTCTTGAGAAAACCGGTTACTGATTACACACGCTGAGCCTCTAAACTTTTTTCTTTCGCCTTATGTAGAAATAATTTAACAATTTTATGGAATTAAAACCTATATCAGTGTATTTCCTCTAATCTCCCAAAACGTAACAAAAGGAGTTTTTCCCCTTAAAGCAAATAATTTCTTGCCCCAAGCACTATCGCCTCCATTCTTCCGAGAATCTCATTGATAAGATAAAATTATGACTGCAGGATTGAATTTGTGGAAATTTTGAAAACACACGAGGAAAGGACAAAACTTTGTGTTTTCCACAAAATATTATGAGTGAAATACAAATTTTTATCCATCCATCAATCAATCATTGAAAGAAGACGAGCAATTTTAGTCTCATCCGCAGTTTAAAAAGGGAATCACCACCTTCATCCAATATTTCTGAGATACTCTAGAATTGGTAATCATTAGCGCAGTTTTCAAATACAGTCTCAAATAGTATCAATTTAATAATAACAATTGGAATAACAATCATTGATTGACACAAAATTTACTTGACATAGGTTGCAGCAACTAGTATATTGGTGTCTCGTCAAAACGTACAATCAAATTTGAGGTACTTAAATAAAAAATACAGTCAGACATCGTGTGCAAAAAAAGTATATCCTTTCAGTTATACATGTGGATAATTTCATTAATTCGTCGAAGAGTAACCATATATTATAATATTATATTCATTTCAATAGTAGGTAGGCTTATTAAAAATCCTCGTCCAAATTTTCATTTATTTCATGCTTCCTTTTTTCACCAACACTGGTCATTTTAGCAAGATTATGCCTAGCCATTAATTTAGTTCCCTCATCACGCAATTATGGAATGATATTCCCACGTAATAGGGGGACTTCACACCTTTCATCCGGCGACCTGGTACATCAGATATTGGTTAAGATGCGTTTTCTGGGGCCATGGAACAGGTAGCCCGTAGTTGGGCGTGGTACACCCTCCGAAGGGTCGCTGATCGGGAACCTTTCGCGGACCCGACTCCTCAACCCTCCCGAAAAGTGACCGCTCGTACTGCAATTTTAAAATCAATCAATCAATCAATACAATAGTCAAATAATGATTATTTGCATCGCACTCCACCAATCGTGCGATTAAGTACGTCTTTGAACCGTGTGTTTGCGATGAAAAACAACGATTTTGTTGACTTTGCTAAAAACGTGGCTGCGAAAATCGGAAAATGACAAAGGTGCTTTGGAGTGGGGAGGGTAGCGGGCTATTTGAGTGAGTTTCGAGCATGATTTGGCCGTCTCGTTCTTCTCATTTCCACTCCGAGGCTCCAGTTACTTTACCATTCTCTCAGTCACCAACTACTGATTGTAAGTTCGCAGGCTCTCAAAATGTCATGCTTTCCTCGTACTACAAAGGATAGCAACGGTGTCTCAATTAATTAAGATTTTTTTCTCAGGTAAAGAAAAACGTATCCTTCGTTTATCGTCGTACTATGGTAGACGTGATCGCGAGAAGAAAATAAAAGAAATAGACTGCAAAACAGAGAGATTTAACACGTAATTCTTTCCTCGTAATATTAAGGATGGCATCTTCATCTACACAATACCCTGCTAGTCACCTCTAGGGTGCTTCGCAGGGGGTGATCAATCACCAGCATGCGGCATGGAATAGGTTTCCCGCATGCACACCACATGGTACAAAAAAGTTACGCATACTAACAAATTATACTACCGCATTCATTCTATGGCAAAACTTGCCAACTACTCATTAATGTTTTCTGCCAATAAAGCTAGAACACACAAAAAATGCTGCTAGAAATAATAAGAAAATTCAGAAACATGCATTAAGGTATACATAAGTTAGTAAGCTACAAACAAGTCTGTTTTTGAGTTCTGAGGCTGCCGTTATAATCTCTTATCGATCGTGGAAAGAAAGACATTCTGAATCTGTCCGTTTCTACAGTATATCTCTCTTATTTTATTTATATGGTCTGATCTACCGTAGTATGTTGGCGTTCGTTCGTAAGATATGACTAACTTCGTCAACTGAAAATACACTGCTCTTGAATTTATTTAATAGGTTTAGTCTCTTTTTTTAGTCTACGGTCTGACAGATATTCCCATCCGAGTATCTAAGAGGTCAGTTACACGAACAAGACTATCGTAATGGCTTTTCACGTACCTGGCAGCTCTTCTTTGTACGCGTTGTAACTTTTTTTTAAACCTTTTCCATGAAGATGGGTGTTTCAAGCAATACAATTAATGGCGTCACTCACTAGGACCACTTATTGCATATTTGAGCGTAGATTGAAGTGTAGGCTAAATTTACCAAGTAAATTCGAAGAAGATATTTTCTCAGACGACGTGAAAAATATCCTTCCTTTACCGTCGTACTATTCTAGACGTGATCATGACAAGAAAATAAAAGAAATAGTCTAAAAAACAGAGAGCTTTAAAATGTCATTCTTCCCTCGTAATATTGAGGATAGCAACGGTGTCTTGATTAATAGAAATATGGCGTCACTCGCTATGATGTCGACTCATTGATGACCCCTTGACTCAGCTCAATTCTTTGACTTAGCAAGTAGATATTACCACCAGGGGTTACAAACAACATACCTGGCCTCTTGGCAGTGAATATTCGAGAGTGCGGAATCAGAACTGAGGTTGCTATTAGTGACCTCAAGGCACAGTTCATAGCTCATGGTTCCACACAGTCTCCGATAGATAACCTGCGTCGAGAAGAAGGGTCTATCTATTTCATGAAGTCGATTTTGATGCATTAAAGAAGTATTTGTCGAACTGCTTCACTGCTTTCAAAGACGCAAAGGAGGTCTTGTGAAGCTCAACTTACTCTCATCGTGCACGACATCTCTTAGCCGCGGGTGAAAGACATGCATGTTTTTTCCCAACACAATGCATGTTTTTTCATAGAGTCAACCTTGCATGGATATCCAATAGGTAATATTAACCACTCCAAGTTTTGTCTTTGCATGAATATGCATGTATATTTTTCCCATATGCGTAATATTTCTATGACCGTGCGGCGTGCATGTGGCTCTTACATGCTGCATGTTTGTGATCATAGGCGCCGACTCCATGGGGCTTGAGGGGGCCCGAGCCCCCTCAAAAATTCGTTATGGGTGTGAGAAAAAAATGTGTCAGACTTGTCGATTTTCCCCGGAGTGTCCAGATATCGAGATTAAAGTTATCAGGGTTCTAATGTTGATCATATAACTCTTCTAAAATGCTTAAAAAACTTAAAACTCAATGCTTTTAAAATTTCCCGGGGCAAGATCTCTGGTTCGGCCCCCCCCAATATTTTTTCTAAGTCGGCGCCCCTGTTTGTGATTGGACACCCCCTGCCAAACACCCTAAGGTGACTCGCAGGATATTACGTAGATGTAGATATTTCCATTTTTTTGTTTTTATAACCTTCCCCAGCATGGATTAGCTGTAGGAATTACTTACATTTGGCAAGTGTTGTCTTTGTATGAATGTGCACGTATAGCTATTACTCTGCGTCATATTTTTATGACCGTGCGGTGTGCAAGTGGCGGTCCTCTTGTATGTTGGCGATTGATCACCACCCGCTAAACATCCTAAATATGTCTGGCAGGATATTTTGTATATGTAGACTACCAAGTAATTAATACTAAATCCTAACGTTACCGTTGTAGTCTCTTGTTGACCGCAGAAAAAACGACATTCTAAGTCTTCTGCAACTGCTCTCCCTGATTTAATTTTAAGATCTTATCTACCTTAGCATTATGGTGCTCGTAATATAAGGCTGACTTCGTCGTAAAATAACCTGCTCTTAAATTTACATGATAGGTTTAGTCTAGTTTTCAGTCTACAGTCTGATAGAGATTTCCATTCGAGTTTATCGATGTAACACTTTCAAGACTATCGTAAAACATCCTAATGACATAATATTACGTTCTCGCGAAACTTCAAAGAAATTCGGGAAACTTAATATTACGTCTGTTTAAATTTGATCGTCTTTTATATTGCCACGGAAATATTACGGTCGGGCATCTTCCAAGAATTGTCCTTTAAACGAGTGTCTGCATAGAAAATACTGGTATGTGTTAGTCTCAGATATGGCAGTTGTTATTTCAACTTTATATGTACTGTATTATAATTACTAAAAATTCCTAAAATTTGGGAAAACTGGCCAGCACTGGAGTAAGGGATTGTATATAAAGAGTAATAAAGTGATAAATAATTTAGTTCTATAACGAACGAATACCGCTGGTTACGAGGAAGATTAGCCGCTTCACTGTCTTGCAGTTTTGTATTTTTTATTTTTGAGTGATTACTGGCAATTCCGATAGGCCCGCATAAGAAATGGTGCCTCAGATGGCGTTATAGGATTTCAATTAGAATTAATTTTGACTAGTTCTAGATTATGAGATCCTAGGAGAAAGAGCAAATCCTCTGATAGAAGTTAAACCGTTACCGGGATTCAACTATCAAACACTGAGTTTGTGAAATAATTTGGAGTCAATTTTACTAGATACCAAAAGTGGGTATAAAATATGCGCGTAATCTGCGGGAAAGAAAAACCCCGAGGTTATATTCGCCATTATGGAAGGGTAGAGAGAAACCCGACGTCGGCCTTAGCCTGCTCTCAATGCAAGGCGCCAAGGGGACCACACGCACGAGCGGAAAGATTATTCGCTAGCAACGTGTAATACGGACAAACTGTCCCTAAACCAAAGAGTACACAGATAATACCTCTATACAGGGGCGGATCCAGGATTTCTTTCTGGGAGGGGCACAAGCAAGGCCGTATCCAGGATTTTGTTCAGGGGGGGGCACAAGGATACCTTGTTATACAAAACGAACGAAATTATAATGGGACTGTATTAAAAATCTATCATATTTTTAAGGGTCTGGGGGGGGGCACGTGCCCCCGTGCCCCCCCCCTGGATCCGCCTATGCCTCTATATGCGTATTACTTTGACTTGTGTGACAATCTAACAGCCGTTGTTTTCGGTGGAGTTCGTTATTTGTTAGTATAATTCTGCGCCGCAGAGTTGTTTAATATTTCGAAACTATAATACGTCTGGGGTCTGATATGCGTGGACAAGTGGCTTTTAGATGTTCAAAAATTATTTTTAGACATAGTTTTTTATGCTGATGAAATTAAAACTGAAATAAGTGACAAAAATTGTCCTAGATTAGCCGTTTTCGCAAATTGATTCCAGTTCGCAGCCAAGACTAAAGGTTGAAAGTTTTTTGAAAGCTAATCAAAGTGTAGTTGTCCATGGGAAGGATTTTAACCCTTAACTGCATGAATTTCTAAGTATGTGCGAAAAAGATTCTTTAAAATATATCCAGAAACTCTTCAATTACTACATTTTAATAACTTTTTGTTATTTTTTTAAAATTTTAAGGAAACATTTAAATCACATATGATACATTATGGTTATAGACAAGTTTTACATTAAATCGCTATGTATCACAGATTTGGAAATTTTCCGCAAAAGGTTTTCGTTTCACATACTCATTGAAAACTTCTCATTGGCGCCCGTACATTTACTAATTACATATGTAGATATCACTTTGGTAAATCCTATTACTCGTTTTTCGGAGCTGACTTCCTTCAACATAATTAGAAGCTGATCACCTTTGGCACCTAGTGACTGCTTAGAGAAGCACATAGTAAAACGACAGGGGTGTATCATACCTGATACACTATGCGTTAGAGAGAAAGAATTGTGTCCTTCAGATATAACCGACAATGAGTGTAGTGGATCATGTATGATACAAAATGCAGTGAAGGGTTAAGGGTGCTCTCTGTCCGCACAAGTATGGAAAGCGTAGGCTTTTGTGACGTTAGAGGATATTTTTACCGTTTTCAATATTAATTTGCATTTTAAGAACGATTTTGGATTAGCCAAACGGTCTTCTCATTTCTATGGTTTGCTTGTATAATGGATGTAATCAAAACGTGATTTATGCACATAAATTCTGCTTAAAAATACCCTCATCACATCGTGAGCTAATAGTTTAAAAGTCCGAGCGCGTCCGGTTGGAAGATGTCTTCAAAAGTATCCTCAGTGTCACCGTGATATGTCATTTAATCATGAAAATAATTACATTTCCTGCATCGCAGGCAACAGGATTTTCGCCGCACATCCGCAGTTTTGCCAGAGTTCCTGCTGGTGTTTTCAGGCGTCGAAACGAACCAGCACGAAGCCTGCGATATCATTACAACGCCGCCACGGATAGCTGAGGGTAATGGTGGAAGGACAACTCTCTCTCCACACCAACTGGATCCCTTTCACAAAATGAAGTGATACAACAAATAACGCTTATTATATAAGCAAATAATATCTGTTTTACCCTGTGATGATAAACGGTATATGAAATTTATTAAGAGTGGGAAGTATTTCATATGCAGTTTACATGAATTAACATTTACATGTAATATTCAGTATCTGTAAAATTATCAAGACAATGATTTCAAAGGAAGCATGAAGCGAAGTTAGGGATAAGTGATCGGACTGCTTGCATTGGAGGCAGCTGAGCTGTTCGGAAAGCCAAAACCCACACGACCATTCAAAGGGACTGCTTCTTCGGCGTAGTGCATCCTCACGTGGGACCCTAGTCAGTAAAGAATCTTCTTTTCATCTGGAGGCAGCTGCACATGAGAGCAAGACTTACATATTGACTAAATGGTGTTAATAACCGAGCGGAAATACCCAACATGAAATACAGGCAATTCCAGGTCTATATATATCCGAAGTGGACAGCATTTATGGGGGACACTGAGACCTTTCCCACTGGCAGTGGCGTAACTATGAATATGCCTTGGGGGAGGGATTGCCACCCCAGGCCATCCCATCATCCCAAATTCTGGTAAAATTTTTGAAAAACGACATGCTAGGAAATACATTTTACACCATCTTCGAACTAAAAATTGAATTTAAGCAGATGACGTTATTAATTGTCAAAACTAGTCGATGGTTTTAAATATTTTTTTAAATTTCTCTGAGGCTTTGGAGGGGGATCTATCCCCTCATGGTAATGCCACTCCCCGCAGGTGAGACAATTTGATCTCTTTAGACTATCACCCGTCTTTATGCCCAGCACTGCGTAGCTAATTGGTGATCTGTGTATATCTTTATCGTATAAGCTTTTGTAACCTCGATTTATGCGGTATTGTGACTAGGAACGCGGAAGGCTACCGCTGCTGTGATTTATGGGGGTTATCATAGCCAGGGCCGCCCACATGCATGCATGTACCGAGCAGCCCTGATGCATAGCGACAGTCTCTCCAAAAAAATTAGGGGGGCTAAATTTTTGCAGGGGTTATTTTGTAACGCATGTTATATACCGCCGCGATAGTAAGTTGTCGCTTTTGGAGGCGCCATCAACGTTTGGGGGATGGATACCCCTGGTCATAGCCCCATCGAAGTGACTAATGTAATATCGTAAGTTGATCATTCATAAGCCTAAGCGTCGCACAACTTGACAGATGATATAGGTAGGTAGTCGAGCAAGTTCAAGTCCCCACTACTAGTGAGCGGTTATCGGCATTGAATTTGATCGCGAGATTCAAAGGGAGGTCCACCGTGCGGGGTGCCATTTGAGAAGTATATGCATTCGTTGATCCCGCGGGTCGCTGCACGCAGGTCGAAGCAGCTCGGGAACCTCGTAATACTCGTAACTAGTGATGGGTCGATCATGAACGATTCGATCAAAAAGATTGAATCACTAGGTGAATCAAATGACTCATGATTCATTTCGTTAAACAAGTCGATCATCAATCATCAATCACTCCAACTTCCGGTTTCATATCAATCATCCCGGTTTCCGGTTTGTTTCAAAATGTCGAACGATCGATGCTTGATCTATTTCGGCAGAAATAGTTGTGAGAAAATTAAATACTATGTTATGAAGAACTGAATACTTGTATAATCTTTTTCTTAAATGTTTTCCAGCGGTTATCAGTATTAATAACACCAATACACGTAAAAGAAAAATATTAAGATGACTCCTGTAGGAGAACGTTAAGAAGTATAATTTAAGCTGGTTACATTTTATTGTGCCGTTCATAAAATTATCCTGCATATCAGATTCATGCATAGTGTGTGGTGTATTTTGTGGTATATTTTGAGATACGTAGTTAGAAATTACATTTTATTAGTGTTGAGAAACTGTGGCAGTTTTGCCTTCCTAAATATTTTCATGACACTACTTCCTTCATTTTATCAATCTAATATACTCATCTAGGAATTCATAATCAAAATAGTATATGAAATGATAATATGGATAGCAATCAGCGTTACCCATGCTCTTCGCAGATGAGGCAGTATTTATTCGATTATTCAAAGTGATTTATTACATCCATTGATTGAGTCTTTTCGATCATGATTCCTTTTGAGTCTTTTCGATCATGATTCCTTTTGAGTCTTTTCGATCATGATTCCTTTTGAGTCTTTTCAATCATGACTCCTTTGAGTCTTTTCGATCTTGATTCCTTTGAGTCTTTTCGATCTTGATTCATTTGAGTCTTTTCGATCATAATGATTGAATCAATTGATTGAATCACTTATGTGACTCGAGTCAAAATGATTGAATCACTAAAATGATCGACTTTGCCCATCACTACTCGTAACTGCTCGTAACCTTCAAATTCTCCCACGGCCTCCAACAGCGGAGACATCTGCCGGGGAATTCTCGAAGCGCCGTAACGGCGGTGACCTCACCGGCTGGGAGGTGGCCGTCTATACAGCTGACTGACGCGATCGTCGTCGAAGAGCAGGAACCACTGGCCTGCAGCGCATCAACCGAGGACCAGCCATGAACCGGAATGTCATCTATCACCAAGGTAATTTCCAAACTTTGTCGATTGTTTGAGACTTTCCCGTAGCAGGGCGACTTGGTTGAGTGACCCGCGTCGCGGTTGTGGGCGCTGCCGTTGCCACGGACGATTGTTTACGGCGGAAGCGACGGCGCTGTTATTTCCATGATGGGCTGTGGATGTGCGTCGACTCGCTCGCTGCATGTCCGGGAGTGCTAGGTTCGAGGCGGGACGTACTCGATAAGGCTACCGAGACCATCTTGATGGCATACTCCGCATTGTCGTACAATCGTGTGCTACTTTTCGGCATTACAGAATAATTAAAGATTCATATATCTTATCCTTTGGAATGGCTCGAACTTAAGGTATTTGTGTAAAGTAAAAATGCGATTGAAGGTTTATCCAAGGTGAGGAGGGTATAGCTTGTTAATAGAAGAAGCTTGATGCAGGAAATAAACTATCGAGCCTGTTTCTCGATCAAATCTCTCTGTCCGATGTATACACATCATTACAGTACATACAGCTTTAAAGTACACGTTCACAGCCTAAGACTTGTATGATATGCGGCGCGATGTGGTGAAAGTTCTTTATATTATTTAAATGAGACATAACAATATTTCCACACGATTTATTTGAACACGACGCTTTTCGTTTTCCAACACATGATGCAATTGATTATGTTGTTCACTGTGTTCGAATAAATCCTGTGATTTATATTGTAATACTACAATGTCTCATTTAACTATCGCAGTGTAAGTGTTTGCTCGTAAATAATACTTACTTAGGCACTCAATATCTGCGGTATACTTTAAACGTGATACAAAAGAATAGTCAATTTTGTATTTTCACGTAACCTGGTTTGGGGCATTACAGTTATCCTCTTAGCCGATCACGTTGTTGTGAACGAATTTTTTTGGCAGTCAAAAGTGTTTGGAAGGTTCATCTGTGCTATCCGCGGGGGGAGTGCCTCTCGAGCGAGGCTACAAGGCCAAAGCAACGCAGGGCGAAGTGATTTAATCGGCCGCATAACGAGTTCTTCGCTTTGACGATGCTATGGGAAAGTGAATTTCTTCACCAGCCAGGAGAGCATTTATACCACCAAGTCATCGGTCTCTCGTGGTATCGCTTAAGGCCGTCCAGAAATAGGACTGCTGTATTTCACACTCTTTTTCCGAATATTTTGGGTAGCGTGGGTAGAAGCGGTGAAGCTCTTGTGAAAATTCAAACCAGTTCGTTTACGTTCGGTTGAAGCGACGAGTGATATACTCGTTACTGCCTTTCTTCGTGGACATGCTAGTCAACCAGCCTACTTCATTCTATATTTTAATGCTTTGAAGAAGGTCCTTTTCGTTGAATTTCTTTATGGAGTCGATGACAGACACTTCTTATGTTTATAAATAAGAAAGAGCAAAGGCATCAGGGTATAGGTACACCCATATAAAACCCCGCCAGCCGCCTTAATAGACGAGCGGAGGAAGATGTTTGGGCATCATCCATTTATCTGCTTATCTACTAAAAAATTGAGGTATGCGTTTGCAGGGTGATTTGACAACTGCCTAACATTTATTGATCAAGAGTAAAAGGAATTCCTAAGCCTACCCGTTCAGAAACCCCGTTGCTTTATCGTTCTGTCGGACTTTGTTTATAAAGTGCGGTTCTAAAGGCCTTTTTACACGGGGAACGTAACTGCGGAGGTTGGAACAGCATTTATTTCTCAATTTTGCGTGGAATACACGAACGAAATTAGAACTTTTCCATCTCGCGTTCATGCATTCTCGCATGCGTTCAAGCAATTCACTGCTTTATGCGACGCAATTTTAACTGCACCTTCGTACACACGTCAGATTGTGCAATTACGTGTTCCGTGTAAAACGGTCTTTAGTTGGTATTCTCCGTGTCACTCTGAAAGTTATATGTTCTCTATCTTTCATGCAAAATAAGCATAGCACGTAGTCTCCGAGTCCGTAGCGACTCCTAAACTAATTGGTGTCAAAGTTGGGTTTCTATTTTTGTTCACGTGCCGCAATTTATGACAATCTCGCAGTTGTCTTTTGTATATTTTGTAGTTCGCGCATTATACCTTTCAGCACCGGATTTCATCCCGCGCGAACATCCCAGATTTCATTCCGCGTAGAGGCGGTCCAGTGGGCTTGAGCAGCTTATCCGCCTGTCACCCAGAAGTGAATATAAACAAACAAGATTTTCGGCTTCCACGCATGTGGCCACTATAGAAATCGTAAAATCTCAGATCGCGCGATCTGTGATGGGTCTTCAGATTTAAAAAAAGTATATATTTGTCAGATTTTGCTTTAATATTCAAATATTAAAGAAAAAATTTGACAAAATTTGAAAATAGGATGCACTCGGCGAGCGATTTATTTAACGGCTACTCAGGAGGACGCAATCTTCAAATGACTTCCGTCGCTCCAGTTCTGTCACTAGCTCATGCATACTATTTACTATAAGTAGGACCAACTCATTCGGATTTTAGACTCAGTAACTCAGTAAATTTAACGAGAGCAATTTCTAGCTTCTCCGTATGCGTCTGAGATTGAAATGGTAAAAATACCCGAACACGTGATCCCTGTTGATCCTGAATAGAAGTACATTAAACTTTTGTGTTTTCCAATCTTTTTAATAGCGAAAATTAGCTTTTCGTTTTGACGCACAGCGTCATCATCGGGTCGAATTTGTAAAGAAAAGTGTGGACAGTTGAAAAGCATTATTTGCTTCAATTCATCATGTTGTTTCACCATATCTCATTGAATGCAATTGAACTGAGGGGTCTCATTGGCTGATTTCCGCGATAGTATTTTTTGAATAAAAGATACAATGTCCGGCATGATACGGTGGAAATCTTTGATATTCAGCTTAGTAAAACCACTTGTCTGTTTCCACACACTTTTATTTAAACCGACCATGGTTTCGGAAACTCGTGCCTTGATAATGACACGAGTTGCCGAAACCATGGTCGGTTTAAATAAAAGTGTGTGGAAACAGACAAGTGGTTTTACTAAGCCGAATAGTATTTTTTCCTGCTGCGCCTTTCGAATGGGAATTTCATTTCCAAATTACTCACGCAAATGGAGAGATATCAGCGACGCAAAAATTTTCATACTTTACTTTAAAAACACATTCTTTTTCAAGTTTAATCGCTAGTTTATAATATTTTATATTTGGCTGTATAATATTTTGTGATGTGTAACACCCTTTTAGGATTTAACCTGCATTAGGCCACCTCGAGAGCTGGTGTTTCTAATAGACATGGGCACCAGCAGTGCTAATTCGATGACGGCGACTGGGGCGCATTTTTAACAATCAAGCCTCAAGCCATCAGTCGGAGTCCACGTCGATAGTGTCTGCGGCGCTAATCAGCTAATTAAGATTAAAAATTAACTTCCAAGGATTTTGATTTAGGTTAGGGATCGAAGAGTGAAGAAGGTATAAAGATCTCAGCTGGTGTCTTTCTGGGAGGTCTTTGTGTATGAGACTCAGCAAAACAACTCACATTTTCGAGGTTTGAACTGTTTTTATTAAAGCATGATCCTCGATCGTATCCAAAGAAAACTATATTAACGTCACTGAACCATGCACTTACCTCGGCTGAAAATCTTTGTCTTCACCATAGATTATTTGAGGATGGTCAACTTGAATCACAGTTCAAACGGTGAATGCTGAGCGATAAAATCCATTCAGTTTCAATAGCCTAACCCTGCCGTGCAATCGAAAAATCAGTTTAATTTCCGGCTTCGTAAACTTATTTAAAAGATAATTGCATATACAGCTTGGGAAATCTTTAAATAATGCACTGATGTAAGTTACTTCGCGTTAATTTTCCGAAAATCTATTTGAAACTCTTGCTAAATGTAAAATTGTGTCGAAAAACAGTGTCCGCCATTTTGTAACTGCGTGGTAAAAACTTATCGAAGAAATTCTTTCAGATTACGGGAATAAAAGAAAAAAACCATCACAATAGAGTACATAGTTTTTATTCCGTAAGAATCCACCTTTAACTTAACCATCCACTTAATTTGGAAGATTTTTAGAGAAAAATGATGACGGGCATTTTTATGGAAATTCGCTCACGTTTGAGCCTCTGTATCTCAGAAACTAGTTAGTACCATGTCAAATAAGGTGAATTTCCATAAATTTTTGTTATTTTTAGTTTACATGCGAAGTTTCAAGTTTGTATCTCAAAAAACCGATTTTGTAATTTTGACTTTTTTTTCGATTTCCGGCCAATATGCAACGCCGCACAGTGGTCCCAAATCGAAAAAATCTGACCAAAAATTATAACGTCGTAATATTACCTAAATTAGCGACAAAAGAGGAATTCATTATTGATTTTGATCGTCTGAATCTGATTTTGGCATTATTTTTACGATATCTCTTCAGTTTAGCATTTTTTGAGCTGTTATTATGTAAACAATTTTTAGAAAATCTCGATATAGATGTCATTGCGATTGGCGGTAACTTGGTGTTCACGGAGAGCTTAAATCAGAATAATTTTAAGGTAAAAGATATATGAATTGTAGTTAAAAGCTATGATAGAACTTACGACATGAAATTGATGAGATTCGAACCAGCGACTATCAGCATAGTCTGTGAGATACCAAATTCGGAAAAAAACTCACACTTATTCATTTTTGGCTTCCATATATTTGATAGGTCATATTATATGAAATAAAATGACTGATATTTAAAAAAATTGAGGAGAATAATGTTTAAATTTCAATAAAATCGCTTTCATGTATCACCAAAAAACGAATTTTAAAAGAATCGTCGTCCGATGTCACCCCATCGAACTTATTGTCGCTCTGCGAATCACTTAAAATTGGCTACTTTTCACCTCACCTTATAAACTGACCTCGTTTTTTTGGAACTCCTAATTTAATTAAAATGTATGATTAGATATTAAAAGTAGTCTTCGAAAGATATCTTCATGATTTATCATTCCTGAGGATTTTCTTGTACTCTGCGCTCGGAATTTTCTCATATCTATGTTCCTGGCCTTCAATGCTCCGTTCAAACTTTAATTGTAAGATAGGATTCTTTGGCAATTGCTGTTCCATGTATCAGCACTTTATTCACCATGAGCAGCATGCAATACCAACCACTAAGCTCGACGTACAGCTCAGCTACTTCCATGCAATATTGGCTGAAGGCTTTGTTATTCATATCTTAGCCGCAGGATAGGGATTTTAATATCACTGAAATTCGATGGATAAGTCTTTCATCGATACCTGTCAGGAATATTGCAAATCACATTAATAATTACATTTCATGCATATAAAGAACCTGTTCGTAGATTTTTCAAAATTGTGGAAACGGGTCCAATATTTTTTACTTATTGATTTTAATTTTATATTTACACGTAATTTCATCTTGTCTGAAATGAAATCCTGAATTAAAACTCCACTTTTAAAAATATGATGAATGAGATTAATGAATGATTATTTTCACACACTGCATGTATTCGCCGACTGTGCATGCTTCGTAATCACTTGCACTCACTAGATGTGAGAGGGAGATACTGATATACTTATGGAGGGAATTTCAATTCCTTCAGCCACCAGCTTTTGAGTCTCTTTGAAATGCTCATCTGTCCTCGAGCTTTGATTCCACTTTCTCAGGTATTTCGGGAAAAAAATTCTTCGCATAAAACGCGTCAGAAATTTTTTGGCATGCTTGATTACATTCAATCGAAATCTTGTTTGCAAATATTCCACGACATATTCCTTCTTCTTCGCTAATGAATATTCTTTTCTCTCTGTATTTTTATTGTACACCGCAAGGTACGAAAAATTTGCGGCCCCCATAATTCAAATTTAACAGGTGTATTTACCGCTGAATCGATGAATGTGATTTCAAAAAGTTGCCTATTTTTAACCATTAAAACCGGATATAATGAGTTGACATTGAATAAAATATATTAAAGCGTATATAGACTTGCCTCTGAGTTTCCGGCGTATCCTGAAAATCTGAATGCCAAACATTGGCTAACCAAGTGCTTAAATTATCTGGACAGGAGAATTTTCTCGAGTCAGCAATGTTAAGATAGTTCGGAGCACAGCACCTGTTCACAAAGAAAATCATTAAATAAAACTGAGTAGTAAATATTCACCACATTCATGCAATAGTCATGGTGAGGTAAGCCATCATCCTCATTCCGTTATTATTAAAAAATGCACTTGCAAGATGCACGCACCCTTGGTGGGTGTAGACGAACTTTTTCCCTCAGCATTCCATCTTATCTACGTCTACGGTCTGTTGAAATGATCCTGTGAGCAATTCTTGGCGGTACTGGGGCGGCAAGGGGATTAGGGAGCATTTATTTCTCTTTCTATCCTTATTTCGGAATAACGTGCTGGCAACACTGTACAGCATGTAAGGGATATCTTCTCTATAAAAATATGAGGAAAGTTTTTCAGAAAAAAACATCAAGTGGTTACTGTAAGTATTTCGCATAGTGACTTATGTAGTCGCTTTTGATCACTCATAATTTTTCTCATAAAGTGCATGAAAAACAGCCCTCATTGGTTTAATGAATATTTGAAGGTGAGTGTACGAGAAGTGTTAATACGATAGGCGTGAAAAACTTGATGCGTGAAATCTAACAGGATTTAGAATTATATTAATGATACACCATGTGAGTTCGACCACCGATACAGGAATATTTGAGCGATAATGCCATTCGGTCTACCGCCGGCCGCCGGCCAGCCGCCCTCAGCGGAGTGGTGCACCGCTCGACTTAAAATCCTCTAGAGGTCGGATAGGCAAGTATAGGCAAGATTTTTTTCCTCCAACTTGTTGTATATACTCTTACCAAAGATTCTACATGGGAATCTTCGAAGAGCACGGAGGAGCACAAACCTATATCGACACATTTTACTAAAAATAGGCCCAAAAAAACTAACATTATAAATAATTAAATATTGTTACAAGAAAATCTGAAACGAACAAAACTTACTATAATATTGTGAAAAAATATGTAAACTTACCATATTAAAATTGACGGATGAATCTCATGAAATTAAAATAGTCACTTATTAAGTTGAATTTCCCTAAAATCGACTATTTCTTCGCGTTGGGCGTTTTAGGCTGAACATGCCCATGTTTAACGGGTAACACAGGTCAACATAATCACACAGGCCTATCAAGTACGAAATATTGTAGGCCATATCCTGTATAATCCGAATATATACTTCAAAGCTTCCTCGTAAAAAATCGAAAAAATGACTTTTGGCCAGCTTATATTGATTTGGGACCACTGTGCGCCGCAGCGAGGAATAGTTTTCGGCGTCGCGGCGGCGCCTTTCTCTTGTTCAATTTATTCCAAAACTCACGACTGGAGCTTAAATGCTATGGAGTTTTTTGCACACGGAAAAGAAGAACTATCAGGATTTAAATAAAATTTTAATGAGCATTTATGGGAGCACGGTAGCCTAATAGGTGGAGCATTTCCCTGTCGATCGTAAGGTACCCGGTTCAAATCTCGGGTGAAGCCTTCGGACATCCCCCCAAATGAAAATCCTCGAAGTGCGAGATGGCTCAGGGAGAAGAATTGGCTCCCCTATCCTGAATGTGTGAAATTCACACGTCTGAGGCCTTGTTCGGGGAGAGCTCTACCCTCACTTATCCAAACCAACCTTCGAGTCTAATCACTGAGTGATTAGCATATCGTTTTTTAAATGTTTTCTATTAAAGCAATGAGTAATGGGTTTCAACGTTGTTCTCAGTATTTCGCCTTTTGTCTTTTTTCTTGGCGTGTTGCCTGTTTTAAAGTCACCATATCATTTCCAAAATTTCACACCGCATATTCAATGGATCCTTTGCAGTATTTATTTGTATCAAAAGGATGTTAATGTTGCATCAGAATAAATGCTGAGGGAAAATTTTTATATTTCAGATGCAGGCACGAGTTGACTATGGTCAACTCAATATGCACCCTGAATAATTCAGACGATAGCGCAACTTTTGAACTAGTAGTTCGTTAAGATGGTGGTTTCCGACGATAACTTGTAGAATTTTCAGAACATTTTGAACGAATAACTTAAACTTTGTTTTTCCTCAGATTTTGTAGATTAAATCATGACCATTTTTACCACGTTCATATTGACGGTATCTCGCTTACTGCGCAGCCACCTAGAGAGCTCATGCATACATTTACTCGGAGCCCGTACCCACGCGTCGTCTGCCTCTCCCGCCAACTACGACTTGGAAGACGTCTGTATATTTCGCAGCGAGGAGGAATTTGCTCCTTTGACCGGCCGTGCGTGTCCATCTATCCACATTAAGGCGAATGACTCATGACGGTAAAACGCTTGCCGCTTGCTCACACCCGAGGAAGGCCCCACTTAAATCCATCATCCAATCTGCCACCGCAAAGACGCGAGCTCCAATTTTAAAGGGTAGCAGATGCACGAATTTTCCAGTTGCATTGAATGGGGTGAAAAGCTTTCTCTTTTTACGCAAAAAAAACTGGGTCGATGATTTGGATTGTTGGCAAAATTAATTTTTTACAACTCTATTATCCATTCGATGGTATCAAAGCATTTCCTATTGTTTATGATTGTCTCGGTGATTTTAAGGCTGTATTTAAAACCGCAATAGTTGCCTGGATATTATTTCAAGTGTAGCTATACCAAATCGAGTGTAAAAAGGATTATTAAGATGTTCTTCAATTTTCGTAGCTACAATGAATTGTAGTGCCAAAAAGAGGGTTTTTTTGATTGCCAATTACTATGAATGTCATTTGTTTAATCAAATTGAAATTTATATTAAGTGATGGTCATTTTTGGAAACCCCGTGGACTTTTATTTGGTATTCGTCGTCCGTTTCGAAAAGGTTTTCATTCTTCAGGGATGGTATACTCTCAATTTCAGTCCCGAAGGCACGTCCTGTTTTTGTAGTTACTTGGACTCCGTTTTTGTGGGCTATGAATTATCGTTTGCCATTAGCGTAATTATTACAAACACTCGAATGGGACTGATACAATATGCCGCGTTCTTTTGCAGACGGTCATGGGTCATTTATCATCTCATAATCACGAATATTCATGTCGTTCTACTCATAAGTCGCCCCTTCTGCAGAAGCGCATTCAGATTATAAATTATGGGAGGGATTGAAAGATCAATTTAGGGTTAGGTTTTCGGTGATTTTCGGTATATTTCAGTGATGTTTTTAAATAAAAATATTTTCACTGATATTTCGGTCGAGTCCATGAGGAAACATTTAGAAAAAGGTTTTTTGAATAACGGTGCTGGTGAATCTTTATGGTTTCCGTAGGACGACTTCGAAGACCTATATAAGAATCAAATGTCCGACTGATGAATAGTTGCTATGTAAAGGTCGATACTTTCCTTTTTCTATTCGCCCATGTTTCACTTCCATGGGATGCTTTCAAATATTTATGTACCAAGAGCTTAAAGAAGGGTCCATATTGTTGCATTTTATGTATATTTATCTTCGTAATTTAAGGTTAAGTTAAGTACTTTTAGGCAAGGACACCCCTCAATATTTCACATTTAAAATCAATATGAGATATCTATGACTTTCATTTGTTTAATTAATTTATGTTAAGTGATGGTCATTTTTGGAAACCGCGAGGATTGACCGATTAAACGTTTAATCTTTCTGTTATCACCTTTTGGAGTTGCACATTAAACGTCTCAAATAATTTAATCATCATCAGTTTTCTGTTTCCTCGCCTAATTATGTCATCATTGTCACCAGATGAAATGGGTATTATTGAGTCATTACATTTATGCTTTGATGGGCACCGGATAAACGGACGCGAGAAGTACGCAAAATGAACAAAAACGTATTCTTGTTCAAGATTATTTGTTATCCTATGATATTTTCTCATAAAAATAATTAGTACATATAAAACTATTAAAAAATTGTTCAATACGTTATTTACCGTTAGTATTTGGTCTATATTGAAAAAAAAATCTTTAATTGGTTGTGGATCTATTCATTCAAAAATATAAATGTTCTTAATTTTTACACTTGAGTGTTTGTGTAAAAATGAAATCTTCCGTGAATGCGTTTACAGTGTCGTAGGGCAAGCCTTTGTGACTATTTTTTCTCGATCAAGAGCTGACGATATGGGGGATGCATGCGTCGAAAAAAATTTAGATGACAGTAAAAATATAAATGCCGTCGCAGCAAAAACTAATATAAATTGTATCATATGTATATGGGTCAAGATAAAAAACGATGACTCGTCACCTCATCGAGGTATTAGAAAATTATTGCTGTTGTAAAGTGTAGTCACTCCCGCTCAATCGATCTTTTGATAACGAACTACTTTTTGAATGAATAATTTATACTTTGCTTATCCACAGAACTTTTTAATGAATCACGACCTTAGTTTTAACCTTTTGAGGTCCATAAAAATTGCATAAAAAATACGTTTTTAGGCTAATATTGATGAGTAGATTCCAAAAACATTAATATGAAAGCGATATCTCTAATAGTTTCTGATATACAGTCTGGGACGTGAAATGATACCAATTCTCGCTCCCTTATGGTCCATAGGGACATATCTGTCCCGTGAAATGGAAACAATAATTTTGTGAAAATTAAATCACAAATTCGGAGTTTTTCGTACCAACTCCATAGGCTAGATACATATAAAGGATAAACCGAATGTCTTGACTAATAATTGACCTTCTCATTGATTTGCTATAAAGTATCAAATTTTCACTTCGGGAATAGCATTTCAAGTGAAAGTTCTTAAAAATGTGGAAACCATAATATCTAAAGGATATCTCTAAAAGGAATTTAAAACTAAAATCCAATATCCTATTCTTCAATAGAACCAATTCTTTCAATCATAAAAATCCTCATTTAATTTTGAATGAATTACAAACATTTGGGACATATATGTCCCTTAGATCTTGAAGGGTTAGTGGTTAAAGTCATCTTCTCGTGACATCAACCGTCGTCAATATGAGCCGTGGTAAAATTGGTCACGATTTAATAAAAAATTCTGAGGAAAAACAAAATTTTTAGTTATTCGTTCAAAATATTCTACAAATTATCTCCGGAAACCACCAGCTTAACGAACTACTTGTTCAAAAGTTGCGCTATCGTCTGAATTATTCAGGGTGCATATTGAGTTGACCATAGTCAACTCGTGCCTGCATCTGAAATATGAAAATTTTCCCTCAGAATTTAATCTGATGTAACATTTACATCCTTTTGATACAAGTAAATACTGCAAAGGATCCATTGATTATGCGCTGTGAAATTTTGGAGATGATACGGTGACTTTAAAACAGGCAACACGCCAAGAAAAAAGACAAAAGGCGCCCGGCCGAGCGGAATTGATGCATCCAGGCACCAGTCATCCGTAACCTTCTCACCCGAAAGATGAAGCACTTAAAGTGGGTGTCTAAAGTGGCGCAAGTACCACGATCATCTAGGATTCTCGTCTGGCATCCGACAAATGCCGTGAAAGGCTTGTCACTCTTGAAGGTCGTTTTACTTCAAGTGTCGCTATTGCAAAAGAAATATTTCCTCGTTCAAAGTCACGCATGTATGCATGGACTTCACCCAAGTGTCTTATTCGTGGTCAATTAGTTTCCTTTACCATATTAAGTACAAGGAAGCAGGGGCGCAGCTAGGAATTAAAGCTTGGGGGGGGGGGGGTTTAGGAGCAACTAATACCGGTGTGTGTGGGGGTATGGAGTACCCACCAGGATAAGCGGTATTTAATAAATTGCGGAATTTTAAGATAAATGGTGAGTTTTACGGCTTTCTGGGGGATATTTCACTAATCCTTACACTAATTTATTATTAATATCAATCCAATTAAGTAAAATGGATTAAACTTGAAAATTTCTCTGAGCTCTTGGGGGGGTTTCTTCCCCCAAACCCTCCCCCTCGCTGCGCCTCTGCAAGGGAGGTATCTAACCCATAGTTGAGAACTACGGGAATCGGGTTGGTGTGATGAATAGAGTGTTGGCCTTCCATCCCGAGGACTCGGTTTCAAATCCCGACAGTGGCAGAGAATTTTCAGAGACTGTCCGATCCCCGCTTGAAAAGTGTGTGGAGGGCATTTCAAGGACAACACTCCGTCCGTTGGATGGGTCCCCTTGGCGCCGGGTTTCCCTCATACCGCATATGATCTCAACTTTTCCTCGCCTCCTCCAAACACCATACCTATAGAACTAATGAATGAGAGAATGAACGTGACAGACGAGGCCGCCGAAGCGCCCGAAACAGGCAGTTGAAACCGCGCTGTCATTGCATCTTAAAATCACTAAGTTATGTTCACCTCAAGAGTAAATACAAACAAGGGCGCAGAAGGTAGCGACGCGACAGAGTGGCTATAAGCAGAGGCCGACATTTAAATCCCGACTTTACCATTATTATGATAAAAGGAAATGAATTATGTATGCATAAAATATTATGAACTCCAAGATATACTTCTTCTTCGTGAGCATTTAATCTAATCGAGATCAAAGTTCTAATCGAAATTAACAGCATGAAAAAAATGATATCGTCAATTCAGCTTGAGAGATTTAAATAAATGCCACCGAAGATGGAAATTATGCACAAGTACTTCATAATTCTGCACGAAATTCAGACCCTTTCTACTTATTTACTACCTCAAATTTTTGTGGTGAGTTTCGAAGTCCACGTCAAGAATTTTTTTATTTTATGCGGTTCGTAAATGTCACGTGATCTCGGATTTTACCATTTCAATCATGATCCCATGCTATATTCTTAGCCAATTCTTCATATTTATTTGAGCTATTAACATATTTATGAGACATTGTTGATAATCTTCACAATATTTCCAGAATTAATGATTGATTCATTTAAAACAAAGCTTCCATTCCTAAGAGATGATTGATAGATCTACGTCATATATGGATACACGATCTCTAACATAGAAATTAATTGAGCAGGCAATCCTTAAAATGAGTGTTTTATTATTCGTGTTTTGAAATCTTGATTTTTGGATGTATGTCTACACTAATCGACTGAAAAATTCCAAAATATCTTTCGGCTTATTTTAGTGCGATACATTACTGTTTACTATCACCAAATTACAAAATTTTCAGGATTTTCTCCATGCTATTTTATCATTTTGTATTTATTACAAATATCGCCGCTACAGACTTAGCCGAATAGTAATTTTACTTTCCTTGTGAAGTATTTTTGTCACCTGCTATCCACTAGTGATCACCTGCTCTGAGTTTGCCATTCCAATCTTGGTCCTATCCCGACTCTTCGTATTTATCCTGAGTTATTCGCACATTAATTGGACACTATTGCTAATCTATACATTCTAATTGCCTTTATTACAAATTTAATCAAAAACTCTATTCTCGGTTCCACGTTTTTTTGCGGTCTCTTCATAAGTATTTATCCGATATATAACTATGCTGAACCTGTTATTCTTTTCAATCAAAAATTCCAGTGCCGAAATGTGATTGACAGGTTCACGCCATTTCACTATCAGATATGCACACGCGTTGAACTCTTGTAATTTGTAATTTTCAAAGTACGCTCTAAATGACTTTTGTACAAATCTTTGCTTATATTTGTTTACTTTTGACTGATCAGTAACTTTTTTCCTCTTTCCGCTTGCTTCCGTTGTTTTATCATTTACCGACCAAGTTATCGCCGTAACTCTTGGCCTGCGAGAAGATCTGTTTCCTTTCTTTTATTATTCAAACCATCTTTGGCTTAATTCGCGCCGCGGGAAATTCAAGCATGTCTTTATTATCCTCTTCTTGTCATCATTCAAGTCGGAGACAGTACCGTAAGCAAGCTTGCCTCGGGCGGATTTCGTGTTGATCACCTAAATGGTGGCTCATTAATTCGTCGTGATTTAATGCCCTTGAAACGTTCTGTATTACTCTTATTGCTGACGCAACTAAATAAATGTTCTCAAACTCGAACTAACTCTCCTGATATCATTATAATGATATCCCAAGCCCAAGTTCTTGACGCATTCCTAATTAGGAATGCGTCAAGAACTTGGGTTTGCATTTGTATGAATGCAGTAAAAAATATGCAACCATCCCCTGGAAATGGGTATTATGTTCAATATAGCAATCGAGCATCTTCTATATTATTTCTACTGTAAAGATACCTTTTTCTCAACTTATACGCAACCAAACTCTATAAATGAGGTACCAAAATGCACAGAATTTATCAGAGAACATGCGACGGCATATCTTACTTCCTAAATATTGCTATTGTTTCCTAAAATTGGTTTTTAAATAATTAAAAAAAAACGGTAAATTTTCCTGACGTTAACGACGCACAAACTGATACATTTGTCCATTTGCAACAATATCTCGCATTCTTTAAATAACTTTTACCAAAATGCGGCTGATTCCACATTCAAGTCTCCTGTTGATACGTAAGTATGAGTCATCATGTGCGTTTAACAGAGGATAGTGTAATTACTTCCAATGTTGTGTTTAAAGAGGTCCTCTGACCTCAATTTGTACATGAATATTCCAATTAAATTTTTACATAAGACCCTACCTTTTTTTCTACATTTTAAAATTAGAAACGCGCCTATCCCTCTAAGGATGCATTGAAAAGAGCGGCTCACTCGCAATTCAGCGGACAGAGGGCTGAAAAAAACTTTGCGATGCTGTATCAAATGAATGCGCTTACTATTATTCTTAAAAAAGATTATGATTGCCGAACACCATGTCGTGATTATTTTATTTTATGAGGTTCGTAAATGTTACTGCATTAACTCATAGCAGCCTAAAGGATATGGTTAAGTTCTCGATTTATCAGAATCTAAAAATACCACGTGTTTAATTCACTGTCAGAAGAGTTGATATCGACGAGGGTAAAGATGAGGAATTACGAATTAAATTTTCTGCGTTCCATCAAAACGGAAAATAACACAGATCACAATTTGAATAAATATTGTATTTCCCATCCATATGTACTCTATCATTTGTCATGAGTTCTTTTATAAAAAATTCTTGTATTGAAAGTACGAGGGCTGATTTTTTCACACCCTTTTTCGTAACTTAATTCGTCTGTTTGCCTGTTTCATCGATGGAATCTTACAATTGATTTTTAACCTCTTCCTATTGTCGGATAGGCTTGAAATTCACGCTTTCTTCCTTCTGATGATAATATTATATCCAATAATCAGACGCGTAAAATTTTGTTTCATTGTCCTTTAATGAAGTAACTAAATTTCCATATGCAGAAATATTTTTATAATTTCTCAGTTGGTCACGGTAGTTCATCATTTATTTGTCAGAAATTTCCATAAGCAGCTCTGGTTTAATCGAGTACATGATTCGCAACTAAAAATTAGGAAAATAAGTAGGAAACGCTTACAAAAAAGCAGACTAAAATGGGCTAAAAAGAAATAAACAAGCTTTTAATAGCTCAGAGGTTAAATTTACAATCCCTACTCACCTATCAGGTGACTCATCACTAAACCGAATAATTAGGTAAAATCTCTGTAGTTAGATGAAGTCACTACCGCTCAATCGACCTTTTAATAACGAATTACCTGTTTAAAACTTACGCTGTTATCTGAATTGTTCAAGGTGTATGTTGAGTTGACCTTAGTCAACAAGTTCCTGTATGTGAAAATATAAAACTTTTCCCTTAAAAAAAAAAACAAATTTTAAGTGATTCGTTCAAAATGTTCAGAAAATTCCACAAAGTATCACCGGAAACCACCAACTTTAACGAACTAATTATTACAAAAGTTTCCGCTATTGTCTGAGTAAGTCAGGATGCATATTTAGTTGACTGTGTACTTGTACCTGTTCTTGAAATATGAAAAATTTCCCTCAGCATTTACTCTGATGTAATATTTACATCCTTCTGATACAAGTAACAAGGATCCGTTGAATATGCGCTGTGGAATTTTCGAGATGATATGGTGACTTTAAAACGGGCAACACGCCAAGAAAAAAGACAAAAGACGCCCGGTCGAACGGAATTGATGCATCCAGGCACTAGTCATCTGTAACCCTCTCACCCGAAAGATGAAACACTTCATGCGGCGGTCAAAAGTGGCGCAAGTACCTACCTTCATTTCTAATTAACCTAATCAGCCCCCTCGCCTAATTCTCCGAGTAATGAAAATCTTTTTTTACTTTTTAGCTCATTTATTCTGTTTTTATAAAAAAACATGTTTCTTAAATATATCTCTTTATTTTATTTTTAACCTCCGATCGCTCGGTAATATCGCCATACAATCGGCAGGCGGGTAGCGTGCGCAGTAGTATACTGCGTGTTGTCCTTATTACACGCTATGCCATTTGAGAACGTAATTTGTCTGTTTAAGGAGAATAGTAGTCTCATTAACAAGATAAACTCAATTGATTCTCGCGCCAAGAGCGACCTACACAACGGCAACTAAAAATTCGCCCTATGGCTTCAGCATTGACTTATCTTGACCATTATGGCGATAAAAGAGAGGACTTTTTTAAAAATCAACTATGGCTAGAGATGAGACTGATTCAATATGACAAAAATGAAAAAAATCAGCAATCATAACTATGGATGCACCAAAAATCACCAGGCAAACCAAGAAAATTCAGGCGATCCTTGAGAATCCAAAGTAGTGATGGGTCGATCATGAACGATTCGATCAAAAAGATTGAATCACTAGGTGAATCAAATGACTCATGATTCATTTCGTTAAACAAGTCGATCATCAATCATCAATCACTCCGACTTCCGGTTTCATATCAATCATCTCGGTTTCCGGTTTGATTCAAAATTTGGAACGACCGATGCTTAATCTCTTTTCGTCAGGGCAGAAATAGTTGTGATAAAATTAAATACTATGTTATGAAGAACTGAATACTTGTGTAATCTTTTTCTTAAATGTTTTCCAGTAGTTATCAGTATTAACCCATTAATGCCCAGACGTATCTTTAGATACGTCACACTTTAAAAATTCCTAAATACTCTGTGGTTTGTTGTTAATGCGATTTCTTTACGTAATATGGCAGAATAAAGTCTTCAAATGGTATACAAGTGATTTAGATTATTTAAGCCAATATTTGCGATTGTAATGCTTACTTACACATGGCTGGTCATGAACTACTCAGAAATCGCTACGCTATGGTCATTTGAAAATTAAATTTTCACATAAACCATTGAGTTATCTGAATCCAGTTTTTACCGGTTTTATTTTAAATGTATAAGGAATATTATCTTTTTAAAGACATTCATTTTTCTTTCAAGCTCATTACAAAACTAATCAGTAAAGTTTTGACGTATCTAAAGATACGTCTGGGCACTTGTGGCACTAAAAATTCAAGTTTTGACTTATGGGTATGTTTCATTCTATTTATTGATTAGATGTATAAGTAATAATTTTATAAACCTAATTATGTGATAGATCGAAGACAGTTTTATATTCCTACCATTTCATGCAGTATAATATTGAACAATTAGGTAAATACAGCAAAACAGGAATTTTCTCAGAATTGCTGTGCATCCTTATTTGAATTGTGATAAAGTACCTTCATTGGAAGCAGAAAATGAGTCAGTATTGGATTTCCGGAAATGCAAATACTCGCAATATCAAGTTGCCTATCCTGGCACAATAGCGGATACAGAAAAGAATTCAAGGGGGGCACAAAAGATATCTTGAGCTATTCTTACTTGTATCGTATATATACAAGGCTATGCCATCATATGATATGAAAGAGTTACAATTGTAGTTCTGCCCTGTTTGGCAATGCGGGCGGCCACGTAAGAGGGGGGCGCGCTCCCCCTTCGCCCCCATATCTATCTGCCACTGTCATGGCATTACTTGTATTCTATATCGCCGATGGTGGAATGGATTGATTACTTTGTTTCTGGTTCAACTTTCCCCTGGCAATAATATCCAATTTGCAAGCCGGAAATCAGTGTAGGAAATAATCAACTTTGGTGAATATTGATAAAGAAACTTTGTACTACACTCCATCACCATAAACTCTGTACTTTGTATTCATATTCGAGTCTCCGAAAGATATACCTGACATAAGGAGTAATCTGCGCTTTAAAGACTTTTCAACCGTCTCTTCTGTAAATACTTTTTTGTTACTTTTGTTGCACACCCCTTGCTACATAAGTCAAGAAAACAGCATAGGGACTCCCATTTACCGCTGAGAAGGGAAGACGTACCTTAGCGATGGAGCAGAGGTGAAACAAATCTGAAATAGCTCTAACATCAGCGCTGCCAGCAGAAAAAATTGAAGACAAATTTTATGAACAATTGTTAAAAATGTTAGTACATTCTTCGTACGTACAAATCGAAGTGATTTATGAAGTGTTTGGAATATTGCTTCTCTCAGGTCACCGTCTACTTAGTTGATGGCTTTATCGGAGGTCATCTCCAGACTGCACCATTGAAATACTTTCTCAGTCAATGCGAAGGAACAGGTTTGAAGAAATGTTAAGGTTTCTGCATCTGGAAGATAACTATTATAATGGGAAGAATGATGGCAAGGATAGGCTATATAAAGTTCAACCTTAGTTTGAGGTTTTGAACTAGACTTTCAAAATTATAAGCGCTGAAGAATACTGTTTGATGGATGAATCAATCAACCTCTACTACGGTAGATATGGCTGCAAGCAATGTATTAGAGCGAAACGAGTAAGATTATGGTTAAAATTATGGTGTATTTTCGAATCAAGTCAACCATTATCATGCTGTAGCCAACCTTCAGAGAACAGATCTTGGTCAAGGAGATGTACTTTTAGGACTAGTGGATGAGTGAAAATTACCACCAGGTACAAACATATTTGCTGACAACTTATTCATATCAGAATTCATTACTATTAGCATACATAAAAAAATGAAAACTCCTGTGTTATTCTGTTTCCGAAATGCCAGTGGTGATCGCGGACTACAATTCTTACATGGGTGGACATGTGTGATCAATTCCTGGCAAATTACCGGACAACAATCAGGAATAAAAATGGTGGTTCAAATATTTCAGATGAGACTTGGATGTATCAGTTGTACAGGGATGGTTACGGTATAAAAAACTCGGATACAGTATCACGCTGCTGTAAAATTTCAAAATGCAAATTTAAAGTGTTCACGTTATAATACTATAATAATACTCAAATTTATATTATTTGATGCATAATAATTCAAATTCAAGTATTAAAAACTACTGATGAAGGAATGGGTAATGAATTATATAGCAAAAACGTGCATAAACACAATTAAATGATAATGTGCATTTTTGACCCCCTAAGTGCCCAGATGTATCTTAAGATACGTGTAGGATTAAGTACTATGCAAATGTTAGAGATTTTTTAAAATATTTTTTCCCGCATCAGGTATGATGCCTAATCATGATTTAAGCAAAAAAAGTAAAATTTTTAGAAAAAAATCTTCTGGGCATTAATGGGTTAATAACACCAATACACGTAAAAGGAAAATATTAAGATGACTCCTGTTGGAGAACGTTAAGAAGTAGAAGTTAAAGCTGGTTATATTTTATTGTGCCGTTCATAAAATTATCCTGCAGATCAGATTCATGCATAGTGTGTGGTGTATTTTGTGTTATATTTTGATCAACTATAGTTAGAAATTATTTCATTAGTGTTAAGAAACTGTGGCAGTTTCGCCTTCCCAAATATTTTCATGACACTGCTTCCTTCATTTTTGCAATCTAATTTACTCATCTAGGAATTCACAATTAAAATAGTATATGAAATGATAATATGGATAGCAATCAGCGTTACCAATGCTCTTCGCAGATGAGGCAGTATTTATTCGATTATTCAAAGTGATTTATTACATCCATTGATTGAGTCTTTTCGATCTTGATTCCTTTTGAGTCTTTTCGATCATGATTCCTTTTGAGTCTTTTCGACTCCTTTGAGTCTTTTCGATCATATAGTAATTGAATCTTGATTTGAGTCTTTTCGATCATAGTGATTAAATCTTGATTTGAGTCTTTTCGATCATAGTGATTGAATCAATTGATTGAATCACTTATGTGCCTCGAGTCAAAATGATTGAATCACTAAAATGATCGACTTTGCCCATCACTAATCCAAAGGCTATGCTAACGTGTTTTGGAATCGGAAATGTGTGTTGCTTATGCAGTCGGGGGTAACGATAAATGCAGATGCAGACCGCTCAAATTTTGCTAGTTGAAATGTTTCAACGGGGTCTCATTTAGTCAAAACCAACTATTAATTCCCAATTTTTCTCTCAAAATCTTTACTAGAACGCGTTGATGGATAAAATTGAAGTTTTTTCTCACATTTTCAGTAGGATTATTTTGAAAGTAAATAATGATTTTGTGGAGCAGGATATAAAGGATAATTTTATCAATTGCATACATGTGTTAGGTAACCCTCTTATTCCATGAAAATATAGAACAACTATCTGCCGAGAGCTGCCGGTGTTGTTTTTATGCACTAAAAATAAATGACATAAAATTTAAATTGCATACATTTTTATCAAAAGTATTATCAGAAAAATTTGATCTCGGTATTGTTGGCGCTTCTAAAAATAGATGCTTCAATTTACTGTCAATACTCGATTCTGTAAAAAATTGCATTATAACTATTTTATGGCTCAATCCCTAACCTAGCGCTAAGGTAGCTTTATAAAGAAATAATATATTTACGAAAGCTTTTATTTTGCCTCAGATTAATTCCCTCTAATTGGCCCGACATATTGATTCCATTGTTTTATTTGAGCTTAGTTTCATATTCACCATCATCAAAAATCTATATTCTTTAATTTTAACAGTGATTAACTAATTATGACTGCCATTTCATGCACCGTCTTGATTTTGTTCGGCGGTGGCGTGGGGGAGCAAAATAAACTGGTTGTGGCTGCACGAACACTTGAAGAGCATTTTTATTGGGGTTTATTAAATTTACTCGTACGCACCAGTGAAAATTACTAAATTTATTATATCCGAATATATTTTGGTTATGAAATGTCACATATTTACACTGTTCCCTCTGGGAATAAGTTGTATTGTATATGGCTCTATAAGGAAATACAGTACCTCTCTACATCGTAATTCAAGTGCGATATTGGTTATATAGGCGAGTATTAAGGCTGACAAAATCAGGAAGCCTTTGATGGCCTTCAATAGTGTTTTTTAACTTTATTTAGATTCTTGTTAAAAACAAATTTTTGTTGCATCAGCATAAGCTAAATTACAGTCAAAGTTCACACATTAGGTCGAAATGTTCAGAAATATCGAAGAATCCTTGTTTTATAATTTCATAAATGTAGCAAATTTAAATGATGAATGGGCATCACCATCGTCGAAAATATGTTATTAACAAGATAAATATTTAGGCATTTCATTTCAATCAGAATATATCATGCTAAAGCTCGTAATCTATTTTTAATCCTGGTTAACATAGAAGCAAACAGCCAATCTTATCCGCTTTACGTCATGCTTAGTCCCCCGAGTAGCATACCTGCATTTGTTTGTGTATTTAGCTCGAATTATCTCCCTTTGCTACTAATCCCCATTTCATTCCTTGCCCATTTCCCTTAATCTAGTATTCTCCCACTTATATTTTCAACATTCCCTCGCCGCTTATTACCTATCAGTAAATGGTCCGACCACACCTTCTAACTCCTACTTATCTTTTCCAGCAGTTCCCACTCCTCACCACCTCGTTCAGACCTTTTTCTCTCATTTTTTGTTTGAGGAGTTAAATCAGGCTGACTTATGGCCCTATTCCCGCTCCTTGTCGAAGATATCCTTCAGGGTCAAATAAGTAGAACACAAAAGATATAAAATTCCGAAAGTATAAGTATATTGAGTGTACCACAATATTTCCTAAAATTTTTGTGTGGCAGACGGGAACTTGAATGAGAGGATAAAGTTGTAACAGTGCCAAATTATTTAGTCTATCCTTATGAAAAGCATTATATATGTCATTAATTCGAAGTTCTTAATAGAATCCAGCGTAACACTTCTTTCAACAAAATGTAAACGCTCACTATAAAATCAGACACATTATTATTAAAGTATTGTCCCGGTTAATGTAGGTTGATATGAAGAATTTTGCCAGTTATCCCGGCCTATCTACCCTCACCGCTTGGAGATATGATATGGTATTTGGGAGGCGACTTACAGCTGAGGTCATTTGCGCCATGATGGAAGGAATGGAAGGTAGGGTGGAGAGAAACCCGGCGTCGGCATTAGCCTGCTCTTAGCGAAAGACGCCGAGAGGACCACGGCTTAACGTCCGGTCCGACGGACGGAGTGCTTCGCTTTAAATGTCCTCCACACAAAAGTTAAGCAGGGATCGGGCAGTCTCTGAAAATTGTCTGCCACCGCCGGGATTTGAACCCGAGCCCACGGAGTAGGAAGTCAACACTCCAGCCACCACACCAATCTGATTCCCGTTCAGCTTGGATTTCCCTCTTTAACTTACATCTATCCCCTTTCATTCAAACTATGAATTCTATTATCTTCCTTCCCCTTCCTCGCTTACCTAACACTCTTCGCTCTCAGTTTTTAATATCCCCTCCCCAATCGCTCAATCCAAACTTATTGTCTCGTCCGTATCTCTTCGAAAAGCTTCCTCTCCCCGCCCACCACGCCCAGGACTTCGTTGTTGGAACGCATTATTTAAAGTGGACAAAGACTCTCTCTTAATATCCAAATCTTCGTTCATTTCCTCAATACCTAACGTCCCTTTGTAATCTCCCCCCTCTTTAATTAGTTGTGAGAATCGTATTGTTGAGGTGACTAGAGTACTGACTTACTACTCGGTGGGCCTGGGTTCAAATCCCGGTCGTGGCAGAGTATTCATAGATTATCCGATCTCTGATTGAGTGCTATGTGGAGGTAAAAAATACCGAAAAGATAGATATATTGACTGTGCCACTAAACTTTAAGCCTCTCACCGGTTAAGAAGACCCGTTGCGAGTGCGATTTTCAAGCCAGCAGTCGTAAATATGAAGATCTCTCTAAATAATTATTTTGCAACAGACACTTCAACTTATCATAGTACGTCCATCTGATTGTACGTTAATCCGTGGTCCTCTTGGCGCCTTTCGTTTAGGGTACACTAATGCTGACGTCGGGTTTCTGTACGTTCTTCCATCCCTACCATTCCCATTCCCAATGGCGTGTATGATCTCAGCTGTCTTCGTCCTACTGCTATACCCTCCCTTTGTCAGATGCGAATATATCGCCATCAGTATGAAGTTTATCGATGGCTAAGTTCTAACAAAACGTATCTCAAAAATAGCAACTTTTCAGAAAAGCAAAAATACGATTTATTTTGTAAAATGTATATAATTTTAATTGAGATTAAAAACCAAAAATACATAAAACTAAAAATGAAGCATAATTTTGCAAACAAAGAGTTGTTTTTTGCTTGAATTTTATTTTTTATTAACAGTTTTAGCAGTATTAACTTAGACCTGCCAAATTTTCGTGTTGTTAGAACGTATAGCCATCGATATTTTCCTTGAAAATGACCCGAGAGTATTAAAAACAATCGGGGCGTACCAGTACAAAAGGTGTGGAACTTCTTAAGATAATTATATTTATTGAATCATGAACTCAAGATTTCACAGAGTTATTTCGTGTACCGTTGAAGGTACAGGGGGAAATCATCTTTCCATAAGCCTATTTCTGCATAGGCGTGTTGTTCAATTGGAAACCTAATCGATTCACAGCAGCAAACATGATTCAATGAAGAATTATGGATTATCTCAACACAAAAGCGATCTTTTTCTGTGCTTAGATTCTACAGCATACCAAATCATTGCATCTTTCACTTGTTGGTATAATTTCTGTGATATTTGACGGTATATCGGGGTTGTGTATAATTTATCAGTCAACAATAAGGTTTATAATGAGGAAAGAGACCTTAAAACTTATGATGGTAACGAAGGAATAAAAGGCATGCCTCTATTAATTTGTGACCGTTTACGTTAATTGTGGAAGTAACGAAGTGACTTTCATTGCATTTACGTTCGTTTGCTCGTCTCATCACGGCGTCAATTTTAGTAAGTTTTTAGTAAGTCAATTTAGTAAGCGCAAAAAAGAGCTGACGGGAAAATTTACACACTCATCCCGCCTTTAGCTCGATTTAACTGAACAGTTTAATTTGAAATATCGCATATAAGTAGGTAAATTGATTGTACAACTACAGCTCCTAATTTTTAACCCCCTCACCGGTTAATGCCGTTGCGAAAACTCTTATCAAGCCAGCTGTTATAAATATGAAGCTCTATCTAAGTAATTATTCAACAGAAAAGATCACGTACATCTACTTAATAGACTCCATCAACAGCCTTAAGAAAAGCATCACAAGTTATGATAGAATTATTTCTTAAACATTACGTCTTCTTTCTACTGACACTGATGAATTCACTAGTTTAGATGATATTTTATGTGAAATGAGATTCACTTAGATGAGATGCAAGCACGCTGAAACCTTCCCAAACGATCACCTCTATTCAGCGGCCTCCTCTATAAGTGTCCACTTTTTCTGCGGAACTGAATGTATATCCCATATTAGTCCAAGCAACCAGGACTAAAAAAGTGTCTATCTCTGAAATTGCTATGGAGAGATGATTTTTGTACGTATGAGTATTGAATATACTTCTGAACACAAATCCGAGGTTTCCCGAAAAAAATCCTCACTTTGAAACTACGTTTTTCACGAAAATATCGAAAAATACCAATGCGTTCTCAGTTTGTAAAAAAACAACCCTTTCTGGAGAAAGTAACGGAAACAGTTAATGCAAATTTAACGCCAAGCTATAATTTCCTACGAAATAGGTTCCATTAACTTTTTGTAGGAGGAACGGAAGGCAAACTTAATGACGCTTGAAAATCAGTCTCAAAACTACTTCTCCTACTTGCCACCCGTCATTACCCTACTGCCAGCGAGGCATAGTTTTCGATATTTTCATTAAAAATACAGTTTTCCAGGTAGAATTTTCTTGGAAAACCTCGGATTGGTATTCAGCAGCTTTGAAACTACGTACAAAAATAAATGTGTCCCAAAAATTATCTATCCATCATATTTTCACACCTGAAACTCCTAAATTCCCGGGCTTTGTAAGCAATACTAATTTCACATCTTTCCATAGACTACCTTTTTCGACGGCTAGCGCCCACTTTTTCAGGCCAATCTTTATGTGGCCAACCTCCGACATGCACTTCAAAAAAATACTATGGAATATGGTTCTTCTATTGTAACATTTTTACGGGTTAAAGAGCGTCGATGGAGGCGTACATCCTTAACTTCTGACCTTTCGTTTCCTTAGGAGCTCGAATGAAAAGACAGTCAGCCCTCCGGGGGCTGCAACTAGCATTTAGTTTCCTGGCACTTAAATTTATGCATAAAATTAAAATTTTGAAACTCTAGGAAGACAATCATGCCAGTTTTAGGTAGTACCTTCATTTTTAACTCATTTTTTACTGTTCCTCTCTGGAAGCCATATTGCCTAATCTCCATTCAGCGGGCACCTTCTTAAGCGTCCAATTTTCATTTACCTGTTCGTTGGCCACTTAGGATAAGTTTTACTGCATTTAAAACACTTATTGTGAACTCTGTCAGTAAATCCCACTTCAGCTGTCGTAAATCAGCTTTCTAAAAAGCTTCATAATTAATGTGAGAACCTATCCAGCATTGCTTCTCGAAGCTATTTTATATTATTCTGAAACCTAAGTCTCACGATTATGTCGATTAGATGGCTCCCTGTATCTCTGGTTCTTCCGTGAAAACCTGCGTACATTTTGGTACTTCCAGTGGCGGCTGGTGGATATATATCCAGGGTGTGCATTACAGAAGATGTAGGATGATGAAAAAGGGCATGAAGTTTAAATGAATGCTGCTAAATGGCACTGAATGCATTGACGGACTAGGAACCTGAGCGCAGGTAGCGTAGGTGGCAGCTACACCACTACACTACCTGCGAGTTTACTCACCACACATGCGCGTGCGTACTCGCGTCGTTTTGAGTCTGCTCCAAGCACATACTTGAACATGGCATGCTCCCCGCTTACCTCGTCCCGCCCGAGTACCCACAAGCGATCACATAGACCGAAAATGCGCCCGGTGCGATGTCACGGGATCGCACGTGTGTAGAGCGGTGAATTCGCAAAGGAGGTAGCCGTAGCATTTGGAGCTTCATATTTCATCCATATGTAGACAAGAGTTTTATCTATCTCGTGGTAAAGGAATACTTTTCTTTTATAATTCATTAATGTTTGGGTGTGCACTTGCTCACATGCGTATACGTACGCGCCGCCATTGGGTACTTTTACTCTATAGGTATATTAAGAGGTTTAAGTAATTGCGCCGGCAATAATTTCCCATATTTCCTGAGACATAGAGCAATTTTATGTTCTAAGGAAACCACCTCGTCTCGATTACGCTATTTTTACCCACGCACGTACACCATTCACATTTTCCTCCACCCCTCCTCGACGATATCTATGCCCGAGATAGGAAATGATCAAGAGCGGACTCGTGTTGCGAAAATCCACTCCAAACCAGGGATAATATGCTGTAATTTTTTTTCAACCGTGGGACATGATTTCGATATCCACGTCGACACTAAAATTACCGGCGATGCACAGTGGATTGAAATCGAGAAAAGATGGGGAAAGGTCAAAAATATCAAATATATTTCGTGACAGGAAGCCGAAATTTTGCAGAAACATTTTTAATGGAACATTCAATACGTACTATGACGGACATAATTTAAATAAGTGCTGTGAATGATATAAGAGAGTTTAATTTGCCTTCTAAGGTGTTCATTTTGTAATGAATACTCTATAGTTTAACATTTTTATTAGTTCTCACTCATTAATTATATATTGTTATTGTTAAACGGGGTCAAAGTTGTACTCAGAATTATCCCCAAATTCAACTTCCTCACGAATATTCAAAGTCATGCCTAAGAGTAATCTCAATTGATAAATAAATGGAATTTAAAGTTCCGTTACTTCATAAGAGCGTTTTTTATTTCTTATTTTTTTTACAGCAAACTAGCTTTATGGCAGTTTTTTACCAAAGATATTAATAAAATATTAAATAACTTTTGGTCACGTTTTGTATATGCGTAAAGAAAAAGTTATTTGCATAGCCGAGCGTCACGAGCTTATGTCGGAATAGTGTCAAAGCTTCCCGTGTTCTTATCCCATGCGTAGTCGAGCAAGCATTAGCGACGCCGAGTTTAAGATCAGTTTTTTGATCGCGCGGTGTTTTTTGGTCCAAGGCATAGCAGCCGCATCTTTATCTTAACATTTTTATCTGTTAATTCAATCAAAAATTTTCCTGTCGCGATTTTATTATAGTTATTGCTTGAGTTATTATTGTACCTGTAATTGTATTATTTTACATCAAAGTTAGTACTTTATATGCAACTTAAGTTATCCGCTTTTATTTATCACTTTCCCAAACACTGGAAACAGAATTTTAAACTTTCACCTCGGGATTTTTGTCTTCTCACTGGAAGCATAATTTTAACCATTATTGTGAATTATATCAGAGAAAGTTTATTTACCTTCAAAGGTGTTTGATTACGTAATATATACTTGGAACACGGGGGCTTTAATGCATCTCAAATGGCTCTTAAACTATTAACTCTCTTCTCAGGATATCCACACTTCAGATCACTGTCATTATTATTCATGGCCAAAAGATTATTTATATTCGTACCAATTTATTTACCTTTCTTCATGTTCACAAAATATGCTTTGCTATTGCCCGAAAGAGTTTTCGCTGCGGTCTTTTCTAGGGTTAGCAGCCGTGTTAATGGGCACATAATTCCCAACGTTTCGGTTTAGGATCACTTAGCAGTGTCGTCGTGCATAATTTTAGGCAAGGGCCGTAACATTGGAAAACATTCACCCATTGACCTGCCTCGAAATCCTTACGAATCATACACCAGGAAAGCAAAAACCTGTGCTTCATCGTAAGTACGTCAATACCTAACAATTTCTCGGTAATACCGGGAAGATGGATTAAAGTTTTGTATAATTTTTATCCATCTTAGAAACGAGAAGATAAGGTTTCAAAAAAATTACACCGAAATTGAGCGAGACGCCTCCAGGTAGGAAGATAACATCGAGTGGACGAGCCACAGATGAAGCCATTTGCGCTAAATGGAAGGGTAGGGTAGGAGGGTGGAGAGAAACCCGGTGTCGGAATTAGTCTACACTTAGCATAAGGTGTCAAGGGGTTTACATCCCATCCGACGGACGGAATGCTGTACTTGAAAATACCCTCCACATAACACTCATGCAGGGATCGGATTAGGTACCTCTGAAATGTGTTCACTACAACGTAAGCCCGGGTCCACAGGGTGGGAAGCAAGTACTTGAACCACTCATGGGTGGAGTTTTAGGGGACCACGAGGAGCCTGCCCCCCCCCCCCCTCCGCCCGCCCCCAACTTAAATGGTAATTTGTCCGAAAAAAGTACAAAACCTGTGCACTCAATAATTATGAAAATAAAAATCAAAATTTTAAATAAATTTTAGTCCTAAAATGTTTAGTACTAAAATTCTACTTTCGGAGGCTAATTTCAACAAATTTTCCAGGAACACTTAGGGGCTATAGAACACCGTTTCACTGGGGCAGGCGCGCAGCTAGGAATTAAGGCTGGGGGGGTTTAGGTGCAACTAATACCTGGGTGTGTGGGAGTGTGGAATACCCACCCGGATAAGCGGTAGGTGCGAGATTAATAAATTGCGGAATTTTAAGATAAATGGTTCAAAATGGTGAGTTTTACGGCTTTCTGAGGGATATTTTATTAAACCTTACACTATTCTATTAGTAATATCAATACAATTTAAAATTTTCTCTGAGCTCGGGAGGGGTTTTATCCCCCAAAACCCCCCTCGCTGCGCCACTGCACTGGGGACTCCCCTAAAACCCTTGAAGAATTGCTGGCCCCCCAACATAAAACTCTAAACTTCGCCAATGTAACCACCACATAAACCCAATCCCAAACGCCATCGAAATTATTAAAAAGGCAACAACTCCTCGGAGTGCCGTGCTCTGCTTACGGCATCATTGCTGTGCGAGTGTAACTGTCAATCCTCGCTACGAAGCAGTTTTTCTTGTTTGGTATTTGGCGGAGGCGACCGACAGCTAAGGTTATTTGCGCCATGAGGGAAGGGTATGGAAAGAAGGGTGGAGAGAAACCCGGCGTCGGCATGAGCCTGCTATTAACGAAAGGCGCCAAGGGGACCACGGCTTAACGTCCCATCCGACGGACGGAGTGTTGCGCTTGAAATCTCCTCCACACAACATTTAAGCAGAGATCAGGCAGTCTGAAAATTCTCTGCACCGACGGGATTTCAACCCAAGCCCGCCGGGTGGGAAACTAACATTCTAGCCACCACACCAACCTGATCCCCCGCAGTTTTTCTTACTGGTCGTATTAGACAGTGGTGTCATGGTGCCGAAACGAGCCGGAACTCCGTTCCGGCGCTGGTTAACAAAAGACATGACAGTCAAACAACAGTTTTATCAATTTTGTTGATTCAAATTTTATAATATATACATTCGTAACCAAAACAAAAAATTTATTAGGAAAATTTAAATAATGACTTGTATTTAAAAAAAACACACACACAGTAATATTTCACTTCTAAAGAAAGTTAAGGCGCTGCTTATTTTGCCATGACGTCACTCGTAGTAGATCGAATTGGGAGTAATCTTACATTTTCAAAGACGCTGCGATAATATTTAATCGCTGCTAAGAGAGAGCGAGTTTCTCTCCATGCCTTCTTATTTGCTCTCACCGATGTCTCAATAGACGTGAACGAACGCGCTGCCGGTCGCCTCCTCCTGTAATTACCTACCTACGCTATTTTCCCTTCAAACTGCTCCGAAAAGAGTTAATTTAAAACAAATTTATGGCTAAACGGTATAATGTATCCCGTAAATTTTCCTGTTATCATCGAAGAATCCTATCCAGGGGCGGATCCAGGATTTTTTTCTGGGAGGGGCACAAGCAAGGCCGTATCCAGGATTTTGTTCTGGGTGGGGCACAAGGATACCTCGCAATACAAAACGAATGCAATGATAATGGGACCGTATTAAAAATCTTGCATATTTTTGAGGGTCTGGGGGGGGCACGTGCCCCGTGCCCCCCCCCTGGATCCGCCTATGATCCTATCCGTGATATTATATCGAAGCAACGAAAAGCTTTGAAGTAAGTTTATATTTTGAATGTTGCGTTTTTGAATGATGGCGCATCACTGCTTCTCGACGGTCTTCTTTCTTGACCAATTACCTCTTTTTAGTGCACGCTATCTTCCCGAAAATGTCAGACTACTCAGAGTAACCCTTGTCAGTATTTGCCTGTATCTGAAATATATAAAGGTATTTTCTCATTGGTAAAATTTTGACGTTTTAGATACAGGTTAATATTCGCGAGGGTTTTTCTCACTACACTGTAAAAATTTGAAGATAATAGCGTAATTTACAATACGTGAAAAAAAGACAAAAGACAATCTGGAGCGATAGGTCTTGTTAAGAGGACGCACTATTCTCTATTGAACATTATTTTTTCGTGCCGTATTTTTCGTTTTAAACTGAAGCTATCGCATGAAAATTTTCAGAGTAGACTTATGATAGCATTTGCCAGTATCTAAAAAATGCATCACTATAATCTCATATTTAAAATGCAATAAGGGATATGTTCATGCTTGAGATAAAGGAAAATCTAGGCTCTAGTGAGCTATGTAGGGGCTGAAAACCCCCCGAGATGTGTTTTAGATACAGTTCTCAGCGGATCCCCTCCAACTGAACCCCCCGTAATATTCCCCATCTCCAGGTGAACCCCAGTAGTGGGCAGGCGCCCCACCGTAATTTCTGGAAGAATTGGGAAGATGGTATTATTTTAAGGTGGCAGTCCAACTTTTTATTTCACCGGATTAGCAAAAAATGTTGAAAAAAGAATGGATGAGTATCTGAAAGCCGCTTGTCTACTCTTATCAGACCTCAGACGCATTAATTTTGCAGGGTATTGCATACTCCAAGCGCAAAAGTATGGAATGCACAAACAAATATTGAACTCCCCCAAAACAACAATGTTAATCCGCTCCTGTTAGATTGCCACACTACCAACTGTGGCAATATTTTGTGGAGCTGTGCGACAGGTAACATAATGTAGAATTTGAGTTTTTCCTGGCGTACTTCTAGTCTGAAGGAATAGTGCCCGGTGGAAACCCAAGAATTATTCCTTCGATTCTAACCCTGAAGACGATGGCAGACTCGGCACCCGAAATTTTTAGACGAATTACCCAAAACCGCACCCGTTATGAGACCCGGGAATTATTTCATCAGAGGTAACATAATATCATGATATTAGCTGTCACAAAAGTCAAGGTAAACCCCAAGTGATACACCACCCACCAGTGGCGCAGCGAGGGGGGGTTTTGGGGGTTAAAACCTCCCCAGAGCTCAGAGAAATTTTGAAGTTTAATCCATTTTACTTAATTGGATTGATATTACTGATGGA
The DNA here is from genome assembly GCF_921293095.1 of Ischnura elegans. Lineage (NCBI taxonomy): Eukaryota > Metazoa > Arthropoda > Insecta > Odonata > Coenagrionidae > Ischnura > Ischnura elegans. The sequence goes on from NC_060259.1 coordinate 28,659,587, forward strand.
ATAGTGTAAGGATTAATGAAATATCCCTCAAAAATCCGTAAAACTCACCATTTTGAACCGTTTATCTTAAAATTCCGCAATTTATTAATATCGCACCTATCGCTTATCCTGTTGGGTATTCCACACCCCCCACACACCCCGGTATTAGTTGCACCTAAACCCCCCCAGCCTTAATTCCTAGCTTCGCCCCTGCCACCCACTATGCCTACATATCCTGGTTACGGCCATGAGGAAAATGATTATAAGGCCTCATGAACAGGCCCTAACATTTTTCAGATACGTTTTTTTTTTCAGATAAGTTTTGAACAAGTGATACGCCACGAAAAGGACGAGATACGATCGGTCGATCAAGAGCGATATGTCCCCTTAATCCGTGACTGAAGATGTGCATTCGTGGGCGGTAGATATTTGGACGCAGGTATGAAATTAGCCACGTGCACACGTGCCTCAGCCGTGTTCCGTGAATTAAGGTCGGTCAGCGCCCCGTCAATTATCAGAAGTGTCCATTGGCGATAGTGTCGAGGCCGCGATAAGAGCGACAGTTGCGGCCAAACATTGAGTCGAGATTGTTTGTTGGGTATGGATGCGGAGGAGAAGTACTCCACGCTCCGCAAAAGCATCCGGTGGAGGAATTTCGCAATCTCTAAGACGCCGAAGATCATCAGGCTGTCTCAAGACGTGGTATCAGGTAGGCGGAGACGAGGGCGCGTGATTCGTGGCGAAATCGGTGCGATAAGGAAGGCGTTGTCCATTAAGACATCGCCTTACATCACTTATCCGTCAACTGATTGAGCAGGCTCTTAGATGACATCCATGGGAGCAGGGCCGGATTGAGGATGTGGGTGGCCCAGGGCAGGGGCGCAGCTAGGAATTGAGGCTGGGGGGGGGGGGGGGATTTAGGTGCAACTAATACCGGTGTGTGTGGGGGTATGGAGTACCCACCAGGATAAGCGGTAGGTGCGAAATTATTAAATTGCGGAATTTTATGATAAATGTTTCAATATGGTGAGTTTAACGGCTTTCTGAGAGATATTTTATTAATTCTTACACTATTCTATTAGTAATATCAATCCAATTAGATAAAATGGATTAAACTTAAAAATTCCTCTGAGCTCTGGGGTGGGGCTTATCCCCCAACCCTCCCCACCCTCGCTGCGCCACTGGCCTAGGGCTCGCTTTGGTGGAAGGCCCACTATTCCAAGGCGTTGCAATTTGTAACGCAATGACAGGAAATACAAGTAACACAATTTTCAGCTATAAGTATTTATTAAAGTCAATGTTGACGACTACATTTTAACCAGAAAACAACCCAGCTTCACTTAGAAGCCCCTCACACTTGATGTTTTTTTTTGTTTTTCCGATTTTGTGAGCTTTGCCTCGATATTGGTGTAAGACTTATTCTTGGTGGGTGGCCCAGGGCTCGGGCCACTTGGCCCCCCCCTTGATCTGGCCCTGCATGGAAGAACCTTGGATCGGCATGTCTCAGTCCTGAGGCTGCCCCCCTCCGGTGGAATGAGAAAGCACATGCATAATTCAGGATTCTGGTTGGTGGGCTGGCTTCCCACTTTGTGGGCCCGGGTTCAAAATCCAGGGGTATTGGAGATTTTATCAGAGACTGCCCGATCTGTGCTTGGCTGCTTTATGGAGTGTCCTTCAAGCTTCAAGCAGTCTGTCCGTCAGATGGGATGTTGGGCCGGTTTCCCCTTCCCCATAAAATTTTCAGGTAGAATATTTATCAGGATTCAGCTAAATCTAGCCAGATTTAGAAGGAACATACTAGAATTCAGAAATATTCAGCCAGAAACAGTATGTAGTTGGAGTAAACGAGCAAAGATAACACAAAAACGTTCCACAATCAACAGTTTAATCTCTTTCAAAGTTTATGAATGACGTTTTGAACAACATTTTTGGAGATGTATCGACGTTTTTCATTCAATGCCATCCATAATATTTTCAAAAGAGGTGCCAAAGACTAAGTTCGCTGGGGATCGGGTTGGTGTGGTAGCTAGAGTGTTGGCTTTCCACACTGTGGGCCCGGGTTCAAATCCTGGCGGTGGCAGAAAATTTTCAGAGACTGCCCTATCCCTGCTTGAATGTTGTTTGGAGAACATTTCAAGCGCAAAACTCCGTCCGTCGGATGTGACGTTAAGCCGTGGTCCCCTTGGTGCCTTTCGTTAGGAGCAGGCTAATGCCGACGTCGGGTTTCTCTCCACCCTTCCTTACCTAACCTTTCCTCATGGCACAAATGACCTAAGCTGTCGGTCACCTCCTCGAAATACCATAACTAAGTCCGAAAATAATCTGGGTAAGGTACCCAAAAAAATGTTCCATGATCAAGAGTTTAATCGCTTTCAAAGTTCATGAATCGAGTTTTAAACAACATTTTTGGAGATGCAGCTATATCCCACTGGAGGTGTCCAATTTATAGCTGGAAGTTTTACTAGGGTTGGCACTTTTCGTTAATAGCATACTTATACTGATGCCGGGTTTCTCTCCAATCTTCCCGATGGCTTGCCACTCGCATCCTACACATCTCCCAATATAATTCATCCTCCACACCCAGACCAGACGGCTCGCACAATAAGCTTGCGTCCTTATTCCTACCAATTAGCTAATTTAACTCTTCAATCTCACAATCAATCAAGCGATGCCCTGATGTGACTCCATGGATTTTTTTCCAGAAAAGAAATTTCATACCTCTTCCTTCAAATTGAGCTGTCACATCAATTGCAACATCCTTACCGATGTCATACTATCAACTATTTTCTAATATTTAAACCATTTTAAAAAAAATAAATACCTTTATTATGAATTGCTAAACTACACTTCTGAAGTTGCTTAAAATAATGTCATTTTAAATGTTTTAGCGATATTTATTGATATTGGGGCTGCAGGCCTTACTGCACTGTCTTGATGGTATGCAATTCCTCAAAACCACAATTTTTAAATTATAGATAGATATGTCTGATCCCATCAATTTTCAGATGAGAATTTTTCCTGAAGGATAGCCAAGATGTTATGCTCATTACTGGGATATTCCTTCATTGAGCTTGTCTTTGCAAAAATTGAATTGTGAAACACTTTGGTAATTAAAAAAACTAATATATTTCCTCCAGTTCTCTCAACCTCATTGACACAGTGTTTTCCAACTGTCCTGCTTAAGGTGCTGTCTTTGTAAGTTCCATGACATAAACTCAATTTTAGCTAGCTTTTGTTCAACAAAAAGAAATGGACAATTATTGCAAGAAGAGGAAGCATTGTGAAATATGGATGGATTTGCTGAAAGCTTGGGGTTATGATTTGAATCTTATCGACAGGCCTCTGGTTTGATTTCGCCTTCAAACTTGAGAAATCATCATCAATCTTGCATGCATCAATTCAGTAGTTAAATTATTTTTTCAAATTCCCAATATAATGTGTTGCATTAGGCCTTGGGACTAAAATCTATTCTGAGAATGAAATCATTTGTTGAATGAAATAATTATCTTGAAACACAAAAATAAATCTACCTAGGCAAATTATGATTTTACAAGATACCATCATCAGGGGCTAAATTTATCTTTTCTATATTTTAGGGTCTAGGTTTTTTTTAATATTTATTATATTTCGTAGAAGTAATATTGACACTTAGCCTTGAAGGCAGATAATTATAAAAAAATTAATGTCCTCAAACGTACAGATATGACCGTAGGTGGATCTAGGGGGGGGGGCACAGGCGCACGAGCCCCTCCTCCCAGATGCTTAAAAAATAGGCAAGATTTTGAATGCAGTTATCATTACATTAGTTTTATTTTTTCTATTACGGAGCCTCAATCATTTAATTTAATATTAATAACTTTCATATCAAAATAAAGAGAATATTGTCTACTGTAATTTTTGTATTTTGTATTTAATCTCAAATATAAGCGATTTAGCGATTAGAGACCTGTCAGACTCTTGTGCTCCCCCCCCCTCCATAAAAAAATCCTGGATCCGCCCCTGGATATGACTTTCATAATTTCCCTCAACTGGAAGTTTCTATTGTAACAATTGAAAATTTAAGTTTAAAAATATGTTTCATCTCCTTTCTTTGTTCTTGTCTCTCCAAACTTTCCAGCCTTTGAGATCAGTTGAATATGTTGCAGATATAATTGCATTTATGGGCATAGACATGGTGTACAGAAAGCCTTGAGGTGGGAGGGCACCCGCCTAAAATCATCATGTAACACTCTTCTGTGGATTTGGATGTAAATGCATCAGAAAGATCAGTGTCATCACAATTGATATCATAATAAATCACACATTTTTAATTTATAACTACACTAAGACTGGCCAATATTTCTATTGGTAAAACATCCAGGTTGTCACAAATAACTTTTTGTCAACACTTGATTACTTTTTAATTTGTTTCAACCTTTCTTTCAGCTTTCCAGGAAAAATGTAAAATCAATTCCGATTACCTGGAACTTCTCCGTAATGGGACTGTTATGACCAAGTTCCACTCCACCAGTAAATGGCGTGAACATAAGTTATATCTTGATGATAAAGAAATGAAAGTATATCACAAACATTCCTTCAAAAAATGTCATCGAGCTGACTATGAAAGTAAGTTCAAGGTATGAAACAATATTTCCCCAAATAAAATGTTTTTCCTATTCTCATAGGCAGATCCCATGGGGGAGAACTTCCCAGAAAATTTTAAATGGCATATTTTTGGTATCCAAAAACTATCCCCCAAAATTGTGTTAATTATGCATTGTATAATTGCAATTAGGGATTTTCAATGTCCTCCAAAAATGCCTTTAGTCAATATTCAATGTATGGTTAACTGCTAAATTGAGTTTTTGGTCTTCTGCCACCAATTTTGTAAATATTTGCTTCTTATTGGAGGAGCTCCAATTTGACTATTATGTCTTCAGAGTAAATTCAGAAGGTAATCTATTGATGGCACTTGATTTCAAAGTTTTTCATTAATAGCTTGATGGCACATTTTGGATCACAGGGAAGGATTATCCTCAGATCCACCACCAGCTTCACTGATCCATTCTGCTTTCAGGATTGCTGCCATACAGTTGTTGTTTTTTTAGACGTTTCTCCATCATTCCTGGAGGCTAACTCAGGTTGAAGATTTTCAGGGCATGTTTGACCCGAGGAAACCTCTAGGATGGGAGGAGAATCTTTGTTTGGAAAGTAACAACTATGCAGCAGATATCCTGAAAACAGAATGGAGCAGTCAACTACTCATCAGGGAAACCTCTTGGCCAACTACTGCCAACTCATCTAACCCATTATATGCACATATATTTATGGCCTTCAATAGTCAACAAGTACAAAGACTCCAAAACACTTTCTAAACACATAACGGAATAGCAGGAGCGTGAGTCCTTGGACCACACTATTTGGATTTCAGGTTTGGAATTCACTGCTGTGGAATCTCATAACCTTCATTTACTGTATGATGCATATAACCAGCTGTACCATTTTTGGCCTTTAAACTCAGTCTTGGGTGAGCTTTGTCAATAAAATTGCTATGGTCAATAAAAGGGAAAATATAAAGTGTATGGTGAAAAATGATGTCATAAGAATTGTAATGGGATTGAAAAAGATGTCTTAGCTAGAGGGCTAAAAATTATACTCTGTATTGAAATATAAACTAAATTTACTACGTCCATACTTTTTCAGAAAGGTTAAAATTTATCATAATGCGTATTGTAGCAGAAAGTACCTAACCTTGGGTTGGTATCTAAGGACTTCCCGTCCTTGAGTAATGGTAAAAGATCTAAGGTTGGTACCAGTAGTCACTTCCGGTTCCCCATTACGGTAAAGTGATAATGTGTATGAGCTATCAAATAAATACATAGCCATCCAGTGCCGGCGTGCTCATTTAATCAGTATTCCCCTCCTGGACCAATAATACAACACGAATAAATATGTGAAATGCTTTCCTGAAATTATTCGGGGTATTCTCAGGCTTTCAAATTACTTTTATGTTTCACCACTACAAATAATTCAGGTCAAATGCTGCCTTTGAGGTTTCAGCCATGCATAGTTGGCTGATTCATTCTGCTTTCAAGATTGATCAAGGTTGTCGCTTTCAGACAATGTTTCTCCTCCCATCTTGGAGGCATCTTCAGCTCAAAGATTTAGGTCAAAGATGACCTTTTCGACCTGCATATACCTCAAGGAGGGGAGGAGAAATGCTGCCTGAAAACAATAACTACAAAGCAGCTATTCCAAAGCAGAATGGTGCAATGAAGATTGAAGTTCTATTTAAATGAATAAAACCTTCTGGAGACTGGTTTACTACTTATTTTGGCCCTTAAAATTTATAGGTGTGTAAATTTCTGATGTTTCTCAGTGTGTTTGGATATCTGCTGCAGAGCTTTAGCCTTTTCCATTTGGGTGTCGAGTGATACTCGACATTGCCTAGCGCACTACTAACTTTCATACACTGAACCAGCACGATTCTCCATTTAAGGTATTTAAAAATTAAATTCAAAGTGGACTACTGGTATATGGGCTGCCTAATTCTTAGTGCAAAGGTTAAAAACAGGCTGATGGTGTGGAAGGGTGAGGAGAAAGTGGTTCCTGCAGAACTTTCTCAACTATTCTTTCTTCATTTCTTGAAAGTTCCACACCAACCACTTTCCCCTCCCCGCAGCCATGAAGCTATAAACTGATGCACAACTTTCTTGAATAAATTATCCATGAAGAGGTCCCCTGAAAGGGAGAAGAAATGTCATCCCTAATTTTATGTAAAGGTGTGGGTAATCTCAAAACCATTATCAAGTAATATATGAGCCAAAAAATTTTAACAGCATCACATTCTTAAATTATCTCTTGCAGATATCATTTCCCTTGTTGCCATATTCACTGATGCATTATTCTAAAGCACTGAGTGTTGCGAGTGATTTTTGCATTTATGCACAGGGGTGCAAATATACACAGGGCAAATCACCATCCCAGCAAAGCCAAATATTTTTAATGATGAATTTCACCCTTGGTGTGTATTTGTATTTGTCTCTTTCATCTCTCCCTCATCCCTCCTTCATGCTGTCATTATCCCCAGAGTCTTTCAATTTTGTTCTTAATTTTTCTGCTGACGCTTAATGCATTCATATATTTACATCCTAATTTAGAGTACCTGATTAAACAATCTTAGATAAAAAGTAGTTCTCTTCATAGGAAATTTAAACTGAGTCCTTCTGAAGGAATAATCAAGTTTTTTTTTAATAACAGATGGAATTTGAGGGATAAGATAAGGGCTTTCTTTTAGAAGAAAATGGGGTAACTCCATTCCGACATCTTTTTTTGGGTTATGTTCGCAACCTCATTCTGGATAAGTGTGTGACTAGGGTTTTACTAGTGGGTATACAAATGTCAAGTGCAACAGTTTCCCCACCTTTATCTCCAAAAATTGCCCTGGATGGGATAATACTCATCAACCCTTTCACTGCTGTGAACGCACCTGGTATGTTCGCACGGCAGGCTGCTGTGAACATACTTATCTTTCTCCCTGCCATGCACTTTCGCCAAAGCACTTCAAAGGGTCCCTAATCCGGGACACTTTCCTCGACGAGCTCACCCTCGCTGGCCCCTCTCTTCGACCCTCAGAGCGGGGTCCTACCTCCCAAAAAGTGACCGCTCTGACTGCATTTTGAAGATCTATCAATCAATACCATCATCAAAAAATGATTGTTTGCATTGCACTCCTGCCAATCAGGCAATCAAGTACACCTTTGAACTGTGTTTCTGCGATGAGAAACAACGATTTTGTTAACTTTGCTAAAATGGCCAATTTCTGGTGGTCCACAGCCACGTTTTATAGCAAAGTTGACAAAATCGTTATTTTTCATCACAGAATCACGGTTTAAAGACATACTTGATTGCTTGATTGGCAGGAGTGCGATGCAAACAATCATTTTTTGATAATCGGATTGATTCGTTGATTTTCAAATTGCAGTCAGAGCGGTCACTTTTCGGGAGGGAGGCCCCCACTAGGAGGGTCGAAGAGAGGGGCCAGCGAGGGTGAGCTGGTCAAGGAAAGGGTCCCGGATTTGCGACCCTACGAGGGTGTACCACGCCCATCCTGGAAGTACCTGCTCCATGGCCCAAGGAAACTCATTTTAACCTTTTCGCCGCCTGTGAAGAGAAGGTTTTCAGAGATTGAACAGCAGTGAAAGGGTTAAACTATTCTGTGTGTCACTGAAATACCTGTTTATAACTCATTTCCTTTTACTCTTCTTTCAGTTGATTTGATTGACATTATCGAAGTGAGGAAAGGTTGGAAGACTGACACATTCAACAAGATTGAGTCGAAGATAGAAAAATATAGGAGGAGGAGTGAAGAAAGTGATAATGCACTGGCTCGGAAGAAGTCAAAAAAATTCTCATTCATGGACGAAGGAGTGTGCTTCTCAATAGTGCATGGAAATGACAGAAAAAGCTTAGATTTGGCTGCTGAGAGTAAAGAAATTGCTGAAGTGTGGGTCATTACTCTTCAACACATAGTAACAGTCCTGAAGGAGCTGGAGCATACCGAGCAGTATGACAGGCATGTACATGAGTTACATTTCTTGCATATGTGTATCAGCTTTTTTGCCCACCTTCCTGCAGCTAGCAAATTTCATGTAAGTCAGTGCAAGAAATAGTCATATCATAAATTTTATAAATGATGATTTTACAAAGGACTTTCAAAATAAATAATATAATCATATTCAAGCATGTAGACAATGTGATGAAGCAAGAGGACAAGCATATATGTTTCCTGAGAGAATGAGGATTTGATCATTTTGGCGTCTCTGCTGCTGGTTTTGCTAGCCGTCAATTAAACTTCTTTGCACTTGATGAACAACCAATAGCTTGCATAGAGGAATATATTAGAGAGAGACAATCTGTGGTCCATTCTTTGAAATTGTTATAACAATATTTACGAAAACATCTCATTTTAAAAGTGAAGCCTTAGAACGTTTCTGCTATCAAGATGTCATGTTTCTTGGCAAGTTTTAGTGATGCGCAATAGAGTACGGCCTTTAGAATGAAAATAACCTACTATTATTTTTATTCTTCCACAAAAATGGCAGTTTCAGTTCACATAAAAAAGGGAACATCTTTATATTTAGGCAACCCGCAACACGGTAGAAGAGGAACATTCAATGGGAATAAAATATGTAACCCTGCCACGTGAACGGCTGTGAAATATACAAGAATTGCCATGAGAAAACATTCCCCTAGACCGGGAATCGAACCACGGACCTTTGGCTTTCCTTTTGGCATTTCAATTGTGTCTAGGGGCACAGCTAGGAACTAAGGTTCGGGGGGGAGTTTAGGTGCAACTAATACCGGTGTGTGCGGGGGTACAGAATACCCACCAGGATAAGCAGTAGGTGCGAGATTAATAAATTGCAGAATTTTAAGATAAATGGTTCAAAATGGTGAGTTTTACGGCTTTCTGAAGGATAATTTATTAAACCTTACACTATTCTATTAGTACATAATATCAATTCAATTAAATAAAATGGATTAAACTTAAAAATTTCTCTGAGCTCTGGGGGGGGGTTTTATTCCCTAAACCTCCCCCCCCCCCCTCGCTGCACCACTGATTGTGTCTGTACAACAAAATTTATTGATTCAAATGATAAATCTTGAAATTCTTATAGGTTGTTGCCTTAAGCGGCAATATACTTCTTTCAGTGACTCCTCGATGTTTGATACACTTCCCAGAAAGCGGTGACTGGAATATTCTCTAGAGTACACGACATTGCTCTTTGGATGTCCTCAATGGTATTAAAATGGCACCCTATCATCTTACTTCAGATTCTCTGAAATGGGAAGAGTTTTGGCCGTGCAATGTCGGGACTATAAGTTGGCTGCAGTAGAGTTGTGTAATTAAGCTTTGCTAGGAACTTGTGGATCAATAGAGCAGTGTGGCATGATACATTGTCCTCATGAAGCATTCACAATGAAGTGGGCATATGCCTTGTGCGGGTGAGAGCCAAATCGTCAGTAATAATCGTGAACTCAGTCCCATAAAGAATATTTAGCTCATCTGCTAGCCACCTAGCATTAACATGTCTGTCAGCATTCAATAATTCATGCAAATGGGTCACATCATAAGGCATTGAATATGTCTGCAGCTGTGAAGAGTGAGCTACATCAGTAATATCTTCCCAGCTCTTTTTGATTTTTTTTTTCGCCAGTTGGAAATTGAAACAATCACTGAACAATGGTTTACTCAAACAATGATGCTGAAGCTCTCACAGCTCAGAGTGGACTATGGGAGGCAGAAAAGGAAAACTGATACCCCTCTCCACAATTCCCCACCATCAGGGTAGTGCTCAGTTCAATAGGAACACCTGAAAGCTACCAATTGCATTATTTTTTAGCATCACCTGTGCATTAAAAAAATGAGTAGATAAATTTGATTTTGAGATAAGCTACGGGTCAAAATGACCTATCCTGTCCTTATTGCATTTAGGTGACTTTCTTCTCCTTTCATACAGAGTGTATAAATAATCTCATTCACAGCTAAGAACAGCTTTTGCAGTGGCATGAGGTTCAGCATCTGTTTTGGCTTTCTTGTAGCCATAATTTCCTTGCATTGCTATTCCTGATGAATTGTAGAGACGAACACTATCATACAGCATCATGAGCCTTCGAAAAATTTCACTTTCTGATTTTGGTTGAACAATTTCATAATGAGCTTGCTTAACATTTATTAGATTTCATCAGTGTTTAACGTTTAGATAGAAATACAGAATCTTAATTGGTTTGATAACTGACCCCATTGAGCATTGATTTCTTATTCCTCATGTCTTCAATTTTTTCAACAGATGGCTGAAGAAGCAGTTTGAGGGTGCTGACATTGACAAAAGTGGAGGACTTAATTTTTCAGAATGCTGCAAACTATTACAACAGCTCAACATTAAAATGCAAATACGAGAAGCTAAGAAGTTGTTTGATGTAAGTTAATGATTTGATTTCTTGTACATGTATACACATATATTTCATTTTTATATGCACATCTGATGTTTCACATCAAGAAAGTTATTCACATAGAGTAAACCACCTTTGTTCTTGAAGTAATGCTGTGATGTCTCGAGGTTTTTCTCCTGCACCTTGGTTATATGATAGAATCACGAAGATACTTCATTCATAGGCGTACCCAGCGAGAGGGAGGGGGGCAGCTGCCCCCCTAGAAGCAAAAATCGCAAAAGTTTTAAAGCAAAATCAGTACTGAATTGAAACAAAAGCATTCAGAAAAATTTCTTTAAACCAACGAAAAATTATATGTATCAGTATAAGATATATAATTAAATTAAACAATTTTTTCTAGGAAATAATCTCAGGAGAAAAGCCCGCCCCCAGACCCCCCCCCCCAGTTATGATCCTGGGTGCGCCCTTGACTTCATTCATAGTGCCCATACTGCATTTGCTTGTATAAAAACTAAACAAAATAGAGTGTCACAATTCATTCACATTGCTGCTAATAGATTTGTGGGCCAGCATAGAGCCAAAAAAGAAATTCTGTCCAAAAGATTCCTTCTTCTTTCCTTCCTTCCTTAGTCCTTGCAGTGGCATAAGCTTAAATGGGACAATTTCTGTTTGAGAATGAAGTAAGTGGAGCATTGAGGATGTTTTTTTTTCCTTTAAAAATATCTCCTATGAAAGTGCAGATGTTTCTTAAATCTTCCTTTTCCAAGGCTTTTCATAGCTGATTCCTAAAACAATTAGCGCTCTCCCCCTGAGTCCAGAGCTCTGCCCTTGGATGTTGAACATATCATGTGGGTGCGGGTGCAAAATGGAGAGATGGGGTGCCAGAGGAGTTGCATCGTCTGGGTGTGGGTGTGGTATGGTATTTGGTGGGGGCAACCAACAGCTGACGCCATCTATGGCATAGGGAATGGTAGAGATGGAAGGGTGGAGAGAAAACTGGTGTCAGCATTGGCCTACTCTAAGCAAAGTGCTTGGTGAGATCTTACCTCTGCCATGTAATTGAATGTGTAATTGTGGTTGCACTTATATGTAGCTGAGTGTATTATGATGAGAAATACTAATCCCCTGCCTCATGCCCCAGAAGTGGCTTGCAGAGTATTATGTAGACGTAAATGAAAGGCAACAAGGGGACCTTGGCTTAACGTCCCATCCGACAGATGGAGTGCAAATTTTCAGGTGCTCTCCACAAAGCACTATTGGGAAAATACTGAAAATCTGTGCCACTCCTTGGATTTGAACCGAGGCCCATGGGGTGGGAAGCCATCTGTTTAGCCACTTCACCAAATCAATCCCCCTTTCAATGTGGGAGTCGAGTGTGGGCTTGGATGATGGAGCAGCTGGGATGCCACGGTGCGTGATGTGTCTGTGGGTTTGTGGTGGGAGCAATAATAACCTGGTAATATTCTTCTCAGTATTTTTTTATCCTTCCAATTTTGGTGATAACTTCATCTTTTTCATAGGTAGCTACATCTCCTTAAGCAGCAATTGCCAAAACAAGTTGATCAAATGATAATTGTTCTGAACATAGCCAAGGCCTTATTTCTCCACCTTATCTTAATTTCTCTAACGAGAGTCAAAGTATTCAAAGTGCACAATTTGCCAATCTGTGTTGTGGGGGTGAGGACTTGGTTGGTATATGGATTGTGGACATGGCATGTGGTGGAAGACAAGATGGTAGAGTGATGGCACAGGCACCATACTTTCAAAGCAATGCAATGTTTCACATTTTGTCAAGAGGGGTAGAAAATTCCTCTGTGCACCAAGGGTGTAATTTGCCGTGAAAAAATCATTTTACTTAGCAGGAATTCAAACCCGGATCTCCCAATTGCTGGTCAGATATGCTACCAGTTACACTAGATGGGCAATCAGGAAATCCAGGTTCAAATTTTGGCTAAGCCAAATGATATTTTCATGGCATATACACCCTTGATTTATTTGTACACGAGTGCAAATAAATTCCCCTGGACCAGGAATAAAACCATGGACCTTTGGCTCTCTGGGCCTCTTTGAAAACCACTGTGGTATCGAGTTTCCTTAATTCCATACCAAAGCTGGGGTATCATAAAATATTTTCCTCCCAAGGGGGAAAAAACATTTGCTGTGAGTTACCTGGGATGAGGAAATGTATAGAATAAATATGTATTGGTTTACTCTGAATTAAGCTCACCTCAGTACCTCACCAATGTTAGATAATATTGAAAAAGTAAGAGAAAACTGGACACTAAGCCTTTTTACGTCATTGGAATGGTTTTTTATTCTCTAACTAGCCAATTAAAGTGTGCTTAAAGTGAAAAGTATTTAATGCAGATGCTACCCACGATGCACCTGTATTACCCTATCAAAAATCAAAATGAAATGCCAATGGCTCACCTACTCCAAAGGGGTCAGGATAGTGTGGTGGCTGAAGTGTTGGCTTCTCACCTGGTGGATTCGGGTTCAAATCCCGGTAGTAGCGGAGATATTTTATAAAATGCTAGATCCCTGCTTGAGCGCTTTGTGGAGTGCACTTTAGGAATTCCTCTCTGTCCTTTGGATGGGATGCTAAGCCGTGGTCTCCTTTGCGCCTTTTGTTAAAAGCAGTCTAATGGCAACGTTGGATTTTTCTCCACCCTTCCTTCCTTTAGGTGCGAATGACTTGACCTTTCGCTTGCCTCTTCTAAATAATATAACATACCATTTCTACCCCGAAAATAACACAATGCGCATGGTGTGTTGCCCCCCTCCAGGGGCAAAAATTTTAAAATTCCTATTCCCTTTTAACTTTCGATAAATTACATATACATGGCCCCAACGCAGTAATGTAGAGTAAGGAATGTTTTTACCTTCCTGCAATATCTACAGAGCTCTTCTCTCTGCAGCTGGCATGTTCGGTTAGGGTAATTTGATCCTTCGGAGGGTATGAGAGAGACAACGCCGGATTTTCTCTTACGCTAACTCGGCTTTGTCCTAAAGTCTCAAGATCATGGGGATCTCCATTCAAATTATTGAAACAATTGAAATTACATTATTCTAAAAACAACAACCACTAAAGCACTGAACCGAAAACAAGGAGAAATCCTAAGCGTGAGACTAATAAACAAGCATAAAAATGTAATGGTTAAGATCAACGCGTTTGGCTCATTGGATCTGTTCGTTTGTACTAAACACAAGATTGAACCAAAGTATAGTTCATAGGTTCTCTGATTGCTATGGTAAATATTGACGGTGATAAACAATGGTTTATTTTTGCATAAATTAAGTGCAGATTTGTGTAGATTGGAATAGACAAACGAACAGACCTATTGAAATTCCGACGTTCGGTTATATTTGGAACGGGCCCCATACATGGAAAAGCCTAAGGCCTCTTTTCATCTAAATCCAACCCTGAAGAGAGGTCTTTCCTGGAGTCGGCAGCGTCTCTTTTGAAAAGCGTTCGCCGTCTCAGTCCGCGCGGAGGTCCTTTGATCGGATGCAATGGCCAATCTCACACATTGTGACAGCGCGCCCCGTGTTTGGAACAAATTAAGGAGAAGACTTGAGGAACTTGCTGAAAATTCATGTTTTGACCTCAGAATGTGAGCGGCACGTTCGTCATTTGGCCTCACGGCGTGGAAGGACTCTAAAAATTCCAAAGTCACTGAAATTCGCGACCGTAGGTGATGCAATTCATCATGGAAACAGGAATAAAAACCATTTGCCATTTCCGGATGCTCTAGCGTAGAGGGGGAGTAACTTTGGCCTCGCAGACGTGTATAGAAAGCCGACGCCGACAGAACATCTGAACATTGCTTCCCGCCACTAATCCGATGTGAAATACATCGTCAGTGAAGGAAGTCTTTCACCCATTCCAATGCCTAAAGGACGCGGAGTCGCTGGGAGAAGAAAATGGAGGTATTTAAAGGAGGCGAACGAGAGCTAAGGACATTTACGCCATGAAGGGAGGGAAGGGTGGAGAGAAACCCGGCGTCGGAATCAGCCTACTCCTTACGAAAGGCACCAAGGGGGCCTTTAACGCCCCAATCGACAGACTGAGTAGTGCACTTGAAGTGCCCTCCACAACGCACTGACGTAGGGATCGGGCAGTCTCTGAAAAATCTCTGCCACCGCAGAGACTTGAACCCGGATCGACTGAGGGGGAAGCCAGCACTCGAGCCATCATACCAACCGGATCCCCTACAGGCAAATATCGCCAACGGTCTACTTCATGTACCCTAAAAATTTCAATTGCCTGCACGTTCGAGTAGGAGGTATACTCCCTCTTTATCACAGCACTCAGCTGAAAGGGATATCGGAAAGGCCCTCAAAAGCTCCTTGAGTCACGGAAGACCTCCACGAAGCACCAAGGTTCTGGTAAAATTGGTGGCATTGTCTCGTATATTGCGGGAACCATCCAGAATCTTAAGAGAGAGTAGCAATATGAGTGGAAGCGTGAGTTACACCGAGGAAGGGGAATACTAGGAACTAGCGGAGAACATTATATGGGGGATGGGCACATCAAGGTTATAGAGGGAGGATGAGAGAGGATTAAAACAGTAATATTGCAGGAAGGAGGGAAAACACAAATCGGCATTTCGCGAGGTGGTTGTTGGCAGCAGAAAGTGCCATGCATAAGGATTAAGGATAATCTCGTATCGAGGATTTTAGACGTGTAACTAGAATAAATTTTATACGAAGCTGAGATTTACTCTATGGGAACAAGGCATGAACTATTAAGACAACAAATGCATAATTTTCGTGACATTTTAATTGATATTTTTCAAGTAAAAATGAAAGCTCAATAAAATTTTAATTAAAGAAAGGATATTAATGAAGTACCTACTCTTATAATAATTGTGACATTTAAGTGACTATAAACAATTTGATTACTGATTTAATTTACAAATTACACTGGAATGAGTCCACAGTAGCATAAGTGTTTATTTTGTTGTGAATTACATGCCGTCATACAGTAAATCTCACCGCGAACGATTTATGAAGCATTGCAATTCTCTGTAATAGTAAAAAGAGAGTGGGAGACACTTTCTATTGTAATCGTTCTGGTTTTAGGCGCCTGCCGATAAGGTCTTAGTGAATATTTCAGTAATTTTTGGACAGGAAAAATACTACAAAGAGAAGCTATTGCCACCGAGAGTAAATATCCAATCTGTTAAGTTTTTCCTCTATGGGTAAATATTTTCATGCTCGTCTATACTTTTCATTTCATCGATACGTTTGATAGGGTATCGTTTTTATGTAATGAATATTTAAAATCTCACTTTACCTTATTAATTAATAAATCGATTGAACAATAGCTATTTAAGATAGGCAATGAATGAAATACCACATTAATATTCCATAAATTGAGAGCAAGTACACTCTACGATATATTTTTATGCTATAAGTGTTCGAATCCCAGAAAGCTATAGCTATGGCTGAATAGATTTTAAACTTTTGGCCCAATGCTTAATCTGGATAACAAAATTTAAAAGGCATATAATTATGTGTAAAGTTAAATTAGCGTAAGCCAAAATATTTATTGCTACGTGTATGAAATTTTTCCCTCAGTGGCATATGTGCAGTTAAAGAGATGTTGCCGCGTTATGCTTGTAGCGTAATACGAAATATGACAGAAAATTTCATTGAAAATGTTTCCAAAATAATATATTAATAAATGTAAATATCTTTTTAGAAAGCCAACACACGCAAGTTAGAAATCAGAGGAGAGCAAGTATTGGATGACAAGGAATTTATTGACTTCTTCTTCTCGTTGATGAAAAGGACTGACATTGAAGCAATATTTAAGAGGTACGCACCTTGTTTAATAGATTTACATCTAAAGGAGATGAATAGCAATGGTTTTATATGGTGGGTATTAATTCTCTCATCCTTACTATCCGTATATTTCAGGTATTCCGGCAATGCGAAAGAGATGAATGCCACCGATTTATGCGATTTCCTCAAGATAGAGCAGGGAATGGCGGATGTGACGAACGAAAAATGCTGGCATTTGATTTCCACCTTTGAGCCTTCTGGCCTCAAGGAAAAGGGAAGCATGTCTTTGATTGGTACTAATTTTTCATAAATTTCATTATTGACAGAGCTCTATGCTCGGTGAGTATTTGTAGTTCCAAGGATTAAAAAAATATTTTTCATTGACAGGGTTCACGCAGCTATTGCTGTCGGAACAGGGTGAAATATTCAACAACAAGCACAATGTTATATATCAGGACATGACATTTCCACTTTCGCATTACTACATTGCATCTTCTCACAATACGCAAGTCTTTTTCGTTGTGTTTTATATTTTCATATTTTAGCTGCGAATGTGAGTTAAGGAGTGAATTGATTTTTCTCGCCATTTTTAGTCTTATTTGATCTCTCATAGGTATTTAACTGGGGGACAGTTGAGTGGGGAAAGCAGTGTTGAAGGGTATATTCAGGCTTTGAGAGATGGATGTCGTTGCGTTGAATGTGAGTAAAGCTATATCTTACGCAAAATGATATGAATTACTCGTATTGCCATCGCAATTTATAATGATTTTTCTCCAATCACAGTGGACATTTGGGATGGTCCGGATGATGAGCCAATTATCTACCATGGCTACACTCTAACCACCAAAATTTTACTGCGTGATGTTTTGAGTGATGCTATATATCCACATGCTTTCAAATCTTCGGAGTATCCACTAATTTTGTCCCTGGAAAATCACTGCACTGAAGCACAGCAAGAAAGGATTGCTTACCATCTCAAGCACATTTTAAAAGGTGAAAAATATATTTATTAATGTTTAAAAATTGTTACTTGAACTAGGCATGTAGTGCTTGGTTTTACAATTCATAATAATTGCTTAATTTTAAGTGTTGTATCACATATTATATCATGTATACCTAGTTATTACAGCGATTATAAACAGTGCTGTAGATGGGCCGGTACGGCGTACCCCCTTAAATTCCAAACTCGTTACAAGCGTACCGGTTAAACTACCTTTTTAAATCTGTAAAAAATAGCCCTAATGTAAATTGTCCAATGGATTTCAGAGAGAAAAATCGGAAATGATTATTTACTTGTTCATAGTTATCTCGTGGCACATCTTGGAACTAATACAAGACTTTGAGTTTGACATTTCAATCGCGGCTAGGTGTATAATACGTGTTCAACTGTTGGCAATTTTTGGTGAGTACCGTCTACATTTTTTTATCAACTACAGCACTGATTATAAAATAATTTGAGGCTCACATATTAATGATTGGTTATTGCATTCCAATAACCCCTAGAGCTGGACTGGGAGGGATTGCCAATTACTCCCGGTAGAGTCACGAGTGCCAGATAGGCTGAAGGGTAAGAACAGAAAGAAAGGAAGTCCACGTGTTGTTGTCACGCCAGAAAACACTTGTGAGATGGATACTAGAAATCTTACCGACTTCTTTGTCACTTAGTCTTCCTTGAAAACATGGCACACAATATTGTAAGCCTCTAAAACTCATCGATTCGAATTTCATCTCTTTGACGTTATGTGAAATAAGAACTATGTACAGTAATTCTAAGGGCGGCATTAATAGTCTACCCTGATTATCCGGGCCCTATATATTTGAAAAAGTGTCCTACAGTCGTATTGAAGCTATTGTGGAACCCATTACGGTAAGTACCTTAAACATTTCAGTAAATGCATTCCCGATAGCATTGATCAAAATGACCTATCATATGAAAATTGCTTTTCTTGAGATAATATGCACGGACTAATTATAAATTTAGCTTGTGGGTATCGTTCAAAACAGTTAATCTTCGTCTAACACGTTATCTCAGTTGATCAGTGGCGCAGCGAGGGGGGGGTTTGGGGATTAACACCCCCCCCCCCCGGAGCTCAGAGAAATTTTTAAGTTTAATCAATTTTACTTAACTAGATTGATATTACTAATAGAATAGTATAAGGATTAATTAAATATCCCTCAAAAAACCGTTAACTCACCATTTTCAACCGTTTATCTTAAAACTCCGCAATTTATTAATTTCGCACATACCGCTTATCCTGGTGGGTATTCTATACCTCCGCACACCCCGGTATTAATTGTACCTAATCCCCCCCAGCCTTAATTCCTGGCTGCGCCCCTGCAGTTGACATTGGGGTAGTTTCCTTCATCAAAGAAAACGAAAGGCATGGATTGCAATTCGTTACCCACCATTAGTGTATTCATAAAATACAAACTATTTGGTTTTAGAAACCCCAGTTTAGACGAATTTTAATGATCAATTTTAACCTCAGTTGAAAAAGGCCAGATTGGCGGCCTTGTGATGCCACTCCACGTGACGTCACAGGGACCCAGATGCAATACGAGTAGTCAGGAGTTCTACATTGTCTGAGATTACCAATGCATGCATGAGGCACAAAGCTCAAGGAAACATTTCTTAATAATCACCTATTAAAATTGCCTATAGCTGGAAAGTTTCCTTCGTTTGATAGGGTATTAATAATCCTTATTTAAGGCAAGCGCTACCTGCTAGCAGGGTACTCTGCTACCTGCTAGCAGCCTGCATCGTATCGGCGCTCATAGCCTCGCACCAAGGTCACCTCACTTGGCGGCAGCGGGAGCCAGAACGACGTCACACGGGAGTTTTCCTGGCATTCATACTTAGCCGTCGCGTTTTCGCGCGCTTGAAAGTTTTCACTTTTCATTTAATCGCGAAAAATTGATTTCATCATAAAAAAATCTAAAAGCGTGAAATACGTACTCCAGGAGTCTCCATCTTCCGATTAAGGCAATAAAAAAATAGGAAACCACTTTATTATTCATTTCATTTGTAGCTTTCGCGGCTGATGACGATAATGAGATTTGCGAGTGTATGCCGCGTGATGCACGAGAAAATATGTACTGTTTTGTCATTTCCCGTAAGTAAGTGACTATTAGTGGGTCGCAAAACGTCGCGACGTTTCGGAAAGGACACCAGGAAATTGACCCGTCGCGTTGGGTCAAATTTCCTGGTGTGTCACGCGGCATACTCTGTGCATCTAATCTTTAAGTATAATATATTGCAAAGGGAATTGGTTATAATGCCGGAAAAGAGTACGATTTCAAGCAAAGCGTCTGAAATCTCTTTTTAATCAAGGGGTGTACTGCAGTGGCGTAGCGAGGGGGGGGGAGTGAAAACCCCCCCAGAGCTCAGAAATTTTTTTAATGTTTAATCCATTTTACTTGATTGGATTGATATTACTAATAGAATGGTATAAGGATTAATTAAATATCCCTCAGAAAGCCGTAAAACTCACCATTTTCAACCGTTCTTAAAACTCCGCAATTTATTAATTTCGCACATACCGCTTATCCTGGTGGGTATTCCATATCCCCACACATTCCCGGTGTTAGTTGCACCTAAACTTCCCCCACGACCACCTTCAAAGATGGCATTCAAAAGATTCCCAGAGGTTGAAGAACAAGTCATTCTTCGAAACGTTGGGAGACATGCAGCCAATTACCCGGTGCAGCAGGAGCGACTTACGAGCCGTCACAGGCGTCATGACCCTCCCAATTTTTATAAAATTTTAATCAGTTTAATAGTTCTTCTTTCCTTGTAAAGAGAATAGGGAGTGTCTATGCTAATGCATGGTGAAAAGTCCCAAACGTGAGAGACCTTTGAGTTGTATTTATCGTAGGGCGTAGCACTCTCTAAGAAAAACTTTGCACAGGAGAACGCCCCTCTTTCCTGGGGGTTTTCCATACTCCCTGTATCCAGATCATGACCACAAAAACTTGATGCTGAATCCGCCCCTGTGGTGGAGAACTGGAGAATCCTTTCTGTAGGAATGAGGCGATACCTAGGCATTTCTCAAACATCATATAGCAAGTCTTTTCTTTGTAGGAACCCAAATATTTAAGGCCAAGCGTAATTAACATGCCATTTCAATTTCTACAGTTTTAAAATTTGTTAATTTGAAATATCTGCCACCAATGAAAATCCTTCACGCCTTTTGCAGACATGCTTTATTTAGAACCTGTCGATGAGAACATGGAGTTTCTTCCGTCTCCAGAGGCTCTGAAGCGGAAGATAATTGTAAAAGCCAAAAAGAAAAGCAACACTCACGATGAAGATGAAGAAAACGACAGTGAGATCTCAGATGAACACGATGAAACATGTAAAAAGGTGAATATGCAGCTTTCCATAGCATGTTACTTAATGAGGTTGTAATTCAGTCATGAACCTATTTTTTTCCTGGTATAAAAATTTCTTACGAAAAGTTGGTTATTTTCAATCGTGATTAGCTGCACATATGCTCGTAATACGACTCAAAACATTTTATTCCAGCCAGCTGCCGTGGACGTCCATCTCTCTGATTTAGTAAACATTTGTCAGGCTGTGCACTTCCATGGTTTTAGAGGACCAGCTGAGGGTAAGAAGTCAAAGAAATTGCATTCATGTGTGCACCACTAGAAGTGGTAGGTTATACTTCTGTAAAATAACTAGAACGATGCCGTACTAGTGGAGGCATTATCGTGGTAGAGTTGCACGCCATATATCCATTTGTTATTAAGAACACTCCGACTCTTTTATTGAATTTCCTTTTGAACAGTACTATAAATCTACCAATAAAGTATACTTTTAAAGTATATACCTAAAAAATTTTCCTTTTAATAGCATATTGCTTGAAAATCATGTTGGGATTCTGAATTTATTCATGAGAAGTGTAACTGATATTTATTATCAATTAATTTTTAGCATAACATTGACTTTATATGTTCACAGGTAAATGCTATCAAATGTCATCATTTTCGGAGTCCAAGGCTGAGAAGCTAATTCAAAATGAACGGGAAAATTTCATTATTTATAACACCAAACAGCTGAGTAGAATATATCCTAGCGGGACCAGGACTGAATCATCTAATTACAAGCCCTTGCCTTTTTGGAGTATAGGGTGTCAAATAGGTAAGAGATTTCTTAATGCCGGATAGTAGAAAATGATTGGAAAGGTTTTACAATAAATTCCCGCGAACAATCCACAAAAATCTGATTTGATGAAGTGGTATAGAATGAAAAGCAAACATTTTTCATTTTCGAGGTTACATTGCTTCTCTTAAAATTTTATTTATCGGACAATTTTTCAAATTCCAGTGGCATTGAACTATCAAAGTGATGATAAGCCCATGTTCTTTAATGAAGCAAAATTTAGACAAAATGGCAACTGTGGATACGTTTTGAAACCAGATTATCTCCGTGATCCAAAAATTGTCAGAAATACTGGGTAAGTTATAAAAAAATAAGTTGATAATTAATATCATTCCCTAGAACATTTAGAAAAATTCGTTACCCCTAAGTAAAAAAAGATGTAGATTGCTTGTTATTATAATTGATAGCAGTTATTCTGTCCGCATGGTATATGCATAGTTTTCATACCTTTTGGAAAAATGTTTGAGTCCGTACTCATTGTAATTAAAAAATCAGGTTTAAGAGATTTAAATTTTAATTGAATTTTTTCCAGTTTTAGAAATCATTTTCACAAAAATTTGTGCTAAAACCCCATAAAACCAGAGGCTGTGATTCAGTGCTACACCATTCCTGAAAATCCCGATGAATAATTAATAATAGTAATCGATTTTCAATTTCGGTAGAGTGTTCGCGATCCTTTCATTCGTCGTAAAAGTAATTGACCCCAAGAATGTTTAAATGTAATATCAAAACACGTGTTTCTATGATGTTTATTAATCATAGAATCCTATCGCTTATTAACTACAAAACGCTCGTGTCATCATATTGAAGTATTAAACTTTCCACACATTGCAGCTAGATTTACATTGCTTGAGCGACGTATGACAGGCTTCTTTGAGGAAACTACACAGGGAATATTGTGTGGAAATTCTACGGAGGAAAAAAATAGACTACGCCTTGGGTAACCAGAATAAAATTCATGGGAAAGTTGTCACGTCATAGGTTTGAGCTTTCGGGGGATCCCGTTTTGAAACCAGGTCAAAGCAATTGATTTTTCCACTCAGGAATTTTCGCACTTTGGTGAGCATTTTCGCATAATTTCACTAAGCCTCTTGTAATATCAAATTTTTATCGCCGGCTCTTTTATTCATATCACAGAAATTCTAAAATTGTAGTTCGATTTTGCTCTTATACATCGGACTCTGCTATTAAATTTTTGAAAAATCGATTAATGGACACCAAAATGCCTCCAAAAAGTAGATTTATAAGGCAATACTGTAATAGATTAAAAAAAATAGTTTTTCGATTATACATCTTGGGGTTTCCGATGCTTTATAGGGGGTGGATTCTATGACTTTTGTCGTATTTCGTCTCGTTCACCCCAAACATTTTTGTGCATCAGTCAGTCATTGGTCGGAAGTGGTTTTTATCGTACATAGAATAATGGGTTTCAAAGTATATAAAAATTATGGGATTTATAATATATAGAACGGCAGCCCTCAATCTCAAGTTAGTTCCTTTAGTTCCCCGACGTCCGTCCTTTTGTCTTCTTTATCTGCCCCTTATACTTGTCTCTTGGTCTTCATCGGGGACTTTTCCTTCAATTTTTCCCCCCATTATATTCCTCACGGAATTCTACATCAAGTGTCCTATGAATCGGACTATTTTCTGCCGTGCGGTGTCCTTTAGTTTCCTCTCTTCTCTTGTACTTACTTCAGTACACTTCCTCGTTTCTCGCCCTATACGTCCATTTCATATTTACCCTCACCGCCAGTATCAGGTTTCGAAGATTCTTTATTGATCGGCTTTTTCAATGCTTCATTTTTATGATACGCCTAATGCCACTGCGCAAAAAACACTAGTTTTTTCCAAGCGCCGTAAGAGGTCATGAAAAATAAGACCCCAAAGTCGCTAAAGGTTTAAATATTAGGTTATATTTTTAATAATTTTCACAAAACTCTCTGCTAAAACCCCACGAAACCAGAGGCTGTGAATTCATTGCTTCCCCATGAAATTAAATGCCACAAAAACACCGCAATAGATACCAATAAGACCCGGCAATACAATGTTTATATTTGTAATATGTTAATAAATTATTGAGGAATACCGTGGCTTCGGGGAAGACGCTGTTAGGGAATATGTGCAAAGTTCGGTTTTCACGGTTTATTTAAAACAAAGAATATACGCGACAATAACTTAACCGTAGGCCATGAAGGCCTGGTTACACGTTACATTAACACGAATGAGTTAATGCCTATTTGCGTGAACGATTTTCGTTGACCGGACGTACACGCATTCGCACGATTTGGGTGGTTTCACAGTGCATCTTCGTGTTCATTCACGCATTCATATCGTACATTTAGACAGTAACCAATTCTACTTGGGTATCTAGAGGAAAATAAATGGACAATCTCCTTTATAAGTTGGTCTTTCCTTTCTCTAGGAACAGTGAATCAGGCTTTGCTAGGGCTAGCTCGCGTCGCAGAGGTCCCAAATGGAAAAAAGTTAGCGCAAAGTCGTTGCGACTTTTAACTATGAATTTTACCGTATATACAGGCCTTAATACGTAGAGACCTGTTTACACGGTACATTAACACTTACGGGTTAATGTCTAAATGTATGAACGCGAGAATGGACGCCAAAATGCACCGTATAACCACCCAACTTGTGCGAATGCATTCACAGAAAATGGAACCTGTTCTAATTTGGTTCATGCATTCCTACATGTTCCGTTCCGATCCACAAAAATCATTCACGCAAACGTACATTAACTCGTACGTGTTAATGTATCGTGTAAACAGGCCTTTAGACTCCGTGAGTGTTTAGCGTCTGCGTCTATCACTCGCTTCTCCTCGTGTCTCCCTCAAGAGCTTCCGTTTGTCTGGCAATGGTGGCATCCTTTTACCTTACTCGTGCAACTTCCCACGGAGTGAGATATCCCGCGGGTAGGGAGCCATTGTGTCAGAGGAGAGTCATAACTTAATAGGACTCCGCTTCCGGCGATTAATGTTACCTTCTCGAAACCTACTCCGTAGTGGACGTGAGTGATGAACGCTGTGCGTACGGTTACACCTCGCTAAGAAAACGTACGACACGCGATCTTTCGAACAAAATAAGTTTTGATTCAATGAGCGGACAGAAATTGCAATAACTTCTTCTCTCCTTCCATTCGCGGTGAAGTATCTGCCTGCAGTGGTTGAATTTGAATACAAAATATTAGCCGGAAGACCGAATCACTATCTGTCTAATTATTCAGAATTGAATATGGTCAGCATTATGTTTTACGTAAGAATGAAGTCTCCTTATAACCGTCTCTTAATCCCGTTTTACAACAGATATGTTATTGCGCAATCTTATTTTCGTACGAACGTGCATTCAACGATGCATATTGTAAATCCACTAGTTGCATAAACGCACGCGCAAATGCATGAACGCAAAGGGACAAGGCAGTCTCTGATCTAATTCTTTAAGGACTGTACGCCTTCTTGAGTAAAATTGCAGCTTTGAGATGTACAATTTCGCGTTCAGTTTAAAACTGATGTAGGCACTTCCTGAGAAGTTGAAGTTGGTTTCAATGAGGATGCAGTACCTTATCATGCCATTCACGGACGGTTGCTACTCTAAGACTGGCGATCGAAGCCTCAGCATTCGCTGTTGGAAGAAATGTTTCCTCTTCAAAAAGGGATAATGTACTTTGCTGACCATCGTATCCGTCTCTGAAAAGAAATCATTTCTACTGGGCTATCTAGAATCTAAAGTGACTGGAGAAAAATTAGAAAAATATAGATTCAAGAGTTTTATAGAATATTTTACGGGAGATTTTTACACTAAGATTCCTTCATAAAAAGCATTTTATATTATTTACTTAGTTCCATTTGGCGCTTCTCTTTCGTTTAGTATCGGGAAAATTTCTCATAAACTCAGATTCAGTCTTTCTCAGCGAACTTGAATGTCGTATTCAATCCTATTCAAATTTTCTCTGCAAATAAACGAATTTTAAATTATGAATGATTGGGTGCTTTTCCTGCAGACAGAAAATGCGAAAAGCTCTCGGGGAAATGTCCCTGGCATTTAGGGACACCAGGACTGCTTTCTAAATGATGTTTGCAGCACCAATGTTCGGTTAAAGTCCTAGGAATGCACCTGGGATCCACGATTACTCAATGGCATTAGTTTTTCTTTTATGCGCGCATTTGAATACTTGCCTGCATTGAGGTTAATCCGCTTTTGAAATGTTTTATCTCTGCGTGACTCACACTCTCTACTCTTCTTTTCCCAACCTTTGTAATGCCTGTTCCATATCTTTATTTTCACCACTTCCCTCATATTGATGGGCAAACTGCTTTGCGCCCTGTACACATTGTACTTTCTCTGGGATTCCCAGAGTATTAATCATTTGATAAATTTATTAAGATTTGTACAACTCATGAGTTTGTGTAATGATTAAAATTTACAGGAAGAGAGTAGTTTTAAAGCTGAAAGTCATCAGTGGTCAGTACATTCCGAAGCCAGACCAATCTCTAGATGGAGAGATTGTTGACCCTTATGTGAAAGCAGAAATCCTAGGTCACGAATCGGACAAGAAGAAATTGAAGACAAGACCAGTGAGAAATAATGGTGAGATTACCCTGAATGACTAGTTTCGTTCCAACGTTCTTGACTTTATTCATACTCTGAGGTAACTTTGTGGTAAGGGAGAAGCACACAAAAAGATTTTGTGCAAATATATTGTCTCTTCGCTCAAAGATCATTTTGTTTTTGCCGTGACTATAGATAAACGACCAATGCTAATGCACAACAGTATATTCTAAATAAATGAGGAAAATTTGCAATTTACCACTAGAATAAACTTTAATCGACCAGAATCTTTTTCCATATAATGAAGGTTATCGAAAACTGTTAAATTAATTACATTCTTGTGGAAAATTTTCCATTTTTAGTTTGTCATAATATCCCACCAAATGAAGGCAGAAACTACTGGTTTCAGATTTTTAGTTCCGATTAGATTTCCGCAAAACGGTGTTGAAGTATACATTGTTTAGTGCTTCATTTACGAAATAAATCCAACCGCTGAATATTCATTATTTTGAGCAAAAACTCATGTCTTAGTATCGTGTAATCTACAAATTCGGTTCAATAAAAAAATTACTGAGATTTCATAAGCGTGACTTTGCATCAATTTCTTTTCATGTACGGTTTCTTCTTTTCTCAGGATTTAATCCTATTTGGGATTGCAATATGGAATTCATAATCAACATGCCTGAAATAGCTATTCTGATGTTCACGGTGAAGGATTTCTCATCCAGTGGAGTTAATAAGAAATTGGGACAGTATGCTATACCATTATCGAGTGTTAATACTGGTAAGAGCTATATTTTAGTGGTAAATATTGATGTATTTGAGTGTTAATAAATTTGATTAGTGGTGTCAGCTTTTGAAATAACCTGAATTTCGCTCCAAAATAACGAAAAACAATTATTTGTATAAAAGTATTAACAGTATCATCCGTCGCTTTTAGGATACTCCCCATAATGACATCTCTTAGGGAAAAAAGATCAGTGTCATTCCATAGAAGAAAGTAGCCCTTAAATCCACGACCATGGCACCTGCGTTGCACGGAAGCATTGTCAGCTTTTATTCTATTTTTCTAATAATCTAATGCAGTTTCAGTACTTCAGTTGATCAGGATAATGGAAAGGCACCGTAACTGAATTTCACCCTTGGTGTACCTAATGTAGCGCTTTGAATCCATGGTCGTGGAGGATTAAAGGATAATTTTTATGTGGTCTTGCTTTGTTTTCTTTCTACTCTTCATGAATGGCACTCTTTCCTCTGCATTTCATGGATATACAACACATTCATAGTCTTAACTTTGGTAGTCTAATTCAATTAATTGCTGAGCCAACTGGCTTGCTTGCTCAAAATTTATTGAAGAAGATCGCTGAAGTGAATTCATCCCGTAAGTCCCTCAAAATCAGCAGAAGGGGCAGAAGCTATACGTCCTTGGAATTCTCGACATTATTTTACGCTAAAAAAATATATATATATATTTTGTTCATTCCACTTTAATTCGACCAGATTTTTGTCCCTTGGGTCACCGATTTTTTTCCAATTTTGGCAAATTGTCTGCATTTTATTAGAGAACGAAAACCTCAAAGTCTTCTTGTAATGCATTAAATGGTTTATAAGATATAGTTGTAGGAGTAAATTTTACGAAATCATATTCGCATTAATAGTCACATCTATTGGAGGCACGATCTCGTAATCTCCGATAGATATGACGACTCGAAGATGATTTCGCAAAATTTAGTTTTACAGCATTGCCAAATATTTTTAACCATCGCATGCAAAACTTAAATACTTTGGGGTCTTCGTTTTCTAATCAATTGAACAGGATTTTCCAAATTTGGACAAAATCGGTGATCCAAGGGGCGTGCACCTGGTGGAATTTAGATGGAATGACTCATGCATATATTTTTTAGCATAAAATAATTTCGAGATTTCCAAGGAAGTTCGGCTTCTGCTCCTTCTAATGAGTGTGAGAGGAAAGCACTTACGGGATGAAGTCACTTCAGCGGTACTCTTCAATTAACTAACTAGTAAGCTAAGCTATTAATTGAATTATACTACCAAAGAGAAACTGTGTTATATGTATGTATATGTGTTAAATGAAATGTCCCCTATCTATTCTCCTTTACTGACACTGCCCTTCCTTCCCAAACCGTGCTGCGTGAGGCAAAGTGTTAGCATTGCCCAAACTCGGTTCGTACCAGTTATGCAATCCCCTCCACGTGACTTTTCCCCCTTCTTCATCCCCCTCCCCCATACACCCTGACTCTGTACACAGACTGTCCCACTAATCGTGTGTCATTTTTGAACTCCAATTTTAGGCACTTCAAATTGTACGGTCTGTTAAAAGTTTTGCACCAGCTGCAGAAAATATCATATGCTATATTTAGCGTAAACCAAAATTTAAATATTTTACCTTTTACCCCATTATGTGGGTCCAGATATAAAATCAGATTTTGTCGCATAGGGTTTCAATATTGAAATTTTCTAGGCATAAAATGGACAGAAGTCTTGGTGAAATTCTCATTTCTTATGTTTTTTGCATGTAAAAAATAGTGAAACTAATTTTATTTGCAAAAATCCAAATATGACCCTTGTAATGCCACAGGAGTGGTTACCACCTGGGTCATAGGGGTGGCAAAAGAGAGAGTGGCTCTTTGTGGCTTATTGTCACTCTGATGAAGAGTGGTAAAGAGTTGAAACGTAGGTCATCAACTTTAAAGCTTTCTGCGGAACATTTCTTAATGATATTATTTAATAAATATTCTCTCGTAATACCAATTGTATTTTCTTCTCTCTTCAGGCTACAGGCATGTTTACCTCATGGACTATAGCCGAAAATACCTCATTCCGTCATCGATATTTGTCCACATTGCACTCAGTAGGGACTGAAGATGTATCATCTACCTCCATACCTATTTGTTGCTGCTTTTTATCTTTGTTGCTTGTTTAAGAAGATACCCAAGCACAGTTGTTATGCTTCATGAGTTCTCAAATTAATGCTCGGATATTGAGCGATATCTTCCCTTGCATCACCTACCGAGCAATTATCACAAAGTGATTGTATTTTACTATTTTTTTATGTACTAATTTAAAATGCTTTTTTATGCCTGAATATTTATATAATTGTCTACATTAATAAAAAATCTCTCACGATGTCTCATCTTCTAAATAAAAATCATGCAGTCCTATATTTTTCAGAATAAATCGCTCGACGCGTTGGGTGTGGAGAATCGGTAGCTGCGTTCAAACGCAAACCGTTCCCGGATATGTTGGCGTTAATGAAGGTGACTGGCAAAGTTTTGCGATTAATTCTTATCGAACCATTTACTTCATCTTAATGCAATTTTGTATACTTCAGTTATCGAGAGAAAAGAGATAAACAGGCGGAAAATGCCTGTTCGACTTCAGAACGAAGCGGCCTCCGTACTCGAGGCACGTTTCGTGTTTTTCATTGCTAAAAACCTTAATGAGAAGACGGGACAACTTAGTTGGCGACAGTATGTGGTATGATGGCCTTATGAAAACAATCTTAGAAGTACAAGTGGAAAGGAAGAAAGGCAAGGGACGAACCCGAATGAGTTACATAGGACAGGTTAACAGAATTTAAGAGAGGAAATAGGTCGCAATTAAAAGGTTAGTGGATACGAGAGAGGAATAGAGAGCTGCGTCAAACTAATCTTGGGATGACTGATGATGTTGAGTAATATTTACATTTTTACGCGTTCCTCGAAGAAGTGCGATCTTTAAGTATTTAGAGGGCTCATCATTCCCTCTATACCGGTCTTATTTTGTATTTTTTTCCGTGATGAATCACTCGTTCAAAACTTAAGTTTTTCTTATAATTAAATTTTTCTTAAATTTAAAAAATTTAAAAACTTAAATTTTTCTACCGTTATCACCTTAAATTTTTCGGAGTGTATAGAGAAGAACCGTGTCAACAATATCCTACATATCAAATATGATGACTTTGCAGCTGCGAAAATACTTACGGGAAAATTTCAAATTTGAGATCCAGGAAAATTATGACATGGTCTATACATTGCGTCCTCAAATTTTTGAGATGATAGGGTACGAATGGGTAGCCAAACTGCTAGTATTTGTGTTCAAAATTCCACCAACCGATGTGAAACTTCAATTCTTTTACCTACAGCCGGTTTTCTTTTCTCACGACAGATGAAGTCCCGAACTTCCAAACAGATGACTCGAGCTGACTGAAGCAGAGCAGGGGTCGCTAAATGGCAGTGGTCCATGTATCCCAGCGCTACAACTTCATCGCTGTTGCATGATCATTTTCGGACCGAAACGTATCAATAATTTCGGGAAAGAAATGAAACTGATTGAAATACTCAAAAAAGGCTATTCGGGCTTCCAGCCGGGTGGTCTCCCTCCATTCTGCCGACGTTTCGGAACACGAGTCGGGTTCCATCCTCAGGGCTAATGGTGATGGCTAATACTATTGCGCATAGCTCAAATGAAATTCAAAATGCAATTGGATGGAAAAAAGGGGCAAGAGTTTTGAGCAATTAATATTTGCTGGTGGAGAGGAAGTGAAAATTATTAGAAGTTTGCTTTCTACTGATGGGCATGGAGTTTCTCAAAAAAATTTAATATTGGGTTTGAGATTTACCATCGTCCCAAACAAATGGGTAGCCAAAATATGACCGTCCTGACATGTTAAAAACTTCGTCTGCTTTCCTTAATTTCTTACGGTTTCCGGGCCACATTTAACATTGATAAAGGAAATGAAAGCGAGCTAGCCAGCAACGTACCTTTACGGATATCCACCAGTCCATGCAAATGCGATAATATTTTGGAAGTAATATTTTTTTAATCTGCTGGCTTTACGCACTATATATAATTTACTCCTTGAAATTGACACCAAGAAACAGAGACGGCCATTTGATAAAAATGCAACGACATAAGGTCCACACAAATAAGTCGAAACATGACCGACCTGAAACGTTTATAACTTCGTCCGCTTCATTCAATTCCATACGGTTTTCAGGAGATATTTTACCTCATGGACGCTACGCCGTGAAAGAAAGGTGGCCATTCATTTGGATGGCGAAATTTTTTAACTAACCGTTGTCTGTCAGACTGTACATTAAAACTTGAACGGCTCTACGATGGCAACGGCTCAGATCATTTTGAACGGCTCTAGATCATTTTGATCGAGAAAAACTCGATCTAAGGGGAAAAAACTGTGGCGTTCGAGATTTGTGAGCGCTTAAAACGATACACTTAAGTCCTCTCACATCAACTTTTTTCGCTCGTAATAATCTCGAGCGGTTCTAACACAACCCCCGGACCTCGCTCCATGTACGAAGACCTGGAGGCCTGGCTCTGCCGATCCTCATGTTTATCTGTTCTTCGGTGATTTTCTTCATCTCAGAGTAAATATGAGCAATAGAAATTATCGGGTTATATGCATGCGTGGTCTACTTCAGCACCCAAAATCCGATGTAATAGCGTCGCAATAACATTCATCGTCATCTCTGGTCAACAATCCTAAGATTATTTTGACGCAGCTCTTCACTAAATTCATATCATTCCAACCTGTTTTCTTATCTTTCCACTATATCTCATTGTGCCCTCAATGAAGACACAATGAAGAAGACTCTTCATATTATGTCTTTATTGTGGGAACTATTTCTCGCCAGCTGAAAGGAAATTTACGAAGAAAGAAGAGTGTTGGTTTTCAGTGAGCGTTATTTATGTTCGACTTCTTGAGTAATGTTGGTTTTTTTCACTTATAAAATTCGAAACCAGAACACATTTTTTACGCATAGGTTGAAAAAAAATGGGAGAGAACTTACTTCCCAATTTCATCTTTTTCATCATTTTGTAAGTGTATGGCTCTCCTGTCTCCAGAACAACGATCTTTAACCTGGTGGTACTATTTTTTTTCAAATAAATACTATTTTATGAGTGATTGAAGAACGCCATCTTCTACCACATGATTATGTCATAAAAAGCTTAAAGAAAAAATTCTTGATCTTTTCTGAAAAAATAATGTATCCGTAGCTGCCTGTTTTTACAGGGCAAATGCCTATATTTTCACGAGATTAGCTGGAAGATAACATGAAATGTTCCTAATTTTATATTTTTCGTGCAAATTTCTTCTGCAAATCGTACTGGCCGACCCTTAGTATATATATCTATGGCTTGATACCAACAAATTTCTTTCAGAATTATTTATGGAATGAGGGGCGTTCCTTTTTTAACCACCACATTTCTTCACGTAGCCCAGAATGCATTAGGGAAACGGGAAACAGTTTAAATATGCATGACTAAGAAAGAAAATCAAAGAGAGAAAAGAAAACTTGGAGAGTCTTTTCAATTTTCTGCATGGAGGGGCTGGCAATCGTCAAAAACGTGAGTTCACGAGGTCCGAGGGCCGCTCGGAATTGTGTACACGGCGACCCTTGCATTGCCGTTATCTGAACATTCTCGTTTTCTAAATAGATTTTAGAGTTATTGCGCTTAACACGTCTCTTTTTTAACGGTGGATATATTTTTAAACAGTTTTAACGGTTCGTAAAACTTATACTACTTATTATGTTCTTACTAACTAACACAACGGCCGGAAAGCCCAGTTGGCAGGTCCAAGGCATGTATAAGACCAGTCATGCCGAAAGTGTTAAGTTGTAAATTGAAAAAATAGAGGTACCATTACGGATGTTGGTGTATATTTTCGTGCGTACATCAGGATCAGAGGATAACATGCACACAAAGTTCGAGTGAATTTCAAAATAGGTGACACGTTTCCGTTGACTTAAAAACAAAAAAGACGACACATTTACCAATTTTCTTTTCTCTAAAATAATAAAAAAGCGGGATATTGACACTGTATCTATGACTGATATCGGTAAAAATATGTCTTAGTGCGGCGCGCTTTTGAAATAAGAGAAAACCAGAAACTGGTGTAGTGAATTGAGCCACCCAGAAAGGTACGCTTAGTTCATTTTTTCCAGGCCCGGAGAGGCCTACAAAAATCGTTATCAGCGTTTTAAGATGGAAGAACCAAAAAACAGAATGATCTCGCGGGTATGCCTTGAGAGAAAATTGCCCCCTACACACATTTTAATTCCAAAATACAAAAGGACATTTTTCGATTTAGGAAGTTAACACCACCCCAGAATTCTGGCGAATAACTATCCTTTTGTGTGCAATCCTCACTTAAAGGATCTAGATTTCCAGTGAATACGCTGTTTATATGTGACATGGAGACTTTTCTATGACAATGAAAATGAAAGAAATTTCTTTTGATTATCAGTTAATTCGAAGATAGAGCTTTGAAAAAGCTGCCTCATCGCCAGAATATAATGGAATAGCCTCCTACCAGCCCGATCACGAAATGATGAAATGCACATTTATTACTCGAGGGATTTTTCTCTAACAAATTTCGATTTCTCTCGCTTTGTTCTATCACATATCATTTTCAAAATCTTACCCTGCGTAGCCTGATATCGTAAGATCTTCACCCCACAAAGGGTATGGCTGCGAAAGCCATAACCTTTGTGGGGTGAAGAAATATATTTTTTGGGGTGCGGGACAATATTCCCTTTTCAGAAACACTGGCCACCTCCTGTGATTGGAACACAAGCGAAAGCAAATGGAATCGCCATCACTTGGCAAACATTTCAAATCAATTAATCTCTAATCCGAATGATAGGAGACTCTAGATGGAGTAATTAACTTGGCAATATTCTTTAAGGTACTCTTACAGTGCTCAGAGGAAGAACTGGGGTGCATAGTTAACATTAAACAGAAAATAAATTCAAATTTATAAAGTGATCTGAATATTAAAATTTAGTGATATATTTCGAACGATAAGCGATTGTGGGTGGGTTTAAAATGCTACTAAAAGCAGTAAGACTATATAAACATATTTACGGCATTTAGTTCCCAAATTCCATCAGTGGAAGCGGGTAGATGATTCTGCACGATGAGCTCCGCAAAAGTAACAGTAATAGGTAAAAGTTCTGTTCGTTTTGCGGGTTGCGTACCTAGAATGGTTTAATTTCAGTCTGATTTCGGGGGAAATATGAAATTTACCAATCGCAAAACTGCTCTTTGCATATTTTTTCCACACTGGTTTCATGTGATGTCTACATTGTAGGTCGGAGTCAATGAGAGACACGAACAAATAAGTGATATTCCCTTAATAATTACAAAGGATAATTAAATTGAAAAGCCAGAGTCTTAATAATACTCAAAGAGAGCGCTAAAATGGGTGTGAGGGGTCCCTGCAGTATAGTGGAAAATAATAATGGTAAAAATGGAGACCTAGCGTGCAGATGCTCTAATGATGCTAGTTTATATGCCTCCACGGACCACGAAGGTGAGGAAGTTGAGGACGCCTATGGAGATATCACGGAATTTATCAGACAGGTAGGATGGTGATAAAATATAAATAGCATAATAGCATAGGTGATGGAAAAGCTGTCAAAGTTAAAGATCAAGATGGAAGAATACTGGGAAAATATGGACCAGGGAAACGGAATGAGAGAGGAGATAGGCTCCTTCAATTCTGCACAAAACAATTTATTGCTTTTAACGAACTACTTGAAAAATCACATACTCATGAGATACGCGAGAAAATGTCAGGAGAGGTCAGAACATTTTAATTAGAGTATATTTTTTTGTGAATAATAGAATTATAAACTAGATGAAGAACTGTAGACGCTATTCTGGAGCATATATTGGCAGTGATCTTAACCAAAACACTATGAAAAGCCATTTAAAATTATATAAACTAAAGTAAACGATGAATAGCATATATAAATTAGAAAAACTGATGGATTCTAAAACCAGCAGAAAAAAATCAGTTGAGAACAAAATAGGAGAGGTTACGTCTAATAAATCTGTGGAAGAATGGTGGAAATTCGTCAGAACTTGGCTCAAGGAGGCGTCAAAAGAAATCCTTGGAAGAAGAAAAGCAGCCAAGAAAAACCCTTGGCTCACGGAGG
Organism: Ischnura elegans; assembly: GCF_921293095.1. Classification (NCBI taxonomy): domain Eukaryota; kingdom Metazoa; phylum Arthropoda; class Insecta; order Odonata; family Coenagrionidae; genus Ischnura; species Ischnura elegans. The sequence continues at coordinate 28,694,978 of NC_060259.1, forward strand.
AATTCTTTAACCTCATTGAAGATAGAACCAAAATGAGGTCAAGCCGGCTACTAAAAAATATGGGACGGAATTGGTCGCAAAGGGAGGAAATCTAGAGAAACGTGGATGAAGGTCCTCTGCGAATATATGCGAAACAGACTCGTAAATTGAAAATTGTAAACGGACCGCAGGGTAGTTAGTAACCGGATAAAGGGACGGAGCGCAAGATGCTGTAATATGAAGGATAAGAGTGGAGATCTTCTGACTGAAAATGAAGAGAAAGAGAAGCGATGGATAAAATATCTGGGAGAATAATCCAAAGATTACTCATTCAGTATGAAAATAATCGAAGAGGAAATTTATAGAGGAAAGGATGACAAGGGAGTTTCAATCTGAGAATCAGAATATACCGAGGTAGTGTGCGACCTGTGGTTGAATGGGAGAATAAAGATATAAAAATTATTGAAGTTCCTGCAGAGCTGATAGAAAATTCAGGGGAGAAGACTTGCCCAGCTATACAAAACCATCGGAGACATCCACTAAACAGTAGGGATACTGAGAGTGTTCATGAAGAATATCGCTATTCCTATTCCGAAAAGAAGAGAGCTTCGAAGTGTTAAGGTTACAGAATGATGCTTGGCGATACATGCGGCGAAGGTATAGACAAGGCTCGTTCCACAGGAGAAGAGAGGGAAAAGCCGAGGAGTTCGTGGGTTGAGACCCGATTTGGATTCAGGAAATGCTGGGGCACGAGGGAAGCACTATTAGCCTTCGGGCTATTCATAGAGAAGAGAGCGGAGAAAAATATACCGGCGTTCATTGCGTTTGTGGATTCAGGGTGGGATTTTAAAAATGTGCCTTTAAATTCAATGCCTGGTATTCTTTAAGAAATCGGGTTGCTTCATAATCACCGGAGAATTACCCTCATGCTTTATGAATACCAAGTCGTTGTGATTAAATCTGGATCTAGCTGTGAAGAAGTAAGAATAAGTAAAAGGGTGAGATAAGGGCGTCTGCTCTTGAGTCTCGGTCGTATTTCTCGTCGAAAACTGATCTCTTCGAGATCCCGCGGGTTGCGAATCGCGATCTCAAGCGCGACTGGTCATGTCGTAAAAAGGGAACGGAGGGATTTCTCTCTGCCTTGTTTGGGAAGTGATGCTCAGCTTTGCATGGGGGTCTATTTGGGTTGTGTGTGGTGGGGAAAGATGTCGCCCACTAGTCTGACCCTCTCGTCTCGATTAGTGTCCTCGCCCAAGGCACTTACTTTTATTTCCTTCCTAGTTTGATTAATTTATGATTCTGGAGTTTCACCGGTGTTAATGGGAACTTTTCTGAGTAAATTTGAAACTCTTCTAATGATGCTGTTTTTGTCACCTATATTTGATATCTGGTAAGGAGAGTGGTTATTTTATCTTCAATTCGTGAGATCTGGCAGTGAGCGAAGTATCTTAGTACCTTTGCATGCATTGAGAAGTGAGCTCATTTTAAGGAGAGGATACTTTAAGTCTTGAAAATCGTCCTGCCCTGTTTTTCTGTCGTAGAACTTTTGGAAGTGGGATGGAATGGCTCTATTTGGTTATTCGTGCTAATATTCCTCATCTTAAAATTGACCAGCCCTATTTTAGGTGTGCATAGGGAACTTAAGCTCCTATTACCTATCCTCCTATCGGTGTCCCTTTGCTCTCATTTTTTCCACCGGCTTTCTATTAGGTTCTGAGTCTATAGCTATCCTCATTTAAGCCTATTCTCATTGTTATTCGACGGATTTAAGTTTTCTTTACTGATTCATACTATTCAAAAGGAATAGATATGACTGCCATGCTTCGTAAACTCAAGATGATATACCATCAGCAGCTGACCTCCGCTTTGATGCTTTCGATTACCATTGGAGGTGAAGGATTGATCGCAAGGTTCGCTTTGATTGAGGGTATGAATCAATAAAAACTTTTTTTAGGATAATTTTTTGTAATTCATAAATATGTAAACCATTATAAAGAAAGCCCCTTTATTTTTATTCACAAGTTCTCAATATGAGCATCCATAACAATATTCGTACAAAGGCGTCATTCTCAACAAGACCACTGTTGTCATTTGGTACCGGAACACATACTATGAATAATATTTTTAATTATATCTTAAATACAAATATTATCATCTTCATAAGGCACGACAGTTGGTAAATGTGAAAATAAAATGGACAAATTACAAAAGTTTTAAACATTTTATGAAGAGTATGATTGCTTTTGTTGTTTGACCCTTCGGTGGGGGCATGGCTGACAATTTTGAGTCGATTGGAAGGCGAGCGGGTGGTGTTGTTCCCGGGCGCCGGCGTTGCGGCCAGCTTAGAAGCACTTGCGGTGCACAATGCCTGGGCCGGACTCGTCGTACTCCTGCTTGGAGATCCACATCTGCTGGAAGGTGGAGAGGGAGGCAAGGATGGAGCCACCGATCCATACGGAGTACTTCCTCTCAGGGGGAGCGATGATCTTGATCTTGATGGTTGAGGGAGCAAGGGCGGTGATTTCCTTCTGCATGCGGTCAGCAATACCGGGGTACATGGTGGTGCCACCAGAGAGGACGGTGTTGGCGTACAGGTCCTTCCTGATGTCAACGTCGCACTTCATGATGGAGTTGTACACGGTCTCGTGGATACCGCAGGATTCCATACCCAAGAAGGATGGCTGGAAGAGGGCCTCAGGGCAGCGGAAACGCTCGTTGCCAATGGTGATGACCTGTCCGTCAGGCAGCTCGTATGACTTCTCGAGGGAGGTGGAGGCGGCGGCGGTGGCCATTTCCTGCTCGAAGTCCAGGGCCACATAGCACAACTTCTCCTTGATGTCACGGACGATTTCTCGCTCGGCTGTCGGGGTGAAAAGAAAGTCAGTGAGAGAGAGAAGTTGAGGGTACGGGACTTAGCGTAACGCGGCCCCGGGACACTTTGTCCGACGGAGATGGGAGGAGGGGGGGGCGGGGATCTGCAAACGCGGAGGGCAGCTCCGAGAGACTTTAACTGTAGAGGTATTGGGAGGATTGGGACTTTGCAAACGCGAAAGGTAGCCCAAGATACTTTGACTGTAGAGGTAAGATGATCGGGGCTCTGGACTTTGCAAATGCGAAAAGTAGCCCTCAGAGACTTTAACTGTAGAGGTAATGGGAGGCTCAGGACTTTAAAAACGCGAAAGGTAGCTCAAGAGACTTATGCTGTGGAGGTAAGATCAGCGGGACTTGAGAATTCGAAAGGCATCTCTGAGAGACTTTAACTGCAGAGCTGATAGGAGGGGTAATCGAGGCTTTTCGATTGTGAAGAGGCTTTCCAAGAGACTTTAACCGCAGAGATATTAGATGGACAGCTAGGGGCTTTGCAAATGCTAAAGGCAAAGTGAGAGACTTTCAAATGCAGGTGTAATAGGTCAAAACTTTTATCCAGATTTTTATCGGGATTGATTCCCTTTGATTGTTCGAATTTGCTTTTGCGCTTGGGGTAGCTTTTAATCCTCGTTTTTTCAATCGAATATTTAATTTTATTGATTGGATCGATCGTTATTGGGGTAATATGGATTTTTTTGAGGTTTTTGAAGCAGGATGTCTTACCGGTGGTGGTGAAGCTGTAGCCACGCTCGGTGAGGATCTTCATCAGGTAGTCAGTGAGATCACGGCCGGCCAAGTCCAGACGCAGGATGGCGTGGGGAAGGGCATAACCTGTGATGAGAAGGAGAGACTCATGAGCGGGATTCGGTTTGATTTCCGATCATTTTCAGATGTATCATTGCATTATTTCAGAGGCACGTACCTTCATAGATGGGGACGGTGTGGGAGACACCATCTCCGGAGTCGAGGACGATACCGGTGGTACGACCGGAGGCGTAGAGGGAGAGCACGGCTTGGATGGCCACATACATGGCGGGGGTGTTGAAGGTCTCAAACATGATCTGGGTCATCTTCTCGCGGTTAGCCTTGGGGTTGAGGGGAGCCTCCGTGAGCAAGATGGGGTGCTCCTCGGGGGCGACTCGCAGCTCGTTGTAGAAGGTGTGGTGCCAGATCTTCTCCATATCGTCCCAGTTGGTGATGATGCCGTGCTCAATGGGGTACTTCAGGGTGAGGATACCTCTCTTGGACTGGGCCTCATCTCCTACATAGCTGTCCTTCTGACCCATACCCACCATGACTCCCTGGGGAAAGCAAAAGACGGACCATGGTCAGCCATGTGGATGGAACAGCGAACGGGACGTTCGTGTCTGGACTTACAGGGGGACTTAGAATTTGCCCCGCAGCGAAAGAAGCATTTCCAATGAACCGAACGGCCTGTATCTTCGCTGGATCGTTCCCGTCATTGGGAGGGGCTCTTCCAAAAGGCCGAGGGACTAAGAGGGGGCTGCAATAACGGGGATCGGAAGGGCCGTGACATCTCAGATGAAAATAGTTCCCGTGAAAATTTTGCTATCTCCATCTGATCATGTGCTCAGCGGGCGGAAAGCAGGGATTTAGGGCCGCAGGCTTGGAAGGGGAGTGAGACGGAAATAACCAAGGGAGAAGTTAGGGGGGGTGAAGAGGGTTGAGGAGGGGAGGGCGGCTGCTTTGTCGTGAATCGGTGGCAGGACTTTCTAAATTAATCCCATCCCCTAAAAAGGCCTCACACGGAAAATGAGATGGGAACTGAGATCTAAGCAATGTTTTGCCCTCCACTGAGTGAGGGTTATGATTGAGGCTCTTGGAGAGAATTGATTGAGATTTGGAAATGGATGTTTTTGGCTTTGATTCTCACCTGGTGGCGTGGTCGGCCAACGATGGATGGGAACACGGCCCTAGGGGCGTCGTCACCGGCGAAACCGGCCTTGCACATGCCGGAGCCGTTGTCCACCACCAATGCGGCAACATCGTCGTCACACATTTTGGATGATTTGTTTGGGTCTTGTTAAGCTGTGAATGAAACAAGAAGAATAGGCATACGGGTTAGATTGAGAGAATCCAATTCGACGCTAAAACTTAAGATAAAAGCTAAACGAGATCTGAATCGAAGCTTCCGCAAAAACTAGCTGCTATTTTAAATTTAAGAATTTTATGACGAAAAATTATCGTCAATATCAAGATCAAAAAATCCTTATGTTAAGCAAAATTAAGCCTCATCAAATGAGTTGATTTTTCTATTAAGAATTGGGTTGCCTGTCCCGGAATGAGTTTAAAATGATTTTAAGCGAAACATATAACGATCATTACGTATTATTTCTCGCAGTCTCAAGCAAATGTTAGCGATGAATTTTATCTCGGACAAAGTGACGCAGAAATTGAGGCCTAACTAACTCTATAAAAGAGAACCGTTTTACCCAATTTCTCATTTATCAGTTTGCTTGCGAATTTTCTCTGAATCCAAACCGAAATTAGGAAGCTAAGTTATCAGTTTTAGCAAAGCTAATTTTCCGGACCTGTAAAAGCAACCGTTGCTGTTTTAAAATTTATGAGATGAATGTCTCGTAATTAGAAATGAAAGTTTTCATCTTCACGGAGCGAAGTTCCTTGGTCTATATAATCTACTCCTACTGATTTGAAACGCACGAGATGATTGCCATGAAATTAGAAAATATAATTATTAATCCCTACCAAACGAAATTCCCGAGCCTATATAAGTTTCAACTGCTGATTTGAGATCTACGAAATGATTGTCGAGCAAATAGACAGAAAAATTATTACTTTAACTAGCGAATTTTCCAGGACCTATGTAAGCAACTGCTGCTGACTTTAAACTAATGAGATGATTTTCAAGCTTCCGGAAAATTAACCTATTTTCTTTAGTTAAGGAATTAAAGCAAATAGTACCGAATTAAAATGCAAACTTCGTCGCCGTATTAAAACTTATTAACTGAATCGGTATTATCGTGACCCCAAGTTATTGAAGACTTAATATTTCCCACTTCTGAATTAGAATTCCTCGGGTTCCAAGGCAGAAGGCTTAGGCTGAAGTATAAAATTTAACTCGGCTAAGTAAGTATTCCTCGAGTTCCATTGCCGAAGGCAAAAGCTTAAGTATTAAACTTGGAAAATCCCCGATCCACTTCAATTCAAAAAAACCAACCGATGCGAACTATTTCGTGAACTTAGAGACTCCAGACTTCCTCTAGAGTAGAGAAAGCCGTCCAACCCAACCCAGACTCAAATGCAACTCCACCGGTATACTAAGCATCTGTCATTGGAACAAACACAAGTATCACAGTTGAGACCGTCGTCAGAGAGTACTGAGAAACTTTCAAGCCGCGTTCTAATCCAGGGAACTGACTTCAAATCTCACTAGTCACCCAGACAACAAAATCCAAGAGGCGCGTGTAAGCGATGAGTGGGCAGGAGTTCCGCCTTCGAGCCCTCGCACTTGCCGAGTATCCAAAGAGCGCACGATCACACACGGCACAAGACACTGCGCTACGTACCCTGGTAGATCCTTAGCTCCGGCGTGCTCGCTTGCCTTGCTTCGAGTGAGCTTCCGTCGGCGGGACCAATCTATAAGTATGCTCGGCCGCCCGCTCCCAAAATATCCCGCGCTCCAAAGAAGGGAATCGCGCCGCCTCCCGAGGGACGGATTCGTCTGCCTCCGGGGGACGCCGGGAAGGGTGCGGGGAGGGAGCGGGGGATGTGAGGCGGCGGGGGGCGGCGGGCGGGCTTATGCCCTTGTATGGCCATTGCTGGCGGCCACCCCGCTCTCGCCTCGGCCTAAGGCACTTGCTCCAACTAATCAGACGCAGGACTTAGGAAAATCACAGCAGGGTGCAGAACCAAGGGACAAGGGTCGAAAATCATAGAATCAGGAGGGAAAAATAATTTTATGCGCATCGTTGAAGCATTTTATAGCACCATTTTACTGGAGTTTCATGAAACTCTTAAAGAGAACTCAGAAAAATAATGGGGATGCAAGACTTAGGAAAATAACAGGACGAAGGGACAAGGGTGGAAAAATAATTGAATCAGGAGGGGAAAATAATTTTATGCGTAGTATTAAATCTTTTTATTGTACCGTTTTACTGGAGTTTCATGAAACTCTTAGAGGACGCTCTGGAAAATAATGAAAATATCTTGGAGAAGGAAGATAAGGCGCTTGTTCAAGTGACAAAGGTTGAAACGTGATTGAATCGTGTGGGGAAAATAATTTACATGCAACGTAACAGCTTTTTATTGTACCATTTTACCGGAGTTCCATGAAACCCTTAGAGGAAATTCAGGAAAATAATCGGAATGCGAGACTTCGGAAATCTCTGCAGTGTGCAGAATGAAGGGATAAAGGTTGAAGGAATCGTGAGCGAAAAATCATTTTATACGCAGCGTTAAAGCATTTTATTATACCATTTTTACTGGAGTTTCATGAAACCATCAGAGGAATCTCAGGAAAATAACGAAAATGACTTAGAAAAGGGAGAAAACATGCTTCCTCAAGTAAAGAAGGTTGAAAAAGGGCTAAACCTCGATTGAAACATAATTAAATATTTAATGTTACAACTTTTCCTTTTACCATAACATGGTGGTTTCATGAAACCCTTAGAGGAAATTCAGGAAAATAATTGAAAAACACTTAGAGAAGGGAGAAAGAGTGCTTGCTCATGTAAAAAAGGTAACATAATGGAATCGTGAGGGGAAAATAATTTTATATGTAGTGTAACATCTTTTGATTTTACCATTTTAATTGAGTTTCATGAAACCCTTAGAGGAAACCGGGGGAAATGATGGAAATTACTAGGGAAAAAATGTTAGGGAGAAAGCGTGTTTGCTCAAGAAACAATGGCTAAAACAAATTATTGAACCACGAGTAAACCATAATTTTATACGTAGCATTACGACTTTTTATTCCACCATAATACTGAGTTTTATGAAACCCTTAGAGGAAAATCAGGGAACTTAAGGAACTGGCTTGGGAAAGTGAAAAATGGAGGGCTACAGTATTGATGCACTATTTATGAATGCATGACTATGTCAACCTTTATCAGCAGGTATAATATTTAGTTCTTAGCTTTACGATACGGCGTTCGTTGGAATTTTGCGTCTCTGTAATGTTGGACTTCCAAGCAGGAAGGTGTGCATAACTATGAACCCACGTATTATTTGGCTGTCTGAATGGAATTATCGGAGCAGGTTATGGAATGCATGGGAATGGAAGATATTTCCATCAAAAGCTGTTTTAAATATTTGACCACACCTTCTTTACAGTTCAGATACCCAGTGGCGAAAGCTAGGAAGGACTGTGATCTGTGGTGGCATAGAGTTAGGCCATCAGATATACTTATTGGCTTAAACGTGGAAATTGATTTATGATAAATTTCATGTTAATTTTATTTTATTTAACATAGTATTTAATGAATTTCTCCCAAATCCGTTTAAATTATTTCAATTTCGAAACCAATTTATCAATAGGAAATTATTATACACATGAAAAATTTATCTCATTTTGATTGGCAAATAAAGTGAAAAATAACAGATTAAAGAAAGAGAATGTAGTCACTGGAAAATGCATCAATGGCTAACGTTATCTGTGACTCAGCTTACGGTTGGCATTCCATTGCAAACAAAGCGAGCCAAAAGATCCTAAGCTTTGGGTGATTCATACGTTACCTTTTCAAATAACGCGTCATAGTTTGAAAGATTTTACTGGGATTAAATTGAGTCACGTTTTTCATGCTGGAACACCTTTCAGCTCACAGCGGAATTAGGTGCTTGCCATATGAGATCACTTCATGGTAGTGGTACCGAGAACATGGCATTCTTTGATGTTAGGGATTAAAATTGATCATGGCAAGGAAATGCTCAGAATTTTAGGATTTTTTCTTTATTGCCGGAAATGCTTAAAATAAAATGTGTTTTAAAATGTAAAATCAAATAAAATTTCGAATTAAATGGATTCAACCTAGTATTTTCCATAGATGATGTAATATGTTTGCGGTATTTTGCAGGATGCATGTAAGCAAACCGTAGTTTTGCACTATAAAAATTCCTGGAAAAATGCAAGGTTAATTATTGACTCTAATTTAATTAATGAGGCTTTATGAGACTATTCACCATTGCGCACCAGCGTCGAAACCGGTCAGGTAATAGTAGACATTGTACTCAATATTGTCAATTTAAAATCATTTTACCGCCATCTAAATTCCACAAAGTTGAGCTACCTACACTTGAATTCGTAATTAATTTCATCTAAATGGAGTTCCATAAAGTTATCCCGAACACCAAGTCTGTTAATTCTATAGTATGATCTATTCCGTTTACCAATTCCCTCTTAAAGAAGTGAATACCAATGATCTTATGCTAAAAGTCATGCACAAAAGAGATTGTAAATATGCCACCTTTTTCTTCGTCATTCATTTTCTATCAATTATGTTTCGTGAGAAATGATTCTGGAGACGAAGTCTCACTGACTGATGGAAGGAATTTACCGCCTCTTAGTCTGCCTAAGTCTATGTCCCAATTGCTCTCCGATGGCTCGCGGCCAAGAGTATTTTCCGGGGCGAACATTTCATGCATGTCGTTTCCGTGAGTTTTATCTCTGAATGTCGATGGCCACGATGACAAAGTCAACGAGAATCGAAATCGGGATGGAAAGTGAAGTGGTGATCTACCGATTCCTCTCACAAACGGCCGCAATGGCCTCTAAGTGTTGATTAAATATATATCACGATCGTTTCATCATAAAATGAATAATAATAAACCGAAAATTTGGTGCTGCTTCCATAATTTGGAGTCATTGGTTTTATCAATTCTATTTTTTTTAATTTTCCTCATTTATTAATTAGTAGCAATTAATTATTTTTCATCATTTATATCCTATGTCATATTTAGCCTTAAATGAATAATAGCGGTGGCTCTCTGTTTTAGAAGCTATTTTGGTGAAGTTATTTCATTTAGCTACTTCAAGAAAATATTTCTACATTATTAAAATTTTTATAAGACTTAACGTCACGGAATATCAGAACTCGGAAACCTTATTCATTCATATTGTTAATGCGTGACCCGAGCAAAATAATGCGAGATTTCCTAAATGAGAAAAGCATAATACATATAATAAATATTCTCTGTCATAATATCACATAATAAATGGTCTAACAAGAAAAAAGCCAACTTGATATCGACAAACACATTACTCGCTTCCTTTATTTATACTTCGGTCTCAATTATCATATTTGGCACATATTTTACAGCATGAAATATTCGCAATATTTGCCATTTAGAAGCTAATATCTAATTTTGATTTGATATTTTTGCCAAATATATATCAAATTTTCAAATGAAGATTTTTTTAATGGTCGGTTCAGTTGTGATTAATGGAATAAATACATTTATGATATACCTGATGGAGACTTGATGGAAATATGTTGATTATAGATAATAGGATATTTAATTTACGTGGTGTTAATGTAAATTCTGCGAAAGTCAGTGGTTTATGGTAAGATGAAAAATAAAATGATGTGACATTAAATGCTTTAAAGAAAGCATAGAGCAAAGTTGACGTGTGTATGAATCAAAATAAGTATAAAAAGCAAAATCATCTGCCACATAACCCTTACAGTGATTATTTTCCATATACATTGATACACATTTAATTAGCTCATTCAGCATGTGAATTATGTATCAACTGTATCATAGAAAGAATTCTTTACTTCCTAATGAATTCTTTTCCTACTTCTTAAATATAAGTTTATATTTTCCCTGGCCAGTTGGTCGACTTTTTAACATGGTTAAATAATTGAGTGCTCTCTGTGAGGTACTAATTCAATATTTATCCCGGATATTTTCAAGCTAGAAGAAATTCCTTATTCATGGGAAATTTCAAACCTCTTTGACTTCTCTTCACAAATTATTTGCGTACCCCCGAATTCATAGCTTCCATGTGGGCGCCACTATTCATTTGACAGAAATAGTGTTTAATTTTCTTATTGGAGTTCAGATATTTTATTTGCGTTTTGAAAGACTCTCAATTGAAAAAAATGTCGTGGATTTAGATTGCAACATAAGTGTCGGAAAAGGAAAAAATCGGCTTTTACGGAATTCCGTCCACCAACTACAATGATGCACCTAAGTGCCCTCTTTTTGCTCTGGGAATAAGAGACATGAATTTTTGCGTAAGCTATCTATAAAAAAGAAGATATGAAAATTTTTCTAATGTATACGACTCACAGGCAATTGTAAAGTAAAGTCTACAATATTAAGGAAACATAAAAATGGATTGAAATTAACGTCAATCTTTAAAAAGATGAACTGCATGTCAGACAATTTAACTGTCAAGTTAATTATTAAATAACATTAAAATTTATTTTCACGATAACTTTTAGGTTGAATTTTCTGAAGTAATGTTTAAATGCTCACCCATATTTTCACGGGATTACAGGAAGACGAAAGAATATTCTGAGAAGACAAAGTTTTCTGATTTCCTCCTTGTCTTTTGAACTAGTTTTGTAACAGGTGTTGGTTCCATAGAAATTTGCCTAAAATTTACGAATGAAATTAATTGAAAATATTTGATTTAAATTTTTTACTTTAAATTTTAGCAGAAAAAAGTTACGAATTAAAGTTTTAATTACATTACTAACTATTATTCTTTTTCGGTGAATCAATGCATGTGCCAAAAATATTGTCTGCCAACGGCATTCCATGAAACTACCATCGGTTACTCATTTATTTGTTATCATAAAGCAATTTTACTCTCACCAATTTAGAGAACCAAAAGCGAGCACAACTAAGCGAATTTTAACCCTTTATGTTAGTGAAATAAATTTTCGAAATTGACATCCAGAGCCGTTCGATACCAGCATGATTTATTTGCAGTCCATTACTCAAAGGTACTTGAAGTAAAGAATCATGGTCCACTTACATAACATTTCTTTTTTAGAAAAGCTAAGGAACAGAACTGAATTACGTCTCAACTAGAACTTTGGTAATTTGGGAAATAATAACACAGTAGAAACTCAGTTGTCACCCCCAAAATCACGGATGTGATTTACTCGCAATTTTATCAAGATTAAATTTTATGTTTTAGCCTTACTTCAGGTCAAAATATATAAATATAAACGTTAACTTGTTAGTTTAAATTACTTGAAAGCACTATATTATCCAGTAGAAAAGAGCATATTCCCCTAAGAGAAATTATACCTCTGAATTTATATATTAATAATGACTGCTAGTCAATGAAATATTTGATACCACCCGCCGCTAAATTTGTGGTCCTCTTATTTATCGTGAGTGCGTGATGCCGGTTGCGAGGGAAGAAATCAAAAAACTGGATGAATAAAAAAGGAAATATTCAACTCCCACGTCAGACTCTGGAAAGCAATGGAATTACCTACGTCAGCGGTACTGACCTTTCGAAGAAAATGTGTGGAGTTTGTGACGAATGAATGCAAAATGGAGGGAAAATGTGGATCTGATTACTAGCCAGAAAGCAAGCCTCGGCAAGGGTACTAATACATTTTAGCGTATAGTATCAACTCCATTTCATCCCCTAAGGTTCCAAATTGTCAGTTCATTTCTTGTAGAAAATTTTCAATTGGTTTTATTTTAATGCCTTGTTCCTCTAAATAGGCAGAAGCTTGATGCAATTTAAACTTTCTGTACTATCACATCCTGGCTATCAAAAATAAGATAAATTATCCATTGAATATATTTTCTTTATAATTAGCTGGTAATCAATAAAATTGAAAGCGAGGGAAGGCTAGCGTCATCAGCTGCGCCGAACTTGCAGTGGCTAGCAAGCACTCATACTAGAGTATTTTTTCACTTCTGAGTTCAATTTAAGCCTGCCAAGAAGAATTCCCTTACAAAGTATCATGGACCTCAAATCTGACACGAATGGCTCTCACATATAAATATGTCACACGTAAAAATGTCGAATACATTCAGAAATTTGAGCGTAGCTTGGCTTGAAATATTATTATGTATTATTATTCAAAATACAACCTCCTGGGGATATAGACTAATTTTTCGGAGATTTTCGCTCGCAATTTAGAGTTTACAATGCGTATATTTGAAGTGATCTACGCCATCATGTAATTAAAATTGACCTAGATATACGGTGAAAAGCAATGAAGATGATTAAAGATCACGTAAAAATTTGTGGAAATTCTTTCACTGCCGTCTGAATAAAATAAATTTGTAGAGCAAAATGCATATTAATTTGAAAATCGATTATTACGGGGAATCTCATACATTGTGACGCAGCTCTTATCTTAACGCAGCGTGAATTTTCTCAGTCACTCAATTTTTTTAGCAAAGGTGGTTGACAAGGAACCCTGGCAATCCAAAAAATGTAATCCATTTACGTGGCCGCATTTTTTTCAACAAATTTTCAAGGCTCTAAACCCACGCCTCGGCTGTCGCGTCATGACGACAGCTTCCCTTGGAAATGCTCATCCCTGGGCGAGCCTCGCCTTCTCGCCGCTTGGCAGCGCTGCCGTCTCCCCCACCCCCTCTCTCTGACGCGGGTAGCCTGCAACCCCAAAGAAAGTAATACAAGTCCGAGAATAAAAATATTTCAGCCGTAACTTGGTGGAATTTCATACTCTAACACTTGCATGAAAAACTATTTTAATGCAATGATAAATTATTACCTAATCGACCAGGGTTCATTGTTTAGTGGTCATCATTTACCACGCATGCTCATTGCTCCAGCATGATGCAGAGGGTGATTATCGTATTAAGTACCGTATTGGTGAATATTGCAATCAATCAGAGCAAGGAGAGATTAGCGTTAGAAACTTTGCGTTCGTAATAGTAAGACAATTAGGACACATTAAGAAGTCGGTATAGTAAATAAATTTTATGGGGAAATTATATAGGCATTTTCTCAGAAGTGTTGATTAAGTTTCGTTTTAAAGTGTAGACGAAAACAATTTTCTTACCGCGAAAATATTTTTGAAGGTAGTTTTTCACTTAATATGGTGACTACTTATACTGCCAGTCAGAGCGGTTTGATCCTCATCAATACACTCATCAAAGTTTCCAAGTTTTTGGATATAAATTTTGTAAATGGATTAGAAATTTCCTAGGTTTTGAAGCTCTAGGGTCCCGCTGAAATTTATAACATGATATTTTACTTGATTTCAACCGTATAAAACTGCTCAAAACGTATATCTAGACAATTTGAAACATTTGTATGACCCAACTGTCTAATTTTCAAAAATGTACACCTTTATTTCAGTTAACCAAAAAATCAATCGCCGGACATTAGGACGTAATATTTATTTCTTGGAAAAGCTTTCAAATGTTTCGAATCACTAAATTTAGCCGGAAACCTAAATCAATGACGATTAAATTGCATATGGAATGCGCGTGGTCGTTATGACTCATTAATTTGGATTTTATATTACTTTCACTTAATATGACTTAGGCAAGAGTAAGATTGTACAACATAAAAAACAGTATCGATTTTGTTCATCCTTTTAGTATGCTAAAATATAAATCGGCTGATTTGTTTATCGCTTCCTGTCGTTTACCACTCTAGGCTGTGGCATTCTAATTTTAGTTTTGAAGGTGAAGTTACTTTCTTATTTCAAGGATGTTTCCCGTGTCATTGATAATACTATCACGTATTAAACTTCTCATGATTAATCAAATGTTTGTGTTGCAGCCCAGGGATTTTAAAACATACTTTAAGCTCAGAAATGATCTCTCCGAATTCCATTAAATCGGATGAGATCTCGGGGGTATTTTGAAGATCTAATTAGCTCCAAAAAGAATACGTAGGTAAACGGAGGGACACCATTACTTCATTAAAATCATCTGAGAAATGGCAGAGTTTCCCATTTTTCGCATGAAAGTAATTGATAGACTTGACTCTATCGTGTGGAAGATAATATTTTACCTTTTTTGAAGTATCTTAAAGATTTTATGGAATTCTGGTTGACTGACGATCTATATAAAAGCTCGCTCTGGAGAAGGTATATAAATTTGCTTCCTGTTGGCATATAAGAAGAAATCTGTTAAATCTCCTCTCCGCTAGGTAAAGGAGCTTACTTGAACGTATTTCGTGCTTGAAAATGGGATCGTATCCTCAAAATGATGAGGATTACAGATGTCATGAGTAGTAATCGAAAGGCTATCGTTCTGAAAATGGAGTGAATTTATTAGGCACATAAGGGTACTGAGGAATATGGCCTAGGTGGGGAACAATTACGTAAAATTAGTATTCATTGATTCCATTATTAATTCAGAGCATGTGATAAATCATCCATGTCTCAAATATGTGCTCAGGATCTACCGCCATCCCAGGAACATTTGGAGAATTGAGCATCGATATGGTGAGATGGCGTAATCGCTTTGCTATTTTAGCCAGCATATTTCCATCAACAGCACAGGTAAGGATAGGGTCGTCCTTACGGATTGAAAACCTCCATCCAGGAACATATAACGCGCCTTTAAAGGAGTGTGTGGAAATACCACCCCACCCTATGGCTATTCTAGATTGTTATTCCAAGACCAGTAATATCACTCGGCGCATTAACAATCCAATTGGTTAAGCAATCAAATTTCCTAAACCCTTAAAAGTGAGAGTTTTATATGCTTCAACCTCAATCCAATTTAGAAATATAATCGCCAGAGAGGTACTTGCCAGGGCGAGACTAAATTCTCGCAGCCATCGCTTTCAAACCAAGGACGCTGAGACGGAGGGATGCGATACTCTTTGGAAATGAATCAAGTTGGAACCTTCCGAATGCCATTCAGATTTTTCCGCAGAGGCGATCCCCTTCAGCTGCATCTATGTAATTCTATGCTGGGCCACCTCAAGAGTGTATGGCCGTGGGATGAGTATTTCTCCCCAACTTGCTCTCAGTCAGTTACATACAAATTCTACCACAATACCAAGCACAAATAATTAGCAGAGGTTACTTTACCAAGCATTTCCTTTTCTACTACCACTTTTTCCACCTTTTCTACCATTTTTACCTACGACAGCACTTAAGTCCGTATCTCTGTCGGTGCATCGGATGAGATTTCAGAGGCATGATGCTCAAATTAACTCTAAAAAGAATACATATGTAAGATGAGGGAAATCATTACTTCATTAAAATCATCTGAGAAATGACAATAGTTACCCATTTTTCGTATGACATAAACTGATAGATTTGAATTTTCGTGCGAGAGAGGATATTTTACCTATTTGAAGTAAACATAGGGCATGCAAGAAAACCCACGTACATATCCACTCATTGATCCATTGATGTAGACATAGCGTATTATTCTGTAATCTTAATTTTTTTAAATAACTTATTTACTAAACTGAAATCCTTCCCCCATTCTCTTTGCACCAAAGGTACTTGAATCTGTGTCAGTGAGCAAAATGTGTGGCGAGTGCTACTGCGATGACATGAAATGAGACTCGGCCGTGAGGGTTGTCTTCGCCCGGGGCGGGAAGGGCGGCCACCGTTCACCGCGCCAACGCCGCTAGCTATTCCGAATGATTTAGGGATCCATCCTATAGATAGATATTATTATTAAAGGAATATTACGGGTTAAGATCGGTTTTCTTGGATTATTTTGCGAATCCCGCCGCCTGTCCCTTCCCAAATTCAATTTCACTCTTCAATTCCCAGCAAGGCCTGTTCCCTTTCATTCTATCTATAAATCCTATTCTCCCCCTTCCTACTCCCCACTCACCTAAGATTCTTCTCTCTTACGCGGTTTTTAGCATCCTCTCCCCTCTTAGTACTCGCTCTATCCACACCCTCTGCCCCCTCACTATCTCATATAGAAGTTTCCTCTCTCGCCATGTCCATTTATGTCCACCAGAACTTCGTCGTTCCTCTTCCTCTCTGCCCACTTCGCCATCCCCATTCTCCTTCAAATCCACATCTCTTGTGACTCCAATCTTTTCTCGTCCTCTTTCCTCAGTGTCCAAGTGTCCCTATCTTAAAGAGCCTCACTCCAGATCAGAGCCTTCATTAACCTTTTCTTAACACTCTCACGTACTGTTTCTCCCATCAACGATGAATAAACACTATTGAAGCATGTACCATCGACAAGTCCCTCGATGATGAGGTAGTAAGGTTGGGGGAAAAGAAATGAGAAGCATAAAAGGGTCCTGAACCCAAAAACGGCTCGCAAACAAATGTCTTCAGCAAATATTATTCATCGACAAAATCTTAGACGGTTGAACTTTGTCCTATCTTTCTCATCACTTCAATCTTTCTCTCAGTTAACTTCGTCAAAGTTTCGGGAGGTTGAAGAATTCGCTCGTGAAGATAACAGAGTTTAAAAATGAATGCAAATACGAAAAACTCTCTAGATATAAAAATTTGTAATTTCTGTCGCTAAATTTGCATTCTACAGACCACTATTATCCTTGAAGAGAATAAAAAATCTGTGGAAAATCGTCCAATCAATAAAAATTCATTTTTAAAGAGTTTTTGGTTTAAACTATGACATACTCATCATGCCTCGAAATAAATTAAATTCGCTAAATATATATTACACATACCTCATTTACAAGGTACAGCCATTGATTTATGTAAGAAATGTTATAATAACAGATCACGATTATGCTGCTGTTGCCACGTAAAATTGATACCATTTTGTGCAAGTGCCACTCTTAACAGTCTGTGTTAATATTATTTGAATGGGTCTGATGATATAAGACGCATTGAAGATACTGTGATCGTTCTTATCTGCGGTGAGGAATCCCCAAGTATGTGAAGAACCTGCGAATGAATGAATTCGTTCATTCATAGCGTTGTAATCCTAAGATCTGTAGACTGCAGACCTCCATCTCTTCCTTTCCCGAACCAGCTCCCTTCCCATCCTTATTGTGTAGTAACACACGCTTTTCTTCGCAATGCGCTAGTCACTTTTTTCTAAAAAGTTTCATTTTCTCAATCCGCACTCTGTCACTGCTGATTTCTACAATTAACAATTCAGAGAAGTAATCCCTCAATCTCTCTATGTACATTTTCTGACAATTCTTTTTGATAGTAAATATGTTTTAAAATACTAAAGAAATGATTTTTTTCTATTAAAGTCGGCATTTACAAATATGTACACGACGGGGAGCCCAAGGAGGCGGCAGAAGTTTATTCATCCAGCACATAAGCTAACATACACGTATTTCCTTATTTATTATATCCTTCCAACTCGCAATACAAGTATACTATCTAAAATGACATTATTACAAACGTTACGGACATAAAATCAAGATATCTACTGAAACAAATATTAACTCATTTTATAATACAAATATCCTCATGAATATTTTTTCTTTGCAATTTTGTGCATCACTAGTCCTTTAAAAGCCACCACTGGAGCCAAGAGCGGGGTCGACCGCACGTGGACCCATGCTCAGCCGGTGTTCCTTGGTTCGTGCGGTTATTTTTGGCTACATCCACAGCAGCATTTTTTCAGTTCTCATGAATTTTATGCCGCTAACTCAGCGATTCAACCCTAAGGTTAGTTTGGCTAGGTGTGCGTAGAGCTCAGACCAGACTTAATTACAGGCGTGTGGATGTAACATATTCTGGGTATGAGGGCCAGTTCCTTCCCCAGTGCCACCTAGTACTTGAAGTATTTTTTGGGGGGATATTCGAAGGTTTCACACGGAATCAGAACACTGGACTCTGCGATCAGCGTACAAGAACTTTACCCGATAGGCTAAAATGCTTCCAATTTCATGACATTTACACCACAAATCGGATTACGAGTGATTTTGCGATGACGTTGACACATATCTTTGCGTAGGGAAAGCCTCCAGCGAGGTGATCCTTAATTGGTGCGTGCACGAGTCCTGGAATGTGGACCGCATTCGAGAGGAGCATATAACTTCGCCAGGGACAAGGCGAGCCGCAAGAAAAGTCGCCATCTTTCAATCTCGTAAAATATCAGTCACACGAAAGGACTTAGATTAAAAAATAGTTCGATATGAAAACCTCCAAAAAGATGAAAAAATGCAAAGGCAATTATAATATCATATCGAAAAAGGGTAATTTTGAAATATTCATAAAATAAATCCAGCACAAGTTTAATCAGCGAAAATGTAAGACAATCGGGATACTCACAATTCACGAGATTGTGGATGAATGTGAAAGTATGTGGATATCGATTTTGATAAAGATTATAACAGTGGTGGTTTCGACACCCCAAAAATGGATGAACAGGTAGGTAAAAACTTGGAGGTTTGATGGAATGGAATTTGAAGAAAAATTGAATAGTTTGCTTTGTGAAATTGAATAGGTAAATTTGAAAAATTGAATAGTAGACTTTGTGAAATTTTTTCGATTTCAAATTAATAAAAACGACCCAGATGATGTCTTAGAGCGATTAAAATGCAAAGATTCATTATTTTACGGCAATTATTCGGATAAAAAATATTTAGGAAGGCAAAGAATCCCAGAAATAGAAAAAAAAAGAAGAGGCTAAAAACTCGGAAAATGGTCCGGAATCGAATTGGTTTGACGTCCAGACCGCAACGAAGATGTAGCCGTAACGACGAACCGATGGGCCGCGCGGAAGGCCAAGTTAACTCCTATATCTCGCAAGGCATCTAAATAGGCATGTGGCAGAATGCTTCCGGATACCAGTCGTTTACCTTTTTATGTACTAAAAGATTACAGTGAACATTGTGAAGGTGATGCATATTTTACCGTCTGTTTATTTAATTTAAATTAACATTAAAGGCCTTTGCTATTAAGGTAGAAATGCATTCCTACACCTATACGTTTGTCAAAGAATCTGTCTTCATCGCTTCTGTCTGACCTGGAAATATTGTGAGATGATGTTCACCATGTCATCCTGAACAGCCCAGTTCCTCGTCACTACCATATACGCTCCTGCCACGAGTGAAAAGCGGTTTAAAAAATCAGATTAGGTCATTTGACTACAATGAATATTTAATAAACGACCATGTGCCTTGAATGAACTTTAAACGAGTAGTTTATTAAACCCAAGGTGGAAATAAATTGACAGAATTTCACGAGAATACGAATAAAATTGATTGGTTTAACGACGAAGGCAGCCCCTCGCACGCAGTGAATGGAAAGAAGAGAGCGCAGGAGTAGGTAGGACTTTGGGATCCGATGTTTGCTGATTGAAGCTCATTCATATCGAGGCGATAACCTGATGGAAAGAGGTTATCAAATAACTTATTTTACGACTAACTAGTGGGCGAGGGGCTAGCCTTACGACTAGCGACTGGACTAGCTACCAATGAATATGATCAGTAAATCGCACCGGCTTTCACACACTATTTTCACTTTCCTAAAAATATCGAGATGTTTTCGTTGATAATTTTAAAATAATTAAAATTACGGCAATTGTTATAGTCATATGTTACAAATTGTAGACAATATATAGTTCTCTTTTGTCGGTTTAATTATTCGATCATATTGCGCCGCTTTACACTATCTGTACTGCCCTAAAAATATCAACATTTTTTGTTGATAATTTAAAAAAATCAACTGCATCAATTATTAGAGTCATACATTACACATTCGAGACGAAATTTAGTCCCATTTTGTCGATTTAAACAGGGAAGGGCTATTGGTATAACTGTAGGAAAACGCTAATAATCTGTTTTGGCTTATTGAAGCTTTTTCAAATCGAGGCGATAATCGGATAGTGCTGGCAGTAAAAAATAGCGTGTCATATCACTTATTTGACGACTAAAGAGTGCACGAGAAGCTATGAGCATCATCATTAAATATATCGCACCGGCTTTCTCACGCTATTCGTGCTACCCTAAAAATAAAAATTTATTTAGTTAATAATCTTGAAACAATTGAAATTACAGCAATTATCATAGCCGTGTATTAAAAAAAATTAGACTAAAATCGTTCTCTTGTGTCGATTTAATTGGGGGAAGGGATGAGGTGTAAAAGCATGAACGAAATCAAAAAATAATTCGTGCGAGGACACCGAAAGCGGCGTTTCACTCCGTAAAAGTCCACAGGCCAGCCGGCCCTCCCTCCCTCCCCCCTACCACTTTCCCCCTCCCCCCACCCCCTGCCGCGAGCGGCTATTTTGAGACGCCTCTTTTTTCTGCCCGTCCGCGCCCTTGCATCCTAATTCACCGCCTTTTCCCTCTCAGCCACGAGAGCAAACAATATTTACCACCAAGTCTTGCTATAAAGGCGATTATCGCTTATAAAAATTCATTCTCACCATATGCAAACCTTCGGAAAAGAATCGCCTCCACAACTAAGACATGAATGATCATTACGTTGCTTAAAGTAACACAAGTCTTCAGAGGATGCTGAAGCGTTTGATTTTTCAATTGTTCTTCACAGTTATTCGGATTATTTTTCACGCGAATTCAATTAGTGTGGCAAAATCCAACGTGTTAAAGAATGAGCTTCGTCTCCGACGATTGGTGAAGAAGTGGTGCCATTATGAGTACCCAAAATTCATGCTTCTCGAAGAATTTTCCCTGATGGAAGGATAAACCTTTAAAACCAGTTTAAATTCCTTTTTATCATTGCCTTTGTGGATTTTCCTTACTTAGGCAAAACTCACAGTCAGCTTATTCGCGTCTCTCGCTGAATAGCTCACATATGTCTGTCGTCCCAAGGTGAACATAACCAAAAATAATAAACAATTATGAGGGTTGATTGATAAAATAATAGTCTTCATAATAATTTATTAGTTTCTCGGCGTCATCGAAAAATATACTCTAACTTTATCTTGGCCTTGAAGTATGTCAGAATTCCATCCAGCATTAAATAACTTTACGATTACTTGATACAAGCGTGCAGACGTTTTCCTCAGTGACTCCCTGATTTTTTGTGAGGTCTATACCCACTGCTCTGAAGAGTCTATAAGGCCAGCGATATCTTTCTCAAATGTGAAGGCTAAAAACACGAATACGAGATACAAATAATGAACTTTGAAAATTTGTAATAGACAGATTTTTGGACAGACAACACATATGGACCAAAATCACCCCTAACGTAAACGCAAGAAAAAACAACACAACTCAGTCTGAAATAAAGCTAAAAATGTGTGTATTATCTTTTGCGAAGAAGCCAAAGGATTCAGTAAATTGTATGCATTTGTGCGCCAGTACCCATTGGCTATCCTTTATTCTTTAATATTTAAAATATAATCAGGCTTGATCGCTTAGGCACATAGGACTGACAGCGCCAAAGGCATACTTCTGCGTAAATGCGGCAAATAAAGAATGAGCTCGTCACACATAAGGATTTGAGCTCCAGATTCGGGTAAAACTGTTAGAGGTTTTAATTAAAATATTTCCATCATAATAATATTTATTTTTCCATTCCAACAGAAATTCAGTCATCATTTTGATTTAAGGAAGTAAGATAGCCCACAAGGAATTAAAATTGGTTTTAGGCTAACTCAGAATCATAAAAGACTGCCCTAAAAATAAAAAAACTAAAGTTAACAAGAATACTTGTAATTCATGAAATGGAAATCAAATTAGTTAAGAAATGTATCGCTTTCTGAGGTTTGGAAACGTACATTACGAGATGAGTCGCACCAAAAATTAACGTCAATGATAAAAAAAATCAATTAATAAATTTTTACTGTGATTTTTTAATGCTATCGCATGAGGGGCGAATGTTTTAATATGATTACTGTACATTCTTGGCATCCCGGTCATCCATAGGGTCGATTCTTTCTTAAATCGGCATAGTCAGCCAAACCCTATACAACCCACCTTTCAGCCATATAGGCGTGTTATCACTCACTCAGTGATTCAACCTGAAGGTTGGTCTGTAAAAATATAACGCGTGATGTATTTAAATTTAAAATCGTGCAATAAATGAAAGGTTAATGGCTTTTTTGGAAGATCTACACGAAGTGAATCGAACTCGACCAGCCGTTAGTAGATTGCTTCTTACTTGTGATTAACAAACTTGTAAAAGCAGTTAATTTTTCAGCACTCTCATCATTACGGTTGCAACTTTGACTCATGGCACCCTTTGTCATGCTCGGTGGAAACATAATACTATACTGCTTTCTGAAGGTTGGATTAGAATTAATAAATATAGAAAGTAAAATTTAAAAGTGGGGCAACCGTGATTAAAGATGAAATTTCACTTTCAGCTCAACCTCCACCCATACTTACATAAGTTTTTTTAAAAATAGAAAATAAAATTCATATTTATCATCGGAATCATAAGTATTAGAGTTTAGAACAGTATGAAATTCCACGGGACAGAGGTGGGGCTAATTATTCAAGTCTGCTCCTTTCCGGGGAGAAACTTAGTCATTAGTTCTAGTGTTCCTATTCGACAACGATCGAGTTTGTTGAAAAACTTTTTTCTTAGATGTTTGCTGAGCATCTTTATAAATTCTTCAACTTATTTTACTCCGACATCATTTTTTATATAAGAACGACAATTTCACACAGCTACCCTAATCCCTTGATGAATTTTATCCTCACTTTTGAATAATTAAATATCAGGTCTTGCAGGATGTAAGATGAGGTTTTCTTTCACTACAGATAAAATGGTCTTACTTCAAGTTCTTTATTGAATATTATAATCATGTTTAGATTTACTCCTATTCGGTTGTAAACCCAACCGTTATTATATCGTCAAAAATCTCTGGCCAGAACAACATTTTTCAAACTGGCATTCTTAAAGCCCTTTTTCGGCCATAAGTGCTCTCATGGATTTAGTGCCCATCCGCTCAATCCATACCGAATGTGAATCCTTTGAGACTGTGATTGATTGAATAAAAACTCGTCGGGAGATTGGAAATGTTGAATGGGAAGTAACTCGAAGAATTTCAACAAATTTTATCGATAAATAAAAACTATTGCTGACATAAATTGCAAACAAGAATAATTAAACGTAGATAACTTCTAGTATGGTATTTGGGGGAGTCAACTGACAGCCGAGGTGATTAGGGCAAAGAAAGGGTGATTTGGGTAGGAAGGTTAGAGAAAACTCGGCGTCGGCATTAGCCTGCTCTTTACTAAGGCTGCTTATCCTCCCGAACTTGCACGTCCCAACACTCAAGCCCCCAAGTTCCCTTTTGTTGACTAAAATAGAAAAGGGAGGAGAGAAATTACAATCCATTTTAACTCATCGAATGCGAATAAATTCAATTAATTATTGGTCAAAAAATAGCACTGCAAAACATTGCCACTCGAAAAGAAATAATGTTAATTTATGTCGAATAAAACAGGGAATGTTGGAAACTGGGAGAAATTAACTAAGTAATCTAAATAATTGAATTTGAATTGAGTTATGAATACTGTTTCTGCCTCACGATACAAATTATAGAAAGGATGAAGTTCCTGCTACGTAAGGAAAGGGAGGGAATAAAGAGGAAGGTACAGACTGATTTCAATGAGGATGCCGAGAATGCCATGATTGGACAGCAGCATCATCGGCGTGAATGCTTATGGCTCGGTCGCTTCGTCCACGAAGCGCTTCCGTCGAGTGCGAGAGAGGGGGAGGGCTAAAAATACGGCCGAGCCCGCGGCGCGGTTCCCTCCACGCCAGTTGCCGTCAGGGCGGCTGCTCGTGCAGTGCACCGTCTCGTTTGCCGTGGAAAGGGTCGGAGCCCACGTGTTCGGGCGCGTTGTCAGGCCTCGTGGATTTTGTACACTCGGATGACCGCTACAGAGCATGTGCGACGACCGTTACTCTAAGGGGTTGTGCTTGACACCGATCGAAACTATTCCAATTAGCTTGACAACGCGATCGGAGTTTGTCGTGTTTGAAACGCAGACGATTAAATTCCGACAACTCACTGCGACGGTTCGTTTCGTCGTCGGAATGACAATTTTCAAGCACGCCATAATCCGATTGCGTTTCCAACTGCTAGGAATCAACCACTCGTGATGACAACTGGTCGGAAAAGTTGAGATTAGTGTCAAGTACACACTCCCAAGGGCTGTTTGCACGCGCCGTGACCAGAAAATCACTACAGAGTCGGCAAAGCGCGTGCAATCAGTCCCTGAGGACGCTTTCATTTAATCGTTGGCGAT
This sequence comes from Ischnura elegans, assembly GCF_921293095.1. Lineage (NCBI taxonomy): Eukaryota > Metazoa > Arthropoda > Insecta > Odonata > Coenagrionidae > Ischnura > Ischnura elegans. Next base: position 28,719,858 of record NC_060259.1, read on the forward strand.
TTAACTCTGTGAAGGTTCATTTTCTTACGGATGAATCTCTAACTTTGAACTTAACTCACGTTTTTATTATTGCTCGACCCCGCATTGTTTCAACGCATTCACTCATAGTATTGTATTTCTATTGTTAGTATACTGTAGCCCTCCGTGTCTCCCTCCCTTCAGCTCCCTTGTATTCTTCTTTCTTGAGTCCTTTTACTACTGAGGTTCTGGTTGGTGTGTTGGCTAGAGTGCTGGCCTGCCGCCCAGTGGGCCTGGATTCAAATCCGCCGCAGACGTAGACTTTTCAGAGACTGTCCAATCTCTGCTTGGGCGCTGTGTGGGGGGCACTTCAAGTACAGCACTCCGCCCGTCGGATGGGACGTTAAGCCGTGATACCTTGGGCGCATTTTGTTTATAGCAGGCTAATGCTGACGCCGGATTTTTCTCCACCCTTCCTTCCCTAACGGCGCAAATGACCTTATATGTCGGTCGCCTCCTCCAAACACCATACCGTTTTTTACTTCCCAAAATTATTATTCCTCGTTGTACCTTAGTCAATTTCCCTTCAATTTTTCCCTCCATCATGAAGTAAATACGATGAGACTGGTCTGGGTCATACAATAACAAAACGGTGCAACAAATTACAAGATTCGTGATTCATTCATTACTGAAGACACTCGCCTTCGGCGCTCTCCGCGAGTCACCTGTAATTTCTGCTCCAAGATATTTTTGTAAACGATTTCATCGCAAACGTATTGTCTCCAGGCGTCTCCAGCGGAAGTTTTTCTGAGCGGTCGCCACGCCCACAACAGCTGTCACTGGCCGATGCCAGCTCCGGTAACTCAGCTCGTACGGATTTGAGCAAGTGGAGGTCAGAAGTTGGGTGGGGAGGGGTGAGGATATTTCGGAAGGGGCGACTCTATTATGAGGCCCAAGGAGAGTGGTGTTTTAAAAATGATTAAGTATAACGACGAGTTTTTTTTATCCTTCAGCTGCGGAAGCTAGATCGCTGGGCGTCCACTGTGCGCGGAAAATATTCCAAGGAGGCCGTACCCTGTGCAGGGCACGTAGAAGATCTTTATAATTCCCCTCCCGACCATTTTCTAGAGTTTTCAAGTGGAGGGTCGCGGCCTTAACGCGAGGGATGTATACATCTTCGAATCAATAAGTCAAATTTTTTAGAAGGCGTAGATCTATGGAACGAGTATCGTAAAAACTGTTTTCGTAATTTTCTGTTTATTTTGCTTCAAAACACCAAGTAGACCCGTGATTACGAAGACGTCCTCGGTTCTGTACAACGATTTTACTCAATTTTCTGGTTCTATCGGGTTCCACCGGCAACAATTTCCTTGGATCTGAAGAGGAAAAAGCCGATGGTAGTGCCAGCTAAACTTTTAACATCTAAAGCACTAAAAGCAACCGGCGCAGTAATTCTCGAAAATTTAACAACTTCTACTAAGGAAATCCGTTAGTATTTACTCAAGAAAGACTATAAGTGCGACAGAAGACTATTTGAAGAAAGGTTCGTAGCTCATGGAGATGGGATGCGGCCCCAACAGAGTAAGGTACGGACTAGATTTGTTTATAAGGGAGATTGCTATCTCTCAAGAAAGAAAACTTTTGAACCACGATAAGAGGGGGCTGGGAGACCGGGTAGCAATAAAGGGTCAATTGTACAAGCACGCTTTTCCCACAGTTGCTCGAGCAAAAATATTGTGTCGCCATTATCGATCCTCGATAATATCGGTTTCCTATTTGATGGCATGTTATTCTTAGGATATATTCTGAGGTGGAAAATTCAAATACGCCACATCGTTTCCCTCTATCCAGTGTATAAGTCTAAGACGGTTCAACCGCAGCTTGCCGACGTGTATCTCACTCTGACTAAATGGATGGTGGCAAATGAGATAATTTTTAATTAATTCCTATGAAATGTGGTGTTTAATTCTCGTGACGGCGATTCAACTCATTTATACGCTAGTCCCTCTTTTTCTTCACACCAAGAACCTTATCTTGTACTCGGTCGAGGTATGCACAGGTATTTCAACATTTAGGAACCACCGAAAATTTCTCTCGGGACAGACAAGCTGCATGTAATCAGTGTCCGACTGTTATGGTTTGATACAGTTATACGATTCAACATGTCTGAATTTCCCTCATCAGAACTTTGATAAGATAATTTTGAGAAGAATAGCATACCACCAGATATGAAAAGTAATTTCTCGCAGACCGATAGTGACCGCACAAACTTTGTCGGAATAACGTAGAACGATCCTCCGAGCTAAATAGCAAACAAATCCCTATGAGCAGATTCAACACTCGTTAATGTGTACAAATTTAGCTGTTCTTCCGGGATTTTTGTCAACTTATGGAAACTTTCTACCATAATTGATTGCTCAATACCTCTCCCACCTAATCTCGGTCACTGTATATTATCTATGTAGGTACAATATGTAAACAAGCGTAGAATAACTTTAAGATAAGTAAAATTGAATCTTGACAGTAAAATCAGTTGACACCATCGCCTCAATTGTAGTTATATCCAGAAAGAGCAAGTTATTTCCCCCTTCATCCTCATACTCTTATCTCTCGAAACCAGTTTCAAATATCTAAAGCCGTTAACCTGGGTGAACATGGGTAAAGTTGACTGCTACAACCAAGGGGATTACATGAAGGAGGCCCCAGCTCGTCACATGGGAGAATGATTTACGTTGCCATTTTGAGCGCATTTTTATCGGTTTTCAAAAATATCCGCACCGCAGCAATTAGTGCAGAGCGATTTATTCTGAATATTTGCAATGAATTATTTGCAGTTGAGAGGAACAGCATTTAAAAGTAACACATTTGGTAGAGCAAGTCGTTACGAATATAAATTTCGGTTAACTATAGCTTATTTTTCCATGAATTTTCGTCAGCGACGCGAATGGCGTATTCTTTAAAACCCATTTTAATTTGAAGTGGGTGACAACCCATTTAGTGGCCGACTGGAGAATCCTCTATTGCAATATTCGTATCTACTGAAGTCGACCATTAACAACTTTAGGCTCAATGCTTACGCAGAGACAGTGACTGCAAAGCACTGTGAAGACAGTACAAAACGATTGAGGACGTGATAGATCTCGGTTTTGTGTATTAAGACCAGGTTACACGGTACATTAGCCCGTACGAGTTAATGTCTGTTTGCGTGAACGATTTTTGTGGACCGGAACGGAACATGTACGAATGCATGAACTAAATTAGAACAGGTTCTATTTTCTGTTCATGCATTTGCACAAGTTGGGTGGTTACACAGTGCATTTTAATGTTCATTCACGCGTTCATACATTGAGGCATTAACTCGTACGGGTTAATTCATCGTCTAGCCACGCCTTAAGCGAAATTGAAGCGGTATTAACGCAGAAGAATCCTACGATTATGGATGCATCGCAAGCAGCAGTTTTTATTAAACTACCTAAGAATGGAATGGCTACCGCTAGTTATATTAAATTTATTACTCATTGGGGAGCCATTGGAGGGCAAAATTTTATTCTATTTTCTCGCGAGCTAAAGGATAATAAAATAATTGTCTTTCAGCAATATTAGGCTCAATTTTAAGGGAGTTGAATTTCAAAAATGAAACCGTTACTTGCTTTTAATCCATAGATTTTACTTTTCTGATACGATATATTTCGACTCATCAGAATTATCGTCAGCTATCTTAGGTACCTTTGGATGGCACCAATGTGTCGAAACGTCACACCGGTCATCAAAACAAAATGTATCTATGGAAGTAAATCACATTTATATTTCATTTGTGATATTTCCCTTTTTATCGCCATTTTGAGAAGATTTTATTTTAAATCAAAGGAGATGAATTATGCGTTTCGGTATTCATTGGACTCCTTCGGTATTCATTGGACTCCTTCGGTATTCATTGGACATGATAGTTGCAGCGGTATATTGCTTTCTTAACTGCTCTCATACAGTTAACTTGGACGTGCAAACCCATCTGTAGCGAGGTAAGAGCGACAATTCATTGCGACAGCTCCAGTAACTTCGACCAATTCAACGACAAAATAGGTGCGCAGGGCTAATTGAAAAGCTCACTAAAATTTCATCGTTTATTAAACAAACTATCTCGTTGAAGGTTCAACGACGTCGGAATAATCAGAATCACGTTTTCAATGCAATTTTACGAGCAAACCAAGTATAATAATTTATTTGCAAATTATTTAGATTTTAATATGACTCACTCAAAGCTCATCCATGAAAATCAAAAGCGAAAAGATCAAAATTTCTTAAATTACTTCAAAAATGCTAATAAATCGATTTCTTATATTGGCCAAGATTTTAATTCCAAAAATCACGTCCAATTTCATGATAAATTCTCTAAAAAGCCACAAATCCTGTTTGCGAACTCAGGAAAAGACTTCATAATAGTCCTCACATAAAACTTTTTTGGATACTGTTCCGGAACAAGGTTGTTTACTTCTGCTGTCTTATAGTATCTGCAACATCATCGCAATTCGAGTTATCCATGCTTTAGACCAGGATATTTATAATCCACCCATCGTTAGCCATCCCACCATATTAAGCCCATTAGAGACACTATCTATGGTAGTATTTCGTGGGGCAGAATGAACGAACAGAAGATTCGGAAAGTGAAATTCCCAGCGCCATTACTCATCATAAACTGAGTGGTTTGATTCGCTGTAAACATTTATCTCAAGAAAGCATTTTGTAATGGAAAGGAATTACTTTTTTCACAATGAAGTGGCTAATTATACTGGGAGTCAAAGCATACGTCTTCTAAATTTATTATCACCATTTGTTCGTAAAATTAATTAATAGCGATATTATTACCGGTCACGGAGAGTGTTTGTATAACTAAATAAACTCTTTAAATGGATACAATAGCCTGCACATTACATGCTTGAAAATTGAATCCGGTAACAAATGGATTATAACTAAAAATTTACTTTGGGCAAATAGGGCACCAGCACTGATCCTGAGTGAGTTGGCACATCATAATCATCTTACAGCGTAGCACCCCACATCTTTTTCCTGTGAGCATGCAACCCACATGGACACAGTAGTATGCAGGTGGCATAACACGTAGGATAATTCCAGCGCAGTTGCAATAGCGAAGAGTTTGCCTGCGTGGACAGCTTTAGGAAGCATCGTCCGAGAACATAACAGCGTTATAAAATACCGAGGTTTTTAAACCCTTAAATTCGTGGGCCATTGAAAGCAACGTACTCCATAGTCATTCCCCTTCCCTCACTTTCCATCGAGATAATTGAGCACATAGTGATTTAATGACCTCATAGACTGAACGAAGGATTAGAAAGTCACGGAAGTTTGTTTCAGAGTGAGAAACGCTATTTTTTTTATTTCAATATCTGAGTAAATATGTTGTGTTATAAAATAATTGTCAGTGATCAAATCTGGGCAAACACGGGAGTAAGCGAGAATAATGAAAGGAGTAAGACAAGGTTGCGCACTACCCTCTTAATTTTTTATATTTACATCGCGAGAGCCATCCAGCAAATCTCATAGAAATCTTCAGGTGTTCACCGGGAAGAAATCAGCACGCAGACTTAGTCAAGACATAGGTAGATTTGAAGAATGTTCTTACAAATATGGAAACTACAGCGGAAGTCTTTCGATATCGCAAGGTTACGCTACAGAAGCCAAGTATGCAAGTCTTCGGACTTATTCACCCGACACTTCTGAATGGGTTTGAAATTCGGGTGGAATTTAGGAATGGAGTTCTGAATTTAATGTAAATCCCCCCGGGTTATAATGGGATTAGAAGGTTCGAGGATGGAGAATATTGCGCCGTCATTGAGAGACCTCCAGCGGAATTGTAAGTTACTGTTCCTGGGAAAAAAGAACAATAGTATGAATTAAAGATTATCTACAGGCATGGACACAACAACAGTGAGGCATCACCTGAAAATAAATAGTATGAAATCTATTTCATTAGTATGCAGCAGGGTAGAACACAATAACAGAATAGAGAATAGTAGAATATGATTTCCCATACAAGTACTACCTTTAAGTTTCTAGAGTACAAATTCAGGGTCCAGACTTTTTTAACGGATGATATTATTCTATTAAATAATAAAACGAATTTCCAAGGCTTCATGAACATTGTCCCAAAGGTTCTGACAAAATTTCTCCCTCTATATTTTTTACGCCGTTACGACTTTTCGCGGCCTTAAAAATAGTAGTTGGATAAAAGTTACACTTGACACAAACTTTGGAATTTTCCGCTGCCGCAAAAAGCGAAATTTATTTGGAATAAATGTTTGTATTTATAAAATGATTTTCCAATTTTCATTTCTATCTGGCTTATCTTAAATCACAAAAATGTAAAATACATTAAATGAACTTGGGTTATGAAGGATGAAAAATGGTATGATATAGGATTTTGAGGATGAAATGAATGTATGAATGAAAAACTCCTAGCATTAATATTAAATCCAGTTAATCTTTCGTGAGTTTCCATTTACTTTTTAAAATTTGGTAGCCTTGTGTGTGGATCACTTGGCTGCTGATGAAATACCCCGGAAGAATCCTCCGGACACCCCCAAAACAAAATCCTCAGAGTAAGAGGTACTTTGACTTGAGGTACGACTTGGTAATAGGAATTGGTGATTGAAAAAAGAAGGGGTATCATTTCTATAGTGTGAATATGGAATAAATATTACCTATACAATTCCTCGCGTCCTGCCTGTATACTCAATTGTCCTTCAGTCATTCATCCTCTGGCGAGATAATGAAGCTTTTTATTTCTATGAGGGATATAATATAAGTTGCTTCATTACCATAGCTTCTTCATTTCGACCAGCTTTCTCACCTAATCTTATCTAATTTCTCTTCTATTTCTGTGGTAGTCTTCTTGGAACTATTCCACCTTTCTGTTCCACTTGGCCAGCAATATATGCTATTTTCCCTATATCTTCAATTACATTGGAAGTTATTCTGCTTTTCTCCTTTTCTATTGACTTTAGGCTCCATGTTTTTCTTGCCTGGCTTGGTCGATGAGGTACACTGAGTATGTAATATTCATTCACCTGTGGCTGTCCACAGGGGCGGATCCAGGATTTCTTTCTGGGGGGGGCACAAGCAAGGCTGTATCCAGGATTTTATTCTGGGGGGGCACAAGGATACCTCGTAATACAAAACGAACGCAATGATAATGAGACCGTATTAAAAATCTTGCACATTTTTTAAGGGTCTGGGGGGACACGTGCTCCCGTGCCCCCCCCCCCCCTAGATCCGCCTATGGCTATCCATCACTTATCCAAATGGCCGTACTAGCCATCGATTTGAGCTACTGAGTGAGTGAAACATTACTTCGAGCAGAAAGAGCGTCTAAACTAACTTTCCTCATGAGAATCTAAGTTCTGCTTTATCAAGTATAAAAATTATTTAAATTTTGGTTTAAGCTTTTCTGTGCATTTTTTACATTGCTCTGGAGAAATTTTATTCGTATTTAAAGCGGTGTCAGTCAACACTGTCACCAATAAACTAATTCCATTTTTTTTCATTTCTATCATATCTGAAAAACTCGGATGTGGCACAATATTAATTTTTTCTAATTTTTAGAAAAAATGTATTCCATTTCAATTCTTTCATTCAAAGTACGTTTCCTCACTTCCTACGGGTTAGCGGAATATAATCACGTAACTTAAATGAGAGATTTATTTCAATTATCTCGGTAATTATATTACTCCATTCGTCAACAGCAATTCCACCCCTCAATAAAAACTAGTACAGTTTAATTTACACGTTTTCATGAGCGTGAAAAAACTTAAAGAAGCAAAGAATTTTGAGTGACACTTTTCGATTCGTGCCAAAAAGTGTCGAAAATAATGTCAAGTTCGGTGGAACCAATAATTGAAAAACAACAGAGAGGAAAAGATTTTCAAATGAAAGTCATCGTTGGACTAATTATAGGGAAATTGAAAACAGGGTTGATTTTCTCCACTGTCCTTATTCCGAGACCCTTAAGTTCATCAGTTGGTGAGCACACACCCTTACGAATCGTTGAATATTGGCGGATATGAGAGTAGAAAGATCCATGTACCGTTATTTGAGTATTGTATTCTCAGCTATAATTTCATAATCCTTCACATTGGTCACAAAAGACAATGTTTGGAGACGATCTAGTAAAGTTAATCAACTATTGCTTCATAATATATCATAACTTTCTTAAGATTAGTAATTAAGATTTTGAGTACACAATCGCAAGTATTCTTGCACGAGGAAAGGGAAAAGTTGTAAAGCGTCCACATGACTTAACATGAAAATCTTCTTCGTAGCTTAACATGAAAACCTAACATGAAAAGCACTTCGTAGTACCATGTTTAGTGGAGTTTCGTTAAAAATATTCTGACTGGATTCAAATTAGAGTCATTGCTTCCTTTACTCTACTGGGTCCCATTAAAACTAGTGCGTGATCAGCCCAACAGAAGACACCATCCATGCACAATCCTTTCCATTTCTTCGGCAGGATTTCACTAGCTCGCCTAGCTCTTCCGTCAAATATCAGCATTATTATGGTAAATTTGGCTCGCATATATACCTTTTTAACTACTTGGCCTAAATCTGTGACTAACATCACATTTAATGCCTATTAAATAGCTTGAACTAGTAGCGAAGCTAAAGATGCTAAAGCTAAGTAACTTAATAAAGATACTTGATGTGGAGTCACTTAATATAATAAGGGTATGATAATTATATTCTCCCTCAATAGTCTCTTAAATATCACTTCAACGCCTATTCAATATCTTAAACCATTGGCGAAGATAGTTAAATTTATAAAACACATACTTGATTCGTAGCTGTTTATTTATTATGATGAGGGTACGATAATTATATTCTCACTCAACAGTCACTTCAATATCAGCGATACATTTCCACAAGTCTTGATTCAGGCTCTATTTATTTCCCCGTCTTCCTCTCTGGGTCATTCGCCGAGACTCGGAAGCGTTCAGAGGACTAGTCACTCGGCGCTCAAGAATCACATTGAGTCGGTTGTAAGTGCTAGAGTGTTTGCGGGCGGCTGCTGGAGGTTTGAGTATGCGCCATCCCGCCACTTTAGGAGTCTTAAACGACAGGCAGTCCCGCAAACCTTTGAACGCTTCAGTGAAACGCGCTCGTGGGATATTTAGGTCCAACGCCGTTTTCAACTCCTTTCTTGGAAGCATAGATTGGAGCTTTAAATTTGCATCCAAAATGAATGTTTTCCTCTTATCAATTATGTTATTCTAGTCTCTAAGATTATCTCAATGCTTCTTAAAAATTTCCTCGTCTACAGGAAAAAACCATTTCAATAGCTCAACCCTTTTCGGATAACGCACAAAGTTTTTTTTAAATACGCTGACCAGTTCACATTTTAAACACCTAGAGTTTAATAAGTTGCCTCAGAGATATTTAGTATATTCAAAATTCTGTAATGAAAATTTTAATGTATTGAAAGTCATTTAATTTGGTGCTTAGCTTAACTAAATTCTTAAGTTAATACGAATCTATTCAAGTAAACTTCAGATGACTCTTGGGAAGAGTGATAATGGGGTAAGACAGAGATTAAAATCGCGGAAAAAAGTTTACGTCTCAAAAGAAAACTTACATATATGAAATAATATTCGTTAAAACTAAAATAAGGAAAGCCTTTTCTAGTTCATCACATTTTTCATTTTTTATTCAACTTTGCATCGTAATCCATGATATAGTACCTAACTTAATGTAGAGGGGATGGAGCGATACATATAAATGAAACCGATTTAAAAATTATATCGGTATTATAAAATTAGTAAATCATTTTAAATCTCAATGAATTAACACTAGCAACATCATGGAGACTGATGGGATAGTAAATTCAATAAAATTGGATCACTTTCTCCTCTAGCTTATCGTCAGTTCCTCTCCCTTTAATTGCTCTCGTAGTCATGACCTAACCGCGAAAATATGCTCTTGACAGATTTATTTAGTAATATGCTAGTAGGGGTGAGAAGTTTACCATCAACTTTTACATCATGAAATGCAAAAATGAGCGCTCTTTGATCGCCCTATTTTTGATGGGCATAGTGGTGTTATATGGTTCATTTACCGATCATTTATTCAACTATTTCATTTCCAGTTCCTCTTCTTTTTAATCGCGGCCATATCGTGACAGAACCGTGCAATTTCAGTAACTGATTAATTTTTAACATGCATGATGGGGTGAGAACTTTATCATCAACTTTTATAGCGTTAAATACATTTATGAGCGCTTATTGGCCTCGGTAGTTTTGATGTGGATCGCGGTGTAATCTTCCTTTTCCAGGATCGCCTCGATGGGTTGCAGTGGCTGCATTTGGAGCGCGGGCTGCTATTTTCCGACGCCCCAAAATAGAGGCGGCCGCCCCCGCTACGCGATCACGTGACCCGGGGGCGGGGGGAGCGAGCGTGGGGGCGCGCCGCCCCGCCAAATAAGGGCCGGGGCGGGCGCGGAGGGGCACCGAGGACGGGGGTCCCCGCTTCACGACCCGGCTGGACCCACCTGTGGCGCGTGCGGTGGGCCGCGCCCCCAGCGGGCCACGCGGAAAGTTACGTGCGTTTGCTCGGAGTGCGACGCCTCGTAATGCTGTCATAACCGCGCGTAATAAATGTTAACATAATAACATAAGACCAAGTGAAACTCGCGAGATTCCATCTTTATCTTCCAAATAGAGTGACCTCAATAACAAATTTTGGAACTTTGTATACTTTATATAATGCTGGTTCATTTTCTCTTTATTTAAGCAGGAGTAAGAATGAGTATGTTAAATTAATTACTATCGATGTCAAAACGAATACGAGTGAAACTCGCGGGATTCCTACTATATATTCCAAATAAAAATAGGCTTACAAAATCCATATTCTCACACTAATCCTTGTGTACCCAATTAAATGCGGATTTGTATGTATTTTATCTTGATTTTATCTGTTGCTGGTAATTTTATTGATAGCCATTCCTGTCATCTTGAAAGCAACCGAGTCATTTCCAAATAGTACCCAAATGACCTCGCAAGCAATCGTTCAATATTTTTTGACCCCAAGGTAAATGCAACGCAGCCTACACTACTTGAATACGATTGGAAAGCATGGATAGTGCTAAAGTAAATAGCTGAGGAGAAGAGTAAAACTTTCTGAGGAAGGTACAGTTGAAATATCCGATCCATTAGTATTCGAGAATGCGACATACATGTGGGCGATGGAGCCACGTAGTATCTTACAGCAAAGGTCTTCCTTTGTCTTCTTATCTCCATACAATATTTAAAAAAGGTTTTGGTAAATAACAATAAGAATCGTTGGCACTATAATTTCCAATGTATTTTGCCGTACTTCTCCAATAATAATTTTTACACAATACTACTTTTATTTAGTATGTTATTGGGTCAATATTATAAAAGTCATTGGCAATTGCAATGTCAATGAATCCAATTGTATATTCCCAAATATTTTTTTCATGGATAAGAGGTCGAACATTGAGGAACAAGTCATTGAATTTTCTCCTATTTCTCTTTCTGTTTTTATCCAGTAATAGTGTGTAATGCGTAACTAGATGTTTTATACGACATGACCTACCTTCATTTCCCATAAATTACTTTACTCGAACATAAATTACTCGAACTTGCTCTCCTCTTTGTCGAAGCTAAACTGCTCTCTTTGCAGAAGGTCGCCGCTCGACATTGAAATATACACGACTCACTAACGACATTTACCCAAATTAAGCGTTTCTGGATGAAAATAATGACATTTTGCACTTGGAACTGCGTCTGTAGGACCGCATTGAGTTTAAAATGTGAGATTCGTGTTTCTCAGGAAAATCAAACTAGACTTGAAGACGTAAATTCCGAAACAGCAAAGTGCATAAAGGAAAGTTTTGATAGAAACCACGTAATCTGTGAATCTTCAAAGCCACTAAAACCCTCGATTAGACTTTTCTCCGTGGTTAAATACACGATCATGTTTGATATTCATCCATAGAAAACTGAAACCGATAGCTCTAGTAGCCAGAATAGAAGAAATGTATGTCAAACTATTCATTCCAAACTTCTATCTTGTGCCGTTTTTTAATACATGACTTTAATTACTTCCCCCGAGTGAAATCAGCAAGAAACAGATTTTTCTTAATCACATCGCCATTTCCCTATTTCGTCTTCTGATTCTGTTTTTTTCCTGTTTTGTCCAATTTTGAAAGATTTCACACCCCCAAGAAAAATTTTATTTCGTGGCATTCATAAGATAAGTGGAAATCAAATAATAAGGTGAGAGTATAAGTTGTCTTGCAAGCCGAAGTACAAGTATTTTCACATGAGAAGGAAAGAAACGACACTGTGGATATAATTGTATTATTTTGTTCAGAAATAATTAAAAGAGGTCTGAGCTCAACCATCCCTGTGTTTCAGGAGCCCAAGGTATTCCTGTTACCGGAATTCCCGAGGAAAGAACCAGTCTTGTGCCCATCTGTAAGTCGTCCAAGTGGAAGCTCATCCCTTAAAAATGTCTTACAGAAATCGCGGGCGGATACTCAAGGCTTAAGCCATTACGCTTAACGTGACCTTGGAGCCATGTTAACTAGGGCGGCGTTCTTTCTTTATTTTTCATGAGCTTTCCCATGTCAGCCAGCATCTTAAAATGTGCTATGGGGAGGAGAATGAATGTCATAAAAAGTCGATTTTCTGACATTTACTGGCCAATAACAATTAATTTTCTCAAAAATAGATATAGTATCATTATGAAGGATTGACAGCAAAGTTACTTACAGCGACGAACTTACATTTGGAGTGTGCTTCTCTACGAAAATGAGGCATGGATAATGGAAGCTACGGGGGAATCAAGGATAGAGGGCTTCGAAATGTGGTGCTACAGAAGAATGATGAGGATCAAATGGATCTACCGAATTAGTAACGAGGAACTAAGAAGAGTAAGAGAGAGGAGAAAGCTCTTGAAAACTTTAATAATACAGACCAACCTAATAGGCCATACCTTGAGATATGATGGTCTGATGAATAAAAAGTCGAGGGACAAGTAGATAGCAAGAACAGAAAAGGAAGGCCTCGAACAAAATATATGGAACAAGTAAAGACGGATGTGAAAGAGATGAAATACGTAGGTGTGAAAAGAATAGCTGACAGGAGAATGGAATTGAGAGCTGCGTCAAACCAATCTTAGGGTTGTTGACCAGTGATGATGATGATGACCGCAAAGTAGCGTCATTCAATCCAGGACCTACCTTTTCTTCCATTTTTACGTCCGGACGGCCATTTACCATGACTCAAATATGTTAGCGTGGACTGCAGCCGCGCGCCCCAAGCCGCATTCGCGGCCAGCTGATCCGAGTTGCCCCTTCCCAAGTTAAAATTCAGAAGTAATTAAACATTGAGGGAGTCATTTCCTTCGGGTAACACTCAAAAAATTTGAGTTATTCGGACAAACTAACAATACGAGCAGGAATAACTTTTAGGTCCATCCATGCATTATTACAATAGTTGGCAATTTAACATTGTAGGAATTAATAATACACCAAATTTGTATTTTTCATTTAATTATATTAACTATAACTCAACGTTCCCTGCCGGGCCCGAATTCTACTGTCATTCCGCGTGTGCCAGGCAAATATTTTCGAACCTATTACCAAACGGCAATAATGATATTGAGCCTATCTTCGGGTTTTACTTATATTTCTCGGTATATTTACACTCATTACGTGATGCGCTATCGCTTGTACCTTTAATCACGTGCGACGCCATAGGGCGTCTCCCCACTTTTGACAATGTCTAAAATTTGATGAGACGCCATTTGGCGGCTCAGGCAATTGGATGTGCGTTCCAACTTTTTAGTTCTCACTGAAAAGCTATGATTGAAAATAATGTTAAAACAAATTTTAATTGTTGATTATGCTTTTAATAATATTTGCTACCGTATCCGGAGATGATTAGTGCAATGATTTAAATTTGGGAGACGTAGGTACGGCTGATCCGGATAGATCATAAGTTTTGTAGAAACTGAGGGCAACTTTGGCTTTACTGAGGGCAACTTTGCGGCTCATCGTCAGCAAGAATTCTTTTTAACATCCGCGACAGCCAACACGGGCTTTTCTAAAATGAAGAAACAGTGCTAAAATTAGTGCGAAAAATACTGATTCTCGATTTTATGTAATGATAATTTTATCCTCTAAATTACCAGACTTCGAAGACTTCCTTCAGTCTTATTTATATTTACCAGGTAGTGCGTCGATTTTTTTAGACCCTATCAACGGAATCCCATATAATATGCATCCATTCTTCTATAATTTATCGTCTTAACTGCAGGAGAGAGATCATGTGGGCACCTGGATTCCGTGTTTCATTCCACAGCATAAAAGCATTAACAATGCAAGTCCCAAAAAGAGCATCATCGGCCACCTTGTGGTACCACCTTACTGTTTTTCGATGGGTGCGAACGTAAGGGTGTCGGCAATGTCAATTCCTCCCTTTATTTTATTGTACTCAATCACCATCTTTGGCTTAGTAACCACTTCCCCTCTTCGATTTCTTTCCCCGTGGGGATTATCTCCTATCTGATGGTGGTGGAGATCATGAATACGTCGCGCTGATCTTTCCATTTCTTTACTGTTGCTCCACAAGTTTTTCATAGCACTGAAATGCCTTTCTTTAATTTAGCAATCGTTATTTCTCTTAACAGCCCTTCCCTATTTTTCCTAATGGTTCCCACAAAATGAGACTTATCTCCCAAGATTTCTTTCCATAAGCGTGGGATGAATCACCTCACTAGAAGTATCTAAACATTACAGGTGGAGCAGGGGTGCCAACTTACAAAAAATATTGGGGGGGCCAAATGGGGGACCTTGTCTCTGTAAATTTTATAAGTAGCGAATTTTAAGTTTTTTAAGCATTTCAGAAGAGTCATATGATCGACGTTAGAACCCTGATCACTGGAATCTAGATATCTGGACACTCCGGGGAAAATGACACATTTTTTCCTCACATCTGTAATGAATTTTTGGGGGGCTCGGGCCCCCTCAGGCCCAGTGGAATCGGTGCCACTGAGAAGGAGTTATTAGAATGTGAATAAAAAAATGGAATAAGGAATCATACTTGCATTAGAAGAAGAAAGATTACCTGAATCTGAGGATTCATACGACTCCTCAGACACCGTGAATTAGCGGTGTCTTCTTCAGAAAATCCTTCAAGGTCGTTGGTGGAAGCCGAATTGTCAGAATAAAACATATGCCCGATTTCTTCTTCGTTAAAACGTTTCTTTCCCCCAATAATGCGTGACGGCGTACACATGATATACGTATTCACTTAACTGGTTATCACTTCCGTATCGAAGGCACAGACACAGAGAATAAATTTGGTATACTGATGCGCTCCTCACTCGGTTAGGCATGAGCGACAACTGAGGGAAGGAAAGAAACGAAAGAAAGCTCTTCAAATGTAATTTGAAACATTGTGTTGAGATATAATACCTCAAGCTTCCACTTGAAACATAGATTGATATAGCCATTGAAATATACTACTCCCGAAAAAAACACAAGAAACCGAAGGCGAAAAAATAATGAAATTGGAGCTGAAATGTGTTACCAATACCCTCCTTTCACAGAGGATAACATTGTCTCATCAGTGCATAAGGAAATGCAGCTTAAATTTCAAGTTCTATACATCGCCTGATGATTCAACGAAAATGCTACTTTGACGCCCATTGGCGTCTCACTAGTTGCGTCCAGCAGCAATGCGAGACGCCATATGGCGGCTCACTAACTCGGATTTGAAGTTATGTGAGACGCCCTATGGCGGCGCGTGGCAGGGAACGTGTTAAGGTATGAAGCGCCATTTTCAAGAGTCCGGGCCGTGAGTGTCTGTCCCACCTCACTACTAGTAGGCTGACGTCTAACAAAGGATTAAGTGTGCAAAATACCAAGTTTATGTACGTCATTCATTTCCATGCATTCGTATGAATGAGATTATTTTCTTAAAGAATGCTATGAGCAGTTCGTGATGCTCCAGGTAATTGACATATCATGCATCAGATATGAACTGAAGGCGGATTTTCTTCCATAAATTGATATTTTCACAAATTCAGACTATTTTTTCAATCTAATATTTCAATGAGCAAATTTGAAGGATCATTTGCAACCGCTAAAGCAGTTTCGATTAAAGCGGATAAATATTAATGGATTCCCTGGGTGCTTGGTACCTAATTACCCTAAATTTTCAAGAATAATACTAGAGTTCAAATACTTTTTGTATAAATTCCTAAGTTATTGAATGGCGTTATGCACAAGAATTACTTGTTGGGTACTTAAAAAAGTATTTAAATATTAAACCAGTCAGATGATAATCCTTCTTGTGATTATCAATTGTTTCAAGAATATGTATTTCAATAGTCAAGTTTCTGCGGGCGTCTCACGCGTAGCATGTGAGTGTGTGTTATACTCCAAATTTATGATAATAGCCAATAAATTTGACCTGCACGTTATGCGTAAGTGCGCGTAAAACTTAGGGTTTATGGTAAATAGAAATCACGAGAAAACGTGGTATAATACTTCGTTTTGTAGATCTACACTTACTACCTTTTTCGATTTCCCAAATTTTACAGAATAACCAAGGACTTGCGAGTGGTAAATCTGTATGGAGTCAATCACAAATACGCATTGAATGCCAAATTTATACTCAGCCCATACTGTTCACCTTGACCTGTATTCTAACTAGGATAAATCGAACTTGCATCGAAGTCCAATTAATTATGGCTTCGAAAGCATCTTCTGCCCCTTGGATTTATGGCAGATTATTTTATGGTAACTTTACACGCATTCACTGCCGGAAGTATGTGCCGAAAGATGGCACACAATTCCACATTTCCAATATTTCTCTTGCGTTTTGGGATATTGCGTAATGGGAATTATTTTGTAGAATGATATCTAGTTTAAATATTTAATCTTGTATCCTTTTGCTCAATGTCACGGTTTTCGAGTTAATCCGCGAAAACTCAGCAATGTGACCCCTAGGGGGCTCCTGGATTCCGCTATACCCCCTGGGGTCAGGGTCTTTTCCCCCTATTTTCCTTCCTTGAATGGGCTACCTACCGTAGTCACTTGGACTCCTAAAATCGATCGATAGAAATAAGCACTGATGAGTCAAACTGCATCCTTATTTATTCGAATGATTTATCAGCCATTTGCATGTTCAACAAAAAAACTATATTCGTCTAGGTCGCTCGTCAGCTATATTCTTTAATTCATTATATGTTATTTTTCTTTGGTAGTCCCCTTCAGTGGCGCAGCGAGGGGGGTTTTGGGGGATAAAACACCCCCCAGAGCTCAGGGAAATTTTAAGTTTAACCCATTTTACTTAATTTGATTGATATTATTAATAGAATAGTGTAAGGATTAATAAAATATCCCTCAGAAAGCCGTAAATCTCACCATTTTTAACCATTTATCTTAAAATTCCGCAAGGTATTAATTTCGCACCCACCGCTTATCCTGGTGGGTATTCATTACCTCCACACACCCCGCTATTAGTTGAACCTAAACCACCCCCCCCCCCCAAGCTTAATTCCTAGCTGCGCCCATGGCCCCTTCATATTCACTAGGTGTCGGAGAGAAGATGGTAGGGTGATTGTAACAGCTCCTCTCCGTTTATTGCAGGTCTAAGTAATAAGACAGTGATCCGGAATTGGTGGCGAAGTATACTTCAAAAGGGCCAAAGGTAGGCGCAGGGCGGTCAGTATAGGCTCTATGCATCAGTGTGTAAGATTCCCGGTTTCACTTTGTGCAACTAAAATGCAGAGAAATAAAATTCACTTTGTACTCCTTTCCACACTATATACTTGTTGACACCGACCATGGTTTAGATACTTACATCATTATCACGGTACCTTGGGTATTAAATTTATTATTTACTTCAATATAATTTTTAATATTTACCTCAAGAAAGCCGTCGTTCAAGGAGATCGAAATCAAGGAGAAGACTTTGGGTTTCGATATTATATAAGAGAAAAATTAGTATGCTTCGATTTGCTGCCGACATAGCAGTCATAGCCGATACAGAGAAGGATTTGAATAAGACTTTGACAAATATGGAAAGGACAATGGCCAGATATCAGCTGAAAAAAAAGAAGACTAAGGTATAAGTACGCAGCAAAACAAAGGAAGCTAGGATAAACATTAGCCATTAACCCAGGAAAACATAAGCTTGATGAAGTGAAAGAGTTTTCTTACCTAGGAAGATGAATTACCAATGAAGGAAGAAGCAAGAAAGGAATAGTAGAATAGCTCAGGCGAAGAGGGCCTTGTACAAAGAGAAGAGTATTCTTACAGCTGAGAATACATGCACAGAAGTTAGGAAACAATTCACCAGATGCTACAAACGGCAGGGGCGCAGCCAGGAATGAAGGCTAGGGGGGGTTTCAGGCGCAACTAATACTGAGGGGCTTGGGAGTATTGCATACCCTCCAGCGTAAGCGGAAGGTGCGGAGGCCTTCCGCCTGAAAAAAATTAAGATAAATGGATCAAAATGGTGATTTTTACGGCCTTCTGAGGGATATTTTATTAATCCTCACACTATTCTATACGCAATATTAATCCAATTAAGTTAAATGGATTTAACTTAAAAATTTCTGTGAGCTCTGGGGGGGGGGGGGGGTTTTATCCCCCAAACCCCCCCCCCTCGCTGCGCCACTGACAAATCGATACCTCCACTGCATAAACGCTCAACAATCGCCCACCGAATCAAATCCGCTCATCTAGTACTATCAGGGCTATCTAGATGAGCGGATTCTATTTGGTGGGCGATTGTTGAGCGTTTATGCAGTGGAGGTATCGAAATGGATCATGTTTCTCTATGGAAGCGAGGCTTGGATGTTGACAGCAGCAGAGAAGTCAAGAGTGGAAGCATTCGAAATGTGGTGCTACCGAAGAATGGTGGAGATAAAATAGATCGACTGTGTAAGTAACGAGGAAGTGCTAAGAAGAGTGGGAGAAAAGAGATGTCTCCTAAAAACCTTAATCAGAAGACGGGACAACTTGGTTGGCCACACTGTGAGGCATGATGACCTGATGAAGACAATCATAGGACAGGTGGAAGGGAAGAATGGCAAGGGACGGCCCCGAATTAGTTACATAGGACAGGTTATAAAGAATGTAAAAGAAAAGAAATACCTCGCTATGAAAAACGGCTAGCGGAGAGGAGAGAGGAATGGAGAGCTGCGTCAAACCAATCTTAGGGTTGTTGATGAATGATGATGATTTATTTTATCTTGATGATGATACAATTACCGAACCATGATCGGAGCCAATAGTCAGTATAGGTCATTTTATTTCCCTCTATTCAATAGGCTTAATAGGACGCGTCACTTCCGTTCGACCTTTTAGCCGCTAGAGACTCGGAGACTACGCTAGGCTTAGATTGCTTCAGCAATTGAGAATGGATATCTTTAAGAGCGATACGGAGAACATCATATTAAAAACCCACAACGTTTCCAGGTCCGACAGAAACGAAAAATGAAGAGAGATATTTTGCCGAACGGATAGGTATGGGAATTCGTTTTTCCCCTGAAACATTCCTTTTTACACGTAAGCGGCTGGTGTTATAACAACCCCCGCCTTACACCTATTGAGGATGCTTACGGGGTAGTATGTAGATGACCTGTCTAATTGCCAAAAACTTACGCTATTATCTTAAAATTTTCTGGCGGAGTCCGTATAGGAAATTTTTTACCCCAGATTTTTATCATAGGTGGAACATTTACATTTAAGACAATCGCAAATATTAATAAGGGTCCACTTTATATCCCATGAAAATTTCAAGATCATGGCATCAGTTTTACTAACTAATATGCCAGGAAAAAAGATAAAACACTACTTTAAAGGCCTGGTTACACGATACATTAACACGCACGGGTTAATATCTAAATGTATGAACGCGAGAATGAACGCCAAAAATGCACCGTGCAACCACTCAACTTGTGCGAATGCATGCACAGAAAATAGAACCTGTTCTAATTTGGTTCATGCATTCGTACATGTTCCGTTCCGGTTCACCAAAATCGTTCACGCAAACGTACATCAACTTGTACGTGTTATTGTACCGGGTAACCAGGCCTTTAGAGTGCATTGCACCCTCCCAATACATTACTATTGAATAGCTTGAAACTTAAGGTCCTATTGGCCGGATACTTTTTCTTTCGTTTCAGATTTGGCGAGTGCCTTGAGGAGTACGTAGTGCTTTCCGTTCACAAATTAAAGGGGCGTGTTTTTTATGGCACATTAGTTTCTTATGGCTCTAACCTGTCCATACCTATTCTCTGATATTCCCTTTTTTCAATATACCTATGCATACATTTAATAATTTCTGCCAATAATCAACGATTAACTTTCAGCACCGAGCAAACGAAATATATAGCGGATTAATTAAATGTTTGGTATTCTGTATTGGATGAATTAACACAATAACATAAAAATAGGCAGCCCGCATGCCACGAAAGCTCCCCAAAGCAAATTGCTGGCTCTATGAGAGGGTACCCTGCCATATGCATCTTATGAGACAACATAACTCGGAGGAAAGAAATTGTTTCCAGACAACCCACTAGTATCAGTAGCAGGGGGGCAGTTATGAATTAAGGCTGGGGGGGTTTAGGTGCAACTAATACCAGGGTGTGTGGGGGTATGGAATACCCACCAGGATAAGCGGTAGGTGCGAGATTAATAAATTGCAGTTTTAAGATAAATGGTTCAAAATGGTGAGTTTTACGGCTTTCTGAAGGATAATTTATTAAACCTTACACTATTCTATGAATAATGTCAATCCAATTAAGTAAAATGGATTAAACTTAAAAGTTTCTCTGAGCTCTCGGGGGAGTTTCATCCCCCAAACCCACCCCCCTCGCTGCGCCACTGATCAACAGAACTGGCAAAATGAAACAGCACATATATTGATAAGAATGACGCAATATGCAATTCATTCCCCGGTGAAGATCAAATGTGTTTCCCATGCTCACAATTTCAAATTATTAGAACCTTTAAACACATGCAAATGACAACCCAATCTAATACAAGGAGCAACACACAGGCTCGTAATAATCAACCGCAAATATTATCCATAATAGGAACAGTCCAATTGCTTCCATTCATCAACAGTTCACTTAAAATACACTAAACAAATATGCTTATGGGTTATTGGTAGCTATACCCTGCAATTTGAACAACTTCAGAGATAAGAAATATATTCAAAATTATGCTCACATTTTGCATGCACTTCAAAAATTGGCAAACAGAGAATCACGAAATGAGGAACTACCTACACAGAAAAACACCACATACAAATACTCAGAGATCAGACTGCTCAAAAACACAAGGTATGCATCATGAATGGAATCGTCAATATGCTTTAACAAATATAACATTTCCAAAACACCATATGAAAAATGCCCACATTCACTCTGAAAAACAACTTTCTGCTAACCATGGGAAGAAATAACATAATTTACTAGCTACATACCATATTGTGGTCCCATTTATGCTTAATTGATTTAGAGAGCCAACACAATGAGGGAAGGGACATAAAAGTATATATATTCCCCCAGAAATCACTCTGCGGATGAGGATCAAGGTCCATGAACTATATCGGCCTTAAAGGAGGAATACTAGCATTTGAGGAATGGCTGCTCAGGATATTTAGGTTATTTAATTCTGCCCTCTACAAAAACATCTATTATTTTATGCAATGCAATCACTGTTAAAATGAAAATTACCATAGCTTCAGATTAACATCGTAAATTTAAGAAATGCTTTTTTATTCCAAACCACATTTCCCTTCACAAATGACTGCTACACTAATCAGTGCATGGAAAATCAGCGTTCTTAATAAGGGTAGATTGTTTTTTTCAAAAAAGACAGACTACATGAAAAAATCAAAACTAAGAAAGTTATCCTACTAAAACCTCATTTGTCCCAAGAATGATAAAATTTATCGAATTTATAAGATAAGAGTGAAATCACAGGAAAATTTTTAAAGGGAAAGATAAGTTGGATATGATAACATACTTTAAAACATGTGGAAAAATATGAAATTTAAGTGAAGGCATTATTAGCAATATTTTTTAAGTAACTTTGGTATTACCAAGCCACTGACTACACCTCACCACTCTCATGCCTTTTTCCCCATTTTGCTTCTTGCTCTTAACATCTTGCTAACAATACCCATTCATCAACGAGTTTACACTAAGATGTTATCATGCCTGCTTCCAAAATCCTTCATCATAAATTATTTGAGAAAACATGGCTTCCACATGGACTAATCAACTCTTTTAAAAGCAATTCATTATATAATAAACAAGATGTCACTAGACACGCATGATACAAGAACCTAAGCCTTGCAAATTAGGAGTGAAAAAATGGCACAATAATTTTAAGTCTCAACTCTTAATTCCATTCTTATTTGGTCCATATCACCACCCATGATTATCCTTGTGGCACAAGAGAAACACTCTTAAGTATCAATTATTATTAAAAATCAACATATTTCTCCACCAATGCACTACAGCCAATTTTGAAAATTCTTCCAATAATCCTTAGAAAGAGTACAGAAACCTTGTTGCCACGCGTCAGCCACTCACATCGAATGCCCCTAAAATGATTAAAATTCACTCTCATCGGTTTTATCTGTAAATAACCTTTACCAAATCAAAACTATGCTTTTATGTGGCAACCAGAAAAATGACGATTGCATGAGATTGCAAGAGACCCTGCTTAATAACAGATTTGGAAGCACCCATTCCACTACCCAATGAGTCATCAAGTAGACACAGCTACCCAGTAATAGATTGCAATGATGAGTACATAATTCACAAAGATGATCAAAAGCTGGTAATCAATATCCAATGACAACCATTACAAGATCAAAATTCATTATTTTAATGACAACTCTAGTTAGCACAGATTCCATTCTCTGGCCCCTTAACATTTACCTTTAACAAGTCACTTTCATTAGTAGATCAATAGGGTGTTAAAGTAAGCCCAGCTTACTAACTTCTCAATAAAAGCAAGATGGCTGAATAGTTACGTTCATGTTCAGAACCAACCATTAAGTATTAAGTACTTGGGACAAAAACTCTGTGCAATTAGAAAAACCTCTTCGTTGTACACTTCTAATGTACGTCAGCAAGAGAAATGAAGTAAATTTAGTGAAACCTCATGTACAAGGTGGAGATTTTAAGGGTTTTAGCATTCCAAAAATTTAAGTTTAGCTTCTATTATCATTTCTTCTACATAAATTCACAGCTGACACTTGGCCAATTCACAACGCACCTATTTTCAGGGGACCAATTAATGCAGAAAACATGCCAATGGCATAGCAGTTCATCCTGCTTCCTATCAGTACCCTGTTCATTAAAAGCAGGAGCAACTGACTTCTTGAGTTTTTAATTTCGATAGATCATATAACAGTTGACTACAAGAACATGAGCAAGGATGACTTAATGTGATTTGAATCTTGAAGCAACCTTAATGGATAGAATAATAATTCCAGTAAAAGGTCTTGTCCACTTTATCACAATCATTACATTGCTCCCATAATGCAGCAAGGATGAGATCAAGGAACATTGAAATAAGGTAAAACCATTTGTGAATGTCAATAGGAATAAAGCTTTATGACTCAATGATATAAGCTCTGTTTAGGTGACAACTTTTTTCCAATTCACTCATATTCCCTTATTCAAGTTCATACATTTTATCTTATTAACTCAGTCTTTAATAGCGTGCTATTCAAAGGCATAAAAACACACAAATTTATCAGCTCTTCATTTTCCAAATGAAATTTGCAGTAAAAATTACAACAGAAATATTTCATACAAAGCTACCACAGACTAATAAACATGCTTAAGGTGTGACAAAATATAATTACTCTATGAACTGCTGTCATTTTTAATATTGTCTCATCATTTTAATATACTGTAAGACTTAATTGAATAACACGACTTTTATTTAATTAACAAAGACACTTTTAAGGTAGAGAAAATGCTGGACCAAAGTAGGCTTCATGAAAGACACACATTAATTAAAATATAAAAATAGCAATTACAAATATTGTATTTTAAAGAACCGAAAAAAGAAAGCTTTGATTTAATTCAGTGATTTAACAAATTTAACCAGCACCTAATAAATGCTGTGAATCATGATTCCCATTTGCATCGCAAAATATTTCCAACTAAAACGTGGATATTTCACTACAAGAAATGAAAGAATCATTTCCCAAGTTCTTAAGAAATGTTTACAATTATTACCTTTACAAAACATAAAGAAACAATATACATAATACAAACATATTTAAGCCTGTAAATTGATGAAGGTGCATCATACCTGATTGTGCGCAAAATGAAAACCTTCATACTATTCACAATGTGTGAATTTTAGCATTCACGAACTTGTAAGAGAAAAAATGAAACAGATAACCTTTTAACTCCAATAAATAGATTATACATTATAAATAAATGGTCCAGCTTCAAATCCATGTCATATGGATAACCCAGATACAATTGTACTGAATTGAAAACATTGTAAAGATCAAATATAACAAGAGCATTGGCGATGAAACAATAACTCTGAAGAGGTGAAAAGTTATGCTAGCCAAATCCACAAAAGCACTAGTGAAGATTAAAATACGTTATGAGAAATAACAAAGAGGAAAGGATTACTCATCAAAAAGACAAGAAAAATTATGCATGCACCGTTAAATATTTCTATATCAAGGAATTACTCAACAAGACGACAAATACATCCTTCAAGCCTCGCAGGAGGCATTCTTCTTAAGCAATTTACTCCCTCGTGCTTATTAGAAGGATTTCTATTTCAATATAGTTGGACAGTTGTCAGCACCATATAGAAAGTCATACTTAAGGTACACACAAAACCATTTTTAAAAAATAGCATTTATTTTGTCAATGTACATGATTGATTTATATTCCAACCAATTACCATTTTCTGTACGCCTTGCTGAACTCCACATTGATACACTGTTTGTGTTTAGCTCCAACCTATCACAAACCAAGATATTTTCTAAACAAAATTCTTAAGTAGACACCAGAAAATACAGTAAAATACATAGTTCACCAAAAACACCTCTTAACTAAAGAATAATAAAAATAATATCAGCTTCCGTGCAAATTAATTCCTTTTCAATAGGTTTTCAACCAGCAGTAAATAAACAGGGGTGGTCATAATTTGTACTTGTGTTCCACTTTTTTGATAAATTAGCTACCTCTTTCTCCATCAAAAGAAAGAAGTTTTCTATTAATTGCCCGATTCGCAAAGAACAACTATGTCATCAGATTTTAATTACAATTTTCACTTGCTGCCACTGCAACTTTCATGTGAACCTTGATTAATTATCAGTCATTTCCTTTATCTGCAATGTTAGCTCAAAATGTGGAAGACCTGAATACCAATACAATACAAAAGGGTGCCCAAGGCTTTGTAAAGTTCCAATATCATTGCAAACAACAGTCAAAAGTATGACATGTAACAGAATGTACCATTGATACACGGAATGTTAACAAGTCGCATAGTAAAGCACACCAAATGGCATGATGAATTTTTAAAAAAATTGGAAGGGAAACTATTATTTAAAAGGCAATTAACATAAGCAATAATTTTAGTAACAGTGTTCATCATAAATGTAAAACCTAATAACTGTGATAGGAATGTAAGGTAGAAATTCAAATAATTTAACAAGATTAATAGCTCACAATATTTTACTTGCCCCATCATCTTAGTGTTTAACAGCTTCAGGTGGACATTTTAGGTGCATGCGCCTAAGTAATAGTGAATGTTTTGGCAGTGTTACTCACCCTTGTTTGAGACACGAAAGAGGGAAATTTGGCTACCTTAAATTAGGAATTAATTGCTCAATGATATAAGAGTATCCCAAGCCAATGACCTTATTTATCTCTTTGTATACTTATGAAATACTTTATTTCATTTGAAAACTGCAAACAAAAGTAGCAATTATATACAACAGCATGGTCAGAAGTGGATATTTTCACTAGAATTACATGAATTCATCATACCAGAGAGATATTTCATCCCATTGTGTTAATGAACCAATTTGCAATAGAATTATCTCCATGACACCATCATAGGCCCAATGCGATTTGTGGACCATATTACCTTATTTAACAGCATCATTTGAGACATTTTAATACTCCTCATCATTTACCTATTTCATAAAAACCTCAACACCTCCAGCCCTAATGACTAAATTCTTCTAGGATAACAGCCTTACCAGTCAAACATTCTCAGACAATGCTTGATACCATCGATATACCATTCTTAATCACTCTCTCATTACTTGGCACATCATCAAACTTTGCCATCACCAATGCCTTTAGCAACACATGACATTTCATCTTCAATTTGTCTATCTATGATCCCCAACCTTATTTCCACAGATTCCAGAGGGTTTATTTTTTCATCTGCATACTGTGTGAACAAGAAACAAGTATTAGTCTTGAGAGGAGCTTTCGTACAAGTCTTCGGCTTCTCGAGTCCAACAAGAGGTACCCCTCCAAGACACCGCTCTCCCTCCCATCCCATTCTTTTTAACTGCTAGTGGACGCGAGAGGAGACACTGGCGACATTGGAGACCTTGACCTAGAGCCCGGCTGCGAGCCCAAGCACCCGTTGATGGTGACCACCACCTTCCTCGACCCTGCACGGTCCCGGTGCTCACACAACCAGATACCCTGCCATGTGCCTAAATTCAGCTTCCCCTCCGAGATGGGGATCGTGAGGGAAGAACCCAGGAAACAGGCCTTCACGTGAGCGGGCTGGAAAGAAAGGCAGTCATAAGAGAATGTCCTTTTAGAGAACTCTGTAGGCACCTATAAACGCACATTATTAGCTTCATAACTACTGCTTTAAGTACGCATATTAAAATGAAATAATTACCTTGATAGGCCTCAACTAATACCAACAATAACAAAGAAAGCATGTGTGGCCATAAAAAATTAAAATGTCTATATTTTTTATTCCCCATTACACACACCTTTTTTAATGTATGGTCCCAGGTACACAGAGGAAGATTGTTCAAGATTTCTTAAAGTAACTTTAATTACAGGATGAATTAGATGACAGAAGAGAGTCAAAGGAAAATTTTAGAAGTTAGAAAATTGGAAATGCGGTAGAGTGGTGACAGAATACAACAGGTTAGACAAAACAGTAGGCAGGTTCCCCAAATGAAAACAATACCAAGTCTCGAAGAGAGTAAATTCCTTTCTAGCATTAAGAGAAGCACTTGGCTGCTTCTGATAATAACAAGCCCCCAACATTTTCTCAACCCTTGCCAATCCTCAAGATTAGGTGCCAAACTAAAGAACATAAAGAGGATTTCATGAAGGCCATTTTACATGGGGCACGAAATTGCGCAGGTTAGAGCTGCATTTATTTCTAAAATGGCATGGAATTGTGCGAATGCATGAACGAAATTAGAACAGGGGCTATTTTGCCGTCTCGCATCCACTCATTCTCACATGTGTTCTAGCAATTCACCGCTTTACATGACACAATTTTGATTGCCCCTTCGCACGTACGTCAGATTGCACAATTCCGTGTACTGTGTAAAACGGCCTTAAGAAAACCATTTGTATACAGCCAGAATTGTTCAAGGGAATTCCACATTACTCCACTGAAAGTGCAAGAAAATTCTGTAGTGTTTCAACAAAAATCCTAAAAGATTTCTGTAGAAATTCCTTAAATACATTTCATTATTGTATGGAATTGTAAGAACTTTGAAAATAATTCTGTAGAAATATTTTGAAGAAATATCTAAAGTTTCTTGCAGGGTTCCTGCTTTCACTTCATAAGTGAAGCTTTTAGTTTAAATGTGTTTTAATGAAATTTACGCCCCATATGACTTGAATATATTTTCAAATGAAAATGTCTCAGACTTTATTGAATCATACCCATTATTGATTTAATTTCATAAATACAGGACTTGGATGGAAAGTTACATTGAAATCTGGGAAACCCAGATTAAGGGTTCATACCAACTTTCTATTTTCAAATTTCCCTGATTTCCAGTCCAAATTTTTTCCCCTAACTATATATTAATGGCAGAGAAGATGTACGCATGGATTTTATCGAAAAATGCAGCAAGTCATACTGTGAAATTAATTCAACATCAGGCATAGAAATAAAGCCAAGTATGTAATACCAAGTGGCGTTAACTCCATACCATCCAGCAAAGATGAAAAAATAGTGCCCACCTCGACACTTGGATGCAGCAACGCTCCACTTCTTCAACCATAATGTTCATCTTTTGGCTGTGACACTGGAGATTTTCACTGACAATTGCCAAATTTCCCTTACATTTCCATTACTTTCCCTCCAAAATTTTATTTCCCTGACATTTCCCTTACATCCCCGACTGGTATGAACCCTGATAATATCTTGAAAGCCATACAAAACACCATAAAGATGGATGAAATTAATGTCTTAAGAGTAAGAAGCATTTGCATCTAAATAACCTAATACACAGGCCAATATATTGGCTTTTGCTCCACGGGCGAAAAGTGCCACCAGCTGATATATAGGCTCGAGCGTAGACCAGATTTTCAAACTAATATTGTTTTAATAATTAAATTTATCCTTTATTCTATCTAATAGAAATTATAATCAACAAATAATTCCTTTTTAGTAAAATAAAAAAACATTACATTGATATCTAAAATAGTAACTTCATATTGTACTATTTCATGAAGTGCTAAAAAACTCTTAAATTTAGGTTAGCACTTTTCGCTAGTGCCACCAAACTTTGGTGGCACTAAGAGGGTTAAGTAAGGGCCTTAAATTTCAACAGGAAGCCGATTTCAATCACTAATACCCCAGTTGAAAAAAAAAAGTACTTGGCAGTTTGTCTTTTGACTAATTACTTTTATTGGATAAAGGGGGATCATTTCATTCACATAGGTAATTAGACCTCTCAATGGCACATTTCAATTCACCCCAGCCCCAGTCCCCAGTGACAATCTTGAGGGTTGCGCTGATCCTATTAACTCTATTTCTTGTTTCAATAGTTACCCATCCTAGAACTTTAATCATATCTGTCAGCCTGTAGATTTTCTCGTGTCGACCTTGTACACACCTTGTGGCTTTTCTTACCATCCTTTCAATTTTTTCCATTGGTCATATTTCATTGGGACCATATACTGAGAATCATCTTGAATTTTTAGAATATGTAATCACCATCACTAGTGAATAATCCTTGTCAAACCCATCATACAGATTGGTTTGAGACAGCTCTCCACTCAATTCTCCTATTAGCTAATCTTTTCACACCAACTTATTTCTTCTTTTTCACATCCTTCTTCACCTGTTCCGTACATTTAATTCCATGTCCCTCAATAATTGTCTTCATTAGGCCAACATGTCTCAAGGTATGGCTGATTATTTTGTTTCGTCATCTTATCAAGGCTTTCGCTACGCTTCTGTCCTTCTCCTCTTACAACTTACTTGGTTGATCCATTCCATCCTCATCATTCTTCTACAGCACCACATTTTCTATTCCTCCAACCTTGATTTCTACAACATTGTCATTGCCCATACCACACTTCCATAGAAAACGTACTCCAAATGTATATTCTGGAGGGTGTTTCAGAGTCTCCCATTCCAAGCGGATCGGGAGACTTGACTTCGATTCCACATTGCTCACTATCAGCAAGAAAATCCATGCACTTCAGACTGCTTCCTATCTACTCAAGGAAGGCTTTCCGATAGGATAGAAGTAGATCGGGGTAGAGATGTTGGAAAGTCATTCCGGTTCCATAGGGTGTTATATTATGATGTTGTTTTAATTAATTATTTGACTCTAATAAAATAATACCGTTATATTTCATGAGTGCTGTTATACGTGGATGTTCTGCAAGAGTAATATAGCCGTAGGGACATGCAAAAGGTGGGGTTATTTTATAGCCAAAAGTGGTGTTATTTTTTTCTAAAAGCGATGTTTTTTTTCCCTGAAATCGGGCAAAATAATTGATGTCGATTGAGAGCCATCCTTCCAGTGGCTCACCCATTGCCCTAAATTTAGGATATTATTGACAGGGAATAATTTAAGCAATAACATATATGGAGTATTGACTGAATTCACCCATGTCACACATTTTATCCTTCGCGTATCCATATATCTAGCTTACATAGAGAGAAATTACTTTTAAATGCCTGTAATTTCAAATGAAATATTGCTATTGTGATCAAGTTGTCATCTTTTACTCTCTTTGTTTTGTTCTCTTATCTGTTAAAACAGTGCTATAGCAGGAAAGAAATCTTTCCCAGTCCACGTTTACAGAGGGGATCCAAATTGCTTAAAGGCGCTTAGATGCAAACGATGTCTCAGACATTTGAGCTCCTGGATTGCTTTAATTATATATCCACTTAACCCTGGTAATTTTTGTTTTTGTAGTAATTTCTGTAATTCTCCCAACCCCAACTTCTCTGTCTCCATTGATTCCAGGCCATGAATTTTTTGTCTTTAAGTCAGGGTTCATGTCTGTAGTCGGAACTTCTTAGGGATCAAAAACTGAGATCTTTTCAAAAACCTATTCTTCTGCTTAGGTCTTCTACCATAAGAGAACTAAGTTTGGTTGATGCCTTTTCAGCCATCTGCATAGGTATTAACTTTACAGCAGCTGCTTTAGAGGTTGTCATGTTTTGCAGATGTAATAAGTGTTTTATCAAAAAAGTACTCTTATGAATATTTTCGAGGCTCATTTTTAACTTCCTTAACCCTTTCAAAACTGTGGAGTTCTCTCCTTAGCATGAATGCAGGACTGCGCCCCAAGAGACTCTTCGGTCTTCTCTGTATGGAGCATTTATGTTGGACATTTGTTAAGAAGGATCTTGCGGATAATCACACACTCTAAACACCAACCTTTTTTGATCCTTCCTAGTGGGGATTTCGCATTATCTTGGGCTCCGAGGGTAGTTGGTCTCCCTCCTTTTGCGGTATACAACCCTACCAGTGGCATTGGTTCGCTGTCAACTCATGCTTTGTTTATATGAATTAGCTATATGGATGATTGTTGCTTGCAAGTAAATTGCAGACTTCCAATTGAATTCCTTGTTTTATTCCGAGAATTTTAAAATTTTCAATGAAGCTCTAACGTCAGCATTAATGAATTTAATGCATTAACAATTTCCATGTTTATTTTATACTGAAATCGAGATACAAGTTAATATCTATGGTAGAATTTTATTTAAAATTGTGTGCGCTGCTCAAAAGACAAAATTCAATTCTTAGTTTATATATTTTTTTTAAAGAAGCATAAATGTACATATTTATTTCGCAAACTAACTGAATGAACAATTGTATGACTGTGGCCCCTTGCCACAAAGAGGGGTAACATAACACAAGGGGTCTAGGTTCATGCTCCCGGATTTCAGCAGTTATAGCCTGTGTTGGGTCCCGAAACTAAGACTTAGCGAACCCACTAGTGTCATAAAAGGAGGAGAGCAAGGAAACGTGTATTTTCGGCATTCCTTCGCCTGCATAGGAAAATCTCAGACAAAAAATTTTGCCTTTCATCTCCCGGGTCAAGAAATGTCCTGCCCCATATTTTCGTCCTTAGTAGCAAAAGGGTTAACTCTTTATAGAATGTGAGCGTTTGGATAGTTTGAACCCTCCAGTAATTTTATTAAGTCAACCATCAGATTCTCATGGCATTTTGGCTACTTTGTGGACATCGTGTGAACGCGGTTTAGACATCCTCCCGACAAACAAGTCGCCTTATTTCCTCGAATGTGTTTTGATGTGGAAATCATGAATTTTCTCCAATTCATGGGCGATTTTCACCAACTCATACGCGATTTTCATCATTTTTCTGCTCATGCTTCTCCCACGAAATTGTTTTTCGAGGCGTATATTTAAGCCGTAATTTTTTCACTGCATTGGCCGCTCACCGACGCGACGAATTTCCGCGGGCCACTGTTCATGGCATAGAGCCGTGAAATCCTGAGAGTCGTCTTGTAGGAAAGTGGCCTGAATTTTACGGTGCTGTGCCGGGAACGGCTGCCGGTGATAAGTCGTTTCGGCTGAAAGCTGCCTCAATGTAGCTCCGTGTGTATTTCACGGAATCACCGGCGCACCGCCGCTTTTTGCCGCTTTCAGACTTTGCTCCGGCTGCCGTCAACGGCACGGCACCGTGCTTTCAAGTAACCATTGGTCTCAGTGCATGTCTTCAAACAAGTTGAATCGTGCAGTTGACAGCACGGCGTTGTCGACCGTCAGCAATGCAAGGTTCAATCCGGCCCGGCGGTGCGCCGTTTATGGCGTGAAATACACACCGTACTACCTTGAGGCTACTTTCAGACGCGACGACTTTTCGCCGGCCGCCATTCACGGCACGGTGCCGTGAAATTCAGGCCACTTTCAAACGAGACATTTCACGGCGCTCTGCCGTGAACGTCGGCCCATGGAAATTCGTCGTATCGGAAAGCGGCCAAAGCAGTGAAAAAATTACGGCTTAAATATACGCCTCGAAAAACAATTTCGTGGGAGAAGCATGAGCAGAAGAAAAAATGGTGAAAATCGCGTCTGAGTTAGTGAAAATCGCCCATGAATTGGAGAAAATTGCAATTAACATGAAATTCGCGTATTTGCGGGAAAACGCCGGAATTCGCGTTACCGCATTTGCGAATTTTGCATGTCCCTAAATATAGGTGTAAGTGAATTTAATTATCACGTAAATTACACAATATATGTGCAGACTGTATCACTGTTGGTGCAAGTTTGTTTACATGTTATTTGGACGAGTAATTTGGCAAAAAGAAGGTGAAACAAGTTGGAATGCATGGTGTAATGGCAAACAAAATATCTAGGTAGCATTATGTATTGGAAACAGGTCTTTCGATTTGGAAGTACACATAACAATTTTTCTAGTTTGACATGATTGTGTGCGTGAATTGACATCCTAGTTACACCTAAATTTGACGTGATTATACAGTTAATTTGGTTGATTTCATAGTGTATATCATAAATATTTGTTTTAATATTAAATACTAGTCTAAACAAACTGGGCATAGCCACGGTGATAACTATATGGAGTCACCATTACACCATCTTGTTAGGTATAGTCATAATTTTTCATCAAAATGATAAGATGCATCTGCGGGTGGCACCTCAAATGGCTAAAGCACTTGACCAAATATTGAAAGTTTCGGGTTCAAATCCTGCTCAAGGCATATATTTTTTCCCTGTGAAATTTTCGCACAATGAAATATTAGAGGATATATTAAAAGGCGCAACAATAGTCATTGTGTGTCATTTTAGTACCTAGTAAAATGGTGTTATAAAAATAACTGAGTACATGCAAAACAGATAATAATCTACCCACATTATTTTTTGTTATTTTAACCTACATAGGTGGAGCCATTGATAATAATCGACACCATTCAACCTACTTTAATTACTGTATTTCTTTCCCGCATACTTCCACCTTCACTGAAAATTTGTAACATGTTTATGGCTTATCATGAAGGCCCTAACGTCCTTGAAGAAAGCCATTATTCACATTGAAATGAGGTAAGCAATGAAAATAAGACTGTTTAGATAAACCATTGAGTAAATAATGCTGAGTATCTGTTGTTGCAAGAAAGGATGGGTTTCACGACTAACTGTGCTTTAATTCTTATGAAACATGACCTTAACAATCAATAGTGCTCTCACCAGAATGAACGAACAAAGTCATTCCAAATTAACCTTCATTCCCGTAATTTGCACAAAAATAGAGGAGATTGCATTAAAAAAACTACAAATGGACAATTCTACGATAATTTTACCTGGCAATAACGTCAATGATGAGACAATGTATCAATAAGCACCTATGCATACCTGTATATACCTTTCGCCTCCTTTGTGAAGTGTCAAACCTGGTGGGAGGTTGTTTTCGCAGCTCACTTGTCCCTTGAAAATTGTGACACCTTATCGTTTCCCATTAGGGATGACTATTGATATCATACCAAAAGCGGAACGCTTTCCAATAGTACGTGTGAAACGCACCGAAGACAAGCTTATGATAGGTTCCCAATCGACTCAGACTGAATCCACCTCCACCTCATGAACTTATTCCAAAAGATGTGCACCATTCACATTAACTAGCATAATATCTCAAAACAAACATTACCACTGATTGCTTTCATTAAATCCCTTGGCAAGACTATTCACTATACCCTTTTTCCAAACTGACGGCGGCTGGGTGGAAAATAGCAAGTAGCCAATCAGAAGCGCTGCCCCTTCCACCTCTCCGTTCCCCTCCATCCCCTTCCCTTTTCTCCTCTGCTACCCTCCATCCGGCTGAAGAGCATTACCAGCCTTGGGAATAAGGGTACTTTCAGGGGTGGCAAAAGATTCTTGGACAAACGCTGTGCTATATTCACAGATTCGGTATGGCAACACTGCTAGCTGGAGAGCGATCTGCACTGCACAGAGTTCGGAGAGAGACTGTGGGCTCCTACACACTTTCTCCTGTCACTCTTCTTAGATTAGCTAGAAGAGTGGGTGGGTTTCGATCATGCTCAAGGTCAGCCGCCATCAGTTCGCAAAAAGGGTATAGTGAAATATGTATATACTCTTTTTAAACTATCCATGGACTTGCAAATACTGAATACATATTTTGTACATTTAAATTTCATCAAAGCATTTTATATTCAGTTATATTCTATATCTTTGGTTTTAGATACCGTATATCTCCGAATATAGTCCCCCCTTTTTTTCCAAAAATGGCCGCGGAAAAGTAAGGGGGGGGGACTATAATCGAGTGTAATCCAATTTAGCATACTAAAGGTGACCATAAAGTAATAAATAACGGCATAATGGCTAATGTTCTCGTAGTCTTTCTATTTGAGTATATTTATGAGGATTATAATCGGAGATATTAGTAAATACTGCCACGTTTTACCGGAAATTAAGACAATTTTTACCACAAATGTTGTAAAGATACGATTATTCCGATTCAAATAGCATATCGAATATGCGTTTTCACGGAATCCATCGGGTAGCCGCTAATTTTTCATGGAAAAGTATTGTTAGAATAATTCAATCGACACTGATCACTTAATGACGCAAAACAGTAAATAATTAAAATGAAAACTAAACACACACTATCATTACATTAATCGAACACTAGAATTGAATCAATAGTATATGTACCCGTCGCTCATTTAATAACTACACGATTTAAATAATTGCGAAAAATAAACAGATAAAGTGAACCTTTCGTGACGATTTTGCATTTCATTGCGTCCGTAGCTACTATACGTCCGTGCGGTTCGTGTTTACAACCACTGCCTTTACCGCCTTCACAGAACAAGAATGCGCAATAGGTGATGCATTTGTTTCTGAAAAGGCGCAATAATCGACGACTTTAAACCAGAAGCGCCGGCATTACTGCATTTGATCGAAATACAGCGACTCAGCATCGAAAGTGTAATCAATTTATTGAGGAATATCTTCAATTCGTCAGGGTAAATAGGATCGATAAATTACGTCGCATAAGGTTTCGCAATTATTTCCGCGATATTTTCTTTATTAAAAATAATTTTACGTTCAACAGTGAGGTGATGGATCAAGTAGAAAGATGAGGATCAATCCTGCCGCAGATTAGAGGCCTTCAAAGACGGAGTTTCGATGCCAATTTAAAAATAGCCGTTGCAGAATACGCCGTAAATCATAGTATTTACAGCGCTAGCAAAGCGCTAATACATCGCGGAAGTCATTTCGGGGGTCTCGATGCGGCAGATTCAAAGAATTAGAGGAAAATATCGTCGAATTTGTGTGCAAATGCAGAGCAGAAGCTCTTTGTGTAACTTATGCAATGATTCGCGACGAGGCATTGAAAATTGATATAATTTTTTTTCAGTTTTAATGTTTGTTGGAAAAAGTTTATTTCTTAATTTTATTACTTTGATATTTTTAAGTCCTGTAATTTAATTGTTTTGCTTAGCAGGCATTTGATAGCAATATTTTTATAATATTTATAATTTATTTAACACAATTTTATTTAGATTTCCTAAATTCTTCAGGTCACTTGGATTTGTGATGACTTGATGGGTGTGTTACACTGGATCTAAGGAAGTTTCAGGGCCAAATGCAATACTGTTTATGGGCTTTAAGTTAAAGCTTATATATTGACATTGTCTGTAGTCATTTGGAAATCAAAAATATTAATAATTTGTGAAGGTTTAAAAAATACAATAGCCTTGGATACTTAAAAAAATTTCTCATTCCTTCATTACATCTGGTTAAGGAACTATAAATTACTGATACATGCAATGGATCACAACATGTTTTAGGTATAGTTATTTTGTTGTGATGGAAAATATGTGAACAGATTTGTTCTTAATCTTCACAGAAAATAATAGTTTTTATCGAATCTAGAATCTTAACTTGCTAACCACAGAAAAATTGCCTTCCTTTACATTTTAAAATTTTTCCCAAAACTGAGGTCTCAAAATTGGGGGGGGGGGACTATATTCGGAGATATACGGTATGTTTTGTTCAAAAGTATACTTAGCAGTCTCATTGTCATTGACTTATTACCTGCATTCCCATTCTATTGTCAGAAAATATTTTACAGTGACAATTTCAGCATTTCAAATTTATGATTCTCCCATTCATTTTGTTTGATATTAGAAACCATCAGTGAAGGTAGACCTAGCAGGTTACAAAAGACATTTTCCTTACCACCCATATCTGATATTGCAACTTGCATGATGTGAAAAGAAACTAATAGAGGAAATTATATTCATAACAGAGGACAGTTTAATTTAACTGTTATGATAAATCTCAGCTGGCGTCATTGGAGAATCTGAACACCCCCTCAATTTATAGCATAATACAATGGTTAAGATATAAAAAAAGATATGCCAAAATTAAAGTATGTATTGGAATCAGATACAAAACATACCTTCTAATTAAGTAAGAAATTTCATTTTTATGGCAAAACTATACATCCACCCCGAATAAGTTCACAGATATTTAAGTTCAGAAGAATTTCCTCCAGGGAGTAGTCACCGATAAAAATGGTGCAACTAATCAAGCATTCGGCAAGGGATATTGGAAAACTGGTTATGAAACTTTTGAGTTACAAGTCTACATTGAGAAGCACTGTACATAGCCAAAGGGCTTCTTTGCAGCAGTAGTAGGAGCTATGCCCTCAAAGCCTGATTCTGCTATCCAAAAATATCAATTCTTTATGTCCCTTTTCACTCACTGAAAGCCTTCCCTATTCCCTGCTTCCCAATGCCAGGTCACTACTGGTAGTTGGCTTTCATGTCCTCCACAAGTATTTTACTGATTAAGGTAGGTTTGTATGAAGTATTTACAAAATATTCTGGCACTTACTTACCACAGAATCAAGGGACCCATGTTTAGGTCCTGTTATAGGAGAAGAATTTTTCTTCTGCAATTTCTCCTAGATTTTATAATGTAATTTTAGGGGTTTTAGTAAAACCAAAACGCCTACTCTGTCATACCAACACACCAAGGTTAAGAGTACCTTAAGCAGCACCAGTATTGCGAAGAGAATTCCAAAATGAATTGGTGATTAGTGTTTTTCTCAATTCCAGAATATTTAATGGCATATTCGTTACAATGCCATACTGGGAATGAATTTGATACCAAGTTATTGTCCTAGCTCCAGTGTCATAAGAGATCGTTGTCGCCTGCCACGTAAGTATTTGAAAAAAGATGCGAAGGCTATCATAGTAATAATTCTTCGCTTTAGAATTTTATTTCCTATTTTTTTTTAATGTATACATCAAATCCTTATTTCAAGAATGGAAATGCCACTCTTTCCTACCTTACGGTTCAAGCAGCACTACTCATTTAAAAATTGGATACAAAAATACATTAGCAATTCCATGGACTTGACAGGAAACACTTTTTGAAGGGGCTCAAGAGAACATATCCCTTCGTTAGTGCTTGAGTTGGTTTTGGGACAGGAGTGGGGAAAAGAATAGAATAGGTCTTGTTATACCTCACCTGGGTATAACCATATC
This sequence comes from Ischnura elegans, assembly GCF_921293095.1. Lineage (NCBI taxonomy): Eukaryota > Metazoa > Arthropoda > Insecta > Odonata > Coenagrionidae > Ischnura > Ischnura elegans. Next base: position 28,757,905 of record NC_060259.1, read on the forward strand.
CAACTTCATTTAAAGCCAATGTTACAGATCATCAAAATTATACGTAATATCTATTTGGGCATTTGATTGGACAACTGATTATAATAGTTTAGAACATTTGAATCAACATCTATCTACCACTTTTACTCAATTAGAACTTCCAACCATACTTCAAGAACATCATTTGACCTTAGTGAAAGGTTTTGCATTTTCAAATAGCCAAAAAATCACAATCTCTCTCTTAATGAAGGCCCGGTTTCCCTGGAATTCCTAAAGATTTCCCAAGGGTAAACTTCACAGCATGACAGAGTGGATAACAATTAGAGATAAAGCAAATACTTCTAGTTCTAAGATCTCTCATACAATTAATTACCAGGAAATCTGCCAGTTTTAAAGGACTTTTCATCACTGAATGACAATAATAAATACCTTATTCATCCAATTTCTTAAAAGTTTACTTTAGAATCACACCACCCCAGTAAATTTTCAGCCCAAATATTTGATTCATTTAGCACTAACATAAATTTAAAAAATAGTATTTTGGAATATTACAAATAGAAACTACTGGTGACATAGGCAGTTTATCCTCACTACTTTCTGATAAAGCAAGTAAAATCAAGTACTTAAAGCATTTCAATTCAGTGGCGTAACTATGGGGGGGGGGGGGGGGGGGGGGTGAGGGGGATAGATCCCCCCCAAAGCCACAGAGAAACAAAAAAAAATCTAAAGATATTGTCTAGTTTTGACTTGAAATAATTGCATCTGCTTTAAGTTAAATTTTAAGCGACAAAATGATATAAAATGTATTTCGGGCATGTCATTTTTCAAAAAATGTTCCCCGTTGCCTGGGAGGGACGGGAGGGGGGGGGGCGCCACCTAAGGACATCCCATCCCCCCCAAATCATATTCCTGGTCACGCCACTGTTTCAATTGCTTTATTAACTGTAATCAACTCCTATTTGAACACCAATAATGATATATGGATATAGGGGAACATTAAAATACCATGCCAATATACTTTTAAGCAATCTTAATATAAGCAACGAAAACGTTCACATATTTGTGCCCTTGAGTTTATTGCTTCTTTCAGCTACTTGAATCATAAGGGAATTTAGTAGGCAACAAGGGAGAATAAAATATACTTCATCACAGGATTAGATTGGGAGCAGGACTCCAACCCATAAATGAAATTTTGTAGAACTACTTTGTATCAATCAAAAACTAATCAATCAAACCCTTAAGATAACGTGTAATGCCACATTTTTTACCAAAAATGTTCCACAAAAGCAAGCACTTAATAAAAATCAAATCTTGGAGGAGAGTTTATCATTTCCTTCATCAAAATTGTCAGGATAAATGAGTTGATTCATATGATGGCAGGACACAATGAGAAAAAGTACCACTATTTAACAATTATAGCAAAACATTGATAAACTCACCATGTCATCAGGCCCCTCACACGAGTGTCTATAAGGCAAACCCTGAAATTATTAAAGAGATAGATTGATTATTTAACAGTTCAAATAAATCTAAGCATCAAACAACACAATATGATAAAATGTAATTAATTTAAACGCTTTGCTACTATTGCTATTTCTTAAACTTAGCCTAAACAGCACATTACGTTATTTTTATAGCTCTCTGAAAACAAACTTGACAAACCAAATGCTAAGTTTGATTTCAGTGACTGCCAATTTCACATCATTGGCCTGAGAAACAACTTTCTTGGACCTACTATGACACCCTAGCATTTTTTAACACAAAATATCCTAATAACCCCGCCTACAATTTCCAAAATAAGTAAAGAATTTGAGGGATTTGCAGGGATCATGTGGTTTAGACAGGTGCGGAAACAATCAAAAATTCTGGTGAGGAGGCCATCATTGCAGGCAAACACCCTCCACTGCCATTTTTGGGAGAGAAAATGAATATGCCATGCTTCCCGTTGAAATTTTGACCATAACTTCCTATGACCATGAATCAAGGAACTTGGATAGTGCAGTTGTAGATTTATAATATTAGTCATGTTCTATTGCTCTGCTGGTTTACAGTAAAAGCTCCATTTAACCAGTGCTTGAAATCCTCAGAAAATTGCTCACCATATCAGGCGCTTGTTATATTCAAAGGTGCCTCTCTAAGGTAACGTCTCTACGATGGAGCCCCTCAATTTCCATACTCGCCTTGGCATACAGCTTTTCTTTTATATCAGTGCTATTTCACAAAAGAATGAGATTGGCACAAAAAATTATTGGCGATGACCACCCAAGTGTGGCTATATGATGTTCGATCTAAAGTGATCACAGATCATCTGGGATTGTTAATATGCATCAAATCTCTGTGTCATCGTCAAAACCAACATCAAGACACTGCCTAAAACAGTCAAACTGCATTAAGTTGCACAAGAGGCAGTCAGAGGTACATGTGGTTCTCTGCGCAAGCATTATCCGCAAAATTCGTAAACACTTATCATAGAGCTCTGGTGAGCAACTTAGTCGCACCAGGACCACCAATCAACATCAACCTTTTTTCCTCCCTCCATCTTTCCCCTCTTCCTTACTTCCTCCCTTCATTCCTCCACTTCAAACATTTGTTTTTGAGTGTGAATGTGAGTGACGTGAGGTATGTAAAAGTGAGATATGATGATTATGTTGGTAGACAATAAATGTCTAAGAATCACAAATGCCATGCACGTAACCACACCGATTAAACCACAAGACACAACTCACCTGAATGACTATATGGCTTGTCTCCAGTCTTCCCTCCAGGTTACCTGTCGTCATTCAGGGGCAGTGTCCTGAGGTTGCACGCAAGAGTCTATGAAAGACCCACAACATTGAGGAAGACGAAGCTTCATGCAAGGAGAAAATTCAGTCTTCCCTCCAGGTTACAGTCCCTTAGGTCATTCGGGGACAGTGTCACGAGGTTGTACACCAGAGCTCTATGCTACGTGTTTCCAAATTTTGCGGATAGTGCCTGCTCACGGAACTGCATGCCACTACAACTGCCTCTCATGCAACTTTGTGTGGTGTGACTGTTTGAGGCAGTGTCTGGAATATATTTTCAGTGATGGCACAGCAATTTGACACAAACTAACAATTCAAGATGATTTGTGATCACATCTCTCCAGATAAAGCAACATGCAGCCATGCACTGGTGGTTTTTGGAAACAATCGCCAATTACTGTTTTGCAAATTTCATTCCTCTGTGAAATAGCACCGATACCAAAGAAAAGCTTTGTGTCAAGGCTAATACGTGAATCAAGGGGCTCCATCTTCAACTTTGGATATTACAAGCACTTGATGTAGTGAGCAATTTTCTGAGGATTACGAGCACTCGTTAAACAGCTTTGGCTGGATTCCGGCAGGGCATGGGGACATTTCTAATATTTTAAATATTTTATCTGCTCCTCTTATACTTATCCTCCACCATACTAATTTTCTTACATCCCAAACTTCCACCTTGCAACTTTGGAACTTTCACTGTTGACCATTGGCAGTGAAGAAGCCTGAAGAAATTGTGGCACATTCCCACCCACGTACGAAGATAAACTTCCAAATAGGGTGAAACAATTAGCCCAGGCCAACCATAAGATAATTTTGTCAGCTACAATATGCACAATCATTGAATACAATCTCACTCAACATGATTGGAAGCAAGGCAATTTTTCGTCAAAAAGGCATTTCCAAAAACTTTTTGGTACATGAATTAGCTAGCATACAAAACCAGGATTTAGAAGCTTATTGATTCCATCCACATTAAATACTCTTACAAGAAAGTACTATATTATTAAGAGCAACTGCACTATTTTATGCATGATCAAGTCTGTTACCAACATATTTACAAATATTTTAGAGGCTTCAAGCCAATCTAAATTACCATATTTTAAAGTATGCTCTCATGAATGAAACTGGTTATTTCATGTGATATATGGTGGAACCAATCCATCATAAATGTAGTAGATATTTCTAGTTCCATTGAAATAATTTCTTCATTACTCGGCATGTTTCAATGATTGATGATTGATTGAATGATAATTGAACTAATGATTGAGTTTTATGGAAACCATTATCTCAGATTAACATAAAAAAGTCTAAAACTGCTTCTGTATTGAAAATAATTGCCAATGGAAAATATTCCCCTGGACTTGGAATCGAACCACGGGCTTTTGGCTTTCTGGGCCACTGCCCAGACAACTATGTTATCCAGGTTCCTTGTTTACCATGCCAATTTTACCAAGGCTCATGGTGCTAGATTGCTAGATGTTAGGCTCTTGCGGTTCATTAAGGATGGTAAAAAGAAGGATTTTGGGCTTCCAAGAAGCACTGGAATGGGATTCCCCTTAACTAAAGCCCATATTCCCTCACAATGCCACCCTCAATGGACCACTAGGGCCTAGCATATAGCACCACAAACCTCACTACAATTGACATGGTAAATAAAGAACCTTGATAGCATATTGGTTTGTGCAGTGCCCGGAAAGCCAAAAGTCCGTGTTTCACTGCTGTTCATTTCAGGCTTGAAATATACCACAGATTCTGAAACTTCTTCAAGAAATTATGGCATTGATTGAATAATTTTACCATAGCACAATATGGGATTCATTTGTGATTGGCATGATCTTGAATTTGCTAAAATTAATTTTTTTATAAGAGAAAAACTTAATACAACCAGAACCTGAATAAGTAAACACATTTCAGAATGATCAAATTTACATGCACCACTGTCATCACCTAATTAACTCCACAAAGACAACAATAAAATGTAACATTGAGACAAATTGCTCACCTCAGGTACTATTTTGTTCAACATCATCTCCATGTCATCCCTGCAAATGGAAAAAACATCATGTAAATATATGGTGAATTAAATGACATGAATGACTACATTTTCTAACAAGTAGTGGTCTCAATTTCATTAAAGACATATTGAGATGACCAAAGAGTGTTATGTTAACAGTTATCATTAAAGTAAAACCAGATACTGTACTCCAAAACATAAAACATAGCCTTTCCTTTCCTCAAGTGAGAATCGAAATTTAACGATGCACTGTTGTTAAATGTCCAAGAATAATTGCCTTTGATTAACAAAATAAATGCCATAGGGTCATGATTAAAAACTTAGCATTCCACTGTAGTCAATGCCTCAATTATCAAGTTCATATAACCAAAGTGGAATGCAGATTTTTCAGTCATTACCCTACAAAATGGAGTTCCAAAGGGTATTGGCCACATTCATCCATTACATAAAAAACAAATGTTATTGGTTACATTTCTGATACTTTATTGGTTACATTTTATATGTTAATGTTTTGGGAGACCTCAGCAAAAAAAGAGTAATTAAGTTTCCATGCAATGGTCTTCTTCCTGCTAATGCATTTTTAAGCAAAAAGAGTCACGATGCCTGTAATCTGTTTCATATACAGAAAGTAAATTGGGCTAATACACATGCTCAATCAAATAGCTGTCCCATAAAAAATGCAAAGAATTTTATAGCTAAGAAAAATTAATTTATCATAAAAATCATTTTTTACTAAAACCTTTACAATGGTAATTATAAGGAGTCGAATACCTTCAACATCAATGGAAGTAATGGAAGAGAGAGTATTTTACAAAAAATGAGGTCCAAAACATAGATCTAGCATGTTCAAACACTGCCTTTACAAAAAATTTTGTTAATCATTGAATTAAATCAAATTAACAGAGATGGTATCACAGCACACACAGTGGACTATTCACATAATCCATATTGTTATAACAACTGAATATGAAGGGATAATCATGATAAGAAAATCTGGCACCAATACATAAACCTCTAACAGTTAGTAAAACTTGTTTAAAACCACAGTGTTTGATTTTAAGGTGTTCCACTATTACCTTATTGCTATTATTAATTTTGGGAATGAGCGAGTTCTGAAATAAAAGGTTCAATGAAATGAACAATTGCGTATTTTACAGAAGAATCCCAAATAATCACTGAATGGTTCCACACAGTGTTGAAAAAACTATCGTCATAAAATTGTTTCCATTCAATCTCTCATAAAATTTATACATAGGAATATTTGAAGATATTACAACCATTTAGGGTATCCGTCCAAACTAGAAACATAGCTACTTGCAGTAGTCACTTAAAAATTAGCTCACCAAGGATGAGTTTATCCGGTATTTTCATTAAAATGACTTTTGTTGTATGTACCCCTTAGGTACCCCTCATGCCTAAGAACAGGGGAGAGCTGAGAAGACTTTACAAATTCATTGAATCTATTGCTAATTAGTTAAGAAAGGTAGTTACAGATGGTCCCTCACCTATTGTCTGTAAAAAAAATCAAGACGCCTGAGTTTGAGAGCTCTACTGTCTAAAGACATCAATTTTAATGCAACAAAAAGTAAACCATAGGGTATTAATTTCTAAGTTGGATTACTTTTAAAAATTTCCCACCCCTTAGTATTTCCTGTAATTAAATTTTTTAGGAAAGTACCTGTTTTATGCATGTAAAATCAAGTTGCCCAACTTTGGGCGCTCGGTATTCCCGTAGTTTTTGTTTCAATAACATGGAATTTTGATGTAAGAAAGACAGAGCGATTATTAAAAGTTTGCAGAAAACAAATAGTTTATACCACTAAAATTGATGGATTTGTTGTAAACAACACAAATCTCTGCCAACTTCAAAACCAGTATATCAACTGAAAATTAAATGGTACTGGTGTATGCTGTACGATGAATTAAAGACTGGTACTAATAACATTTACATTAAATATTGCTAATAATGTCAATATCGCTTAATATTTATGGAGATGTTTCCAAAAGTGTACCAGCAGCTCAGTCGTGGGAGAGGAAGGAGAAAAAGGGGCATGTGGTTTCCCAACTCAGCAGAAACAACCTTTAGTACATTCATAAACTGCCAGCATACTGTGCGTCACAATGCACAGCATGGCAACTGTGCACGGCTTTGAGAGACTTTCTCTTTTCTGTTGCTTTGTTTTGGCCTGCCTGCGGAGCATAAGCAACAACCAGAGCTCAAAACATGAATAAGCACCAAAGGATATTGAATTTACTACTAACATTTAATGTACATGATCTACGTACTTGCATTGCTTACATTCTATGGCACACAACTGTACCAATCAATTTTCAACTGACCCATTAGTTTCGAAGTTGGCAAAGATTTGCATTGTTTACAACAAATCAAACTGATTGCTGATGAGTTGACTTTGTGGAAGTTCATGGATAGTGATAATTGAAACAGCAGTAGTCTTTTTCCACACTATTTTAGTTTATTAAATAGATTTCAAAATGGAGATGAACACAATTAAACTCATAGCGTCCTGGAATGGTTATGACGGAAGTATGGTAGACTCACTGTAGGAGCGTAAACGAAAGAAGAGGACGCTGTTGTCACTGACAAACCTCTCCCCTATACTGCAGTCAAAGGAACAATGGACAAAATTACCATTTTTAGGTCATCTTTCACATAAAATTGTAACATTGTTTCCTAAGGATAATTTTAAGCTATGTTTTTTTAACCCTATCACCTCCAGTAAACTGTTTTTTAATTCGAAAGACCCTATTAATGATAAAGAAAAGAGTGGTGTGTACTTTCTGAAATGTAAAACATATGATTGTAATTGTTGTTATGTTGGCCAGACTGGGAAAAAAAATTTTACATAAGAATTGATGAACATAAATAGTCTTTTTTAAATTGTGATGACAAATCTATGTTTGCAAAACATTTGTATGCCTGTGACCATTCATCCGATTTTAACTTACAATTTTTACATGTATTTGACAAAGGTAAAAAACTGGATTTTGTGGAAAATTTCGAAATAGGTGTATATTCGAAGTTGTTTGGTGAATGTCTTGTCAATGAGGTGGTACCAACAATGACCTCACCTTTCCTTAACACATTGCGTACTGGGGTAAGCTAATGTTTAGAATATAACTTTACCCAATCAAATGTTATGATGCATCAATTCATTATGAATAACGAGCAACAACTGAAAACGTACTAATGAATACATATTATACGCTTTAAAATTGTTTAGGTAGACGCGCGTAAATGACGAGAATCTTCGTCATCCGTCCGGAACGTTCGGGAAAAAATGACGAGAATTCTCACCATCCGTACGCAACGTGTTAATGTGAGTCCTTCCTCCTCCCTTTATAACCTTTTCCGATGACCCTGAATAGACATCCTGCAAATGAGTACCTGACCTCAACCCCTCCCCCATTCCTGCTTCTATATTTTACCACACCTACACATACCCTCAATATACCTAAATACCAGGCTTGCTGCTCCTTGGGTTAGATAGCTCTTGATAATGATGCGTAAGCATTGAAACCAGTCGAGGAAGAAAAAAAAAGTGTGGAAAAATACTACTGCCGTATCAATTACCACTACAACAAATCCATCAATTTCAGTAGTATAAACAATTTGTTTTCTACAAACTATTATAATTAGATCTGACTTTCTTACATCAAAATTCCAAGTTATTAAAACTAAAACTATGGGAATACCAAGTGCTCAAAGTTGGACAACTTGATTTTACATGCAAAAAATGGGTACTTTCCTTAGAAAAAATTAAGTACAGGAAATACTTTGAGGCAGAAATTTTTTTTAAGTAAATGATCCAAGGTAGAAATAAATTCTCTACTGATTGTATTTTGTTGCATTGAAATTAATTGCTTCATTTAGACGATAGAGCTCCTCAAACTAAAGTGTCTTGCTTTTTTTACAGACAGTAAGGACAATTGAAACAATGCTTGAATAGATGTTTTTTCTTCAAAATGTTTGTTTTTTATGCATTTTAATAGTCTACTTTTGATTTTCTGACTGTTTTGTCTGCAAATTACCAACACCCCTCCCCACAATGTCTCATTTCATAACATAACCTCAGCTATGCTATGATACTCCTCCTTGGCCTTTTATATGGGCCTCATGTGATTTGTAGTCGTTTACATTCTTGTTAACAATTCCTTCTCAATGAAAGGTTCCCTCTGAACAAGTTGATGAAGCAAAACTCTATAAAGACTCTAACTACTGATACTAGGTGGCAAATTTTGTGTCTTCTTATTTATAAACTTACGAGACAATGACTGAATAGGCAAGATTATTAATTCATCATAACTTATCTACTGATCAGTCCTCATATTAAAACTTTTACTCCTGCAAATATGATGTTCAGTTTCTTACGCATACTCATTTTACTAAGAAAAAACTTCATCGAGGAAAAAAACTTCAAGCAAATTGATTAAATACTAGTCAAGAGCTATGACCGAGGTTCTGAAAGAAAAAAACTATCAAAAAAAAGCTAACAAAAGTTTTCAGTAAATCAACGATTTCTGTACAAAACACCAGTTCTGTAAAAAAAAGTTACATGACTTAACAAAAACAAATTATTCAACTTCAATTTTCCAATGAAATATTCAAAATGAAGTCTGAACAGAACCTTACAAGGAGATGAATTAGAATAAAAAGTCGCATCGCACTTCACACATCGCATTGTAATTTTTATGTATTAATTTATAACCTTTTGTGAAGGAATTGGAATTTTCTGTCATCTACCAAGCCCTACCTAAGCCGAAAATATTTAAGCAAACAACATAACTCAGAGAATATATTTTTTCAAAATGAGCAAACAATGTTATCTGAAAACAAAATACATTAAGCATGTAACCATCCCTAATCCAATATGTAGAGCTTAAATCTGTACTGTGGCCACCATGTGACTTAGAGCCACAGCAATTTGTTGGCATTGTGATAAGACAAAAATACTGCAGATTTCTCTACTATTCGGCAAACACAATATTCTAACTCAATTAAATTCAAAAATATTCAAATTCAAAAAAATCAAATATTACACTTCCTAGAAACAAGATACCAAGATCTACTAATCATGCAAATATGAAAATATTGATACGACGCATTAGCTGTCTAGCCATAGCCAGGGCCTTGGGCACATGCCCACGGATTGCGATAAAATTTCCATCATAAATTCTTCAGCCTTGTTTCTTGAAGTGGGACTGAAGTCAGTTGCACAACAATTTTAAAATAAACTCATTATTAGGACAAACAATGAGGTTTGAAGCCATAACTACTGGTAAATCACATTTTCAATCATCTCCTGCAAAAACCCTTCACTTTGAGATTAAAAGTTTATTAAGTTTTCTGAAAAATTAATCACAACAATAGCCGAGTTCTTAACATGAGAATTTCTTTAACCAACTAACAGATCTAAAGCTAAGCTCAGCATGCTTCAAACCATACCAATTATTCCAATAAAAAAAGGTAATTTTGTAGAGATATGTACCACGGGTTAATGTTATGCTCTAAAAATAGTGTATTCTGGCAAATTTGTTATAACTACGAGAAACAGGAAGAGGGAACAGGAAATATGGAGAAATAAGCAATTAAAAATAAAGAAAATTCAAAACTGTCTTTTGTTACATTTCCAAAATTATGGTAGAGGGATTTTGACAGATTTTAAGTCTATCAAATGCCTTCCCTTGTCTGAAACCAGAGTGGCCACTGGAACTTTTCTCCATGGTGAAGGCGGCTGGAGGCAAAAATATGTGAAGGAGCCACTAGTTCATTGTATTTACAAATTACAGGGAATATTTATGAGCTGACACATTGTTTTGGAGTTGTCCATAACACTGGATATTAACTAAGTTAGTGGCATCTTTAATATGCATTATTTTGCATTGAGGTGTTGAGCAAGATGGTAGAAATAACCCCAACCAACTTAACCCATACACCATTCCAACATTAACAAACCCATTTCAAAATTATCCTGCCCACTCCATTATTATATAGCCCCTTTAAACATAACCCATTCCACAATAAAAATTGCCAAACCACTTTTATCAAGTCCACTCCTACATTACCCAGAACACACTGACATTATTAAACCCCCTGCAACATTAACCAATGCACTCCAACCTTAACCAGCTCACAACAAAATTATCAACAAACTGTGTCAGAAACCAGAGCATGGCAACATTATCCAACCCATTCCAAAATAAACCAACCCACCACCCAAAAATCCACCCCAATCCTACCAAACATTGACACACTTACTGCACCCTCCATTGATCCCAGAGGTTAGTTAAAAACCTGAGAAAATAAGGAGCCATGACAGAATATAATCTCCCTGCTTGATGCTCCACCTGGGGTGGATCAAAGGAAGGATACATAAGCGATGACAAAAATTGCACCTTCCTAAAGAAGGCAGTAGAGCAGAAGTCCAGCAAAAGGTCATATTTGAGCAATATGAAAGTCACTCCAAAAACGAACAAGAAAAGATTTCTAAAAATTTAAACCTATCTTGCTTGCTTGGTAAGACCAATAAAACTATAGATCTTGAAATACCACCATTTCTATGATAGGTTAATATTAAATCACAGTTAGAAAACACTCCATAACCATCCACAGGATGTGCTTCGCACATCACTTACTTCCTCCAGTTTCAATATAACTTCCATTTCTTAAAAACAAGGTACTTAGTGATCATTATCACTAATTTCCCATATATAACAAACATATAGGATGAAACCATACTCACCAATCACATAGTGTTTAAGTCTTTCCACTTAATTAACTAAATGGCCGACAATTATAACATAATACCAAATGGCTTAAGAGTCTAACACTCAGAAATGCATGCAATATATATTAACTGTAAGCCTACCTCACATCAGGATCCCAACATTCATTCAGGGCTAAGCTTGCCGAGGTGTGAAGAACTATAAAAAAATAAACATTCATCAGTTAAACACATAGGTATCGAAGGCATAATTTTGTTTTGGCGAGTTAGAGAATATAGTTTTGCCAAATTTATCTAAAACATCAACAATTTAGAAAATTCTAATTAAATCAAAATCTAACAATTCAAAAGTCCAACAGGTAGCATGCATAGAATAAAAACTGGACACCCAATATACATCACATCTGTGTGGTAGAAATTTTTTTTAAGTTACTAAGTGACTAGTTTAACAATACTTCACAAAATTGAGATCATACACCTTTAAATAATTTCATTGAGACAAAGACTATAACTGAAAGTCCATGCCTCTCATTAAATTATCATAGCTGCAATTCTAAGCTCAATTACATATCACTTTTCTCCCAATAATATCGAATTCCCAAGGATTGTGAGGGCAATCTATAGGAGAGACAGCGGGGAATTACAAAGAAATTAATAATTTATGAAATTAATACCAAGATTTTTTCAGTTTAAAATGACTATTACATTGTGAAAGACTGCCATTATTATAAATACTTAATTATTGGAACTCAGGCTAACACACAAATTCATTACTATTATTAAAACTTCTGCACATTTTCAGGCATGGTATGCTGCCATGGAAAAATACATATTAAGTCATAAATATGAATGTCAAATGAATGATATCAACCTTGTTCTATTCCAACTACTAACATAAGAGCAGTCCACAAACCATGAGAACTTCAAATGTGCCATCAATATCATAAGTACAAAAGACAAGAGTATCTACCTAAAAACCTAAAGTACTGGTATGATAATACCTAAATGTTAGTATTGATCAATAGTACTTATTGCAAAGGCTGTAAAAAATGTTCAGTGACAATTAACAATTCATTCAAATTCAGCCAAAAAAATGCAACACAAAATAAAATGATTAGCAAAGTGACATAATAAAGGCATGGTATGAAATAAAAGGGGGTTATAAGGGAAAACACTTCTCACAACCTATACTGAAAGTGGTAAGCCCATAGCAGCATAATTTCACAATTCAAAAGCTAGAGCAACTACTTACGTAAAATTTTCTTCAATTTAATATCTCATGGCCACAAAGTGATAATCTATATTCTGCAAATACCAACACGCAAAACTCACAACCCCAAAAATTTGGTTGCTCATGGAAATCAGTGTCTCTCATGTTCATTCTTACGGATACCTACATCAAAATAATCTGTTTAATCTTCAGTGACACCTGAAAGCTTTATGCAACAACGTAAGAGCCCATCTGTAACTCAACTTGATCAAAATACCGAGTGTATACATTCATACCTATTAATGGGATTAAAGACAATTTACTACTTCCATTTTTGTTTAGAAGGTATGAATTCTTAAAACATATTAACTTGAAAATCTAGGTAATTGAATTTAAGAATCACAACCTGACAAAAATAGTACTAGTTGGACTTGTCTGAAGATAGGTTACTTGGCACAAATGAAATTAGCAAATTTTACTCAACATTAAAAGGGGTGAAGGCATGAAAGACATGTTTTGTGCATTTTTGTTACTATCATTGTAATATCACCCATTTAATAGGCAAAGGAATTTTTCCCTGTGTTTTCCATCTACCATTGTTGTTTTGCTGCCATTACCAATTGTAATGAATTCATTAGTATACCGCGGCTCCTTAAACATTGTTAGCCCCAATTTCAATTAAACCAAGGCAAAATGTAGGCCGATGATAACTAGTTAATGTATAAAAAGTGACTTATCTCCAGAAAAGTTCAAGAAATAATTTGGAGTGGTGAGTAGCTAAACAGATATTCTATGAAGAACATATGCCACTTAATATGAATGACATAATAATCAGTGAGGGCAACAATATTCCTAATAATTAAATATTAAGCATGGTACACATTACTCCATCTTCTACACTCACCAAATTAACAATCAAATTACAGGGAAAACTGTTATATTAAACCCCTAACAGTGCCTTTGCATTTATGGTGTACTATTACCTACAGCAACTTCCACAAACCATGTCAAAAAGGACCATTACATACACTATTACATTATGCATTCCACTATGGTATACTACTATCAACAATATGATCATTGCAGCTTTTCTTATTGAAGATTACTTGTTATTAACAAAGCTGCATCAATCCATCTAATATGAGGACACTCCCAAATTATTGAAGCATATGTATTCAATACTAGCTTGACATTCAATTAGAAGATACTATCACATTTTTCTACCTCCACTAAGTATGCCCCCTGCATAATTAAGGAATACATATTAGGGTAAGGAAAGGGAGTGGAAAATAAACAAATGATTGCCACTTCATATGCACATGCACTGGCACAATGAATTAAATTAAATTTACTAAAATTATTAATGACTGGATTACCTCAAGGATAAAAACTCCATCTTAAGTACAGATGCACAAACCCTTCTGATAAAAAAGCTTAATAGCATGGAACTAAAAGAGCTACTTATATTAGAAAAGATTGCATACATTCCAACCTGCTCGAATTCAATAAAGACTATTTTAGCACATCACTCAACAAATGATATGCATACACATACTCAGCTTTTCCCCAGAAAATACGAAATTAAAGTCATAAAATTTTACTTACACTACAAATTGAACTATAGTAGTTTAATCAAGGCTCAAGAATGATTGCAGTACACTCAGTAAAATAGGCTCAAAAAAGTAGAAAAAATTCTAGTCAAAGCTTATGCAAGAATTGAACACACAAAGAATGTTGAGTTCCAGATTAATTTACCCTCAAGGAGAATCTTCAGTAATTTTCATCATCTTAGACCAAGTATACTTTTGACTCAACCAGTTCTTGTCCTTAGTTTTGCATTGCCTCAGTATCAAGACAACACAAAAATATAAATTTTGCATCATTCTCAAAACTAATAAAATTAAACATTATTTTAATGGAAAGCTACACAAGTACTGAAATCATTTGTCCAGCATCTCTCTTGTTAAGCCCCAATTTTACTTTGAATACCATGAACAAAATGTATCAATTCGGATGATTTTCTAAGCAAATCGTTTCAAGTACAAAATATTATCATACTCATGTCAATTTATTATGCATAAAAGTCAGTGTGAATTATTCCTGTTCTTAAAAAGCAAATAAGAGGCGAAAAATCAAACTATGGAAAGTCACTCAGAGGAAGGGTAGATTATTTAGAAACATTTTTACTCAAGTAATTCCACATCAATAGAATGATTCACGTTTAAAAGTCCACGGACTCCAATTGGCAAGGCCTTTAATGTTTTCATGAACAGGAAACGACATGGGAAAGTATAATCAAAACGTCCACTGTCACTTTTGTGATTATAAAACCCAAAAAATGGATAATTAGTTTAATATGCGCTCCATTGCAATATTGTACACTGAATGCGGCAGTATCGTGTATATCATAACATTTAAATCTACACTTCTCGATTGCCTAGCAGTAGCCCTCTACCCGCATGTCGTAGGAAAGGAAATTGGCTCTAGAGGACGGATTGATGATTAAATGACTTGGTCATGCTATGATTCACGCTTTTCTTAACATAACAACACAAAGAATGTCAGCGCCGACTAAGGCAACGCAAACCAATCACATAAAACACTGTCACAGCAACTTATTACCTCATAATTCCTAAAACTACCTAAAAAAAGAACATACGGTCCTATATCTTGTAACCAATATGCTAACGATGACATGAATGTAAATAGAATTCATAACAAAGACATCAAAACGCTAAATTGTATCGCTATGAGCGTCAACCACCCACAAGAGCTAAATAAACATTGGGAGAACCCTTGAATTCCAACCTCCCATTCTTGGTAAGAAAATCAAAACATGCATCGTCATAAACCTGAGAGAGAAAAACTATTTTGATGCATCACAAACAGAAAGCCTCTCCAGGATATGTTGGTATGTCGCATAGCACTAGTTTACATTGACATTTACTTGACCAACCTAATGTAAGGTTCCAAAAGAGACATGAATTGGTTTAACACAGCACACATTAATGCTGTATGAAAATCTGATGCTTCGGGAGAAATAAGGTCTACCCACAATGAGCTTATGAAAAATAGGTGTACCCTCATTTCAACATGCTTACTTACCCTTACCACACTAATTGCATACAAATACAATAACCCTTTCCTCAGTCATTATAGGAAGTTTAATCAAGCTAGT